>NW_026526821.1:95545299-96745299 GCF_024362965.1 Panthera pardus
GTCCCATCATAATGGTCAGGGATACTGAACATAACTTATAACATTAAATTTCTAGACATCACTCACTTTTAACAAGATAATGGTAATTAAGAGCAGGTAGTCTATTGAGCCAATCCAAGTCTTTTGGTCACAAATACAATCTCTCTCCTGTTGTCAATAAATATATTGGTCAATAAATAGATTGGTTATCATGAATCACTCCTCAAGAGCTTGGTCACTTCTGGGTACTGTTTTCAAACTAACGACATAATCCCTGAGCAAAGTGGTTTCACCAAATTAATAAATGCCTATAAGTACTTTGTTAAAATATAACTTTCAAAAATGTAAAATTATGACCCTCATGTAAATATAAAATAAACACATGAAAGGAGGGAGATAATCAGTAGGCTATTGGGACCAGTTAAATGAGAATTTGAGGAATTTGATATTCATAAGCAGTTTAATAAAGAAATGTGAGGAAAGACAATTGGACTTGATACAACATAGTTTAACATCCGTGAAAATAATAAACTGCAACATTGGAGGTTTTGTTTTCCACAAGACAGAAATTTTCTGCCGCTTTACTGAGATAAAAATTGCAATTTCATCTTGGCCTTACAGAGTTGTATAAAAGTGCAGTCAAGAGAGGGTCAACCAAATGCAAGCCAACCACCACTGCACCGAAAGAACATCTAATATTATTTTTTGCCTATTTCCAAGTTTTATATACTTTTTCTTAAAATCTATTTAAGAATCCACCAGCTTTCCTTCTCAGAATTCTCTATTTTTAGAAATATTTTTATGAGAAAAACATTATTACAGTCACAGAGGATTTCTAGTTTGCCCAAATGCAGTGAATTCCACATTGCTTTCTGGAGAAAACAACTAGACAAGAGAGGGGGATTGGGGTGGGAGGGAGAAGGAGAGTTCAAGATTGTGTTCAAGATACAAACTTTATTCTCTAGTTTATGCTAAAATGTTTTCTTTTGCTTGTATAATATTGCAAATTTTAACTTAGGCAGTGTTTCCTCATTAAATTTGTCTGACCTTTATTGAAACATCTGAGTTGTCATTCCTTCAAGCTGGGAAGCAATTTCAGGGACTCAAAATATTTTGTTGACAATAGACATGGATACTATGTTTAGTGTTTCTTTAGTCTTTAATTTTTAATAAAGATTATTTTTTGCTTCCTTGGAAGCCAGGATAGCTTGTTACTTAGAACTTTCTCTAACGCATCTGATTCTTTTGAGCCCTTAGGTGAACCAAAGAAGCACCAATGTTGATCTCCCAACATCTGACAGATTAATCAGTACTTCTGTTTTGGAGTTATGCTACCTGTGATTTCTTGTTGCTTTGTACCACGCATTCAGAACAATCCAGTTCATCTGATCTAGAGTTCTTGGAAGGAAGTGCTAATTTGTATTTTCTGTTTATGTAGAAAAATGTGCCCCAGTAATGATGAAGTGCCTTCTGCAATCAGAGTAGATCTTGTTTTTATTTGTTTATCTAAAAAGGAGCATTTTCTGGCTATAAAAGTGGACTCTAAGAAGGTGACTCTGGGGAAGAGAGGATAATGGGAAGATCTTAAAGGAAGCCTGAATTTACCTATGACTGCAGATTTGTCTATTAGCAATAGGTGGTTCTTAGGCCAAAACTGAATCCTTTAAGGTCCGTCTTAAAACCAAACTTTTTGTTTTTCTAGGAAATAACTCCCATGACAACTCTATAATAATTCTGTGCAAGATCTGGTCTTCAGTTTCAAAGCACTATACCTGTATCTCTTACTAGGCCTTAAAGCATATCATGGGTCATCTTATAATTTTTATGTGTCTTCATCACAATTTTAAAATCCTAAAATGCAGAGATGCAGGGTTTCCTTTAGGCACTGAATAGAGAATAATTGCTAAAGGTGAACCATCTGGGAAACTAGGAACTAAGGCATGTGCTGATACCATTTCCTATAATTTAGTCCTAAAGAATATTATGAAGTAAGGGAAAATAAAATTTCTTGAATTTGTCAAAATATTGCCAAAGTATTTTCATGTCGCATTTTTGGCTACTAAAGCTTCAACCAGGTGGTTGACTATCAACAAATATTATCTTCTTGGTTGCATTAATTGATATGCACTCACATTATATTCCAACAACATAATATTATACTTTCTGTTACATAAAATTAAGACTGAATAAGTTAGTTAAATAAACTTATACTACTTCTTGCTAAGGAATTACCCCTCCTAGGAAGTACAAGGTTTAAACCATTAAAAATATCTTCCAAATGCCCCACAGGAGGCCTGTAACTACATACTTGATAATTCATGGGAGATTATGTCTGCCTGTGGATGGCAGATGGAATGATCCTGCCACCTTTGGTTTGGGTAATTGGGCCACTAGAAATGTTTGTTGAAAGTCATTGATAATTACAATTCACTACTAGGTTACTTTTGTTCATTTGAAACGCTGACTAAAAATGTACATTTGAGTCCTTAAATTTGTTTTATTGACAATATGCATATTTATCACTTTATTGTCTCCCTTTGAATTTTAACATTATTTTCATGTCCATATTTTTAAAAATTTATTTATTTATTTATTGTTGAGAGAAAGAGACAGCATGAGCAGGGAGGGGAAGAGAGAGACAGAGAGAGAAAGAGAGGGGGGAGGGGGAGAGAGAGAGAGACAGAGAGACAGAGAGACAGAGAGAGAGAGAGAGAGAGAATCCCAAGTAGGCTCCACACTGTGCAGAGCCCAATGCAAGGCACAAATTCACCAACTGTGAGATTATGACCTGAACCAAAATTAAGAGTCAGTTGCTTAACTGACTGAGCCACCCTCATGTTCATATTAATTTAGATATTTTTCTAGTATGAATCACATTATCACATCATATCTGATCTCTGTCCTATAGAATTCTCCCTTTTCTTCTCCCTGGTCTCCTTCTTCCTATAAGCCATAACACTATTTAGTGTTATGCAAAACATTTTTCTTTTGTTCCAGACTTTCATCTTATCAGTTCAGCAAACAGTTACTAAAATCCTGGAGCTAAAGTTTTAGCAGCCCCTATATCCAAGTACATCTGACCAAATTCAGAATTGGGTCTCTCCTTCTGATAGACTTTAGCCCTTAATCTCCTCCCCAAATGTGAAGGCTAACACATTACTTAATTTGAACCCATATGTCTATTTGTGAACTGGCCTACTCACTAAAATTTATTCATAATCTCAAAATGAATATGACCAGCACTTTCTTGGTCACTTGCAAACATGCACAAAATAGCAAAAATAAATTGCCTGACACACACATTCATTCCCAACTGAGGCTGAACAAGACAACACTGACTTTCATTTCAGTCCTTATATAGAGATGACCAATTGTGGAGACGGTAAGGAGCAGTGCAATGTAGTGATTCTAGCTCAGGGCCAGTTGGATGGGGTTTGAATCCCAATTATAGTTCCTGTTGGAGGGTGGCCTCAGGCCACATAATGCTTCAGAATCTTCTTTTCTCTTTTGTAGAATAAAGAAAATGGAATCTAGCAGAGTAAGTTATTGTTATGATTTGATATTATAATTTATGCTAGGTAGGTAGATAGGTGGGTGGGTGGGTAGATAGATAGATGACAGAGATTCCCTTTGTGAATAATGGTATAATATTCACTAATTCATTGTTCACAGTGACTTTAGAGAATGTGACTACTGCAAATGATGAGAATCAACTGTATAGAGGTTGATTCATCCAATCAAAACTAGTTAAACACAATTTTTAGCAGGGAGTCCATTGTCATCTCAGAGCAAGAGAGACTAGAAAACCCAAGAGAAAAACTTAAATCTATTATTAATGTTAAGATAATTCAGTAAAAAGGCTGGATAAAAAATTAATGTATAAGAATAATACTCTTCATATATATAAATATTATTATCTAAAACTATTTTATCAATTCAACATTGTTAGATTATTTCAGGAAATAGCAGCAGCCTCCAATCATTAAAGGTGTTTGGAGGTTAGACCTTTATACCCCTGAAAGCTGTCCAACAAATCTAACATATTTGGATGGTAAGGAAACAATAAGTCCTTTTCAGATTCAGATATTGTATTACTTACTTGGAGAATCAAAACAAGAATAACACAGGTCACAGCTCACTACATCTCTTCTTCCACAGGACAGCACCAAAACAGAAGGGAACAGATGACAATGAGACATGAGTGGTAGGGCAACTTGTTGCTGAAGAACCGGTTGCATGCGATAGCTAACACATTGTACAGTTTGCAGCTGTAATGTAAGGGTGAAAGCAAGGCCAAAATCCTCATGCCTTGTCAGAACCTGGGAGAGGATGAGAAACTATCTCAAAGATTGTTTCTGTAAGATAAGTAAGAAATTGCCTTGTAGCAACAACTCAGAAGATTCATATGCTCTTGTTTTCCAGGAGGATCACAGGGCATTCTGCGAAGATTTGTTGTGGTTAAACCTTCCTCATGTGGCCTCTGTTGATTTATGCAAAATCATCAGGGCACCAGCCTGGATCAGTTTCTGTTGCCTCATGGTATATAACAATGAAATTATGTCTCAGAAGAAGCTCTGACAAAGGTACAAGCAATTACCAACAATCCCTCAAAGAATTGTCATGTAACTGGTTTTGTATCTCAAAGCAAGATACATTCTGAACAATGTCTAACAATATTTGAACAAAAGGCCCACTCTGAAGTACACAATGGCATTTTGGTGGAAGGGCCAGTCATTGGGTCATTCCACAGAGATCTCCATCAAATAAAGGAATACAAGGTGAACAAGGCTCTACATCTCATGTGCTGCTGGCAAAGCTGGGCTTGCTTTTCTTGGGATTCTCTTACCTCATTCATGCTAAGGCACTAGGGTTCCTGAAAGCTTTTCTGCCTTATCACATATCCTAAACACCATTTATTTAACTAGGTAATATATATTTCTGATATCTCTTTTATGAATCAATAAACTTTTTGGCCATTTCCATAACAATATTTGAAGTGATCAAGAAATAACTTTGAGTATATATTTGCGATGAGTGTATTACAAAAGGTATAAACCTCTCATAGGGTAGAGATGAAAATTAACATACACCAAATACACACACCACGAGTGCATCACTACTTGCACATACTAAAGGAAAATTATCAATTAACCATACGAGAGATAGAAATACCCAGACAATGTGTAGTAGAAGAAAAGACCCCATTTACCAAAGTAATTTTGAAAAAATGAACAGACTACCAAAGAATTTACTTGTTAAGAAGTGGACAGGTTCTAGATGAAGAAAAACTTCAAAAGGAGACTTAAAAGTATATCTTGTTGTCAATTAGGAATATTAGATATCATGACATAAACCTATAAAATTATTATGATTTCAATAAACATACCAGTGGCATTTAGACAAGATAATTTTAAACATTATATTTTAAAAAGCAAAATAAAGTCTAGGAAAATTTTCAAAAAGAAGTATAATGGGGGATAGTCCTATTAGATGCTTAACTATATCTTCTAAATGAAACAGTGATTTATTAGCACATTAATAGGCAGATCAATGGAATAGTCCCAAAAGTTTAGAAATAGAAAAAAATATATATAGAACATGGTAAAATTTGTATAGGGTAAAGTTAATATTTTAAATCATAGGTAAAAAAATAGATTATTAATAAATTTAATTGGAACAACTGGTTAACTAAGTAGAAGTATCCTTTCTTACCAATTTATACAAAAATAAATTCCGTGTGCAATAAGAATTTAAATGTGAAAAATGAAACTTAAAATAAAAGAAGAAATTTTGGAAAAACTTTGTTTTATGTTGGAATGGGAAAGTTCCTTTTAATTATGGAATAAAAGAGGTCATAAAAGAAAAAAAAATGATGTTGACTATATAATTCTAAAAATCCTATATATCAAAAAACATTAAAAAAAGTAAGAAATAAAATAAAAATTTTCAATTCGTACAAAAGCAAATTGATTGCCTTTCTTGGTAAAAATTTTCTATAAATCTCTGAGAAAAAATAACAGCAATTCAAGTTAAAATGGGCAAAAGATTTAAACAGGTCAGAGAAAAGCAAACATAAATGGGCAAATGAAAATATGCTCAAACTCAAACTTATTCATAATAAGATAAATAAATGTTAAAAATTATAAGATAATTTTTTCAATTAGGAAAGATTAAAATGTTTGCAAACACACTGTTGAGGGGTGGTATGGAAAATAGACACTTTTGTGTATTTTTCAGGGAATGTAAAATGGTGCTCTATTTATGGAAATTATTTGACGATATCTATGGAAATTTGATGCAGAAGCAGCAATTCCACTTCCAGGAATCTGTTCCATAGGCATGCTTGTATAAGCATGTGCATATATTTACTGCAACATTGTCTATAAGAGCTCAATATAAAAAACATTCTAAGTACTACATCTGATTAACTCAATCATTATATATCTTCATAACAGAAGAATTTGCTTTAAAAAATGAAGATCATTGTATATGGATATAGAATAATCCCCAGAATATATGCTGAGGAGTATGTTGTTTATTTGTTAAAAGGAAAAAAATAAAACACACATGTCCACTTGTCATGCAGAGAATGACTCTGAACATGGAGAGATTCCACTTGTCATGCAAAGAATGACTGAACATGGACAGAAGAATCTACTGGCTCCGGGAGAACAAAACTCATTTACTGGAAGTTCCATCTGAGGAAAGATTTACTTTTTATTTTATACCTTCTTGTATCTTTTTCTATAATATATCTATTCAAAGAAAAAATAGGACTTATTTTTATTTTAAGTGTTTCAAAAAAATAGGAGGGGCCTCATCAGTCAGTCAATCTCTCATGGAAGTAAGATGCCAAGGGAAAGAACCAGATTTGAAGTCTAGAGAAACCGGGTATCTAGCTTAGGTAACTACCAATCAGGAGTAGAGCCAGAAAACTGATCAAAAAGGAAGTTGAAGAGCTAAATCAAAAAATACCAACTGTCTGCTCCAGCATCAGCCAGCCTTATTTTAGGCAACATATATGGCTGTCTCCAGGGTGTGACTCAGCCTTCCTTGGCAATTTGAAAATCATTTTAATAATCCCCTTAAACTTGAAAGCACTAAAATCAATCACATTTACTGTATCTGATTAATCCGTTCCCACTCACCATCTACTAGCACAGATGTTTTCAAACTAATTTTAGCCTACCTTTTCTTTAAAATAAAATATTGTACAGCATCTTAATATCTATGTAAATAAACTAAAGCTGTTTTGCTTAAGTGACAGAAGCATGGCAGAGGACCATCAGTCCATCTGCTCAAACTCCCCTATTCAAACACCACTCTCAGCAGCCCACCAACCTTTATCTCACTGAATACAGTTTGAAAGTTTTGTTTCAAGGAGGAAAAAGAAGTAAAGATAAAGATCAATAGGCATTTGGTGTTGGTGACATAGGGATTCTCCTATGGGTAGCAAGATAGGCCATGGTAGTTTGGGGTTATATAGTTTTTTGGCTGAGCAGTAGTCAATAGGGACAGGTTTCTAGAACTCTGGAGGCTTTTCATGAGACTGTTCCTATCTTGGGGTGCCTAACTTTAAAAAAAATTTTAATGTTTATTTATTTTTGAGAGAGAGAGAGACATAGAGTGAGAGTGGGGGAGGGTCAGACAGAGAGGAAGACACAGAGTCTGAAGCATGCTCCAGGCTCTGAGCTGTGAGCACAGAGCGTGACATGGGCCTCAAACTCACAAACGGTGAGATCAGACCTGATACAAAGTCGGATGCTCAACTGACCAAGCCACCCAGGCGCCTTATGGGGTGCCTAACTTTTATATCCACTTAATATGTGGCCATGACTTAGGCTAGAAAAAACAGAGGATTGGACCACCCTTACCACCCATCAGAACCTCTGCTAAGGTGGTAAGCATTACTTCTTTACCTTATTTGCATCATGGATTCACTTCTCTTAGATTCTCTGCACTTTGCCTGTCAATATTAACACAACATTTTATTTAGTGGTACAAATAAGATTTCTAAGATCTCTAAATGCCTGCTCAGACTCCCAGCCTCCTGTGTATATGCATGTATGTGTTTATATGTGTGTATACACTTGCACACACACAAATGACTTCCTGATTTTCAGTCTTCACATACTTGTGTTCATAGCCAATTGTATTTATTGTTCATAAACAATATTCCCATTGTACTCCTGAGCCAGAGATCCAATCACTATAAAATTGCCATGGTTAGCTGGGGTGGAGGAGACTCAAGAATTTGACATTTTCCCCAAACTGTTTTCTGTTCCACTGTGTAGTTAAGCAAGTCATTTGAATTCTGTGAATCGGTTTCGAAAACAGGAGGACACATATATTCACATAGTAGGGTTTCTGTGAGTGCTAATGCTAATCCATGTATACAAAAGGCATGATACGTGGCAATTGTTCAATAAACTGCTAGCCTATATTGTTGATTAAAGAAATGGCTGCTATAATAGGGAACATCAAGAAAACTATGTATTTTTGGCAGAATGCATATCCACGTATTTTGTCCTAGCATTTAGGTAACACATACAATGAAAAAGGAAAAAAAAAACAATCAAATATATAAAGGTGATCAACATAAAATCTATGATTTGTTTGTATTTCATGAGAATCATAGATATTTGCCAGTTTACTAGCAGATTTTTTATAGCATTGGCATCAACAAATAATACTGTGCACATTATTTACAAGAATATATGATTTTATGCCTTTTCCTTATCAAAACTGAAATGGATCTCATTTACCACACACACAAGGAAACATTATAGGTAAGGCAAAACATTTTTTAACATCTATACTATATGAGTTCTGTTTGGGTTAGACAAGAAATAGCAGTTAAATTTCATCTGAAACATATTTCTGAATAGGATCCCTCAATTATTACGAAATGTGTGGATATTCTGGAATGAAAAGTAACATGAAAGTTACTTCCATAATACTTAGTTGAGCCCACGCTATCTCAGAATAGCTTCCTTCTCTCTGAGTTGGTCTTGCTTTTGTTACTGTCTATCTTGTCATCCCCTGCTTAAGAAATTATATTTATTATTTAAGGATAAAGATTGAACAATTTAGCCAACTGTTCAAGGTTATTACAAGTCAAGAAGTATATATCTCCTCTTCTGTGCATAATAAAGTTAGTTAAGGCAGGAGGACCTGAGCTGACACCAACTCATCCCATACCCATATACCATAGGGGGTGTCACCATACCGCTCTATTAGCCAGGTTGATTGGTTCAATTCAGCCTAGATTTTCTATGTCTCTTCTCATTTCTGGGATTTTGATTACACTTTTGCCCTTGCCTAGAATCCTATCACCCCTTCTCTACTTCCACATATTCAACTTCTCTCAACTTCTTAGATTTAGTTCAAGTTCACTTTTTCTCATGAAGCTTGAGGGTGGGGTAGGGAAGATATGGAGAGGACTAGGGAGGTTAATTATTTGCCAGCAACTACATCTAGTTTTGCATTTAGAGTCATGATTGCTCATTAACTCATTTGATATATGATTATTAGCGTATTTAGGTCTAATGGTTTTATGATTATTACTCTTAGCTTGCAGGGAATTATGATTGGCACTTTTTTTGAACCTCCTTAGCACAGAGGAGGTTCTATGCATCTAGTCTACACACTCTTGCTAAATTGGGTTGAATATATCTAAGTGACCACTTGCTTTTCATTTAGCCTTACTATAACATTTATAAATGTTTTATAGGTGTTTTTTTTTTTTTTATCTTTTTGCTTAGATTCTTGCTACTCAACATACAGGCATTTAAAGCAAACTTTATGAGGTTTAATACAATGGTTTTTAAATTTTATTATACATATAGACTTTCCTGGGATTGTTTGCAAAATGTACAAGCTGGTTTTTATTTTCCACAATATAACATAATGTATACTCTGAATGTTACTCTTGGTTAAAACAAACTGTGTAGGTTGATAAAGTATTAAAATGAGAATTTTATATTTTAAATTCATCACTGATCAGAGAAAAATAGTAAATCATTTGCAGATGCCATGATGAAGTTAAAGGAAGGACTTGGAGAAGTGAGTTCCAAAGCTAGTTTTTACCTTGTACCCTGAACTTCCATTTGATAGCTATGAGGTACAAGAACCAAGAGGTAACTAATAATGACAGAAATCTAGTAGAAAATCATTGCAAAAGCTCATTATAAGGAGAAAGATTAATAAAATACTAAATATTAAGTGGAGTACAAGGAAATTATCTTTTCTTGAACTTGAAGAGTTGTAGGGCAGGGGGTAATAGGAATTTCCCTTATTATAAATTTACATTTTACAATATGATATTAATGAATGTGGTCCCAAAAAAGCCCAAGAAAATAATTTATTTGAAAGCGATATGGGCTGGAAGTGACAGATAACCAATAGAAGCAAATTAAATTCCTCTCAGAAGGAACACCATCCAAAAGAGGTATCAAAAATTTCCACAATTTTCAAGGAACATGAAGTCAGAGTTAAAAAAAAATTACAATACAGAGGGAACCTGGGTGGCTCAGTTGATTAAGCATCATCTTCTGCTCAAGTCATCATTTCAATGCTCGTGAGTTCAAGCCCCACATCAGGCTCTGTGCTGACAGCTCAGAGCCTGCATAGAGCCTGGGTTGAATTCTCTGTCTGTCTCTCTCTCTGCCCCTCCCCTGCTTACTCTCTCTCCTCTCTCTCTCTCTCTCTCTCTCTCTCTCTCTCTCTGTTTTTCTCTTTCAAAAATAAATAAACATTAAAAAATTTTAATTACAATACAGAAACAGAACCATGAGTAAAATCAGAGGGGAAATAAAAAACATTACAATTAGCCACACAAATATATCATTTATTTATTGTATCTGATGGAGACTCTCAAATAAGAATACATAATATGTATCAAGAAATCAAAGAGTTGCTTGATGGAAATATTCTTTTTCTCAATTTGGTGAAGATACATGACTGAATATGTTTGTCAAAAACTTGTGGAATTATACATCTGAGAGTGAATACTAGCTTGTAGATTGGAACTAAAACCTGACTTTATAAAAGAAATACCATCTACAAAGATCATTAAAAAAAAGAGTACTGTGGAGCACAAAGTAATTATTAGACATTTATGCTTTAAGGTTTCTAGTTCAAAAAAAAATAAAGGCTGAAGAGATCTAAAACATCAACTTTAAACAATAACAAATAAAATGAAGCAAAAAGTCTAAAGAGAATAGAAAAGAGAAATAATACAGTTAAGTGCTTAAATTAATACAATGGAAAACAATTATCCAGTAACAAGTGCCAACAAGGAGATAAAAGTTGACTTTTTGGAAAGACTAATTATTCAGTAGCCTCAGTAACATGTTACTACCAGAACTCTCTTGAAAACCATTCAGTCAACAAATGACAGCTGTTTCACTAGCCATGCTTCTGAAAGCCAGGCCACCAGCAACAGACACTCTGACAACCACAGCTCCACAGCTAAATGACTAAACAATCATGAAACACTTGCATCTCTGTGATTGGTACAATCCCTGAACTCAGTGCTTGAAAAATCCTAGAGAAATATTCTCTGGTTTGCTCAAAGAGACTGTAACAAATACAGCCTTTTTAGACACTCAACTAGTTTTTCTCATGTGTTACAATATACCTCTGGAACATTTTCAACAAGCTAAGGCTATTCCTGCTTTTCTGAACAACATAGTGCCCTATTCAGAGAGGGCCTTTTCTGCTATTCTGTAAACTTGTACCCTGGACTCTTTGCTGTTCTGCTATACCACCAACTGCTGGCTGGACAGCACCTGTACTCCTACTTCAGCGATATCATGTGTCAGCTGATTTCACTGTAGTCCCACAGAACTGTTCTCTTTTTTCTGTATTCTCTCTCTAGTACCAGCATCTACCCAGTTTCTCAAGCTAGAAATCGGGACTTTATATTTAATACCTATCTCTCTCTACCTTCCTATATCAACTCATCACCAAGACCTGCTAATCATACCTCCTAAAGATGTCTCTAGTCCAGGAGTTCACAACCTTGGGTGCACATTGGGATCACATAGACAAGTTTTAAAAAATACTGATGCTTCAGTTTAAATTTTTATTTAAATGGTGTGGGGGGGCAGGGGGGGTATGAGTCATCAGGATTTTTAAAATATCCTTAGGTATTCTAATGTGAAGCCAAAGTGGAGGAACAAACACTGCCCCATATGTCTCCTCACTTTCATTATCGCCTTACTTGAGGCCACCACAATTTCTCACATGGATTATTAAAACCATTAAAACCAGTTAGTATCTGGTTTCCAATATTATTCATTTCAAATTCATCCTTTCCACAGATGCACAGTAGATATAGATACACAACCTTTCTCTACTTAAAAAATAAATCACTCCGTGACTGCCCATCAAAAAAGAATAGTCTAAGCTCTTTTAACAACTTCTACAGCAACTCCTATCTGATATGCTTCCTATTTGATGATGTTTGGCTTTATTTCTTGTCATTTAGTCTTCAGTATAATTTAGAATTATTGAAATTTTATAATATATTCACATTATGGTGATTTCCCTTCTGCCCAGAAGAATTTTCTCCACCTCTTCATCTCACTAACTAGTAATCTAGTTAGACTTATCTACTCTTTTAAAAAACAGTCAAATAATTCTCTTCTCCAGGAAACCTTTGACTCTCTAAAACAAGGTGATGCTGCTCTTCCCATAATACCCAGTTATCTTTCTCATTTCCTTTAGCATGTATTTTTATATTCCTTATGTTTCTCTTTCAATAGGCTATAAGTTCCTTGAGGCCACTCAGAGTTTGGTTCAACCTTTGACATCATTTAGGCTAATGGGAAATACAATAATTAATAAAACTAATATTTGTAGTTCATTTGCTCATAAAAAAAGTTAGAGAGGGAGAGAGCCAAACCATAAGAGACTCTTAAAAACTGAGAATAAACTGAGGGTTGATGGGGGGTTGGAGGGAGGGGAGGTGGGTGATGGGCATTGAGGAGGGCACCTGTTGGGATGAGCACTGGGTGTTGTATGGAAACCAATTTGACAATAAATTTCATATTAAAAAAAACACTTGGGTACACATACATAAAATAATAATAGAATTGGACAAATGCAATAGTAGCCATATCAATATATATAAATACAGTAAAATAGGAAGATGAAGGAAGCAATTCAGCACATAGAGTGTGAAAGGGGTGGGGGTGGGGGATATGGGAATGCTTACAATCAGAGGTGATTAGGAGATCAACATCTATCTAAAACTAAACTCATGGCAGCAATTGCAGTTAAAATATATTTGTTTCACCAGTCCCATAAGAGTCTTAATGACAGCTCCCTTTAATCTGCATTAGGATGCTTTTGCTTTTTAGAATATCAGTTATAGCCACTATGCTTTCATTTTATAGGCAGATTCTGTTAGACAATTTTCAAATGGCAATATATAGTAATGATATCTGGTTACAATGCCTTGCATATGGTGAAGTCCCCATAATGTAAGTACTTTCTCTGGTCCTTGCCTATGTAATAGTCATAGCACTATAAATGATATTGTTTAACTGTGTGGACTGCAATGTGAGAAGGGAGGAGAGGAGTTCCTTTGCCGTTTTTTCCTGGCACCGGGTTGCACTTAGTATTAAACCTCTTTCTCTGTTATATCTTCCAGCAGCATAGTCATCAAACTGAATAAAACTTTGAATAAAGTAACTAAGTCAAAGAACCTGAGAAATATAGACAATTGATGGATGACAGTGGCTTGTGCATACTGCATTTCTGTTTCTCTTTAAACATTTCCTTTTGCTTGAATATTCACTACAGAAGTACTTGCATTTGCTGGGTTTTATCTATAGTTCTAGCACAATAAAAATGTAATGTCTAGTAGCAAATACATTATCACAAAATTATGATGCAACCAAACAATTTGATCGTCTTCTGGAATTCATTATAAAATAATTCTACATAAACTGTGTGAGACATGAAGGTGGAGAGTATATGGCATTGCATTTTCAGAGAATATCTACTTAAAATAATTTCCTTGGGAATAATTTAAGATTGTAAAATTAGTATTAACTCTTTCAGGTCAGCAGGGCAACATTTAGTGCACTAAACAGTTACTTTCTCACTAATTGTCTCCCTTAAGTATTTCCTTAGTGACCTAAGGAAGCACTGTTCTAAAGCTTTTATTAACGTATATATGAAAATTCTATAATTTTTCTTCAGCATGAAAGTGTTCCACTTTTTAGAGATTGTTTCTTTTCCTTCATATTCACTGTTTCTTTGACTTCACATTAGAAGCTTCCTTTCCTTCCTCTACATCTTTATCCATTGATGTAATAGAGTGCCAAAGAAAAAAATTCAAGCCCCTTATTTTGGTCCAATAGAGTCTATGAACAATAAGATTGCCTTGTGAGCAAATTCAGGAACATAATGTTAATCAAAAGTGGGCATTTCTCCTTCCCAAGATGAAGGGCAATGCCAGGAAAAATACATATGTTTGGTTCTTGTTTATGGATGACCTGGGTTAGCACTGAATAAAATTAGAATTAATGAAGGAAATTACCTAGAATAAGAGTTTCTAGAGAGGTAATACTTGAATATAAAACCATAAACCATAAACTACTAGAAGAAAACATAGGCAGTAAGTTCCTTGACATTGCTTTTGGCAATATTTTTGGATCCGACCCCAAAGACAAGGCAAAAAGAAAAAATAAACAGATGTGACTACATCAAATTAAAATGGCTCTGTACAACAAAGGAAATGGTCAACAAAATGAAAAGACAACCTACTGAATGGGAAAATATATTTGCAAACTGTATATTCAATAAGGTGAATATTAGCAATTTAAGAACAAAAAAACAAGCAATCCAATTTAAAAATGGCCAGATTATCTGAACATACATTTTTTAAAAAATGTTTGTTTATTTTTGAGAGAAAGAGAGAGCATGAGCAGGAGAATGACAGAGAGAGAGGGAGACGCTGAATCCCAAGCAGTGCCCATGCTGTCAGCGCGGAGTCCAATGCAGAGCTCGAACACATGAATCATGAGATCATGTCCTGAACCAAAATCAAGAGTCTGAGGCTTAACCAACTGAGCCACCCAGACACCCCTGAACAGCCATTTTTTTGAAGAAGACATACAGATGGGCAACAGGCAAATAAAAAGTGCTCAACATCACCAGTCATTAGGGAAATAAAAATCAAAACCACAACGAGATATCATCTGTCAGAATGGCTATTATAAAAAGGACAAAATAACAAATGTCTGTGAGGACGTAGAGAAAATGGAAGGATTAGGTACTGCTAGCGGGAATGTAAATTGGTATGATCACTATGGAAAAGAGTATGGAGGTTTGTCAAAAAACTAAAAATAGAACTACCCATATGATCCAGCAATTCCACTTGGTAACATAAGAAAATGAAAACACTAATTCAAAAAGATACATGCACCCTCATGTTAATTGCAGCATTATTTACAATAGCCTAGATATAGAAACAACCTAAGAACCATTGATAAATGAATAAAGGAAATGTGATTTAAAAATGCCCTTTCAAAAACATAGATAAACCTTGAAGGTAAAATAAATCCAACAGAAAAAATACAAATACCACATGATTTCATTTACAACTGCAAAAAACATAACAAACAAAACAAAACTCATAGACACAGAGAACAGATTGGTTGTTCTCAGATGGGAGGGACATTTAGGGGTTGGTGAAATGGGAGAAGGGAGCCAAGAAGTACAAACTTCCAGTTAAAAAACAAATAGGTCATGGGGATATAATAGTATTGGTGACTATAGTCAATGATAGTGTATTGCAAATTGCATAACTTTGTATGGGAACACTAGACTTATTGCAGTGATCATTTTGCAGTATATACAAATATCAAATCACTGTGTTGTACATCTGAAACCAATAAAATACTATGTGTCAATTATACCTCAATTGAAAACAAGAACAGAAAAATTATTTTCAAGACCCGTCAGTAGACTTGACACAGATGAAGGCATTAACGAACTTGAAAATATGTAAATAGAAATTATGCAAAACTAAAACTTGAAGAGAACAAAAAAATGGGGAAAGATCAAAGCATTCAAGAACCATGAAACAATATAAAACCACCTAATATATATGCAATTTGACTCCCTTAAGAGAAATAAAAAAGGAGAGGGGCAGAATAAACATGTAAAAAATAATGGCAATGGATTTTCCAAAACTAAACAAAGACTCTAAACCATAGATCCAAGAAGATCTAAGGATACAAAACTGAATAAAACCCAGAAAAGCTCACATCAGGCACATAATATTCAAATTGATGAAAATAAAAGAAGAAGTCAGAGAAAATAAGGATGAACTATGAATGCATTCTGTAATTTGGATGAGTTTCAAATGCATTATTCCAAGTGAAAGGAGCCAGACTCAAATGGCTACATACTGTGTAATTCTATTTATATGGCATTTTCAAATCTACACAACTACTATAAGTACAGAAAACATATCAGTGGTTTCCAGATGTAATGGTGTTAACTAGAGAAGGGTACTGGGGAATTTTTGTGGGTGATGGAACTGGTGTGGGTTTTGATTATGGTGATGACTGCATGACTGTTTCACTTGTCAAACTTGTAGAATTGTGCACTAAAAAGGGTGAATATTACTACATTAAATTATACCTGTTAAAAACAACAACTATGGATGTGTATGGAAAAACTCTGAAGAAAAAAATGCCTCCATGGAAGTGGTAGAATTTGAATTCAAACTTAACAAATTTATGTGATTAATTTGAGAGCTTGATATTATTTAATAGGGAATATGTGCAGGTGATGTAGAGAGTTCTCAGGGATAATCTTAATGTAATTAAACTCCTTTCTTTGCACTTAACCATAACTATGGACAACCTAGCCACAACTAAGGAACTATTACTAGGGATTATACAATCTAAATCATTTATTTTACAAGTGAGGAAGGTGAGTCATGGAGAGGTGAAATAACTTCCCTAGTATACAATATGAGTGGGGAGCTAGAGCTGCGATTTTGCCTTGACATTCCGGACTCTATGTCTGTAAGCAGTTAAATTTAAAATCAAAGGCCTCTAAATCATGGTGGAGTCAAATCACTCCAGCATTTCGTTCTGGTCTTGTATTCGCCACCTACACTTTTAGGAATGCTACATTTTAATTCTAATGCTGATGTGCCTAAGAAACCCTCTTAGGAAGGAGCAATGCTCTTCATTTTTGATAGTTATGCTTCTAACATGCTTTAGTATAATTAGCATTACAAATGCAGATTTTAATAGATTTCTTAGCTAATATCCCTGCAGCTTACACACTGTCAGTAGAAAGTACAGATTTTACCTTATAAAGTGTGGAACACTCTAGCAACCTGAAGCCCAAGTTATTTTTATCAGGCATAGAAAAGATAGTTGGCCATCCTCACATATGGGGATTTGGAAGAACAGGGAAATATCCTATTGCCATAACAATGTCTTCTAAATAGTGGTACAACCTCTCTACTCCTGAGAATGAGAACTCTTGTGAATAAGGTTTCGTTTCAATATTGCTGGTTGTTTTCCTACAGGAGGATGATGCTCTATAATTTCTGTTGTCTAATCTACTTTTGTTTTTCATCCAGAGTCTGTGTGTCCTATGCGTCTAAGCCGTTCTGTGGATATCTGTTTTCCAGTCCTGTCTTAACCGCCAGTTTCTTGGCTCTCTGTGAGCCTGGCTAACTTCCTTCAATTTGAAAGACAGGATGACTTCAAAGTTTGATAAACCTTGGTTCAAATTGTGGCATGGCCATTATAAACTTGGATAAATTTATTTCAATAACATATAATAGCTATTGAACTTACATATATAAGTTACTGAAATAGTATAAAATAGGACAGTAATATCTCATAAAGCTTTTTTGAAGGTTTATTTAAATAAAGATGCCATCTGCTGACACAGAGTAGCCCCTCTAGGTGCTACTTCTCTCTGGTTCCTTGTCTTGGATCTCTTTGTATATTACATATACCACCTTTGTGTTTCTGCTGGTGGGCTTCTTTGCCTTCTCCTAATTGTCTTCCATTTGCTTCTCCAGACCAATGGCTAAAATCTCCAATCTACTTTGTGTGCCCTGGGGTATTCATTAATGAGTCATTTTGCCCTATCACTATATGTTGAGTTTGTCCAATGGGAGTCTCTGGTAGGAGACTGAAGGTTAGGATGAATATGAAGTCAGGGTATTTTTCCTCAGCTCCTTTCTTGACAGGTTGTAATGACTTGACTGTGTGTTTCTACCAAAACCCTCAGTTGGAATACTATGCTATGTCTTCTTGATTTTATTGTCATTTTAAATCTTACCGATACTTTTCTAAAGGGTACCTTTTAAAACTTTCCTCTAAATATCTATCTTTGTCTGATCTAGATCTTACCTGACATATAGGCATCACTGATCCTGAATAACTCAAATATGGTATTCTTTAAATTCTCAAATCATCTTTCATCCCCACTATAAGAGTCAGGTTCAGAAATACTCCAGAAAGCTATAAAGGGGAATAAAAAAAAACTAGAGAGGAGGCAGAGCTCTGTTGACCAACTTTGTCACTGTTCCATTAGGGATCAACCCTAATGATAGAAGAGACAGGAAAATAGATCAGAATAATTAGAGATACATTTTGATTTCTAAAAAATAAATTCAAGCTAATTTTTTCAAGTGAAACAGTATTTAAAAATAAAAAGAAGAGACTACTCCACCTCAGCAAATTTGAAAGGTATAAAGAAAAGGCGATATCACTTATTGTAATGTAAGCTGAAATGGTAGGAAATTAGAATAGTTATTTCTGAGGTGATTCTCAGATAGATTCATTAATGAAAATCTTATACCTGCTGGGAGGGAGGGTGATGATTGTATATTTCAAGGAAAAAAAAAAACCTTCTCCTTAAATATACCTAAGAACATTTCTTAAAATGATGTCTCTAAAAGCATGTGATGTAGCTTTTCAGAAGACAATTCACCAAGAGACCAGGGAAACATGTTATATAAATAATTTTTAATGATTAGTCTTTGGTGATCACTGAAGAACTATCTCATTCTCTCCAGGGGACAGTAAACAGTAGCTGAAATTTTTTTCAGCCAGGACTACTTAAAGAGATGATGCCAAATTAAATGCATGATAAGATTAAAACAACTTTAAAGCCCCTTTGAATAGTCTCAATCTGTTTCTATAAAATTATTGTATGTCATTTTATCTTTACTGAAGGTCTCACTTTGTAGGTAAGAAAATGTCAATATCCCAGATTAAAGTAGGAAGAAATTGAAACCTAAAGGTGGATAATTTATATCTACGCAGCACTCAACATAGAAATAATGTAGATATGACTATACAGGGAAGCATCACAATTTGCCACTTTATTGCTCCTTGGCTAGTCCAAAATGGATTTAGAAAAAAAACATTTTGCCCCCAAATAGGCAAACATTACTTCAATTATCATTACTTGGGCTAGAACTTATCCCCATAAAGTCAGGGAAAACTTCAAGGGGGCAAAAAAATGAAGTTCATTTGTGAGCCAAGAAAAAATTGAGGATGAATTTTTGTGGATAACTATCTTTTTAGTAATGATCACTGCAAACATTTTAAGAGGTTGTTGGTCAGTATTCCATTCCAATCCTTTTTTCCCAGAAGGAAATTAAACCTTTGTAGAATGGGTTTGGGGTTATTGAGACTAGTGTTAACCAGCAGAGTACATGGGCCAGAAAAGATCCTCCCAATTCCATGATGAGAAGCTTTAAAGATTCAGGATACACAAAATAATGTGTAAAATGGACATTTATCAAAATTTTAGTTGACCAGATTTTTAAAAAGTTCTTACTTTTTATAATATATACATTGTTTATTCATTGTAAGCATTAGTATTCTAATCACAAGAATATGTAAAATATGTTACTAATACCTACCACTCAGGTCTGTTTTAAGAAATAACCGAATTCTATATGTGTAGAGCTTGGCACATAAAGTCATGAAAGTAATGGTTTTATTTCTCACTTTTAGACTAAAATATTTTGAGTTTTCCTTGCCTCTGTGTTTTGTACTTACTGTTTTCTTCTCATAGAGTGATTTACCTCACATTCCAATGTTCACCACAAATCTATTCTACCTATCATTCTAGGAAAGCACCTCAAAGACACATTACTTTTCAAGCCTTCTCAGATTCTCTCATCTGAACTCACCATCCACTGTTTACCATTTTATTTGTACCACTGGGGATGTTCTCATTTCCTAGCTTGAATTAGAATTGTTTTTAAATTGCATTTTGGGGTGCCTGAGTGGCTTAATCATTTAAGTGGCTGACTCTTGATTTTGGCTCAGGTCATCATCTCATGGTTTGTGAGTTCAAGCCCCATGCTGGGCTCTGCACTCACTGCTCAGAGCCTGCTTCGATCCTCTGTCTCCCTCTTTCTGGCTTTCTCCCGAGAAGATGCTCTCTCTCTCTCTCAAAAATAAATAAACATTGAACTATTAAAAATAAAAATAAAAATAAAAATAATAAAAATAATAAACCTTATTTTCCAAAGTACTAAATAAGTTTGAGTTCTCACCAAGATACTTCCTTGAGGTTGTGGAATTTGAGTTGATCCTTAAAGGATAAGAATTATTTAGGTGAGAGGGAAATAACACAAACAGAAGTCTCCAAGAGGTGGTATTAAAAATAATCTGACTTTTTAAAATGGGAAATGAGGGAATAATGCTGATAATCCATTGCCAGTAAGTGTTCATTACTACCAATCATTGAATAAATGCTATCTGCTATGAATGAGCAAGGCACTTAGGAAGTCAGTATATAAAGTAGCAAAAGACGTATGGTCTGCTTTGAAGAGGCTTATGTGATATGACTTTTTATTTCTTGTAGTAGAAGAGGATGTGTAGTAATCCATTCATATCCTCTCACCTTCTCTCCCTAAACATTAATGCAGCCTGTTTGTACATCAACTGTTTAGGGTTTACCAGCTTGATGACTCTACTTACTTATACTGAACAATGGTAACATATAAAGAGTAGATTTCAGGTACACTTATCACACAAAAAGCATTATCTATATAAGGTGATATGTTAATAAGCTTGACTATAGTAATTATTTCACTATGTATTTGATTATATTTGTGTATCAAATCATCATTTTGTACAAGTTAAGAATATACTAGTTTTATTAAAATATATATAAATAAATGAAAAAAAAAGTTTTAAAAAACGCTGAAATTGAGATCATTGCTGTGATGGGAACTGATACCAGATCTTCCTCCTTTCCCATAGTTCAACTGACCAATACCTGATGCAAATGCATAGCAGGATATAAAAATGATAGGATTATAATTAAGGCATAGGTTTTTAGATTGTTACAACCAGGTTTCCATAGTCACATTCATTTTTCAAAATAAAATATTATTCACAGAACCTGAGATTCAATGTGAACTCAAGAAATAGCCATCCATATGCACAAAAGATTAAAATTTGCATAGCTCATAGTACTTCCTGCAACACTAAAATTGCATTTCTTAATTTTTTTCCATAGTATAAATGTTCAGAGTAAAATACCGGATAGAGAGTATGTTGGATTAACATCCTGAAAATGACTGTGATACGGAAGTCAGGGTTCATTTCAAAGACGTTCTGCATAGATTTGTTTTCACGCATAGTGTTATATTGAATTTCTTTGCCTTTGTAGTATAAGCTGCCTTAGAGGAGTAGAGATCAAGTGACTTTTTAGGCTTTTATCCAGCCCAGTAATTGTTTTCTATACCTATGGCATACCAGAAATTCTCCCAAGTAATTCCTTCCCCTGGTTACTTCAAGTCATTATCAAATCCTTGAAAGACACATTTCATTATTTTGTTTGTTTCTGAATCAAGAGGACAGAACAATATCTAAAAGTGAAAGATAGTCAATTTTGTTAAGTGATGTGCGAATGAATGCGTGAATGGATGGGTGGATGGATAGAAGGATGAAGGGGATGAAAGAATGAATAAGTATAAAGTACTTTTCATGATTCTTCGTGAAATATATGAGAACTGTTTTTCACTCATAAATTAAAAAATTAGGCAATAGTTAATCTTATGTATCAGCTCGACTGGGCCACATATATGGTGCCCAGATATTTAATTAAACATTACTCTGATACTTTCTGTGAAGGTGTTTTTGGATGAGATTAAGATTGAAATCACTAGAATGCGTAAAGCAGATTGCCTTCCCTAATGTGGATGGGCCTCATCCAATCAGTTGAAGACCTGAATAGAACAAAATGCCAAAACTTCCCCAAGTAAGAAAGAATTCCTTCTGCCTGACTGCTTTTGAACTGGGACATTGGCTTTTTCCATTGTTGGGACTTGAACTGAAATATTAGCTTTCCTGTGTGTCAAGGCGGCTGGCCTTCAGATGGTAACTACACTACTGGTTGACTGTTTCTCAGGCTTTCACACTCAGACTGGAACTACACCATTGACTCTCCTGGGTCTCCATCTTGCCAATTCACTCTGCAGACCTTTGGATTTATTAGCTTCCATAATCTCGTAAGACAATTCCTTATAATCTGTCTCTCTCACTCTCTGTCTCTTTCTCTGCCTCTGTCTCTCTCTGTCTCTCTCCATATATATGCCTGTATATATATATATATATATATATATATATATATATATATATATACATGTACACATATATGTCTCTCTCCATATATATGCCTGTATATATATATACATGTACATATATATATATATATATATATATATATATATATATATACATGTACACATTTTACATTACACATATCTATCAGCTCTGTTTCTCTGCAGAACTCTAATACATACAGTGACTCAAATGAAGCAAGGACACAAAATAGAGATAGAGAACCTCCTGGTTTTTCAAGTTGAATTTGCAACTTGTATGCTTCCTTTCTTCTTTGACACCACTGTTATAATAATTACCACTACTACATGCTGTCATTTATTGTTCACTATCTGCAAACAGTGTACTATCCATTTTACCCATTTTATCTCATTCATTGTTTTTGAAAAATTTTTGAGGAAAAAAACTGAAGCTGGGTAAATAATAACTTGCCTAAGCTTATATGGCTAATAAAAGGCAAAACTTATATTTGAATCTATAGTTTTCTGATTGCAAACTTTGCATTCTTAACCAGTTTGGCTCCAATATTAACTCACTGGGTACCCTTGGACAAATGTGTCCTTATTTTCCCTTTTTGGTTTCCCTGCTTTTATAAAAATGAGGCAGTGAATTTGATGATCTTTATTGCTCCTTCCAGCCCTGAAAGTCTGTAATTATGTGATCCTTAAGAAGCAGATAAACGGAATGCAGTGCTCCAACCACAACTGGGGTCAAGGCCAGGTAAGCACTGCATGCAGCACAAACTCAGCATTGGGTTAGCACCTCCACAGTGGTAAGAGAGAGTCCAAGGGTCTTCCTAAAGATCAGTCTGGAGACCCTTTGACTACCTTAAAGAATGTTGCCTACTGTTCCTGTGTGGCTCTTGTCCCCATCTGTTTACAGGTATTAAACTAGCTATGTAGATAAAATGTGAAGGTAGAAAAAAACAATTTTTGTTCCTTTTTCTTTGCACTTTCTCTCTCTCCTTTCTGAATATCCCATGGTTGTATGCTATCCTTTTCATGCTGTGGGTCTTCCTTTTGCCACCCTATCCTCTCTCCAAGGTCACTGACTCCTATGTTTTACCTCAGATGCTTCCCTCTCCTGCTTTTGGATGGTCCAAATACAAATGCCTCTGCATCTACAGATTTATTTCATTTATTATTCCCTTAGGACCCAGAAAACAAATCTGATAGATTAATCAGGTTTTCCAAAGAGTATGTCATACAGATTGTTAAATTTGTTTTTCCCAAGAACACAGGGTTCTGTCACCAGGTAACTTTAGCCAGAACTAAATAAAACAGGATTGCAGCAGTTTCTTTATTATAGAAGTACTGAGACTTTTACGTGTAAATGTGTTCAATTGAACTTCAAGAGGAGGTTTATGCAGTAGAATTCACATTTTATTTTACTCTGAAACCTCTTTTCTCATAGTATCCTATAGTACTAAAGCTCCATAGAATATACTTTGAACAATGGTAACCTAAAGGGTTACTAGAATGTAAATAGCTCAGTGTATTCAACTTTCAAAAACACATAATTAAACAGAAGCTAACTTTCTTTAGAAAGTTACTGTACTTTAGGTACTGATGACTTCTCATGTGAAAGAGCAGTCTGTAAGGTAAATATTAGTTTGAGAAGGGTCAGGAAGTTCTGAGTATATTAACAATAACAAGACATTAAGAAATAGTATGTTTCGGAACCAAGGTAAAAGTTTAAAATATTAAAGCATACTATTCCTTTGCTAATTCGCGAAAACGTATTTATTCTTAGGCAAACCGGGTTTATAGAACTTAGTCATACCACAAAAGTACCACAGAGCCCAACCTTTAGCATATGTTGTCTTTTGATATTACAAACAAGATCATAATAAATGATCTGATTCAAATGTTGTTAATTATATTCTCTATCTGCAGGATGTAGCATAGAATAATTATAGACCAAAGAAGGTGTGTATTTTAAATATCAATATATTGCTGAATTGTTCTCCAGTAAAATGATGGACTAGCATGGGCCAGGTTATATTCTCATATCTCCATCTTCATTTTATGAGTGTTTTTACTTCTTCATCATGATAATCATTTTGAATTTTGTCAATGTAATAGGGATAAAAAAGTCTCATGATAGTTTCTTATTGCTTTTATTAAGAGATTGAACATCTTTCATTTATACCTTATTTGCCATAGACTACATATACATCTTCTTTGTTTCCTTTACTATTGTGTTTTGGGTTGTTTTGTTATTGTTGCTTTTATTCATTAAACTCAAAATTTTACCTAGAATTTATTTTGGTTTTTGATGGGAGGAAATAATTCATCTTTTCCAGATGGTTATCAAATTATCTCAATAGGAAATAGTAAATTATCCACATCTTCTTCACTAAAATCTAAGACATTTGGAGGCACTACTTCTATATTTTCTAGTTGAATTGATTAGCAGGTCTATTTTTGCACCAATATTTCATTTTCTTAATTATTTTATATCTGAGTTATATTTTCACATATTAATTTTCTAAGTTATGTTTGCATATTTTCATATGAACATCAGGATTACTTCCCAGTTACAAAAAAAATGTATTAGTATTTTTATTTGGATTACATAGATTTCTAGAACTTAGTGATGTTGGACATCTTTGGAATGTTGAGTCTTTGTATCCAAGAACATAGTATGTCAAGTAATGAAATTTATATGATCTACTAAACAGCAAAATTTTAATAATATAAGCATCATTTAGATTTTGCATAAATGTTTTATCAATTATAAATTAATTATAAGCCTGCCTGTAAAAGGATTGTGTAAATATTTGTACTAACAATTATCATAGTAGGAGTTATTGTTTCTATCACTATTTCTTAGATTACTTGGAGTTTATTTTTAACCCAGATCTTGTTTTCATGGTTTCTTTTTTAACCTTATTGGCCAGCCACTTAACCAATAGATTATTTTCTATGGGTAGGAACTCACTTATATAGAAAGATTTGTCTATAATAAAAAGGCCATTTCTGAAAAATTCATGTATAAAGTCAAATTAAGATCATTAAAAAGAAAACAATCAAGAGACGGTTGATCATAATGGACACTGGACTTGTAAAACTGTGAATCCTTAAAAACAGAACATGTTTGAGGATTTCTGTTGGTTTTTTAAGCTTTCATTAACACTAGTTGATCATGAACGGCATACAAAGTAGAAACAATTCTAAATAAAATGATGATTTATATAATCTTCTTATCTCAAATTAGAGCTAAGTTCTAATATTTGGCAATGGTTCTAAACAGTTTCCTGACATTCTCAAGCACTGATCTGGTCATTAGCTGATAAATAAACTGGTTAGAAAATAATTAGTCTAAAGTCTTTATTCTCCCTTGATGTAATGCTGCATGGAGGGTGACAAAGAAAATTCCTAACTGCTGAGATGTTGAGAAATGAGACTAAACAACCACCAGGGGAAATTATGGTGTTTGTGGATTTAGCTCTTGGCAATACTTATTTCATATGCTCAGTATATGCGTGCTCACTTGCTCAGGGGCACAAGAATTAATGCCCTCTTCATAGTAATCCTTGATATTAGCTTTTTAAATGACTGGTATAGCACATCCAGTCTTGAGTTAAAAATAACCTGAGTTCCTGGGGATGCCTGGGTGGCTCACTTGGTTAACCATCCGACTTTAGCTCAGGTCATGATCTTGCAGTTTGCAAGTTTGAGCCCTGTGTCAGGCTCTGTGCTGTCATCTTGGAGCCTGGAGCTCACTTCAGATTCTGTGTGTGTCTCTCTCTGTGCCCCTTCCCTGCTCGTTCTCTGTCTGTCTGTCTCTCTCAAAAATAAATGCACATTAAAAAAAAAATTTTTTTTTTTAAGTAACCGGAGTTCCTTTTACCTCTTTCCTTCCTGGGTCTGAACATGTTGAGGAGTAAAACAGTTAAGAGATTAAAATCGGTTTTGGGGCGCCTCGGTGGCTCAGTCAGTTAAACCTCTAACTTCAGCTCAGGTCATGATCTCACAGTTCGTGGGTTTGAGCCCCGTGTCAGGTTCTGTGCAGACAGCTCAGAGCCTGAAGCCTGCTTCGGATTCTGTGTCTCCCTCTCTCTCTCTGACCCTCCCCTGCTCACACTGTCTCTGTCTCTCCTGAAAGTAAATAAACATTATTTTTTTTTTATTTTTAAATGTTTTATTCTTGTATAAATGCTAAGAAAGAAAACTCTTGGTGTGGAAGCCAAATGGGCCATTTACTTGAGCCTGAACCCCAGAGTAGGCCGATTTATCAAAGGAGACGTAGGCACCCAAAGCCTACAGAAGAGCTTGCTCCTGGAGAAGCATCCAAAATATTCCCTTTCTGAGGATAACTCTTCCCAATGTGAGGGGTTGAACTGACTCAAGAATGTCTAATTATATTCACCAAATTTACCAATCAGAAATATTTTCCACCTCTTCAGTGGCAATGCAAGTGAACAGAGATATATTTGGGAGATCACTTATGGAAACTGGAAGGCAAAAAAAAAAAAGGCTTTCTCCTTACTTCCACCCTGCTTTTGCAATTAGAAAAATGTCTTGGTTGGTCTCTAGTTTAAAGATATGTAAGTCAAATGGCTTAGCAAGAATAAACTAGATCCATTTTTATCCTAAAATTTCCACATTGTTTGATGATCTTAACTTGTAGACTGAGATGCTCACTTTGGATGCCCATCATTGTTGAAAAGACAACAGCCAATTCTAGAATTTTCCTGAAGCTTGAAATGCAACCAATAGACTTGACCTCATCTTGTTTTCAAGTAATTAGAGGAGGAATTCCACTACTTAGTTGGAAAAACAAAAACCAAAAAACAAACAAACAAAAAACATCTAGCCAGATTTCTTTTCAAGTGGCATTCTTCTAGTTTCAATTATTGCTGACCTAGACAAAGACACTGTTAGTCATCTGAGTCGGTGACCATAGATTCAAGTATTTTTGTCCTTATCACAGCATGAGTTAAGAAATAACACGCTCTTGAGTACATTCTCAGCCAGATGCAAGATTTATCTACAAATATTGGGCAAGTGGCAAGAAGAGGGTGCTATAAGGGTGGATAGTCAAAAGCTGTCACACTTTGGGAATAGGAAACTTTTTTTGGTTATGAATAATACAATTCTTATTTAGTTATGTATGTGGGCTTTGGATTATTTTTCCTTTCAAAAACATATACTAGGAAGAATAAAAATAGGATTTGAAGAAAAAGAATTGATAAAACACTTAATTTGGACTGTTTCCCTAGTAGTCAGTTAGGCTCTCACAAGGACAGATGTAGACTGACCATGCTATTGTGATGAAAGCCTGGGTATGGGATTGTGACAATAAAAGGAAATCTCTTTTAGAATGGAGTTGAGAGGCCAGCAGGGGGAGCTCTCACCCCCTACCACTCCTTATCAAATGCACTCCCAAGAGGAAGAGAGATCTTGTATGTGGATAATACCCCAGCAGGAGGAAAGAAGCTTCCTACCCTGGCAACAGCCTAGCCAAGACAGTCACAATTTGGCCAATGAAAATCCACTGTACTTCAAACTCCTAGTTTACTCCAATAACCTTTTTATTTTTAACTGCCTTCTCAATGTCCCCCTTCCCTCTATAAAAGAGCGTTCCTCTCCTTTGTTCTGTGGAGTTGCCTATGGCTTTGGTGCAGCTTGCTTGTCCAAGACTGCCATTCTTTGCTACTCCTGAATAAACCCATTTTTGCTGGTAAAATAACTGGAAGTTTTATTTTTATAGTCAACAGGATTTACATTCCCATGTCCCAAAGCACACATGTTCACAATTTTTCATTATCTTATTGATAACTTTTGATGTTGCTTCTGCCTTCTTTTACTACTGACCTTCTAATTGTTTACCTTCCAATAGATGCATTGGTAAACACTATAGACTGAAAAACCAGAAGATACGGAGTCTCCCATCACGTTTGTGGTGATAGGAGTTTTGGGTCACCTAAAGCTAGCATGTATCTTTAATGAATGACTTGGTGCTTCTTAATCAATGTGGTGGCAAAAAAAAAAAAAAAAAAAGAGCTGAGTACTAAGTGGAATATTATCATGGCCCATGTTATGTGGGTGGCAGCAAGTCCAACATGGACAATTTTTCTGTTGGTCTGTCTGTCAGAATATGCCAACCAGGGTGCGTTCCTGGTCATTACATGACAGGTTTGCTTAGAAGCACAGTTTTACATATGTATAAAATATGTATGAATATTTATGAGTATATAGAGTTTTGTACCTATATGAATTAGTATAAATCAAGTGTATGAATAAATCAGTGTATGAATGGCATCCAAAATACATGACATCTTTGCTTTTTTTCCAAGAAAAACATTAGAATGTGGACAAACAAAAAGCTACATCTTTTGTTTCCATAAAACATTCCCTCAAGGAATGTGGCGTATTATAAAACTTCATTTATTCTTCAAATCAATTTATAAATTAAGCATAATTCTCAACTACATCCTAATATTGTTATTTTGTAACTTGGAAAAATTATTACAAACTTGCCTGAAAAATTAAACAAATAAGAATAATTAGGAATTTTTGAAGAATAGAAACAATGTGCAAGGATTTGCCTTGATTTTCTAATTGATTTCCCCTGGGGCCTTCAGATATAATATACATTTACAACTAAAAAAAAAAATAGTTTGGTACCAAAAGAGAACAGAACCTAGAAAGGAGATGTAACAAAATGGTAACAACGGTTATTTCTGGATAGTATGTTTATGAGTCATTTCTTTTTCTTTTATTTAGTTTTTTTTGCAGTATTTCTGCAATTAAAATATTTTATTTAGTACAAACTATAAATTTTTAAAAAAAATAGACCAATGAAATAAAATTATTTCAATAGCAATGAAAAGTTCTAATAAATTACTATAAGATTATAAACTGTTTTGTAAATTAAGTCAACATAATTTTTGAGTGTCTGCTATGTTCTAGACACATAGTTAACTCTCTAGTTTCTTATTCTTAAATATAAGATCAATATTCCTCCAGTTTCTACATGCTTGAGTCAGGTTTTGAAAATACCCGCTGAGAATGGTTTATAGTGTTCTGGCAGCAGAGGGACCATTCGTTCCTTTCAGCTCCAGTTGTATGGCTCCATGTTAAATCAATCAACAAGGGTAATATTCTCTGCTCAAGTTTCCTTAACACTATTCTGTTCGATATTGTGATGCTTGTGGGTAATTGCCCAAGTGTGAGGTTAAGTTGGAGGACTCATTACTGTGACTAGAAGAAATGAAGTTTAATCGTCACAAATTCACAGGTAACTTGGTTTTCTTTTGTGCCTCTCAATCCCATCTAGGTTGTTTATTTTATCTGGGACTGCTACAACAAAATTTTTCTACTCTTCGTGTATGAAAGTTGAAATTTGTACGTAGGATTGTAGAGTGAAGCCTTGTATAGTGAAGGGGCTACAGCAAGAGGACTCAGTTGAGTGCAGCATGAGTCCTAGCTCTCTCAAAACTCTGCAGTATGTATTAGGTAACCTTGACCCATTCAGAGCACCTTGCTGCGTTCAGATTTCAACGGGCCTTTCTTTTCCCCTACAAAATAATCCCAGTGTCCTTTACAACTGAAGCAGAGCTGGGAAAGCAGATGGACCCATTCAGATCTTAAGGATATGAACAAGGAAACCAGTACCTTCCATATGGCCACCAGACTCAATGCTCTCATTTAAACACTGTCAAACCAGCTTATTCAGGGCCACCTTTCAGAATTCAGAGACTGTGGAATAAAAGATCAAAATATAGCATGTTCATTTCATGGGCTGTTCATAAGCATCACTGTAGAGATATGAAAGGAAGAATCAAATATAAATGCAATGGAGTGTGAGTCTTGCCATATGCTGCTTCTATGCACAGCAGGGTGCTGTTTCCCAGCTTGGAGTGCAGAGGCTCCATGATCCCCCATTCTCAGGGCTGATTACTCTCTCAGTAAATTCACCAATTTAGCCTCTCCATGGGGTGGCATATAAGTCAGGGTTTGGTTAGTAATACAGAAACCAGTCTAGGTCTTTTAGAGAGAGGGAATTTAACTCAAGGTTACTATAAATACAACAGACCTAATAAACCATACTGAGGATGGGATAAAACTGTAGACTATCAATTGTCAAGAAGTTGCCACTTACCCTAGAGCGAGGGACAATAAGGTTATCTGATAATCGAAGTCTGAAGGTAATCTGACTATAGGTAGGGGAGATGGAGATGTAGTCAATACCAAAAAAATCACACAAAACAGAGGGTGAGGAGAAATACCCTGGCTTCTCCCTTTCCCAAACCCTTTAATCTCACACCACTGCCTTCCATTACATAATTAAATCTACCGAGAAATTAGAAGTGTAAGGGGGCTTGGAAACATAGTTTCTTGTAACACAGACCTGAGCAGGTGAAGGGAGGGATAAAAAGAAGAGCATATTGGCACAATGTATAAAATAAGTGAGCAATTTCTTGGTGGAAATTTAGAGAATGCCACTGTGGAAAACAAAATAATGGTCCCCCAAAGATGTCTGTGTCCTCTTCCCCAGAACCTGTAAACTTGTCACCTTAAATGGCAAAAGATACTTTGCAGATGTGATTAAGTTAAGGATCTTGAGATGGAGAGATTATCCTGGATCATTCAGGTGGGCTCAATGGAATCACAAGTACCCTTGTAAGAGGAAGGCAGGAGATTTGAGTCAGAGAGGAGATTTGAGGATGCAAAGATTGGAGTGATAGGGTTTAAAGACCGAGGAAAGAGCCAGTCAAAGGGATGTAGAAACTAGAAAAAGACAAGGAAGCATATTTTTCCCTAGAATCTCTTGAAGGAATGTAGCTCTGCTGACACCTTGGTTTTAGCTCATAAGACCCATTTAAGAATTTGTGTTGTTTTAAAGCCACACACTGTGTGGTAGCAACAACAGGAAAACAGTAGCTTTAGTAATAATATAAAAGTTATTTTAAAAATCTTAGAAATCAAAGGCAAAGAAAAAGTATGTTTGAAATCTAAGGGAAAGATACACATTAACCAAATGAGAGTTTGCCCATTCTATCCATGATAGATACACTCTTTCCAAGATCATTGATTTCCCATTCTAGCCCCCAGTTGTGCATCCTTAACAGAGTTTGATCACAAACTCCCCTTTCACCTATTTCCATTCCCCAGTAGGTATCGATGAGGGATGAAGGGCCACTCAGCCCTGGCTATTTCATAAGTGAGTAGTGAAGTCAAGTATTAATTGACCTGACCTTTGTCCTTCTTTCACCCTGTAATTGAAGTGCATTTATCCTTTCTCCTCCATCAATATAAAATAAAATAATTGCCCAATTAGCAAGAAATTATTTCAGGAATGACTAATTGCGTATCTATTAAGTCTGTACCTAACACTTTGCTCTGTCAACTGGAATAAAAAAATTAAATGTCAAAAAAAGATGTGAGAAGGACTTGCTTTAACAAGGTCAGCATTTCTGAAACAGGTTAAAGCAAGAGGAAAACAACATTCAGCTTTGTCAAGACTGGTGTGATAAATGGGAAGGGACAGGGGTTCAAATTGGACAACACAGGACTGGAGATGAACCAGAGGAGCATGACTGCCTTTCACTCCCTGGCACTGCTTGGCAACCATGTCCACGTGGTAAAGATGTGAGGCAGCTGCTGTCTCAAGTTTGGGGAGTGTCAGGGGTCTCAGCTCCCTCCTCCAGTTCTGATGACTGTGATCACAACTGACAGAACCTGGCGTTTATGCCCTCAGCTTCAGCACTGTGATTAGGTGTGGAAAGTGGAAACGCTGAGCTCTCATTTCCTGCTTGCTGCCTTTGGGAGGAGGGCAGTGCCTAGACTTCCCTGTCGTAAAAAAAAAAAAAAAAAAAAAAAAAAGGAAAAAAAAAAGGGAAATTGAGTTCTTCGGTTTTCTTACTGATGTTAAAGAGAGCAGGGCTTTTTATTCTTTTTTTTTTTTTAATTTTATTACTTATTTAAGGGTTAAGGGGACTTTATCTTCTTTAAAATTTTAAAGGGCAAAGTTCCTCTCTGACCCCTTCTCTCCATCCTTACATCTTTGTATTGTGTGTCCGCCACCAGACCTCTCCACAATAAGAAAACCCTTCGTCTTGTGTTTCTGTGGATTGATTTTGCCTTCTCATTCTGTCATGGTTTTAAGGTTCTGACCTCCAATCTCATGTCATTGTTGATCCTGTAAGCTTCAATGTGAATGAGATTTAGCTTGCTTTTCTGGAGGTTTGATAGGAAAAACATATGTGGAGATGGGAACATGTGTGGGAACAAGAATATTAGATGTAAGGAAAAGGCTTAGTTTTTAAATCTTGGGCCCACAGCTGGAAATTTACTTCAACCTCAGGTTCCTCATCTACATAATAGAGATAACAATGTTTACATTTAATTCATAAAGTTGTTCTGTGGAATAAATGCTTATTTGCATGGAAAGTGCTTTAAATTTTCCTGGCATATAATAAATTCTTCATAATTTCAGTTATGTTCAATATTCTTATTGTTAAAGAGCAAAAAACAATCAGAATGGAGATGTGTTGGATTCTTTTTTAGATTTTTAAAATGTTTATTTATTTATTTTTCAGAGAGTGAGTGAGGAAGGGGCAGAAAGAGAAAGAGAGATAATCTCAAGCAGGCTCCACACTGTTGATGCAGAGCTCCATTCAGGGCTTGAACACTTGAACCATGAGATCAAGATCTGAATTGAAATCAAGAGTTGGACACTTACCTGACCAAGCCACCCAGGCACCCCCCCCCCACTATTTTTAGATGAAAAAAAAGTTTATTTATTTTTGGGATGGGGTGGGTGGGCATGTTTTGATTTTACAAATTGATGACAGGTGTCTTATGTTCCTTTGCCACAATCTCTGTTCTTTATCTTTTTTTTTATAAAATTTTTTTTTAATGTTTTATTTTTGAGAGAGACAGAACATGAGCAGGGGAGGGGCAGAGAGAGAGGAAGACACAGAATCCGAAGCAGGCTCCAGGCTCTGAGCTGCCAGCACAGTGCTCGAACTCACAGACCGTGAGATCATGACCTGAGCCAAAGTCGGAAGCTCAACTGACTGAGCTACCTAGGCGCCCCTCTGTTCATTATCTTTAATCAGCCACTGGTCAGGGCTCAGGGCTGTTTGATTAGTCTGGATGTAACTCAGGAAAAAAACAAACAAACAAACAAACAAACAAAAACCTCTTGATTAAGTTAGTCATGCTACTTTTGTACACTATTTTCTAGATTTGTTGGAATACTAGTCTACTGCTACTACTACTTATTTATTAATTAGTACTTATTATGATCTTTGTAGAAGAAAACTTGTATTAAATGTACACTAGGAAAGAAATTAAGGACAAATACGATTGCATAAGGAAGAGAGCATAGCACAAAACATTTTCCCGTATGTATTCAAGAATGTTGGATGCTCTATTCATTCAATAGAGCACTTAGGAAATGTTTCATAGTATTTCTTGACTTAGAAATATACAGCCACAGGAACATAACAAAGACTTTGAGGTCCCCCCCCCCAAAAAAAAAAAAACAACATTAACCTTTTTGGTGCAGTGTTTTCTCAGGAAGCAGAGATGGCTTGGAATGGGTGTATGAGACTATAAGTCTAGCCAGTACCTACTATCCCACCATCCAGGTATATGACTGCACAAATTATTTCCACATGGGGCTTCAGTTTTCTTTTTTATAAAATATTCTAGCATTTTTTGACTTCAGAAAAACATTAAGTCTGGGCGATATAAACCTAAACATTATATTTTAAAGTCTTTACTTAAAAACTCCAGGGAAATGGTTAAGGATTTCATTTTATTAACAAACATAGCAAGCCAAGTTGTGTTAAATATTTTTTTTTCCTTTTCAGTTGTCCAATGGTGTTATTGAATTGCAACGTTAACTGCTTATTTTTGAATCACTTAGATGCTCAATGACAGTGATTTCCCTTCAGCTCTTCCATAACTCTTTCCCCAGGAAGAAGTCTCTTAATATCAACTCTAATCTAGATGACCTTGGGTATGATGATACATACATTTGTAGAAATAACATCAAAGATACAATCCATGAAAGAAATAATTTCTAAGCTAGACTCCATTAAAATGAAAAACTTCTGCTCTGTGAAAGACAAAGTCAAGAGAATTAGAAGATAAGCCACAGACTTGGAGAAAACATTCACAAAAGAAATAGCTGATACAAGACTGCTATCCAAAAAAAAAAAAAAAAAAAGAGAGAGAGAGAGAGACTTAAAATTCAACAGTAAGAAAATAACCCAATTTAACAATGAGCCTAAGACCTTAGCAGACACATCACCATAGTTAGAAGATATATAGAAGATAAATAGCATATGGGAAGATGTTCCATATCATAGGTCATCAGAAAAATGGAAATTAAAACAATAATGAGATACCACTACACTTGTTAGAATGGCCCAAATTTGGAACACCAAATGCTGGAAAGGATGTGGAGAAACAGGAACTCTCACACATTGCTGTTGGAAATGCAAAATTGGTATAGCCATTTTGGAAGACAATTGGGAAGTTTCTTACAAAATTAAACATATTCTTATCGCAGGATCCAGCAATCATACTCCTGGGCATTTACCTAATGGAGTTGAAAACTTATGTCCACACAAAAACCTGTTTGGATGTTTATGGTGAGTGGATAAAAAAAAAAAAAATGTAGTATATCCAGATAATGGGATGCTATGCAGCACTAAAACAAAATGAACTAACAAGTCATGAGAAGACACAGAGGAATCCTAAATGCATTTTAAACAAAATATTCTAATCTTAAAATGCTACATAATATATGATTACAACTATATAACATTCTGGAAAAGGCAAAAGTATGGAGACAATAAAAGATCAATTGCTGTTGGGGTTGGGCAGGGAGAGACAAATAGGCAGTGCACAGAGGATTTTTAGGAGGTGAAAATACTCTGTATGTTATTAAAATGATGGATATATATCATTGTACATTTTTTTCAAACCCACAGAATCTATAATACCAAGAGTGAATCATACAGGGTTTGGGTAATTTTGACATGTCAATGTAGATTCATCCTTGGTAAAAAAATGTACCACTCTGGTGAGTGATACATTGATAATGGGGGAGGCTATGCAAATGTAGGGGTATGGAGTATGTGAGAAATTTCTGTACCTCCTCAGTTTTGCTGTAAACCCAAAGGTGCTCTAAAAAAAGTAGTCTTAAAGACTAAAAATGAAAAGAAAAAAATCAGCCCTGTATATTAGAGAGAATACCAATTGAGTTAGAATTGACTGTACTGAATATGGGTGTTTTTCTTGGGGGGGGGTGTTATTTCCTTGTTATATCTTTCCATTTCTTAGTTACATTATACAAGTTCCCCCATCAGTCCATACTCTCAGTCACTTTGGGGCTTTAAAAACCTTGCTTCTGGGTGCCTGGGTGGCTCAGTCAGTTAAGCAATTGATCTTGGCTCAAGTCATGATTTGTGAGAAAGTTTGTGAGAAGAGCAGGCATCAAGCTCTGTGCTGACAGCTCAGAGCCTGGAACCTGCTTCAGATTCTGTCTCCCTCTCTCTCTGCCCTTCCTCCTTTCACTCTCTGTCTATCAAAAATAAACAAACATTAAAAAAAATATTTAAAAAAACACTTGCTTCCATCTCCCTAGAGCCTACTCACCTTCCTAAATTCCCACCTATCTACTCATCTTTCTAGTCCCAGGTTAAAAATCACGTCCTCATAAATTTATCATGGTTGCCCTTCTCTTCATCTCCTGCCTCTCCATATGTTGCCTTATTTCTCCATTTCTGATGGACTCTATCATCCACTATACTTCTTTCTGTTCTTTTACTATCAGAACAATTCCCTGAAAGACTGTGAATTTGTTTTTACCTAAACAGAGAGGGCTTATTAAGTAATTGCAAACTGTTAACAATTCTTGTCTTGACATTACAAATGCTACAAGAGACCTAGGTCTATGGATGGAGAATTGAAATCAAAGCTTTTCAGAGAAGGTTCCAGCATTATAAATATAGCTGCCATTAAAAATCATCAAAGCTGCATAGAGAAAAAATCGTGCTTCAGAGGAAACTATGCATTGTTAAAAACATACCCTTCCAGGCTCTATGAATTTAGTCTTTCATTGTCATTGAGTTATTTTATGACTCTGTGTATTGCAGCTGATAACAATACAAAATAATTCTGTCTACAGATACATAGATTCAGTCAATTGACTTCTTTCCCTCACTGTGGAAGAAGCCAGTTTGCCTCCATTTGTACTCATTTTAATGTTGTGGATCTTATATAAATATGTCTGTTGAACTGGTTTTAAGATCTTGCAATATTAACAATAAGTTATATAAAATCTTTTATAATTGGAGGGATAAAAAGTATCTGAAGTGCCTCTAGTTGACATTCTCACATTACTAGTTCCTTTGGTGTAAAGCTATCTATGATGGTCATATAAACTCGATAGTGCATTGTAGGGTCAGCAGCCCTTCTATAAACACAGCTTCCTTCCTCTCCAGACTCCTCCCTAGACTCTGTTACTTCCCTTGGATCTTCTGTATGAGTTTTAATTTTCCTCGAGAGCACCCCAAAGTCTTGGTTCCTATGTTTGCCCTCTCATGAATTCCTGGCTACTTCCTCTCCACAAAGACAAGTGCTATTGACCGCCTCAAATCTCAGCCCATGCTCCATCTCACCCATGAAAACTTTTACAAAAAAATTTTAATGTTTGTTTTTGAGAGATAGAGACAAGCATGAGCAGGGGAGAGGCAGAGAGAAAGGGAGACACAGAATCCAAAGCAGGCTCCAGGCTCTGAGCTGTCAGCACAGAGCCTGATGCGGGGCTCAAACTCATGGACCTCGAAATCATGACCTGAGCTGAAGTCAGATGCTCAGTGGACTGAGCCACCCAAGCATCCCACCCATGAAAACTTTTGACATAATACACGTTTCCTCTACTGTCCAAAGGTAGAGCTTTTGGAAGCTTTTGTAAGCCAGAATAGCATAAAGTGAAGAAGCAATTACCATTAATTTATATAGAAAAATTTTTCAGCATTTCCAGACCCCCAAAATAACCTCTCTTAGGCTTTTCTGATAGTAACTTAGGACACATCTTTTTTTTTTTTTTTTTGAAAAATTTACACTCTTTTCTTGTTTAAGTTTGTTCATTTATTTTGAGACACCGAGAGTGTGAGCTGGGGAGGGGCACAGAGAGAGAGTGAGAGAAGAATCTCAAGCAGGTTCTGCACTGTCAGCGCAGAGCCCCACATGGGGTTCAAGCTCAGGAACCATGAGATCATGATTTGACCCAAAAGTGAGTCGATGCTCAACTGACTAAGCCACCCAGGTGCCCCAGGACACATCTTGCTAACATATGCACAAAATAAATTGAAATAAAGCACAGATGCTCACAGACTCAGTTCAAAGCTACGGCAGTTTGATGCTAAGATGCTGAGTATAGAACCAGCCCAAGGGACTTGGTGGTACGAGTCTTGCTGCTCAGGGTGTGCATTACCTCTATACAGAAAACAGGTAATAACTCAAGTCTTCTGTAAAAATGAAGTGGCATCATGTGAACTTTTTAAAAGCCAGGGATACTTGTACTTAAATAGGATGGCTCCCTTTCCCCCACTCATACAGCATGGAGGATCCATATCAACCATTTCAGGCTCATAATGCCTTGCAAGGAGGCCTAGTGTAGTAGAGCTAAATGGAAAATTAGAAATGTTCTAGTTCAAACCCCTCATTGTACAGTGGAGGACACTGCTATTTATTACTTTCACCTGCAGTTCCATATTTGGGGAGAACTTGACTTATGAATGACTTGTTCTTAGGAACTGAATCCCTGCTCCCTCAAAGGGACAATCCTTTTTTTCTTTTTTCTCTAGTTCTGAGCACCAGGGGAGTGATTGACCTTAGAGGTGTCATTCTTTATGCAAATGGAAAAAAGCTTCCTCTTATTCTTATGCAGATAGGAAGTGAATATGTCCCTGGATTCCAGCAGTTTATAACACACTCTCCCTACTCTGAGGAGAAGCCCTCTTTCCTCCTATTTTCCAGGGAAGTGCTAACACACTATAAACCTTTAATAAAGCTTATAGTTGTGAGAAATTTCAATTTAACATTCCTAATATATTTTCCTTAGCAACAATTTCTTTATGACAATTAGGTGTGGTTAAAATAATACAGAGGTGTTATATTATAGACATTTCATATTTGAATAGTTTTTTGGACTGAATTGATAATTGTCATTAATAACATAAATTGTTTGGTTTTTATTGGGAGAAGCCTCCTGGACATCAAATAAATGTCTCATAAGAATGTTGGAGACCCAACCGTTTAACATGTTTCTGTTCTTTTAAAAAATTCCCTCTTTTTCAATTCTGTTCTATTTAATTCTCTAAATTGTTTAACTTGTGTCTTACTTCCTCAGCTAAATTTTAAGCTCCTCAAACACAGGGTTGGAAAGTCATCCTGTTGTAGGATTTTTTACCACAATACCCGTGATTCCTTGTCTCATCTCACTGCTTTGAAGAACGAAGAGGTGGGCACAAAATGAGCAGCAGGCAAAAGTTTATTAGAGGATAAGATCAGAAAGGAAGAATAGTATGAGAGCTCTCTTTATAGAGAGGGGGCATTTGGAAGTGAATTCCCCCGATTATTGGCAAGGGTCCTTGTTTTTATACGGTTCTGGCCACCTCCCCTTACGTTCCCCCTTGCTCCTTTTCAGGTTCTACCCTTATTGGATGGATAACTAGGTGCTGGGTTGTCCATTCCTGGTTGGCTCATTTTCATTGTATGAAGGGTGGTCTACGGCCATATCATTCCTTGTGGGTCATACATTTTACTGGCTACTTATTTTTAGTCAGGTCTCTTGACAAATTCCTGAGGGAAGCCTGAGGGGGAGTAAGTGGGATCTGTTACATTCCTAAGAGGAACCCTAAGCCTGAGGGTGTTTGCTGCAGTCAGACACTGCCAGCATTGTTCCAAAACACTTATTTTTGAAGTAAAAAGTCAAAGGCTCCTCCTCCTACCCCATCTCTCAACCCTTTACTCAGAGGGATTTGTTGTTAAGTTTGATGTATATCCTTGTATACATTGTTTGTATATATAATCAGTTGAAAGAATTAAAGGACAAATTCCCAGAAATGGAAAAAACAAAAACAAAAACAAAATACTTGTTTTTCCCCACCTAGGTAAGTCAGGTCCTAACCTTTCCCTCTCTTCCTATTTTATCCTATCTTTTCCTATCATAATCTCAGTATCAGTCCATCCTGCTAGTGCTTCGAGCAGATCTTTATGGACAGTAGACACTGTGTAAGTAGTGTGAAAATCAAATCTATCTTTGACATCTAGGTGGGAGAGCTGTTCAGGTTAATTAGTAGATCATAGAGGCAAGGAGAAATTGCATTCAAGTAAAGCAGACTGGAAAAATGTTCTGAATTTAAGTCTGAAAGGACCCAGGCAGGGCCAGAGGTTGGGGAAGGCAGGTGTAATTGGAAGTGATGTGTAGAGACTGGTTCCCAGGTAATCAGAAGGCCCTAGAGTTGACCATAGTAGATAGAAAAGCAGAAGTAAGGTCTGAGATGCAAAATATTTGGAAGGCAGAGATGGCAGGCTGGCAGGCTTTTACCTGCTTCAAAATTTACGTAAGAACTTATTTATGAACTTCTTGAGGGTTCACTGAGGGAAACCATTGTTTGCCTTTGAATACATTTATTTTTCCTGTCAAACATGGCGGATCTAAAGAGACTAAATTTGATTAACATTTTATGACCATCAAAACACTTAGAGGGTTAATTTCTCTTTAGGAGATTAGTATTTAAATCCTCTGAATTGTTCATTACTTCCAGTTTTAAAGAGGTTCACTGGAGCCTGTAGTGGTAAAACTGCGGTAACAGTACTTCCTTATCTTTGACAGTGGATGTTGCATTGGAAAAGGAACTGATCCATTTCTGCATTAAATTTTTATGGGAGTTTATCTCCTTGCATATAGTTTTTACATTTTTTAAATGTTCTTTTGACATAGTCACAACTGTATCTTGCTGCTGTCAGAATGAATTGCTTCTGCAGATGTCCTTCAGGAGCACTTCACACACATACACACACACACACACGGACACAAGCACACACGGCTGCCCATGTCAGCTTGTGAAATAGGCATGTCTGGGTGTTTGCTAGATTATATTCTCCACTAGAGAAGGGGGTATTTTTCTCCACACTGTTGGTATCTACCACAGTTAAAACCATATTGTATGCTAAATCAATGGCAATAGGGAACTCAGGGCTTACTATCACCTACCTATGTACAAAGCAATATTTACTAAGGAGTGAATTGTTGCAGATCAAAAAACTAATTGGTGGCTGACCTAGAAGTAGTCTTCTTTTTCTTAGACCGAGGCTATTAATAATAATAAAATAATTACTTTTTTTGGGAATGTCAACATTATTACCACCAAACAATAGCTACTTGTATTGAGCCTCTACAGTATGATCAATTCATTTGAGTTATTTCTGTATATGATACATATATTTTATACATATATGGGGAATATATATATCAAATTAGTATATGCACATATATAAATATAGAAGTAAAATTTATGTAAATATATGTGTAAGTGTATACTAATTTAGTTTTTACAATAACTTTGTCAGCTTGACATTAATATTATCCTCATTTTATAAGTACAGAAACTGGTCACAGAGAACTAACTTGCTCAAGGTTTTAATCAGAGCTGGGCTTAGTTCATATCTTATCTCTTTTGATTATCACAACAGGCTTAAGAAAAGGATGTTAAACTCCCTTTTGTAAATGAGGAACCATGGATGAGTGCAATTAAGTAAATCACTTAATGTCACCAATTAGCATGAGGTCAGGACTTGTTTGTTCTGGCTCTAAAACCAGTGTACTTAACCACATCTCAACAGACCCAAAAAAGCTGCTGGGAAATGCATCAGCCATCCTTAATATTGACTTATTGTGGACACAGGTACTCGGATAACATATATTCCAGAATAAAAATCAGGACAAATGACCTGAAATAATTCACATAAACCTGTGAAAAACTGAGGATCCTGTTGGCATATTCAGGACCTATTTTGGTCATGTTTGCTAAGCATTTCTTCACTGGGCTGGTTTTGTAGAAATGGGGTGCAGAGTTCGCTAGAAGGCCAAATGTCACTTCTAATTAATAACTTAAAATAGATTTCACAGCTATTTCCTTCCGACAGACAGTTCCTCCCTTGTGAACTCCTACACTCCTGGCCTGGGAGAAAAGAGACTCATGATGAGTGTGGGCTTCTAACAGGTGAACCTTGTTGCAAGTAAGCATTCCATCACTTATAACACAGCAAAAATGCTGATTGCAAATAGTAAAGATACATAATTTCTACAATGATTATGTCTATGCCCTCTGGTTTAATACAAAAGTTAGGTACATTTGTCTTGCAGCTAAATTAAAAAAATAAATAAAATATGTCTATTCTCATCAAAACAAAGGCTTAAGTCAGCTAAATATGACCAAATATTATGTTGACTTAAAATAACTAGATAATTGAGAGCCAAAAAAGTATTTGAAAGGTACTTGAATGATCTAGTTAACAACTTCAATTTTCCATTTCTCTTTTCTCATGTAGACATGATTCCACTATATAAGTTTACTGACCATAATAAATGGAATCCTATTTAACTTTTTTCTCTTTTAATAAAAAGCATCAGACTAGGAATTTCAATTTTTATCTGCCACTTTAGTTTGCCTGCTTTTATAGCAAACAGAAGAGCATTAACTGCTAGGGATTTAGTAATAAGATTAAAATAAGGAGAAATGAATACAAAGATCATTCAGACCAAAGCCCTGTCTGCAGGCAGCTCCACATATAAACCATCCCAGGAAATGAGTATTTCTGTATTATCTTTAATAACCTCTAGAGAAGGAGACTTTGTCACCTTTTTAAAATAGTTTTGCACAGCATTTGGCTAAAATGATACATTAAAAGCCCCAAGTTTTAATACTGCAGAATTTGAAAACATGTCTGTAAAGCCAGAGCTGAAATTAAGGTGAGGCATCTTGAGCCCTATTGTGTAGAACCCCCTCCTACCACTGAAGCCATCACTTGCTGATAGCTTGTCTATAAGGGGTTCAGAGATAGCTTCAGAACTGCTATGCAACTGACAGGGATTTAACTTTGTTGGCAAATTTTCATTTCTTAAATTGGATGGTGGATACAGATATTCCTTGTATTATTCCTAAAGAATTTTTGCATGTTTTAAATATTGAAAATTTTATAAAGCCTTCTCCCCTTTCCCCCAATGATGATTCTGGCTCCCTGTGATGTTCTGGAGTTTTCCTAAAGTCTGACCACTCCTGTTCTCCATGAGGCATATTTCCAGCACTCTTCAAAGTTCAATTCAATATTCTTCAACAAAAAAATCAAGGTCTTTCAGAGCCTAATCTACTTAGGTGAGCTAACAGATACAAAGCTCTTGATAGAGCACTTGGCACATAGTAGGACATTAGGACATGTTGGTTTCTTTATTTCCTCCTTTCCCTTTTCATGCCCCACTCCCCCCCCAATACTCTTTGTTCCCAGATATATTTACTGTATCATTGTTTCATTGACAGTAGGTTATGGTGGATGCGTCTGTTTGGCTTTCTTCCCCCATCCTCTCCTACCCCCAACTGCAAATAATGAACTTTTTTTAATGTTTATTTATTTTTGAGAGAAAGAGAGAGAGAGAGAGAGAGAGAATGTGAGTAGGGGAAGAGAGAGAATGTGAGTAGGGGAAGAGCAGAGAGAGAGAGAGAGAGAGAGAGAGAGAGAGAGAGAGAATCCCAAGCAGGCTCCATGCTCAGCACAGAGCCTGACATGGGACTCAATCTCCTGAGTCTGGAGAATGACCTGAGCCGAATCAAGAATCAGATGCTTAACCCACTGAGCCACCCAGACATCCGGCAAACAATGAACTTTTGAGAGTAGGGATGGTGCTTTCCATCTGTGTAATTCCAGCACCTGGCATAGTGCATGATTTATACTTGCCCGAATAGAAAAATGAAAACATGAATGAGGACCAGACCTGAAGCAAACTGTGAAAGTTCTTCATTAGGGGCAAGGACTTGATGTGGGTTGGGGGGGAGGGGGGAAGGAGTGATAGATAATTTTAACACATTAACTACTTGTTTAGGGGATAGAAGTTGGCTAGGTAGTTTATATAGGTCATATCATTAATCTCTCCACAAGTCTAGTGAAGTAGATAGTACTACTATTTCCATCTTTCAGATTGGATAATGGAGGTCAGAAAGGGTAATTACCTTGTACACAATCATACAATAATTTGTAGAACTGGAATGTTCACCCAGATCCAGCATCATGTTTTCCTCTATATTACATTATTTCTTGGTGTATCATGAGAACCTTTGATAGAATGTAGAGAAGCCTCTTTTGGCTCCTTACTCAAGACAACCTAAATAACTTTGGCAATAATTAGGAACAGTTGAGACAACATGTCACCCCAGCAACTACAATACCCATCTATTGAGCACAATACTATGAAAGGGTGCATCTCCCTGCCTCTCAGTCCAGTAGTGAATCCCAAAGATGGAGAAGATGAGGCAATGTGAATCTGACTTATTTTCATTGCAGTATCCCCGAGAATAGGAGAAATGATAGATATGCTCAGAACATAGACATACTCAAGCATGCAGTCTTGAAAATATGCATTTATAGAATAAAACACCTTCCTTTTGTTCTCTTTCTTTATAGCATTCACATTCATGCCTGGCATCATTTTAATTTTTCAGATTGGCCTACTCAATGGCTATATTTAATCTAGTTTATCTACTTCTTTTTTAGGTCTAAATCAGGAACCTACTAATAATAGCCTGCAAGCTTAGAATGATTTTTTGCCTTTTAAATGGTTGGGGAAAAAAATCTAAAGAAAAATATTTTATGGCACAACCAAATTACATGAAATTAAAATTTCAGTGTCCATGATTAGTTTTATAGGAACACAGCCATGCCCATTCATTTGTGTATTGCATATAGCTGTCTCTGTGCTTCAGTGGCAGAGATTAGGAGTTGCAACAGAGACCTTATGGTGGGTCAGAGGCAAAGGACAAAGGATTTTATTAGTCACAGCAAAAGCAGTAGCTAGAGATTAATGTAGGTTTGTACAGGTTTGGGCAGCTTCACTACACCTTCTATGGGGGTCACACAAAGATCTTAAGCATGCATGCACCTGCCGTGAGCTGTGTTGCAGGAAAGCTTGAGGGATTCACCATGTTTATAGTACATGAAAGTAAGCCCGCTATTTGTCCAAGGGGAGACATTACCTCATCCTTCAAGTTTCCTCACTCTAAACACAACCCTGAGAAATGGCCCAGATAAAGAGTTGCCAAGGTTTGCATTCTTACTGTACCCAGTGTGAACATGCAAAGATGATCAGGGCTCCTGGAAGATTGCTTCTCCCCACAAGAGACTGCACAATTTCTGGGCATTTCAGATTTTCATGTGCAATGGCTCATCTTAAACACTCTTTTAATTGATAATGCTCATTAACCCATGTGTCACCCATGTCCTCATTATGGTGGTTTATTCTTAGTCTCATGTTCTGTGAGTGTGTCAAATCAGCAGACAATTCATATTTTTCTAATGTGTTCCTATGATTAAAAATTCTTCATCAATTAGAAAACAAAAATCCAACAGCGTATTATTATTTCTATTCAAAATAGAATACCTCTTAAAGAAATACTGCTCCAGTATGCTCTGAAGAATATGTTTGTTACAATTCATTTTTTGTCAGAATGATTTATATTGACTTTGTCAATCTTATTTACAACTTCTGTTTCATACATATTCCATTATTTTTACCTGATTTTTTTCTCAGTTAAAAAAATTGATGGAAACATGACAAAAGAGAGTACTCATCTTAGTTTGGTGTGTACTAGAAGCAGATCTGAAATAAGGATTTCAGTGTAAGTAGTTTAATTTGGGCACTGATTCCTGGAAGTATCAGTAAGAAGTGGAGAAAAGCCATAGGGAAGAAAAGAAAGAGAATGAAAGGCAATGCTATCAAGCAAGTAACCATTGTGGGTTACTGAGCTTAAACCAGTTTGGAAACCTGGGGACCCAGTATAAGTAGGTGCTTCAGATGTATCCAATCTGAGTGATTAAGTGTGTGGGAGCTGAAGGACTGATATGTCAGCATCCTCAGTCATTTTGAGATTAGTTACCCCAGACTAATATTGATATTCTTTGGCTACCAATAAAAGATCCCAGGGGAAAAAAAGCAAATAATGGCAGTTGGACATCAGCTTTAGGCACTACAATATGAAGACCCGGGGGTACATGGATGGGGTCCCACAGCATCTGCTACAATATCTTTAAAATGTTTCTAATTTATTGTTTTGTTAAAACATTTCATAATGTTTTTCATAATGCATTTTCATGATGCAGTAATATTCCGAAGTTTCTCTTAACAATATCCTAAAGATTCCATCCTGCTCCCATTTTACTGTACAAGACAGTGAGTAGAATGGGGGTGTGAAATCAAAGTGGGAGGACAGGGGCCTTAGCCAAACCTAGTTAAAATCTCATACAAGTTTTACCCAAGTGTATGACCATGTGGATACATTGCTTGGAGCCCTTAAATCTACCCTTAAAGGACTGACAATCTTTAAAACACTCCTGTAATGAAGACTTTGAAGCACTTTTACATATGTAAACTGAGTTTCTCTAAATTGCCCCACCTGCTGAGAATACCCTTTGCCTTAACTCCATGCTGTGAATTCAGGATGTTCAGTTTCCTCTCTGGGTATAAGCCTCCCAGACTCAGCGAATGTGCACGCGTCTATGCTGGTGGAAACCCTACAAGGTTCTAGTCTCCTACTGACTCAAGTCCTCTCCATGCTGCTGAAGTCTCTCCATAAATATTTGCCACTAAGGTAGCACTACTGATACAAACTTCTAGTGTCTTATAAATTTTACTGAAGTCTTGGCAGCAACAGATGCATTTACTAATGGAGAAAGAATGAAAAAAAATTAACTCAAGCCACAGTACTGGGCTGAATTGCTACTAGAGTTCATTAGACAAAAAAATCTATCCTCACAGGGACTTCCTAAGGACTTGTTTTTCTGCTAAGGCCCTTGTAGCATATTATCCATCTAATTCTCTTTAGTCTCTGCTTTTATATCTTCTTTCACCTTTGGATATAAAGTGAGAAAAGAGAAAAAAATGATAAAAAAATAAATTTAAAAAAAAAGGAAAAAGAAAGTAGAAAAACAAAATCTCCTTTCTCTAGGTCCCACTGAAGAAAGGTAATTAATGGCTTACCCTCTCCCAAGTAAAGGCAACATGTTATGTTTTATGCAGCATTAATCAGGCCTCTCTCTTCTAGTCCAGGCTCTAGACCTTACCTCTGGGTAACCAAATAACCTGGATCCTCAAGTAAGAGAAGAATTACACCTCCCCACAAGTGAATTGTTTCTCTTGTTAGCAGAACTAGACAAAATTGGTATATTTTAAAATAGTCATTTTTCTTGTTTTGGATCCACCAAAAGTTTTGAAATCTTGGAGTAGAACTCTTCTGGTCTCTCAGACTCACATGTGAATGTGACACAGAGACATGGCAGCCTGGTGAAAAAAAGGCAAGGATCATAATTTTACATTAGAGAATACAACTATGGGGATCAGAAAGTTTAGATGAGGTCAGCTACTTTACGAACCCTAGGGCCACTGGTACCATCTAATCAGCTGTGGGAAAGGGAGCACTATCTTGTGTGACAGAATATGAATAAGAAATCTAGCACTTCTGCAGTGGTAGACATGCTGAGTGTTTCTCTCAGATGGAAACTGGGGGTATATATGTGCAATATATCCATAATATGTCCAATGTATGGTTGGAAACCATATCAGAGAAAATGATATTACCCCAAGATTATTTCCAGTTTCTTAAGAAAACAAAAGGCAATTTTCTGAATGAGCCCTGGGCTACTTCATGTAAGGTGCCAAATGTTGATTTCTCAGGCCAGTGAAGAATAGGCTCAACTAAATAAATGCTTCATGTGGCAAGGGGAAGGAAGCAGACAAATCCGAATCCTGTAATTCCAAGTATCTTTAAAACGGCATTGAGAATGTCAACCATTAGTGCTTCCACTTTAATGGAAATAATAAGCTAAGGGCCATCACAGGAGCAGAAGGAAAAGTTTTAAAACATGTGAAGAAATCCATTCTCAGAAAAATAGCTTTAAGAATATATTTCCCATGTGTCTATAAAAATAGATCAAAGGAACAAAATTCTCTAGTGGTCTTTTGTCCTGGGGGGCATAAAAAAAAAGACCTATTTGTTACTCTGCTCCCTCATTAGGCATTGTGATGGGTCTCTGTTTTTGTTTTTCTTGAAATCGTATTAAACCTTTTGCTATCAAGTTTTCTGTATAGTTAATGCAAGTCTTCACAACTTAACTATAAGCAAACCAGGGGCATGGATCATTTCTAATGCTTCTAATAATTCATTTTTTGATCTAGGTATTTTGATACAAGGCAATATGAGAACTCAATGGTGAGACAGATTTTACAATATTCTAGACCCTAAAGATAAGGCAGTAAACAAATTGGACAATATCTCTGTTCAAATGATGTTTCCCTTCTAGTGTGATCAGAGAGAGACAGGCAATGGACAAAGAAATACTCAGAATAAAATTAGAGAATAAGTACTATGGGGAAGGTAAGAGAGGATAATAGGCTAGAGAGAGTGTATGTGTGTGTAGGTGTTATTTTAGAAGAGTGGATCAGATAGGATCCTCTTAAAAGGGGAGATCAAAGTGCAGACTTGAACAATGGGGACAAGCTAGTTACATGAAAATTTGGAAACAGAACATTCCAGGCTAAGTTTTCTGGCAAGAACAAAAATACTGTGTTTGGAAGGATCTTGACGATATCAAGGAACAGAAACAAGGCTGCTCTATCAATGGTAAGCCTGTTGGGGGTTGGTGGAGAAGGAGTAAGATGACAGAGGAAGTCATGTATGTGTAGTCTTCTGGGCTTGTAAGAGGTATAAGTCACCGCTTAGGTCTGATGCCAGACTTTCTTCTAAACCCTCTACCCTGCATCCTTAACTCTACCTGTCCATCATCTCAAACTCCTTTCTATTGAGAAATAAGGCAAGGAAACAAGGAGGGATACAATAAACGGGATGATCAAGTTGTTTGGTGTTGCTAACCCATATAAGGGCAATAGGAGCATTCTCCTGTTTGTATTATGTCCTTCCAGTTAAGAGCATACATAGATTAAGGAATCCTTTGGACTGGACTTGTGACTCAGGTCTTCCAATGCCGAATCCAATGATCTTTCTGCTGCACCTCTGGGAACAACATGGTATGTGTATTTAGATAAAATAGGAGAGCACAAAGGGACCTCTAAGGACCTTGGCATTGGTCCTAGAAGGATATCAATCTGAAATGGTAGTCTTTCTGAAAAATTTGGCTTGATAGGATCTAAAACCAGTTTAACTATATTCATGAGAGTGTATGAAGACAAAATCAGCCAGAGAACCAGTCTAAGTCCAAAAGAGATTAAGTAAAAAGTTAATAATCCATCATCCTCCTTTTCTGCCTCTCATGTGTTCACTTGGCACAAGCTGGTGTCCTCACATGGCCTTTGAAACAGAGAATGGAGGTATTCTTTTGAGTGTTTGGCTTCATTTGCATGTTTGAACTCTCAGCTAACACAATTTCAAGAGTGTGGGAAAATGAAGTTGCATTTCATTAAGAATAATGAAAAGGGCATTTGGAGTCAGAATCTCTATTGTGGTTTGAGGTAGTTGTGCAGCTTTTAATCATGGTAGCTGCCTTTCAGATCTGTGTATTCTCTGCAAAGTGAAAAAAAAAAGAATCCATTCTTTCTAGGTATATTAGAATGTGAGATTTTTTTTGCCCTTTTCACAACTTTTTTTTAAAAAAAAAGAAGTTTTTTTTTATATTATTACTATAATAAAAAAGGAAGAAAAAAAGAAGAGCATTTCCTTTTCTTATCAGATTCACATTGTTACAATCCTCAAACCTTTTGCCAGTAGCCTTTCAAGGCACTTGCTTCTAATTCGATTTTTATTAATGTTTGGTAAAAATGAGAGTTGGAGGCTTATATCTTTTTATTACAAATATCCTTCAATTTAGGATATGCCCTGGGAACTTTGATGCTGCGGGTAGGAGATTGCTAAATAATCATCAAAATTGGATCCGACAAAACCATTTAGCAGTGTTCAGTCTACCAGGGCTCAGTGGTGCATTTTTTCCCCCTCAACAAGTTCTTTGTGTGTCTGGTCTGCTTTTCCTTGATGTGAGTAATTATGCTCCTGTAGCTAAGTTAGGGAGCTAATTTCAGCCAACAATTCATGACTGTATTTTTGCAGTACTGAAAGTTGCTTTTCGGAAGCAATTTGAAACACATGCTATGGGCGTCATGCAAACCACGTAAATGACTTAAAATTATATTTTGGACTCTAATTTCCATTGCTTTTAGAATCTGCTAAAGTCAGGAAGCATGAAGGAGAATCCATAGGCAAGTGAACTGTGGATTTACAGTTCCCCACAAAGTTTACCATATACTTGGGGTCTCTTACAATGTTTATTATTGCTACAACCACAGTGGCCCCCAAGATGTGTTCTTCTTTTTCCTGAAAACTATGCAAATATTTATACCAAGTCCATTTCTTGTTTTCTCTTAACAACTAGAGGAGGCTAAGATTTCACTAAAGGCTAAGGGAGATCACCAACAAGGAACAAAAGGAATAAAAAGGAAAATGCATGAAGCATAATGCTATCCAGCTCACCACATAAAGAACTCTGAATTTACCTGGAATTGTTAGGACCCCACTTTACCTGCTGTTTGCAGTAAAAGTATCCTCAAATGATAGCTTAGTCTTTCAATCCCTTTCTTTCAACCACACCCCTTTGAGGATCATTTTACATACACGCTCACTTTTTTTTTTCACACTTCTTAGGAAAATGCAGGTGTCAAAATGGATTTACCACTTTCTACTACCCACACTGTCTCCAACCCAAAACAATCCTTATTCTAGTACTCATCAAAATAGGAGGATACTTTCTAACCATAGATGTGACCTATGTCTACTTACAGAGGAAAGGTAAGATATTATCTTCTTACATTTGGGGAAATGGGCTTTTCTTGGAAGACTGTTGGATGAGGTTGAGGTCCAGACTGTGGGGATAATTGATGTGAGCCTGTAAACTTTTTATGAAGATAGATGGATTATATATATGGAAAATTAAAAGTCAATTGTGTGGTCCCTGAGTGAATGTGTGTGTGTAGTTAATGTTGATGAGAGTGTGGTGGAATGAGGTAAATGGGAGTGTAGGGTATGTCTAACTTGAAGGGAAAAGGGAAAAGATAAGCCAAGGTCCAAGTAACACTAACACAGGCAGAGAGGTCAGATTATGAAGGTTACTGTGAAAATATGATTTAGGCCAGTTGTTCCCAAGCGTGGGGACAGAGTTGTATCAGAATTCTCTGGAAGGCTTGTTCAAACACAGGTTGTTGCCCCCCATCTCAGAATCTCTGATTCAGGATTTCTGGAGTAGGGCCCAAGACTTTGCACATCTAACAAGATAATGCTGTTGCTGCTGGTCAGAGTACCATGCTTCAAGAACCACTGGTTTAAGCCACACTTCTATATATACTCTGTATGTAGTAGTGGCTCTCAGCAAAAATGTGATGAACTGTATTTGTGTCCATTTCTTCTAGCTGCCATATCTTATTCTTCCACCTAGATCTCTCCACTAACAGGAACCTACTTTTTCAGCTGTAGGTTTTGTTATTATCCATGATCCTCCTTATGGCTTAGAGAATAGTAATTTGCTGTTTACAGACAGTTTCACTAGAGTGCTCTGGGTTCTTAATATGTGTGGTATACTGCTTCCAGTCATACATTTTCTCAAATACTTTGGGAGAATACTTTTGATTATAAGCACATCAATAGATATATTCAAAATGAAAGATGTTCTTGAATGGAATTGGGCTGCTGGCCTCACATAACCCAGTAAATAAAAGGTAGAATGCTATAAGGTAGAAGCGAAGATATACTTGGAGGAGTTAGTTTGGGACAGCGCCCCCCGCCCCCACCCCCGCCACCTTCTTGGTCTTTCCCCATCCTCCCTGGTATCTGGCTTCATCTTCCACCTTCAAGTAATGTTGGTCTTGCTTGCATAGATTGACAGAGAGGGCTGTTTTGGCATTTAGTTCTGTTTGCACAAGGGTGGCCATTAAGAGCTTCCCTTATGGTCATTTTCTATTTATTTATACAAAGAGAACACACTTTATGTCTCCACAGTAATGCCCACCCATTTCCTTTCTACCTTATTCCTTCCTCTGAGGACCCTCTCTCTGAAGCATGATGGAGGCAGCCATGAAGTGCCTGCTCTGATCCCCTTCCAGAGAGAATCTGCTGTGAGCAGTATGGTTTGCTGAGAGCCCCTGGGGTTCAACCTCTAGATTTGCTTCAGCATTCATGCCTAGGCTGCCTCCAGCAATGTCTGAGTAAAGTTATTTCTGCCTCACAGGAAACTCTGACAGGCAACTGTCTAGGCCCATCTCTTGCCTGACTGAGACTTTCTCAAAACTGCTCTGTAGTCAAGCCTCTTCTTATTCAATCCTCTTGATTCCATCTCTCCCTTCACATGAGTTGAGATCTGGAACCACGTCTGAAGACTTTCCCTGCCTGTCCTTTCTGCTCTACCTTCATAGGCATTTCCCTAACAAATCCCTTGCATTCTATTTCTGTCTTGGTATCTTGGACCCAAACTGACACCATAAATGAACCCTGCCCTGCTGCCCAGAACCACACTCGAACTCCTTACCCAGGACAATGACCCTGTGCAGAACTTTCTTTCTCTTCCTACTCCACTCATTTCCTACAACGGCCAACCCCTAAATGGTGTTGCTCATTCATACCCACACAATGCAAGTTCTGACTCTAGACTAGGTCCCAACTCTTTCAGCGTGACAAAGCCAGCAATCCTGTCTATGCCAATGCAAGAAAGTCAAGAAAACTTCTCAGCAGATATGGGCAAAGAGAGCTCTGTGTCAGCAAATGCAGTCTGCAGTCCCAATCCTCAGACAGAGGTGGTGTGTACGCCCCTCTTCCCATACCTATGCTAATGGATGGCATGTGAAAACATGTGGAGACTTCTAGTTGTCAGGTTGATTGGGGAGTACAATGCTGCTTTGCATGCAGGGCCGTCAGACACCCAACATGTACAGCAATGTTCAGGGCAGTCCCATACATCAAAGACCTATCCTGTCCACAAAACCCAAAAATGTCCACCTTAAGAGCTCCTGTAGCTGGCCATTTAGCTTTACTAGATCTTGACTTTCTCATCTATAAAAATGGGAATATAAAAATACTTGCCCCTAACACAGAGCCTGATACATATCTCAATTAACACTACTTCCTTTCTTTTCCCTTCATTTCTCCTATTTCCCAGGTTGTTGTGAGGAGTACCTGTGAAACCACTGGGTAAATAAGAAGAGCTTCATCCATGTGTATCATAGATAAAATATGGATAGAGGCTATTTAGTATAATCTTATTTTAGTGAAAATTTCTTCAGATAAGCACAGAGTTCTGGCACTTTTCTTCCAACTAGAAACTTAACTTTTAAATACTCTTTTTAAAATAAGTCTTTTCATTTATGCACCATACTGTAGGTTCTTCCAGCCTTATCTGGACAAATTTTTGCATTTGCTGGATATCATAGTAGCTTCCTTTAGAGCCTAGCTTTGGAATTCAAAGGCATGCCAAGGCTGTTCTGATGGATGTATTGTAAACAAGAAAGGTTAATGTATTCATGTTCCTGTTTAATTGAAAATCCCCAAGGAACACATAATCTTTTGTAGGAGAAAGGGAGGGAAACAGAGGAAGCAGGAAGAGAAGCAGCAGGGTGAGGTGACTTAGTCCTTCTATTCTCCCCTGCACTCATCTTCTTCTATATGCTTAGCAATCTGCTCTTCATTATTTTCTTTCTCAGAATCACCTGGTGTGTCTTATGCCTCATATGGACACACACATACGTCGTGACCATCATCTTTTTTCAAACCTGATTAACTTCTACAGTATTAGCGTTATAGTGCCCTGAGTGGTGAAAATAAGGCTGTGTTTGAGCTAGGGTATCAAGAGAACACTCCTTGGAGTATACTGAATGCTCAGTAAATTTTGGAAGACCATAACTGAAATTCAGTGCACTTTTGGGGGATAATTTGACTTTGCAAATTTCTTTATTCCCTTTGTTACTACCCTGTCAGTTAACAAGAAGTGTGTGTGTGTGTGTGTGTGTGTGTGTGTGTGTGTGTGTGAGAGAGAGAGAGAGAGACAGAGAGAGAGAGAGAGACAGAGAGAGAGAGAGAGAGAGAGAAGAAATATGTTTACACAGTAAGGCAAGAATAAGTCTTTTTTAAGATATCACTATGTATGAATTACAGATTATAAATTTTTCCCACTACAGACAACAATATAATACTTTATGGTCAAAATTTATCTGCTCATTTGTTACAATCCCAGATAAAGTCTCATTTATAGGAGCTTTATACTGTCAATGAAAAAATTACTTGAGAGTAACTGAACTCACCCCATAGAATAAGAATAATAAACTATATATTTAAATTGGTTATAACTACATAACACCAACAAATGACTCACCTGAACAGTGTTCATCTTCATGGGCAATTGGTGAAACTATAACCAAGGACAGCTAAAGAAAATGTCTCTGCTTTGGCTTATTTGAATGTTCTTTTGTGTTCAAGGCCATTGATTTTACCTTTGCCCTGTGCTGTTCTTGTTGCATGAACAAAGGATGGAATGGTCACTGGTACAACCACATTTTAAGTAGAGAATCTTCACCAATGGTTTGGGGTGCTGGATCTGGAGCCTGATGTCTCTGCTCAAATACTAGCTTTGCCATTAACAATCCTCACTTTGCCTAGGACCTTAGGCAAGTTGTTTTATCTATTTATGCCTCAGTCTCCTCATCTGCAAAAAGAGAAAAATAATAGGACCTACCCAGGAATGTTGTAAATATGAAAAGGAGTTACAAATTACAAAGTGGGAATAGTGTCTCCCAAGCTGTGCTCTCTGTTATGTACCCCCTCAGTTCTGATTCTCTCCCTCCCCTCCTTCCCTCCTTCTCTCTTGTTTGATCTATGATATAATAGTAGGAAGAATATTATATTATCCTCTTCTCAAAGATTCTAGAGATTGGGAAAATAAAGCATTTCTAAGTTTAGTCCAACCTTGAAATACACCTTTTCCCTACCCTCTTCAAAATATAAAAAACAAAAATATACAATAGACATTTCATATTCACCATCCTTTCTAACTAGAGCAACTGAAGGATTGCTGCCTGGTCACTTCATGACCAACTAAGTCAAGTTATATAAGTATACACAGAATATCAAACCTCCTATGGTAGCAGTCTATGAGCCAATTATGTTTCATATAAGGTTGTGTTAGGCAGTTTCTCATATGGTCCCCAGTGATACATCGCCCCCCCCCTCCCCCCCCCCCACCATTCTCACACGATTTAATCTCCTCACCTTGAGGGAGGGCTAGACTGAATGACTTACTTCAGAGGAATAGAATTTGACCACAGTGAAGGGATATCAACTCTGAGATTAGGCTATGACAGATTCAGGCTTCTAGAGCTCATCCTCACTTGCTCTCTGTTTGCTCAGATGGAAGCCAGCTGCCATGTTATGAGGGGTCTAATGGAGAGGCCCGTGATCTTCAGCCAACAACCAGTGAAGAGCTAAGGCTCACAGTCCTACAGCCTTCAGAGAACTGAATCCTACTAACAACCACTGAGTGAGCTTTGAAGCAAATCCTGTGCCAATTGAACCTTGAAATGTCTGTGAACCTGGGTAACAACGTGATTGCAATGTTTTGGGACACTCTGAGCAGGACATACTTAAGCCATACCCAAATTCCTGACCTATAGAAATTATGAAATAATAAATGTATTTTTATAAGATGCTAAATTTTTCTTTTAAACTTTTTTAATGTTTATTTATTATTAGAGAGAGAGAGAGAGAGAACAAGCCGGGGAGGGGCAGAGAGAGAGGGAGACACAGAATCCAAAGCAGGCTCCAAGCTCTGAGCTGTCAGCACAGAGCCTGATGTAAGGCTTGAACTCAGGAACTGTGAGATCATGATCCAAGTGGAAATCAAGAGACTGATGCTTAATCGACTGAGTCACCCAGATGCCCCTAAGATGCTAAGATTTGGGTTAATCTTTTACATAGCAATAGATATCTAATATACTTTCATTAGCTGACTTTTTGGGGCTGTGAGGAGGTAGAAGAGCTTTTAGTAACTTATTTTTAACTAAAGGCTCACTGAGATATATTTGTTTTTGTGGTTCTTATTTTAATCTTGCCATAAATATCTAAGTCTATTATTTTGTCTCAGTAATCTCAGCCTAGTAAGTGTAATTACATTTGTATTTATTATGGGACATCTTTCAGGTAACCATCTCAAAGGTAATTCTCACTTTACCATCATCATTGTGATTGTCATAATCATCAGCATCATCCCATCTGGAACATATGAGGTGTCAAGACCTATTTTAAGGATTTTACCTCATTAATGCTCACAATAACTCTATAAGGTAGACACATTATTAGAAACACCATTTTACAACATAGAAAACTGAGGCACAGAGAAAGAATGTAACTTGCCCCAGGTCACACTGCTAGTCAATGACAGAACCAGGATTCAAACTTAGGTCATTAGGCTCCAGAATATAAAATCCTAACCACTCTGTGATTCTGCCTTTCTCGAGGACTAAGGACTACTCAAGATCAGAGAGAGAGGTAAGGTAGGGAGGCTACATTGACATTAGCCTCAGAACATTAAACAAAGTAGAGCTTGTTTGTTTGTTTTTTGTTGTTGTTACCATTAATATCAATGGTTTTCTTGTGACTCATGTCCTGTCTTAAAGGTAAAGAGTAGCAAAACATTAAAATTATCTAAAATAAATGTATTAATATTACAATTCTTTTATTCAGAATGAATAGATTAATATTCTCTCTCTCCAGTGCCCAGAATTGTGTGTACTTTATGGAAAGAGATCAATAAAAACTGTGAAATGACAGAACACCTGAGGAAGAAAATAATGAAGATGATGATGATGATAGCTGCTTCTCAATAACTATGTCCTTTCCTTATGTTATATTGTTTAATCTTTCTACAATGGGGGGATAGATAGATGCCTCTTTTTATCCAAGTTTTTTATTGAGTCAGAATGGGCAATAGAGTACTTTCATTGAGGTCAGATCTTGGAGGATTTTGATTACCAGATATAAGAATTGAAATCATATTTTAAGGATGATAGAAAAATGGGAGTTACTGTTTTGGGAAATGCTATAGTAATCTATCACAATCTGAAGTTAAATTGGGGTAAAATTAGAAGACATTTAGTCCATCTATTCACCTACTCTGAGTCTCTTCTTAATTAAAACAAAATCAAAACTAAAACCAAACAAACCTGCTATTCACATACTTTCAACCTCCAAGGCTTTTACCATGGCTTTCTCCAGAGTAAAGCTGATCAATTCTTTTCCATTCATAGGAAGTTACCTTAGCTCAGTGATAGTCATCTCAATCTGTGTATTCATGTGTTTGCTGATCTGCTGCATGCATGGTTTACTTGTGTTCATGTTTAAAATTTTCGGAATATTTTATGAACATTATTAGCCCCATCCCATCTGACAACCTCAAAAGCAACAAGAAAGCAGAAACATGAAGAAGCATTTTAGATGGACACATGTTGGCTGAATCTGTACTGTGTACTGATAAACCAATGTATTTTCTTCAGCTCAATCTGAATCTAACGTACTTTATATGGAGGACTCCCTCCGGGGGCTTATGTGACAGAGTTGCCAAGATGACTTCAAAGCCTTTCAAGGCAAACTCTTCCCTCCTACCACTACTCTGGTGGAAGGAATGTATCACCAATAGTTAACAGATTTCTTATTATATGTTTTTTAGATTCAAACTTAATATTCTAAATATGATCTAATCAGTACAGAGTATGGTGAAAGCACTACTTCTGATGTATACATTTGACTCTCATTTATACTAATTTTTAAGAGTTAGACATACTTGTATTCACACTAACTTACTATTAACACCTAGCTCTGTGATTTTTACATAGGAATGGTTGCTGATCTAAGTTATTCTAGTTCTCTTTTCTTAATTAATTTTCAATTGCATTCCACCGACTTCTAAAACATTGAGGACAATTATAGCAAAACATGTGGAAGTATAAAATAAAGAAAAAAATTAAATTGTATTTTAAGTTAAATATAAAACTTAAAATGATACAAGACAAGACAAAAACATTCAGAGGGATAATTTAATAATGGTACCTGGGGAAGTGACTACACAAGTTATTCTGAGCTGCCCAGTAGTCAAGAGAGAGAGAAAAGGGGATTCTAGAAGTGTGACATCATCTCCTTTGATATTTGCTGTCTGAACTTAGAACTTTATATTTATTTCTGTTGAACATCAGTTTGCTGGTTCAGCTCAGAATTCAAAAATAATTGGATCTATGACAGTGTGTTCACTGTTCCTAGTCAGTTTTGTCAAAATATGAGAAATTTATTGCAATATTACTAAAAATTACTTCTTGACACTTTTAAAAAGAAGACAGATCCTGTCAGGTGACATAGAACAGGGGAGTTTAGTTTTGATATTGGACAATGGCAAGGCAGTCTGGAAGGCCAGGCCCTGAAAGGAAGAGGAGGTTGCTACATATCACTTGCTTGGACAGATAGCAGTTGAATAGAGATATCTAAAAAAGCAATGAGGAGTGATGGGTTATGAAGAAAAAATTTTAATATTCAGACAGCCATTGTTACATTCTGACTTTTCACTTGGTCTATACCACTGGTGGAGAAAACAAGAGATTGGTCGAATATGTTGATTTGGATGGTTCATGAATATTTCCCTCACTGTATCCACCTTAGGAGATGAATTACCTCATTCCATTAATGTTATGGAGAATTAGATCAAATACTATCTCATGTTTTATCTTTAAAGCTTCTGAGATATGTTCTTAACCCTGCTATGTCACCACTCACTCTCAATCACCAGACATTAGGAAGTTGATATAAATTTGATCTTATAATTCATTCATTACTCATGTGGCTGATGGTGACAGATGTCATTGGTTTAATGATCGTAGTTATCCATTGTCATAATTAAGGTGATCACTTAATGAGGCTGGATGTATCATTACTTAATACATCAAATTAGAAAAAGATGTCATGGCTGGGCACACAACATCACCCATCATTTTTGAAGATGAGTCAATACATTAAATGTTTCTCAATAAAATGACAGTGTGGGCCTTCAGAACCTTTAATTTTCAGAGGGATCCTAAATGGCAGTATGAGCTAAGGCCCTCCCAAGCTCGAATGTTGGCTCTTATGGACAAATGAAAGCTCCCTTGTCATCCATCATGTCTTGGCATGGAGGCAGCTTCACAACTGTGGTGCTTTATGTATGTGACTACAGGATATGGAATCATTTCCAGGCCCAGCCCAACTGCTATCCATTTACTCTCTAGAATAAAGAGTATTTATTTCCACTGGCCTGTTGAAACTTTTCCCCTGTAACACTCTGAACATTTTTTTTTTTTCAACTGATGGTGTTTTTAAATTTATAAAGCCCTTTTTTACATGTATTTTCTTTAATGTTTGTTTATTTTTGAGACAGAGGGAGACAGAGCGCAAGTGGGGGAGAGGCAGAGAGAGAGGGAGACACAGAATCTGAAACAGGCTCCAGGCTCCGAGCTGTCCGCACAGAGCCCGATGAGGGGCCAAACCCACAAACCGTGAGATCATGACCTGAGCCGAAGTCGGATGCTCAACCGACTGAGCCAGCCGGGTGCGCCTATAAAACCCTTTTAACAATTCTACCTCATAAAAACATCAGAAGGTAGTTATTCCTATCTTCTTCTTTAGCTTTCTTGGGACATGTGTCAGGCATGTTCTGACTTGATTGTTGCTAACTGGATGCTTTCTGGTTGTTTTCTATGAGAATAATAGCTCTTGGATGCCACTATCCTTGTTATATGTATATTATATCCTTACTATACCTAGCACTAATTTTTCTCATTATCATTTAGTTTTTCAATTCTCAGGGTCAATCACAGGATGTTTCTACTCAACATGTGTTGATAAGAAGTTGAAATAAGATGGGCTATTTTGCTTGTTTATCAAAATACCCCAAGGATGATTGTAAAGCATGTATTGGTACCATCTTCATTATCCAAATAGATTCAATGCCCAAACTTGATAAAATTATGTTACTGTCTCAGAATTTTCACCGGAATTCAATGTCCCTTCTTTACATTCCATTTAACCAATCACTGACTTACTGAAGCACTTGTATATTAATTAATTAATCATTTAACAAGGATTTATTGAGTTCTTTCTATATGCCAGATACTGTAGAGGAAGTATAGAGTTAAATAAAATTGGTTCATGTTTTAGAAAATTTGAGTTCGTCTGGGTTGATCACTGTCTGGCAGGGGAAGCAGCCATATGGACTGATAACCATAATATATTGTGATATGCACTGTGTAGAGATTAGTCAGTGACTGTAAATACATAGACCACCAAAAAAGATTAATTATTCATAGGAAGTTGAAGAAAGATTTCAAAGAAGCACTGTCATGTATTTTGAATGTTGGTGAATCAGTGAGAGTTTTCTAGAGAAAGGGGGTTGCCAAGAATTTACCATGCTCAGAAAAATAGGTGGAATGTGGGAAAAGTTTAGCTACATGGTGCATCTAGAAGAGAGGAAAGGCTCCCAAATGTGGCTTAGGAAGGAGGCTGTGACCAGACAAATGAGAGTTTACAAAGTTAATGGAGACATGTTGGATGTGGTCTTGTAGGCCCTTCACCTGCAAAGCACAGCACTTGGCTTAAAAAATCCTGGGGCGCCTGGGTGGCTCAGTCGGTTACGCGGCTGACTTCAGCTCAGGTCACGATCTCGCGGTCCATGAGTTTGAGCCCCGCGTCAGGCTCTGTGCTGACAGCTCAGAGCCTGGAGCCTGCTTCAGATTCTGTGTCTCCCTCTCTCTCTGCCCCTCCCCTGTTCATGCTCTGTCTCTCTCTGTCTCATAAATAAATAAACGTTAAAAAAAAAAATTTAAAAAAACCAAAATCCTTTATTCCACACATGAGTTTACTAGTTATCTTGGGACAAAGTTCTATAGAGTTGCTGAGCTTAAAAGCTCAAAGAAATTAAAAAAAAAAAATAAATAAGGAATGTACCAACTTTGCTGTATTTTTATGTGATAGGTATTTTTAACATCCATCTAGTTGTATTTTTTTAAAGAGAAGCCAAAATATACCCTTTGAAGGTAAAGAAGATGTAAAATTACAAGTAAAACTAACTTTTCAACATAGAAAACATAAAAGTGATTGGGAATATTCTCTGTTTTGTGATTTTTATCTCTGAAAATTACACACATACACACACACACACACACACACACACACACACACACACCCTAACTATAAATTTTTTTCAAACTTGCCCTCTCAAAGAACTTGGGAGTAGAATTTTCAACCTGTGTCAAAATAAAAAATGGGTCAGGGACCGGGGTGCAGAACCTGGGTGGCTCAGTTAGTTAAGCATCTGATTTTTGGTTTTGGCTCAGGTCATGATCTCATAATTCATGAGATTGAGCCCCACATTAAGCTCCATACTGACAGCATGAAGCCTGCTTGGGATCCTCTCTCGCTCTGTCTCTGTCCCTCCCCTTGCTTACATGCTCTTTCTCTCTCTCTTTCTCAAAAAATAAATAAATAAAACTTAAAAAAGAGTATATAAAAAATAAAAGATCAAAGCTTTTGGGGTACCTGGGTGGCTCAGTTGGTTGGGTGTCCAACTCTTGATTCTGGCTCAGGTCATAATCTATTGGTTTGTGAGACTGAGCCCCTCCTTGGTCTCTGCACTGACAGTGAAGAGCCTGCTTGGGACTCTCTCTCTCCCTCTCTCTTTCTCTGCTTCCTCTCCCTCTCTCATGTACATACGTGTGCATGTGTGTGCACTCTCTCAAAATACATAAATAAGCATTAAAAAATAAAAGATGGAAGCTTTTCATTTTTTTCAAGAACAACTCAGTATAATAAAGTTTACATATTGAATTTCAAAAGCAATTACAAGCCTTTGTATAGTTGGTGGACAAGTTTGTAAAATGTGGTTCATAACGTGAACCAATGAACAAATTTTTCTATTTGATTCTTCATTTTCATCATGAGGCATATTTTCAGGTACATAGCCATCAAGATCAAGTATCACAATACTTTGGGCTTAGAACCATATGTTCATTTTGAAGTAATTTAACAAGTTAGATGAATTTTTTCAAAACTTATTATTCAAAATAATAAACCATTTTTAATCATATAGTTTTACCTTCATATGTATTTATATAATTTATGCCTGGGTGCCTGTGTGGCTCAGTAGTTAAGCATCTCACACTTGATTTCGGCTCAGGTCATCATCTCACAGTTTCATGGGTTCAAGCCCCATGTCGGGCTCTGCACTGACCCTACAGAGCCTGCTTGGGACTCTCTCTCTCTCTCTCTCTCTCTTTCTCTGCCCCTCTTCGGCTCATGCTCTGTCTCTCTCAGAATAAATAAACTCAAAATTTGTATATAATTTATGCACTGTTTCTAACACATTTTTAGTATTAAGAATATTTAATATACTTATCTTTTAATTCTTTTAAAGTATCTATTTTGAAGTATATATAATATATAAAATACTAAAGTGAGATAATCTTATAGCACATAAATAATTCTAATATACAAATTATTTAAAATTTATAAATCGATAGGTGTAAGAATATGTATATAAGTTTTAAGGTTATCATGTGTATGAATTTTGAGTGGGCATGGAAATAATATTTCATAAATAGGCCTATATAAATAAACATTTAGATTCTGCTGCTTTGGAGAACATGAGTCCTTTGTTTTCTACAAAGGACCTTGAACTGACTTGGATAAATCATAATCTTTGATCCATGACAACTTCTATCCATTGTTCCATGAGTAACCTCCTCCCTTTAAGTTTTTAAGATAGATAGTTATATATTAAAATATGTAATATTTACCCATGAACCCACTATCCCAAACAGAAAACCAAGGACCTAAACAGTTACCTGCATTGAATCACATCACTTCTACCAATATATCCTCTGGCTCTCCACAGTCACAGGGCTCACATCTTAAATCCTGTGTTCATCGTGCTTTTGTTTTTAAATGTGATTTTTTATTTATTTATTTTTATTTTTTTAAAGTTTATTTATTTTTGACAGAGAGAGAGAGAGAGAGAGAGAGAGAGAGAGAGAGAGAGAGAGAATGAGTGGGGGAGGGGCAGAGAGAGGGAGACACAGAATCTGAAGCAGGCTCCAGGCTCTGAGCTGTCAGCACAGAGCCCGATGCGGGGCTCAAACTCATGGGCTGCGAGATCATGACCTGGGCCGAAGTCGGACGCTCAACCGAATGAGCCACCCAGGCACCTCTAAATGTGATTTTTTAAATTATATTTTCACTTCAGTATTCAGAAGCTTACTTATCTGTTTATAACTTTAGAAGAAAAGTATCACACTTATGGGTTATTTTGGGATTTACTTTTCTCCCTTAACACTGTACTACTAAGTCTACATCATTGCATGCTGCTGTAGTTTATTGGTTTTGACTGCTAGAAAATATTATATTGTTTGGCATGCCATATTTTTTCATCCACTCACACTAACAGGCATTTATGCAACTTCAGGTTTTTGCTATTGTGATCAGAGGCTCTAAAAACATTTGTGTACCTGCTTTCTGAATAAGTAAGCATTTCTCTAGAATATACAAGGCTGGATCACAGGATATATGAAAAATTCATTTTATGAGGTGTTTACCAAAATGTTTTCCATGGTACTTTTCCCACAAGTGATTTCATACAGGATTTCTGTGTTTGGGGCAAAATACTCTGGTAGTGATGTTGGAGATGATATGAAGTGAGGAGAGACAATTTGGGAGCTTCTGATGGGACCAAGCCTCATATCATTTCAGTTGTCTTATATGCTTCTTAGAAACTTGTGCTATTTTTATTAATTATAAAATATATTTCAAAAACCATATTGAGTTTCAAAAACATTTCAAGAAAAGTCCCTTTGTCATCACATCCAATAAGACCACAGACCCCCCCCCCCCCCCAAAAAAAAAAAACAGTTTCTGGAGACACCACTCTACTGAAGTGAGGCAAAACAAAGGATGGCACAGCCTTATGATCTCTGGTCCCGTCTCCACACTTCCTCCTCAAGGCATATACAGCCACACCTATATGGGCATAGATGCCTTAATATTTAACATTTCTCCAATGATCCACTTCCATATGGATATCGCATGGCAACATGTAGAAGAATTTCCAAATGTTCTCTGTTCCCAAACTTTCCTTGCAATAATCCTGTAGAAAATGAGCTGTGACTTTTCCACCACCACTGCTTGGTTCTCTTTTGTACAGGCTTTAAATTCTGGAGATATCCTTGAGCTCAAATCCAATCTGTCTGCAAATCTGTTGGTTCTTCCTTCAAAATAGGTCTCACATCATGTCACTCCATAGCTCTCCATTGTGATCACACTGATCCAAATCAACTCCTGTCTTCTATACTCCTGCTTCTATTTTGTGTTCTAAAGACTCTTCTCAAACAGGCCATTAATCCTCCAAAAGCATGAGTCTGATCATACCACTTCTCACTTCCCTCAATGGGGTTTTATCTCATTCAGCATAAAATTTTAACCCCTTACTATAACTTATAGAGACCCTACCTCGTATAGCCTTTAGCTCTGATTGCATTTCATGTCACTTATCCCTGGCTTCCTTCTCTCCTGCCAGGTTAGTGTCCTTGCTTTTTCTCAAATAGGTCAACAATAATTCTGCCTTAGCACAGGTGAGTTGTCCTTTTATTTTGAATATTCTTTCTCCATATATTGACAGTGTCCTTCTTTCACATATGAACATAAATCCCTCAAGTTAAGAATGTTTCTGTTCAAATGTTACCTCCTTTCTGAGGTACTTTACCTTACCATCCTTTCAGAAATAAATCTCTTCATTCTCTAGCACATCACTTCATTTTTATTCCCATCAAAGAACCTACTATTCCCAGATAGGTATCATAAATACATTTATCTGTCAATTGCCATTTGCCCTACTAGAATGTAAAATCCCTGGGGGGGGGTGAATTTTTCTGCCCCATTTATCACTGTACCCCCAGCATACATTACAATGTCAAACAAAAGGTGTGGCATTCATCAGAAGTATCTTGAGTGAATAGAGTCTGGCTCATCTAGAAACTTCCACAACTTCCAAATAAACGTACCCTGTGTTCTCTTTCTTAAATATTTTAATAAATGATTCAACAACATTAAATTTTTGCTAAATACTTAATTTTTTAATATCTGTTTTTAATGTTAGGCTTCTACATGTAAGTTCTATGCATAATTTCATTTTTAGAGAGTATTCTGCTGAGAAGAAAAATTTTAAAACCACTCATATATAATCTTCTTAACACAAGTAGGATTGCACTATATTCCTATTTTATGGATGATATTAGACTTCAGAAGGTTTAAGTAATTTGTTCAAAGTCACATGGATCTTAAGTGCTATGATATGGCTCAGATGGGAGCCATTCCTGCTTCACTGTAAAGCTTGTGATCTTACCAATTATCCTGGTATCTTTAGGTCCTCAATGTATCGAAATGACTGCATTGAATATAAGATGTGATGACTCAGGACCAAAAAATAAATTAAGTATGTTAATAAACAGAGATGATATAATCACTATTTTCTGTGAATTCCTTGAAGAGCTGTGGTTAAGTTGTCTGTTGCGGTGGAGGGTCATGCGATGTGCATTGGTGAATGTCCTGTGATAGGCTGTTGTACATCAACCAGCATCATGTAGGATAGACTAGGAATGAGTGTAGAATGGTCAGTGGGTATGTGGAATCCTCTTCTGAAATGGCAGCACTATGGATACATTGTGCTGCATTCCAAATCAAGAACATTTCTCTATAAGTGCCTGGGAGAATGGGATATCCATGTCCATCTTCTGGAGACATTCTACCCGCACCCAGTGATGTTGGCTACTCATCACTCAAACCTACTGGCAGAAAAGATGGGGGAAGGGAAGAATGATACATGACAAGAAGAGCTCTGTCATATTAAACTAGGTGTTGCCATATGTTACCTTAAACAATAAATGTGGGGAGACTTGTAGTCAGTGAAAAACAGCAGCAAAAACAAATACCCATAAAACAAAATTCAAATCCCTTAATGTAAAAGTCATGTATAAAATTAAACTGTAGGCAACAGATAAAAGCCAACAATACTACTGTGTATTATTACAAACTACTTAACTGCAGGAAAATAAAATCAGGGAAAATAAATTTGAGAAAGTGCAATTAAGACTAACTTTGAACAAATGGAATTTTATTTCTTTGTTCTAATTAAAAACAAACAAATAAAAAATAAACAGCTGCTGAGATTACTTGGCTTCGATTAAAAACAATATTTGGGGCTCTTCTCACTCATGTACACCTGACATATTTACCTTACAAGGGAACCTGACCAAATGTGGAGAGTTGGCTTCCTTCTGGAGAGGCTCAGCAAAGTGCACTAATAATTAAGACACCAACTGCAAATTAGTAAACCTCTTGAAACTCAGCCAAGACTTGAATAAGAGATAAAATGCAATTAAAAAATAAAACTATGAAACTTTATTGTGAAATATAAATGTTTTAACTCCCATTAAGAGTCTTAAGAATAAAAAGAAGTCTCCAAAGAAGCTGTTCTGAAATTCTTTTGAGATTCCTAAAGTATTATTTCTGTTTTTCATATATATATATATATATATATATATATATATATATATATATATAATTGATATATTGATATATATATTGATATATATATATTTGTGTATATATATACATATAAATTCATATATATATATATATATATATATATAAATTTTCCTTCTGTGTGATAGGATATGAGAGCTTTACACAACTTAAATTATAGTAGTGAGTGTCCCAATATAATCTTGCAGGAATAGGTTGATAGTAAGGACTTGGTCCTCCCTGAATTGTGCCAGACTGGGAACTTAAGATTAGACCCACTTGCAGGTGAATGACTATGTTGGCAGAAACATCCAGCAACAGGCAGTTAAAGGAAATGAAGTAAAGCAGATTAAGTACAATATCTGAAGATATTGTAGCAATATGTTCTTAGCAATAGCTTTTGGTCTAATAGGCATACCAGTAAGACGGCACAAGTGGGCACTTAATATAAGTGGTCACTGTCAAGTATATATGGTGGTGGTAGTCTAATCCTTGACAGAATCATCCTAGAGATTCAATATAGCAGTCATCATATGGCATTAGAGAAATGGTTTAACCTATGAAGAGAAGAGATTTGGGCCAGGATAAGCCCTAGTATTAACTGGGAATCAGAAATAGAACGGGGAATAACCCTATTAAATATTTAGCAGTAGGTATGCTATAATGTTTCAATAATTAACTCTGGGAGGTTTTAGTCATGAAGAGATAAACATCAATAGAAAAAATAAAGTCCAGACAGGGGTCTCTCTATATATGGAAATTTAGCATCTAATATAGGAGGTATCACAAAGCAGTGCTACAATGAGAATACTCATGAAATGGGGTTGGGACTATCAAGCCATTAGGGAGGGTCACAGTTTCAGTGACTAGAAGAGCCTCGACTTCCAGTAAAGCCCAGAGTGTAGCCAGCTACAACTGCTAATGGCATACAGCATGGGGTTGAGGTGGAAAGACTCTTGTATCTGAAGCCTATGGTAAATGCATGGCCACCATGGGTCATCTAGAGATTCCAGGACATATGAAAAGAAATTGGTATGCCTTCTAAAGTGAAGGAGCTTATAGGAGACAACAGTGGGAATGCATACTGTATTGCAATTTGGACAGATTCTAGAGCCTTCTGTTGGAGGAGCCCCCTTCGAGGTAGTACAATTTCAAATAACATACTAAACAGATTTGTAAAGTCCATTTAAAAATTTTTGAATTTTACTTACAACCCCCAAAAAGTTGAAAAGACGTTGATCTTGTTTTAACAATATGGAAGCTGAAAGAGTTGATAGCTGTACCTTAACATTACCAGGAATTGAGTGGCCCTGGTTTACCAAGTAATTTTCCAAAATTAAACTGATGTGGCAGAACCTTTCACTCTGTTATGGGGCAATAGCTTACCCACCCCTCCCCCCTTTTTTGTAAGATCCTTATTTGTATGTTCTGAATGAGTGTGTCAAATGGATATCCTCAGAGGAGGCTATCATTAGTGTGATGTCATACTTGTGCTCCTAAAGAAAGCTGCATGTGGTTCAGATCTTATCTGGAAAGACTGTATCTGATGGCAGAGGTGGAGGTACCTCATAGGAAGGGGCACTGTATCACATTGAAAGGTAAATTGCTTGAGATGCTGTTGAAATTGGCATTGAACAGAACATTTTGGCCAAATCTACAGCCGCAAAATATTTACCCATTGCTGTTTGGATGAACTGAATCATTATAATAATATCGATGGGACCACAGCATTAAGGTTGCAATAATCCACCATTCGTTCTTTTCAAGTTTAAGAACAGACCAAATTGGCAGTTAAATGGAAAAATAGTGGAGATAAACATCCCTTCACCAAATCATTATTGTATAAATGGGTTTCAATCTAGAAAATCTGCTTTGATTTATATTGATCTATGTTAACTATTTTACTTGAGAAAGGGGGGTTGGTCTTCCAGTTATGTGGTCAAGCTAATGCCTAAATTCCAAAGCCTTCATTTAATTTTAAAATTTTTAATGTTTATTTATTTTTGAGACAGAAGCAGAGCATGAGTGGGGGAGGGGCAGAGAGAGAGGGAGACACAGAATCCGAAACAGGCTCCAGGCTCTGAGCTGTCAACACAGAGCCCGACGCGGGGTTTGAACTCACAAACCGTGAGATCATGACCTGAGCCGAAGTAGGTCGCTCAAACGACTGAGCCACCCAGGTGCCCCTTCATTTAATTTTAAATTAAAATATATATTATTACTCATTGGGTCAGAGCCACCGTGCTTACTCTGAGGTATTTTAGGGTACTGGGTTCTATGACCATGGGAAATTTAGGCAAGGCAATCGTTCTGATGGTTAATGTAAAGCATAACTATTTGTCCTTTATTTTATATTCAGTAACTCCCCTAAGATGGCTTGTTTAAATTTAGTGGGATACCCAGGTGTAACTCTAATTTGAGCTCCACTATTGATTAAGGCCATGAATGTTTGCCAATTGATGCATTTTTTAGGAAATGTTAAAGTTAATTCAAATTCTACAATGTGGAGGCATAAAAACCAATGATACTTTTTTATCTTTTTGGTGTATAAAATTTTTTGGGATTTCTAAATAGGTCAATTATGAACATTTGTTTCAGCTTTTTTTCTTAATCTGTATCCAGGTTTCCTTCCTTCCTTCTTTTTTGTGGTTACTAGATATATTTGGGGGGATCCTTTCTACCCTGATCATATTTATTGGATTATTCCTCCAGAGAGTCTCAAATCAGTTTCATCAGAGTTAAAGCCTCCCCCCAACACAACTGATGATTAACCCCTTGGCTCTGCCCGAGGCATATCATACATATTTCCCCAGAGTTCTGGGGATGGGGATTTTTTGTGTGTGTTAGAAGCATAGGCAACAGCAGCAACAACAGCAAACAATAGAGTCCTAGTGAATCATCTGCTTTGAGGAGTATAGACCTCAGCATGTTACATAGTAACAACTTTTTCTCTAAGCAAGTGGGTCTACATATGGTGCAGGTTATGAGACTTGCCTCTGAGTCCTGTATCTAACAGAGGCCAATGCTGGGTTGAGACATGCAACCAAGGGTCATCGGGTGAAAGTCATTCTAGTGAACCTAGCATCTGTCACGGCTTATGCTGGAATCAAAATACACAGTCATTCAGCTGAGACACACAATTCAGGGGCACTTTAAGGAGGGCTTCATTCCCATAGTACTGTGTAACAGAGGCTTTGTAGAACTCAGTAAATGCAGCACAAAGCCACCCAGCTCAAAGCACACATTTACCAGCAGGCAGCAATACAGCTCAAAGAGCATGCTAGCTAGCAAGCAGCAGCTCAAAATTATTGCTCACCTGCAGGCAGCAGAGCTGATTAGTAAACCAAAGCAAAAGAAAGATCCCTGCATGTGGTGGTCATTGGCTAGACATCCTGCCCACAGCACCAAAGTTCTAAACATTCCACAAAAAGAAGATAGAGCCCCACCCCAAATTTGGTTTGTATGCCAGGACCAATGACACTACACACCAAGAGGTTATGAAAAGACTTTTTACTTACAGAAGGGACTCCTCGAGAGTGTAGGAAGGCACAAACAGGTTCTAGCTGACTTGAGCAAGGCAGAAGGAAAGGATTGGGATTTATAGTGGCTAGCACATGTGCATTGGCTGGGATTTAATCAGGTTTGAATTTTTCACAGGCACCAAAGGAGGGAAAATGAGCAAACTTTCTCCATATCCTATCCAGATATGGAAATGGGAAGAAGAGGATAAGGCTTAAAAGCCATAATCATACATCGAAAAGGGGGGGGGGGAGGGAAGACCCTTAATTATACACCCTTTAATAAATTTTGAATTTACCTTGTGAAATATTATACATCCAAAACTAAATAAAACCTCACCCCATCCTCCTTCCAACTGCAAAGCAATAAAGAATCACTATAGATACTTGAAGCCATTATTTTCTATTTATAATTCCCTTTATATCTCAATTATTTCCCTATGAATTATTTCCCTAGGAGTCTCTTCTCTTTTTAAAAATAGAATTCGGAGGAACATAAACAGAATCATTCATAGCAGGAGGAAATCTTAGAGATTGTTTCTTTCAATACGTTCTCTGAAACAGGTGTTGGAACTAAATCCAGAGATTTAGCTCAAATGCCCCAAACGGGAATTTGAATTAATCTTGTCATAAATAATTATTTTGTTTGTCAGTTCATTTGTTTTGGGAATATCTGGAATTAGTCTTTGACATATGCATCCCCATAAAGGCATAACCTTCTTTTAACCCCTCCTTGCTTTCCTAACATGGGCTTCTTTCGCTAATACTCTTTTCTTCTGGGAGAGAAGTACTTCTGTGAATTTCAGTTCATTTGGATAGAGCTTTGATTCCTTATCTAAATCTTGATAGCAAAATAAGAGCTTAACTTCTGTCTCTGTCAAGTCGTGCGTGGCTGGGACCTGCTCCAAAGATACCACAGACACTACCTCACACCACACTTCAATGATCACTGTTGTTGGGAGATGTTTATTGTCTATAACCTGTGTTGGCTTAGACAACAAGACTCATTTTGCCACACCTCTTTGATGCTAGTTCTGTACCCCAGATTAAGTACTGCTTTTCTCATTGGTTTCATCTAGATTGTCAACATTCCTCAGAGTCAAAGCCTATCTGAATTATAACAAATCTTAGTAAGTGATTTTCTCCAATTTATCCTTCTTTGGCAAGAGAGGTAATTTAGATATAGAGAAGTACCTGAGAAAAAGGGAACACAAACTAGAGAATATATGACCTCTTATCTTCTCTGTCTCTAATGATATAACTGAATAATGCTCAACCCTAATTATTCTATATTTTTAGAAAAAGCTAGTTCAATGTAGTATAATTTTTGAGTACCTATGATACACACAAACTTCCATGTAAAGATGGTCTTTTAGCTCTCTTTCCCCATCGCTTTCTACAGTGCATGTAGCCGCACCACAGTGAATGGTGTGAAACAGCCAAAAAATTAGTATAGTGGGTTAAAATGTGGTCCTGACCAGTAACAACTTGTTTATCCCCTAGTTTTATATGCTCAATGGTTCTCAGATCTAGTGTGTATAGGAACCAGTTGGGAAGCTTGAAAGAAAACAGGTTTTTATGCCTCTAAGAGATTCTCATTCAGTAGGTGGCAATGGGGACTATGCATTTGCATTTCTAACAAGCTCAAGGTTAATCCTGTTGCTGTGGTTCCAAGGACTGCTTTTTGAATATCCCTTTGTTATATACTAGTATTTCTTCATTGTGTTCTTGGATCACTCACATCCAAATCACCTGTAATCCTCCACACCAGACTCAAATGCTCCCAAATCAGACTATTTGGGAGAGGAGGCCAGAAATTTAATTATAACATATGAGATGATTTCTACCTATCTGTACTCTATGATAATTCTAAAACAGTGGTTCTTAAACTTTACTGTACATTATATTCACCTAGGAATCTTTAACTATTTCTGATGATTTGCTCTCACTTACAGATTCTCTGATTTAATTGGTATGAGGTACAATCAGGGCATCAGGAGTTACAAAATCTCCCCAGGTGATACTAATGTAAGCACAATTGGGAACCACTGTTCTAAACAATATTTAAATCAATGTCTGAGAAAATTAGAACTTTGCTAAAGGGACTTGTTAGTTATAATAGCAAGTTAAGAAATATAGCAAGTTAAGAAATTCTTCTCAGGATTCAGGTTTGGAATGAGTTAAGTCTATTCCATGCCTAAAATTGCCTTGTTTATTCAGTTAAAAAAAAAAAAAAAAGTTCTCTTCATGGAGTCCAAAAGCCTTGTTCTTAAAAGAAATACATATTTAATGCTGGCATTTAATGAAGTCAGCCTTTTGTACAGAACTTTATTACACTTCGTTTTAATTGGAATTTTAGTTGATCTTGTGCCTTTCTGACACAAATCTAAAAGTCACCAGGGACGATTACAACATTGTCATGATAGCCCCAGGATTTTATATTAATTCCCTTAACTTACTGATAGGGACATTCAAATATTCCACTGATTCAGAGCATTGCCAAAAGGGTAAAATGCTGGGTGATATATTTTTTAAAGTGTGTGTGTGTGTGTGTGTGTGCGTGCGTGCGTGCGTGTGTGGTGAGAGAGTAATAGATTTTTGGAGGAATTTTCTGTCTCCAAACATTAAGAAACATTTAAACTAGTTACCAAAGTATATGTCAAATCTTTTTGTGTGGAATTCCTTTTAAATTATTATTTCATTTAATTATCTTTTAAAGAGAGATTTTCATGTTTTCTGTTTGGAAGTAGAATGGAACAAATAACTTTTGGATCCAGGTGATTCTAAAAATTCCATATTTCTGTAAATGCTACCTTCTCCCTTTTGGGTATACCAAAGTTCTTTTTACCTCTTTCTACATTCACCCAAGCAGTTGCATTGCTTTTAGAAATGCTGCTTATTTCTATGTTTCAGTAATTCCTTATACTTCAGAGTTCAGAAATTTTTGCTCATATAGATGTAGGATAATATTGATAGATAAGGAAACATACAGATACATTTTTCTTTGTTTCTTTGTCTTTAGTTGCTTAATGATTTAAAGTGATATAATGGAATCCTAATGATTGTCACAAACTATATCTAGCATCTTAGAGAAAAACTAATTTCTGAACTAAAATCAGGAAAATCAAGAGACATAATGTGTAGCATTAAAATAGCTAAGGAAATATAGATTCTCATTATAAATTGCCTTTTGGTGGTAGGCTCATGCAAAATCTTCCACTTTTCTAATAAGATAGTTTTGAACACACAGGAAAAGGAATCAGTTCTTAAAATTGGAAAGAAAAAGACTGAAAGAGAAATGTAACAATGCGCTCTTCAAAATTTTTTTTACTAACTATAATGAGAATATATTTGCAGTAAGAGAAATCTACCTTGTTAAAAAACAAGGACTGGTCTTATATATGGCACAAACATAAGAGAAGGGCCTAGGAAATAGCTAATGATTGGTCTTATGTGGAATCTATGAGTCATTATATGTAGCAGAAGGGAGAAATATGAGAGTGGAAAAGTTTGAAGATGAAATACATAATATTTGAATGAAAACCCACTAAAAGGAGTAAATACAAGATTTAAAGTAAAAGGGAAAAAAAGTCATTATTTAGCTTGAGCAAATCTCCTAGAACTCAGAAAAAAAGGTTTAAAAAAGAGATTAATATGAAGAGCAAAAACTGATGTGTGAAAAATGACATCACCTAAAATAGGCAAATTAGATAACTCTAGGAGGCTTGTCCTCTCACAGAAACTTGGATTAATCAAGGAAAAATGATTATAGTCAACTCAGAACTCAGGAAAACAGTCACACAAAGGTTTAATGTAACCCACTGAATGCTGAATAAAGAAAAAACTGAAAATGGTAGGGAAACTTTGTGGCTTTTTTATTTGCCTGACCCTACCCCTTCCCTGGTTCAATGGGTTGTTTTGATGACTATTCCCACAATCCCTGTGTGGACCTCTGGTCCCTCCTTCCAGAGAGAGGAGAACAGACCTTATTTATAAAAAAAGAAATTGTGTTTGTGTGTTCTAACTGCCTGAAGGGGGTTACCTCAAGAGAGCTGAGACAAGTGCATGCTTCTTTGTTTTTCCTCAAACTACAGACATGACTCCTGGCAGAAAAGCGGAAGACACTCTTCCAAAATATTGTAAGTCAAACACCCAACCCACAACCACCTGGGGGAAAAGGATTATAATTGAGGCAAACAGTAGAGTGTCTAATACCTGGGAGAAAGTGTTGGGGTGGGGTCTTTGGTAAATTAGGACATTCAAAGGGTTCATGTACACGGGAGGATTTAGAAAGTCACATGCATGCCTGTGGCAGGATGTGTGCTTTAAAAAAATCCTGAGAAGACCCCAAACCTTCACTCCTAGTGATCCTGATCCTTAGACTCAGTGAAAACAAGAAGGGAAGATTAAGAAAGAGTTACAAAATGCCTGGCCAAGTTGAAGAGTGCTCTAGTCCAGTGCCGATGTGTGAAGAATTGGGAAGCTCTTTCTCTTTCTCTCTCTCTAAACACTAGCTGAGCATAAGCTAAAGAAAAAGAGACTACAGAGACTATACATAGCAAAATATAGAGATTTAACAAAACAAGTTTAGAAAAATTATGAAACAACAAAGAGCTACAACCCACAGCAAGCAACAAAAACAAACCCTGAGTGGGGGAGGGGGGGAGCAAGAATCTGATTTTCAGAGTCACTACATTATAATACGCAAAATGTCCAATTTTCAACAATAATAAAATACAAAGCATATATAAAAATAAGAAAGCATGGACTAGTTACAGTAGAAATCAACAAAACTTGTTCCTGAGGAAGTCTAGACACTGCAATTTTTAGATACCTTAAATCTACTATCTTAAATATGCTCAAAGAACTAAAGAAAACCACACGAATGGTGTATGAACAAATAAAGAATATCAATAAAATGTCCATTTATAAAAAGGACCCAAAAAGAAATGATGGAGCTTAAAAGGATAACTGAAATGAAAAATTCATTGTAATAGCAGACTTGAGCAGACTAAAGGAGAATCAGTAAATTTGAATATAGAACTTATATTAAATTGGGGATATCTGAGGAGCAAAAAGAGAAAAGAATGGAGAAAATGAGACTGGTGGGACATCATAAACCTACCAAAATATGGGTTACAGGTATCCTGAATGAGTGGAGAGAGGAAGAGGGCAAAAAGAATATTTAAAGAAATAAAACTTCCTGATATTGACAAACAAAAAACAAAAAACAAAACATGAATCTTCACATTCAGGAAACTCAATGTATTCCAAGAAGGAAAAACTCAGAGATCCACATGCAAACACATTATAATTAAATTGTTGAAGGCTAAAGACAAAGTAAATTTTGAAAGCAGCAAAAGAGAAGTGATAATTATGTAGAAATGATCCTCAATTAAATTAACAGCAATATTCTAGAAATCAAGGAGGCCAGAAAGGAGAAGGATAGTATTTTTTAAATGCTAAGTGAAAACACTGTCAACCAAAAAGTCCATGTCTGGCAAAACTCTGCTTATTTTAAAAGTGAGGGAGTGGCATCTGGGTAGCTCAGTTGGTTAAGTGACCTATTTTGGCTCAGACTCAGGTCATGACCTCCTGGCTTGTGAGTTCCACACCTCTGCTGAGGGCTTGGAGCCTGCTTCAGATTCTGTGTCTCCCTCTCTCTCTGCCCCTCCCCTGTTCATGCTCTGTCTCTCTCTCTCAAAAATAAATAATAAAAACATTTAAAAATTAAAAAAAAAGTAGGGGAGAAATTAAGACATTCTCAGATACACAAAAGTTGAAGGAGCTGGTCACTAGCAGACATACGTTATGAAACATGCTGAAGGGAATTTGCAAGCTGAGATGAAATGTCACAAGATAGCAACCTGAAGGCGTGCAAAACAAACCACTCATAAAGTGAACTACATAGGTCAATTAAAAAACAGTGTTATTGTATTTTTTATTTCTAACTCCTTTTTATCCTATGTGATAAAAGACAAATACATAAAACAATTATATATCTATACTAATGGGCATATAATGTATAAATATGTAATTTGTGACAATAACAACATCAAGGGAGAAATAATAGAGCTGTATAAAAGCAGGGTGTTTGCATGTTATTAAAACTTAGTTAATATAAATTCAAACCAGATTTTTATAAATTTAAGATGTTATCTTTGATCATCATGATAATGACTATGAACATACCTAAAAATGTACATTAAAGAATTGGAAGCGAATCAAAATAGCACACTACAAACAATCAGTTAAACACAGAAGATTACAGTAGTGGAAGAAATGAGGAACAAAAAATCTATGAGACAGAAAATATATAGCAAAGGGCAGGAGTATGTCCTTCCTTAATCAAAAAAATACTTTAAAAGTAAATGGAATAAACTCTTCAAACAAAGGGCAAAAATAGAATGGATTTAAAAACACAATTCGGCTATACACTTTCTACAAGAAACTCATGTTAGATCAAAAGACAAAATGGGTTGAGAGTAAAAAAAGTGGAAAATGATATTTCATGCAAATAGTAACCAAAAAGGAACTGGAGTGGTTATGCTAATATTGCTCAAAACAGGTTTTAAGTCAAAAGCTATATTACTAGAGACAAAAGAGGATTCCTGTTTTCTGGTTCATCATGTAAGATGCTTAGAAGTTACCACTCTGCCTTTAAACAAAAATAAAAAGCTGAACAAATTGAAAAATCAACAACTCTTCTAAGATCCATCAGAGAAGTGAGCTCCCAGGACAAACCTCTGCCTCCCAAGTTGGAGAGATAGGTGAATACAGAGTTTCAAAAGTTACTGGAACAGAAACCCTGAGCAGAAACCTCTGGAAGAACCAGTACTGGGGTAGTAAAACCTGAACTGTAACTGATTAATTGTTAGAGGCTCAGAGTGGACAAAACTAAGTTATTAAAATGCAAGGAGGACCCAGTCATAAAGAGACTCTTACACTTTTGTGAGTTTTATGTCCAGAAGCTCACTCAACCAGGTTTTCACAAAGAATATTAGAAAAAAATCCCCTTGGGCTTCCAGCAGGAGTGGGGGAGAAGGAGCCATTTTGAAATGTGCCTGAATATTCTAATCTTACAAAAGATTGCCTCAGAGAGCCTAAACTATTTTTTACCAGAGCCTAAACTATTTGGCCTTTAACAGAGCCTAGCTGACCCAGAAAAAGGGAAATGCTCAACTCCAATGACTCTAGCCATTCTGCCCTACCTACAGCGGGGGGAAAAAACTGAGAGGCACTTCTGAAGTTTATAGTATAGATGCATAGTTTCTCTAAATGACTAAGACCTAATCAGAGGACTACAGAACAATACCTCACCTTATGATCACATTACTAACATTACTAAATGCCTGTTTACTGCAGTTGATTTTACCTGGTGCCTGATGTCTGGCTATCAAGAAAAAATTTGTAAACCACACTCAGAAGTAAAAAGCACAGTTTGGAGACAGAACAAGCATCAGAACCAGTCTCAACCGTGGTAGGGATGTTAGAATTAGACTGGGGACTTGAAACAACCATCATTAATAAGTTAAGGACTCTAATAAAGGAGACAAAGTACACATGAAACATTATCCAGGATAGATCATATATCAACAAAAAAGTATCTATGGTTAAAAAGATTGAAATCATACAAAGTATCTTCTCTGAGCACAAAGGAATGAAGCTGGAAATCAATAACAGAAATAAAACTGTAAAATTCACCAATATGTGGAAATTAACATGTTTTAAAACTATCAACAGGTCAAAGAAAAAATCCTAAGTGAAATTGGAAATACTTTGAAACAAACAAACAAACAAAAACTCCCACAACATATCAAAACAATGGGATGCAGTGAAAGCAGTATGCATAGGGAAATTAATGCCTACATTAAAAAAGAAAAAAGTTCTTAAATCAATAACTAACTTAGCATTTAAAGAACTAGAAAAAAAGGAAACTAAACCAAAGCTAGCAAAAGGAAGGAAATAAAAATTAGACCAGACATTTATGAAATAGAAAAACAAGGATAATTAATGAAATCAGTTTGGTTCTTTTAAAATGTCAAGAGAATTGAAAAACCTTTAGCTGATAGCTAAAGATTAAAAGCAAAATGCAGAAGACACAAATAACTACAATCAGAAATAGAAGTGGAGACATTACTATTGATCTTATGGAAATAGAAATAGACATTACTATTGATCTTATAGGATTATAAGAGAATGTTATGAATGATTGCATAACAATAAATTAGATAATCTAGATGAAATAGATAAATTCTTAGGAGCACACAAATTACCTAAAATAGCCAAATTAAAAAAAAGAAAAGAAAATCTCAACAGACCTATTTCAAGTAAAGGGATTAAATCAGTAATCACAACAGAGAAAAGTCCAGGACCAGATGGCTTCACTGATGAATTCCACCCAACTTTTAAAGAAGGATTAATCCTTCTAAACCTTTTCCAAACAATCAAAGGGGAAACACTTTCTGATACATTCTGTTAGACCAGAAGTACCCTGATACCTAAGACTCCTCCACAAGAAAAAAAACCAAAAACCAAAAAACAAAAAACATTGTTAAAGACCAAAATCCTTTAAAAATATAGATGTGTCCTAGGAATGAAGGGGTCGTTCAACATAAACCAATCAGTGTAGTACCTCACCTAGATCATAGAATAAAGAAAAAAATCCACATAACCATCTCTCTTAACTCAAAAAGCATTTGACAAAATCTAACACCCTCTCATGATTAAACACTCAGAAAATTGTTAATAAATGGCAACTTCAACATTAAAAAAGGCTTTTATTAAAAACCCATAACTACCATCATTGTCAATGGTGAAATACTAAAACTTTCCTCCTAAGATCGGGAACAAGGCAAGGATGCACTTTTTTTTTTCTTTTCTCTTTCTTTTCTTTCTTTCTTTCTTTCTTTTTCTTTTTTTTTTTTTTTTACCACTGCTATTCAATATTTTATCAGAAATACTAGCAAGAGCAATTAGGTAAGAAAAATAAATAAAAAGCACACAGACTGGAAAGAATTAGCAAAACTTTCTCTATTTGAAGATGATATAATTCTATATACAAAAAATCCATAAGAATCCACAAGAAAGCTACTAGAGCTAATGAACAAATTCAGCAAATATTCAGTATACAACATCAACACACAAAAATCAGTTGTGTTTGTATACATCAGCAATATACAATCCTAAAGGGAAATTAAGAAAATTATTCCACTGCAAATAACATACAAAGAGAAAAAAAAATACTTAAGTGTAACTTAACTGAGAAGGTAAAAACATGTATATTAAAACTTAAAAATATTGCTAAAAAAATTAAAGAAGACCTAAATAAATGAAAAGATAGCCCATGCTCATGGATTGGAAGACTTTATATTGTCAAAATATCAATACTACTCCAAAGAAATCTACAGAATCAATGAAACTCCTATCAATATTCCAATGGCCCTTTTTATAGAAATGGAAAAATCAATCTTCAAATTCATATGGAATTGCCAAAACTATATTGAAACACACACACACACACACACACACACACACACTTTACTTTCTAATTTCAAAATATACTAAAAAGATACATTAAAAAAGAGGGTGTCACTAGTATAAGGATAAACATGTATAGACTAATGGAATGGAAATAAGAATCTATAAATAAAATGATACATCTATGGTCAATTGATATTCAACAAGGGTGCCAAGACAATTCAACAAGGAAAGCATAATCTCCTTAACAAATTGTGCTGGGATGACTACATATCCATCTACCAAAAAAAAAAAAAAAAGTTTTATCCCTACTTCACAAAATATAAAAATATGAAATCTAAATGGATCACTGACATAAATTTAAAGACTAAAACCACAATTGTCTAAAAGAAAACATAGGAGTATATCTTCATCACTTTGGATTTGGCAATGAATTTTTAAATGCAACATCAAAAATATTGGTAATGAGAAAAAATAGAGAAATTGGACTTCACCAAAATTGAAATATTTGTATATCAGGGATACCATTAAGAAAGTAAAAAAGAGTATGTATGGAATGGGAAAACAAATATTTACAAATCATGTACCTGATAATTGTGTACCATTAAGCATATATAAGGAACACTTGGAATTCAACAAAAAATACAAACAAGGTTATTTAAAAATGAGGAAAGGAATTCAATAGATATTTCTCTAAAGAAGATATACAAATGGCCAATATGTACATGAAAAGATGCTCAACATCATTATTCCCTAGGGAAAAGCAAATCAAAACCACAATGAGACACCCTTTCACACTCACTGGGACTGCTACATTAATAATGATTTTTTTTTAAGTGGGAATTAAAATATTACCAAGAATGTGGCAAAACTGGAACACGTGTACATTGCTGGCAGGAATATAAAATCATGTAGCCATGGAGGAAAATATTTTGTCAGCTCCTCAAAAATTAAATATAGAATAATCATATGACCCAGCAATTCTACTGCTAGGTATTTACTCAAAAGATTTAGACAGGCACTCAAACAAATACCTCTATCTGAATGTTCATAGCAGCATTATTCACAATCAAAAGATGAAAACACTCAAAATTTCAAGTGATGAATGGAAGAGAAATTATCTTATATACATACAAATAAAAGTTAGCCTTAAAACAGAAATGAAATATTGATACATGTTACAACTTGGATGAACTTCAAGAAAATTATGCTAAGCGAAAGAAATCCGGCACAAAAGATCACATATTATATGATTCCATTTATATGAAATATTCAAACAGGTAAATCCATAAGGAAAACAGATTGGTGGTTGCTAGGGACTAGGGAAATGGAGTGGGAAATAGCTGCTTAATGTGTATGAGGTTTTCTTTGGGATGATTAAAATATTTTGGAACTAGATAGAGATGATGATTTCACAATATTGTGAATATACTAAATGCCATTGAATTGTTCACTTGAAAATTGTTAATTTTATGTTATGTGTATTTTACCTCAATAAAAAAATTAAAGAGTGATGTGGCAGATAAATCTAGTGGAAATAATATACTAATACAATAAAAATTTCAGAATGGAAGGAAAATGAAAAGAGGATACAATTATCAAATTAATAATATAAAATAATATTCCCTGTGCTAAATGCTCACTATGCACCAGCCAATATTAACTTACATGTATCTTGGTTAAATTCTATAATAGAAAGGATAAGGGTTAAATCATAAAAGCACTAAATGCCAGAAGCCATGCAGTAATGTAAAGAGGTTTTAAAAAGGGGTGGTAGATAAAGATAATGACTCAAGAATTTCAGGTTCATTTGAATTATCATTGCTATAGGAGGACAAATTCATTCAACTACCTTCCCCTTCCACTTCCCTCGCCTCCCTTTCCCCTCCACTCCCCTCCCTTTCCTTTCCCCTCCTCTCAGCTTCCCACCCCTTATCCTCTCCTCCCTTCCCCTTACCTTCCTTTTATGCTGTAATACTTGCTTCCCCAAAAAACAACCCTTCCTCTCACTCCTCATTCCCTTCCTTGTTGTTCTCAAGTACAATGACCACTCCTATCTAAGGGCCTTTTGGGTTTTTCGGTTTTTGTTTTCTTTTTTGTCTGGAAAGTTCTCCCGTGTATTTGTATATGCTCATCCTCTGTTTCATTCATGTCTGTCAATTGACCCTTATCAAGGAAATTTGACCTTTCTACCTAAAATAGCACTCTCTTCCTTTTCCCCTTCTTCATCCTGTTAGAATTTTCTTTATAGCACTTATTGACATCCAACACATTATAAACTTGTTTTTAATTGTCTCTCTTCCCTGGATATATTTTTCTTGCGAGTAAGGACTTTGTTTGGTTAACTGCTGTATTCTTGTAACTAACACAAAATGAATGTTAAATATATATTTCATTTAATTAACGAATACATTGGACATAGGTGTAAACCAACAAGTATTTCTTGAGTGACTAAATGGAGATATTCAGCTACCCATAGTAAAACATATTCAAGAAAAAGGAACAGTCCAAAGAAAGAAAGAAAATTATAATTTAGCCTTGGAGCTGATTCATTTAGCCTGGCTAGAGAAAAACTTCATCTTCATACATCTTGTGAAATAAGACTTTAAATAAGTTGTTGGGGCCAAATTATATGTTGAATGTCATACTAGAAATGCAGTGTATCATGTTGGCAGGAGGAAGTAAGGAGAAAATGAACTGAAAACATGGTAGAAATATGAAGGGCTTGGATTCCCCCCCAAACCTATGTTCATCACCAAAGTTTAACTCTAGAATTCACAAACCTAGTCAGTAACAAAAACTGGGGATATAATGGATAAGATCCTACACCCCAGGTTAGAAATGAGGCTGAAATTGATGATAGATTCCTACAGACACAGTTATAACTGGAACAAAAGCACTCTTGAGTTCACAAATTGTGGGACGTGGGTGAGTAGTTACATCAGAGAACTGAGCTGTTATGAACTAGGAAAAGTCAGGGCACAGAAAACAGGGCAGTAAGCAATAGAGAGGCAACTGTGTGTCAGCAAGACCAAGGTAACCTGAGATGAAACTCTATTTACTGTCTCAGAAAGCCAGATACCATTAGTGCAATCACTTTATAGCAATGAAAGAAAACATAGGTTAAAGAAGAAATAGGGAAACAAAAACCTAAAGAAATAATACTAGTTAGATTGAAAAGCACCTGATCCGGCAGATACTTGAAATGCCATTAGCTATGGCCTTTTAGAATCAGCTAGAGAGTATTTGATGTTAGAGTCTAGCTTAAATTCTGCTCAACACATTGTTAGCATGGATGTGAGAGTCACTTCTATTTAGTTTGTTATTATCTCAGGTCACAAAATTAAATCGACTGTAATCCTTAATTCATGACACACTCTGATCATGGGCTTTTATTTATGTTTTTTTTTTATTTGTTCAGTTAATCGGTTATTGGAACTCATTACTCAAAACAAAAGTTTAGAACTTTATAGTAATCTTTATTTATGTAACTATATGATACTCCTTCAGCAATTTATCCCCCCAATCCTTCTCCACTTACCCAAGAGAACAATCACTCTCAAACCCATGTTTATCTTTCCCTTACATTTCTTTGTATAAGTTTCTCACTGCATATATAGGTATCTCTAAATTTATTCACTTTTTTTAAACCTTATAAAAAGGATATTAGGGTATATGTAATATTTTCAAATTTATCTTTTTTGTATGATATTGTTAATATTTATCCATATTGTCATGTGCATCTATGGCTTATTTGTTCTTAATTCTGTATAATATTCCATTGTGTGAATATAGTGCAGTTCATGTATCCACTCTTCCATTAAGAGGTGTTCAGATTGTTTTTCTCACTTTTTAAATGTTTGCTCTTAGGAACAGTGCTGTTATAAACATTCTTGTACATGCCACCTATTAAACCTGCCATTTATTTATTCATAATATTCGTATTTGTGGGGTGTCTACTAAAATGCAGGCACCATTCAAGATGCTAGAGGCAAAAATGGAGAGGGAAAAAAAGTTTTTGGCCTGTCATGGGACCTACAATGGAGAGAGGATTCTCTCTGATCATAAATGTTAAGTGAACAAATAAGTTTATTTAACTTCACTCATATGTGAACCTGAAGAAACAAAACAGATGAACATAGGGAGAAAAAGAGAGAGAGGCAAACCAGGAAACAGACTCTTAACTCTAGAGAACAAACTGATGGTTACCAGAGGGGAAGTGGATGGGGAAATGGGTGAAATGTGTGATGGGGATTAAGTAGGGCCCTTGTGATGAGCGCTGGGTATTGTATGGAAGGGTTGAATATAGTGATATTGTACACCTGAAACTAATATTATGTTGTATGTTAACTAACTGGAATTTAAATAACTTTTGTTTTAAAAAATAACTGAAAATGAATTCTCATTGACAATTATTTCCTGTTTTCAAAATTTTAGACATAAAAATTTTTGTGGGTGGGTTCTCCTTAACTAATCTCCCAATACATTTGCATAAACATCCAGACTATGACCTTGTAAAGCTTATTGGTGTCTAAAGTTTATACTTTTAAAATGTATTCCTTTCAAGGCTGAAAAAGATAATGTAGACATTTTTTCTCTTTCAAGCCATGTGGTAGATTTAAAAATTTTTATTACAGGCTGTCAGCAAATCAATGGACAGTTAAGCACACTGATCACAACTGATAGACTGGAAGGAGTGATGCTGTCCCTGTGGGATTTCTTTTAAGTAATAGGAATAACTTGCTAAGAATACATACATCCTCAAGGACAGACTAGGTAGCTGATCTGGGACTTCTATTTTTTTTCCAACATACAAGAAAAGTATTTCATTGTAAACTTACTATTCCAAATGCTACCATGCAAAATCTTGACTGGTCTTTGTTCTTTTCCTTTCCTGTCTGGAGAGAAAGAGTATGAGGGTATCTGGGGAAGCTGCAGTCAGCCTTTTAAGGTCATTAGGTGACCCAGAGCTGGTCCAAGGAATAACTATGACCGTTGGTGAACACTTATCTAACTTCAGCAGGGAGAACCAATCAGTTATCCTTTTCTGCTCCCATAATATTTGCCACATTTCTCTTACTGAATTACAGCATACAGATTTATACAAAAATATCATAGAATTGTACATCTTGTGTTTCCATGTGTTAGTTGTCCTGACTGTACTTAGACCTTCCCAATGACAGAATCCATGACTTGATCATCTTTTTATCTAGCTTACTGCTTAGTACTCTTCAAATGCCTATTTTATGTCTGACACTGGGCTAGATTTTGGTGGATTAAGCCTGTGGACTTGACTTTGATGTAGTTAGATTGCCATTTCTTATATTTTTATCATAAATCCCTTCTTCTTATAGATGGGCTCTCATTACCTTAACTGTTAAGAACTTGATGACAGTGCTTTCTAGACCAAAGTTAAAGGAAAACTACCCTTTGGAGGCATAAATGCCCTTCTTTGTCTGTATAAGATTGTTCAAACCTTAACAGAAATGGCCTTTTTAAAAAATGAGAACTGTAAATCTTCAATGACTAAAACATCTCAAACTACTCATGGTTGGAAAAATCTCTCTAAATGAAAAAAGAAAAAAAAATCCACCTCTGTTTATGGAACACTTCTATGCTTACAAAGCATTCATTAAGTCAAGAGCATAGGGAAATTCCCATTCCTGAGAAGAAAAACTCAGTTTCACAATTGGCAACATACCAACTCTTGGCTAGAAAACAGGTCTTCTCACTTGAAATTCAAGACAGCTTTTAGGATAGAATTTTACCCTGGTGAATTTTGACTAATTTGCTAATTATTAGTAGTAAATTATAATTAATATTAATTAGTATATTAGTCAAACTATTCTCTTCCCCAAGAAAATGCGTTCCTTTGTCCTTAAGCCTAAGTTCTGCATACTGAGGCAACAGAGAGAGAACTGTGCTGTCATGTGTTCAACATACTTGTTATCTATGTGGAAGACAGTTTAGACTTAAGAACCATATAAATTACTGAGCAGACAAAACATTCTGAGATCCAAGAACAGATCAAGTGACTTCACATTATTTTGTGAATTTTAGTAACAATTTATATAATAAAGTACTACCAAAATGGTATTTGATGGCAAGGGCTATATTGTAAAACAACTGAAGGTAGAATGAGCTGGACAAAGTCAAGGCACAGTTAGTCCAGGAGAGCTAAGAACCAGTTTACTTGTTATTTGCAACAGGAAGTGTGCTTGCAGCCCAGTTCTCCTGGAGTTTTTTCAACATCACTATCAGATACAATTAAAGGTAGCTGGGGAAACCATTAAAGTGAAATCTACTAATTCAAAAAGTGACATGCTAGGACCACTTAGTATAGCTGACCAAAGGACTTTGTGCATATTTAGCTATATCGTACACGTACACACACACTCACAGAACAACACATAGAGATAGATCTCACATGTGGTATCCAAGTGTGTCAAAATGAATTTATGTGAGCTTCAAGGATTGATTCTTCTTCCTACTATCCTGATATGGCTGGTTCTAAAAGTTCTATTGTTAGGTCACTTTGATGCTTCCAGGTTCTGATCACATCTAATGACAGAATGTATTGTTACTTAAGATTGGAAAAGTCTTCATCCAAATTGGGAAGAATGGTAAATGGAGATTTTAAACAAAATGTTACAAAACCAAATAAGCAGACAACTGTGGAATAATAATTGTACTAAGACTCCTTATAGATGAACACCTTTCAGAAAAGCATTGGAATTTCATTGATACAGCCTTGCCCTTATCCATTTAACATGAAAATAAAATATGGCGTGTTATAATGCAGTTCTTTAACTTTTATATATTGTAATTGTGTTGTTATGTATTACATATTTTTTAATATGCAAAAACTTTTTTTTAATCAACTAGCTATATTTATGGAAACCCAATGTGTACAACAGGTAAAAATGGTGCTCCTTTGACTAAAGCTGGGGGCAGGCAAGAAACAAGACCCACCTACTTGGTCCCTTATCCAATCATGATAGTGTTGCATAACCCTTTACAAGTATATTTTCAAGGAGCTTATTTGCAGCCATGTTTGTAATTAGCAAAATTTTAGGGGGGAAAAAGTCCTTAGTTACTAAATTGTTAAAGAAGAATTATATATCACATAGAATGCTATATCGTCATCACAATAAGTTAGTATAAATCTAACATGGAAAGATATTCATTATACATCATTCAACCACAAAATCCAAGTCCAGCCCTAAACATTTACACATGGTATGAATATACTGATTACATTAAAATTTTTTTACACACATGTACAACATAAATTCATGTATGTCCAAAGAAATGAATATCATGATGTATGTGTGTGTGTTCTGGACAATGGGAGAATTAATTTTAATGCTGCCCATTCTTCTTTGAGAGAAAAGTAGAAGGAAGGATCCCTGCATAAAACTTTGATTATGTTTTATAAAATATGTCATATTAAATTAGCAAATTATTAAAGCTTCTTGGGCAGAGGTTTGATTTGGGTGGGGGTGGGGGTCCTCTGTTTGGTAAAGCACTGAATGAATGACATTATTTTCTCACCATATGCAAAAGCAGCTCTGGGCAGAGGCAGTGATCATTTCCCACTGGAGGAAATGGCAGATGGATTTTTTATAGTAATTATATTTATTAATCAATTCTAAGTGATTTCTTCCATAGTAGTCCTCCTTTGTTAAGCTAAATCTTTGAAAGTCTTATCATGCAACTGCTTTATGTCAGTGGCACTTAGAATAAAGAAATCAGGATAAAGCCTATAAAGGACAAAGCACCCCAGAAAAAGAACAATAGCCATTAAGGCTGCTACACTGCATAATTCCAAAGGTGCAATTTATTGCAACCTGCCATTTGCAGAGAAATAATACAATTCTAAGATTGAAAATTCATTGGAAGAAGGAAACTGGAGCAAAAGATAACTAGAAGAAATGAAGACCTCATAATTTTCAGATGTGTAAGGGGGGGAATCCTTGTATGTTTGAGCATATATTACCTTATATTGAGCATATATTACCTTAATAATTAAATATAAGGAGAAACAACTTACATTATAAATATAAGGGTTATGTTGTACTTAAAATTCAATGTAATTTTGCACTTTTGTGTCATGGTTGGTATGTAACCATTTAATGTTCCCAAATGAGGTAAACTAGTGGCCGTTGCTCTGTTGCTCAGCCCAGAGAAATGTATGATCTAGTTTCTCCCTCTTACTCCTTCACCTCAACACCTTCCTTAACGGTGGGGCTCTTCAGCAAAATTGCAACTCTACCCTAACACCTCAGCTAGTTCTCTATCCCCTCATATCTGAGTACTGCTGGGAGAAAGCATCAACCAAGCCCATCTGTGTGGCTACGAATTCATGCGACTTGAACTTTGACCATTCAAAGTCTCCTATCCAGCCTTCCACATCTCTCAGAGGGCCGTGATGCCTACCGGATGGGCAATAGGAGTTTACTAGAAATGATCTAACCACTTTTCTGTACTTCCACCTATTCTGTTTCTTTTTTCCTTTTGTCTTCAACTCAAGAAAAATACTTCCACACATGTGCCCACAACCCCATTTTATTCACTTCCAATTTTTTTAAGATTAGAAATTAAACATTTCAGGTATTTGAACTCCCCTGTACACTCCTCCCAATCCTATTTCCCCTTGCTATTCCCAAAGTTAACAATTATCTACTTGAACTCATAGAGTCCACATTAACTCGTGTTAAAATGAATGTCATCTTCTCGTGGCTACACAACAACTTCCCTGTGGTTTGCTCTAGTTTCTTTTGTATCTCTTGTTCCCCTGCCCCATCCCCAGGATTATTTCCTACATCATATAACTCTCATCTTTAAACAATACAAAACACATATTCCCTCTAGCTGCTTCCATAATTTATTTCTCTTTACCACAACACTCCTTGAGAAAACAAAACAAAGCAAAAAACTCACTATATTCTTGCCTTTCTTGATCTATTTTTTCCCACCATTCCACATAAATTAATCTTATCCAAGATACCAATCATGCGCACAATACCAAATCAAACGTTCGTTGTTTATACCTCATTCACTTGACTGACCAGCATTAGATTCTGTTGATCATTCTCTTTATGAAACACTTGGCCTGGATTTCTGAACATTGCAAATTCCTTCCTAGCTTGATGTATGTAGATTCTGCTAGATTTTCAATGTAGATGATTTTATTGCTTGAAAATATTGACAGTTTTATTTCTTCCCTCCTAAAGCTCATACCTCATATTTCCCCTTGAATTATTATAATCTAAAGGAAATTTGAACCATACAGTGATTTAAAAAAAAGCACCCCAAGTTTTGTTTCTGATATATGGCAAATGTACTGTTCTTCACTGAATAGATTTGGGGTTTTGTTACTTGGCATTTATTAAGTTAAAAGGATTTTTTATGTAACTCATGGTTTTTGAGAGTTTGAAAAAAAATGCTGGACTTCAGACAATACATTTTTTGCATCTGTTGAGACTACCACATATATATATATATATATATATATTTTTTTTTTTCTAAAAACAACTTGTATAAAATTGAGATTATGAGATTATATGTATTGCTTGAGCATTTGCTAGATCCTACCCGTGAAATCACCTGGGCCTATTGGAAGGTCGATAATGTATTATGACATTATTTTCTTTACTGTTTATTGGTTTTGCTTGAGCCAAATCTCTGTTCTCTTTAGAGCAAAATTCCTTGATATAATTGTCCCATCCTGACTCAACGCAGAGACAAAGAAATTTTATTCGTCAGAATACTTCTGTTTTGTTTTGTTATTGTCCCTCTTATTCAGACTTTCACTGACACAGAGCTTTTGGAGAGTTCCAACTTGATGCAAGATTCTCGATTCCACCACACCTTCTTCTATCGGTTCAATGACTTCTCTCCTGTCCCTGTGGCAACCATTGTAATCTGCACTGCTGTTAGTAGTACTGTAGTTCTGGCTCTGTTGTGCTTACCACTCGAGATTTCAGAGTTGCAGCTTTGTTTTAGGCCTCCATGAATTCTTCTTGACTTCTTTTGCAAGCTCAGCTGTACGTGTAAAATAATGTTGTTGTATTTGCATTTCCAACTGTTTTATAGCAGGAGTGATTTCATTCCAAAATATCTGATTGCAAAATATAGAAGTCCCATTTACTGTGACTTCTCTAAAAATAATTTCTTTTAATAATAGCAAGATGTTGCAAAGCAATGACCTCCTTCTAACATCCTATTTATTTTCATTTGGAATTTTTCTTGAAATTAGGAAATATATATTTTAAAGAAAAATAACGCGAACACCTGTGTACCTAGACCAATGAACGTATGTCACTTGTTCACCCAGAAGCCTTCTATGCCTGTCGACCATCATAGCCTGATCCAAACCGCTCCTTCCATCAGGTGACCACCCTTTTAACTCTTGAGTGACTAATTCCCTGCCATTTCTTTATAGTTGTACCACCTGTGGATGTATCCCTAAATAATGCATTGTTTACTTTTGCCTAGCTTTTAACTTAATGTTTTGTCTAACTGTGCTTGTTCTTGATTTTTTTTAAATTATCAAGATGTTTAATTTCTTTCTTAAAAATGTTTATTTATTTTGAGAGAAAGAGCACACGGTCATTCAGGGGGAAGGGCAGAGAGAGAGGGATAGAATATCAAGCAGGCTCCCCACACTGTCAGCACAGAGCCCAATGTGGGTCTCGATCTCAGGAACTGAGATCATGACCTCAGCCGAAATCAAGAGTGGGAAGCTTAACTGACTGAGCCACCCAGGTCCCCCTAAGATGTTTAATTTCATGTTGACCTGTGCAGTTATGATTTTTATGTGAGGTGTCATATATCATTTTTATCAATTCATTAAGATGTTATGATTATTTATACAGTTTTACATTATTAAAAATGTTAATATAAGCTTTCTAAACATATCTTCTTGCACAAGATTTGTGCTAGATACTGACACACCTGTGAGCTGACATGCTGGATCACAGGACTTGTGCATATTCAGCTTTGCTAGAAAGCCCAAAATGTTTCTAAAAGGATTTTATCAATCTACACTCCTGTCAGCAGGGTATGAGAGTTATTAATTTGCTAAGTATCTCAGTCAACATTCAATTTTATCAGTCATTGAATTTTTTTTTGTTTTTTGTTTTCTATTTTAACTTGCATTGCCCTGACTACTAGTGAGTTTTACCATCTTTTCATGTTTATCCCTTATTCATGTTTTCTCTTCTATAGTTAAATGCTCACATTTTCTTTTCCATGAATCATGCTTTTTGTTGTTGGTGAAGATAGAAATTCTATATATATCAGATACTAAGTCTTTATTAGCTATAGATGTTGCAATTTTTTTTTCTTTTTGTCAGAGTGTGGTGTGTCTTCACTTTCTTTATGGCATCTTTTAATGAACAAAAGTACTTTTTTAAAATTGAGGTGTAATCAACATATAACATTATATTAATTTCAGGTATACAAAATAATGATTTGATATTTGTAATGCTGAGGAATGATCATCACAATAAATTCAGTTACCATCCATCTTAGGATGGATTTACTCTGTTAGCGACTTTCAAACATGCAATAGAGTATTATTAACTATAGTCACCATGCTGTATGTTATATCTCCATGACTTATTTGTTTTATCACTGGAAGTTTATACCTCTTGACTCTCTTCATACATTTCACCCATCCCACAACTCCCTCTCCTCTGGCAACCACCAATCTCTTCTCTGTTATCTATGAGCTGGCTTTTCTGTTTGTTTTGTTTTGTTTGAATCAATAAATAAGTGTTCTTAATTTTAATATAATTGAATTTATTATTCATTATAGTTTTCATTCTTTTGGAGTCTGGTCATGTCATCCTTAATCAGAGATTAAAAGTACTCTCAAATACCATTAGTGAGGTACTGATTATTACGTTCAATTAGTTTTTCAATACTTTTGTTGGTGACATTACTTTTGTTAATATAACTTTTGATATATTTGGTTATCCCTTTTTTCTTACAAATACTACTCCTTTTGCTTAAGTGAGTACCTTTTGGCTTTCCCTCTTCTGTAGATCTTTGTCTATTAAGGGGGTCATATGTTATCACATGTCATACAAATGTTGTTTTGTCCATTGTCTGTTCTTATTCATTGTTCCTCTCATAGCCTATAGTACTTCTGAGTAACTTCCCTCACTCTCATGATTTCACTTACCACCTCCCAACCAAATCACCTCCTATGGGTTCTTGGGCTCATATATCCAACCTCAACCAGATATTTCCACTTGGATATCATCACTATTTTTCTTCCCTACCTATGTTAGAACAAATTAGTTAGAGATCAAAACATTAGCTTTATTATAGAATAGCTGATTAATGAATGTGGCTTCATACCCAGAGTGAAGGGGCAGGCTGACACTCTCCTCTCAATTAGGCAGACAACTCTGCTGAGTCAGAGGCACAGTGGGGTGAATGGTTCTCCTCCACAGTGTCAAAACTTCTCCCTCTAAGCTAAACCACTCACCAGAGGAGCATATCATAAGACACTTTCTTAGAAGGCATGCATATCCAAAAGATAACCTCAGAACAGATGTTTTCCCTCAGAATCATCAATAGATAACTCCCACTTACATTCAGTGGAAAGTTGTGAGTAAAGGATGAAGAAAGAGGCAAGGGGAATTTATTTAGAGAAAGTCCTAGATCGAAGAAAAATATTTATCTCCTAACAAAACCTTTCAAATTTTTCAATGGGTACCTGTCACCTACAGAATTTTATTTAATTTTCCAGACATCACCTTCTTCTTCTACCCACATCCTCTGGCCTCCACCATCTCTAACATCAACTCTTGCTATATATTCTTTTGCATTTCAGTCTAGCAGCACTTACCTACCCACAGTTTCTAGCATTCTTCGTGCTATCTTGACTTTGTTCTCGGTATCCTAACTGTCCATGCTGGAGTATCCCCAAATTGATCATACAGATATCAGTTATTGATCTAACTCCCATATGTATTCTTTAAGTCTGAGCTTGAGTACCTGAAAGCTTTTGGTTTCCTCCACTCCAGCTGCCTTAAATGACCCTTGTGCAATACTATGTTCCATTTTCTAAGATTAAATTTCCTTGGTTGTGTTCTAATGACTTACTTACGTGTATGTCTCTCCCATGAGGCTGTAAATTCTTCAGAGTAGTTATCCCCAGATACCAAGAACACTGCAGACATTCAGAATGTTTGATAAAAGGAACTCACCTTCCCTTAAACTTTTGACCTGTTTCTCTAATCTGAGTTGCTTTCCACTTGGATTTGACAATAGGTTTGACTTTGTAGCTTTGATCCCTTTCATTTTTTCTTTTTTAGATATGAGTCTATACTTAATATTTCCTGGTCTAGGTCAACTCCCACCTGATTACCTGTAGGGCTGCATCCCAAATACACCTACACCTGGGCCTGCACTGGACCCATGAGATATGAAACCTCCCTTATGTCTCCTCCCTCCTCATCTGCTCCAGAGCTTTCAGAGTAGAACTCTACATAGGATTTTAAAAATGAAAACTGTCCCTGATGCCTATGTTAAGGAGTGGGAGGCACAGTTCTTTCAGCAAACATTTATAAAATGTTACATTCAGTATTCTTTTCTATTTTTTACAGTGTGATCAGGTGATCATGCCAGCCTAGCAACAGAAAACTGAACACAGGAGCAGTGTTCAGAATCATAATCAAATAAAAATTTTCAAATTAATCTGGCACATACTTATATTACACATAACCATTATTGTGCATATGCTAGTATGCACTAGCATATTACTATATGCTAGTAATAGTAAATAGTCCTCACAAATAACTCAGCAAATATTACTTCCTCATGGTGAAACTAAGTATTATTATTTGTTCATTCTCCAATACCTAGAAGCAGCAATAAATGTTGACAATCCCCTGATCTTATGTATGTGCACTTTAATCTTTGTCTTTTGCACATAGCTATACTTATTTTTAGTGAAATCTAGGATCTAATTATTTTTCCTCTATATCCTAGAATTCTATGGCTTTTAAGGCTAATGATGTCCTTCTTACCTGATAATTCTGTAGTGGAAGAGACCTCTCCTCACTTTATACCCTTTGGAACAAGATCCTATAAATAGCTAATTTATCAAATGGCCACCTGGAAATCACCAAATGAGAATGCGAAAGTATCTTTTCAGCCAAAAGTGGTGCATAGAGTGACTATGTCAAATAAGGTTCATTGATTTTAAGCAACAAACACTAACTTCACTTAAGACATAGTGTCTGTGAACTTACATGGGCCCTTGGAATTACATTGAGTGTTATAGCTGAAGTTATTTTAGATGAGTAAATTAAGTAAAGCCTTTACAAGCTGTTGGTTTTCTTCCTCAGTCATTTATGATATGTTAACTTCAGCTAGGGATCTCTATGGATCAACCTATTTCCAAAAATATGTTTACATGATCATATCTGTACTTAAACAGTTACATTCCATCATCAGCTAGGTCTATAATGCTGATAAGGTCCATTTTGCTTCTAAGTTTAATTGCTTCCATTTCCATTCCACAGTCTTAAACTTCCCTCAGTTCTGCTGAGAAGAGGTATTCAATTTTAACTATAAACCTTCCTACCTATTTTGGTCAATAGAAAATAGCTATAAGTTGTGTTCTAAACATTTTGGTGTTTACCATATAAATTTATTCCTGATGATAAGAAAAATAAGAGTCTTGTGAAACACTATCAGATAACACAGTGAAGTAAAGTATAGGAAGGCAGGAGACACAATATTCCTATTTCACAAACATTTACAAATCTTTGCCTACATTATGCCAAATTTTCTCTGACCTCATAAGTCATTTTTGTAGGTTAGCTATAAACTGAAGTTTCATTGGCCAATCTAGCAAACTGTTAAAAAAATAATAAAGCAGCCAATGCATCAACACCTTATTTAATATGGAATGTGCTATAAGTGTAGATATCTCAACAAATTGACCCTGATTAAAAATAATGACCTTACTTCCTTAATTAAGCATCCACTAAATCAATCCATTATTTTTAATAATATAAATTAATAAACTACTGTATTTCTTCTTGGATATAAGTTTGATTCTGCTTTTCACTCTGTACACAATTTTGAATGCAAATTCCTGTTTCCAAGTGAACAGTAATGAAAAGAGGGTCATGACCTCCTCAAGCAAGGCAGCTCTTTTGGACAACATTTCAGAAGTCCTCTGGGCCCTCCAAGAAATTCTGATTACAATTATTAGGTTATAACTTAAAAAAAATCAGGATCTTGACTTTCATGTAAGAGATTTGACAATGTTGTGCATTCAACTAGAGTTGTAATTCATTAACCCACAGAATGACTCTGTGACCTTGGTTTTTGGGAGTGCCAGCCTGCAGTTATAAGGAATAAGAAATTATTTCAGTGTATCTCATACTTTCCCAGTTTCAGTTCCTGACCTGAGGCAAGGATTTTAAGGTTAAAGTTTGTTTTTTCTTGCCCAGTTATTTAATGCCATTTAGAAACAACCATTCTATCTTTTTTTTTTTTTAACTCCTCATTTACTTTACATAGGTGGAATGGTAACACCTATCTTACTTCCTCAAAGTTTCAACGGTGACTTTATCTTAGGTTCATACAAATAAGAATCATTCAACATGCACCGTCAGTTTCCTAGCCTCACTATGTACATAGGATTTTCACTGTATTTCACCTATTTTTAAATTCCAAACTATGGAAAATAGGATCTTTGAGGATCGATTGACTATATCATTTGTTTAGTTACAGTTGTTAAGTTAGCCAGAATTCTTAGGTTAAAAAGCAATAGAAATGGGCTCTTACTAAATTAGAGAAAGTGGGGATATTATTTGACATATATTGGGGTATTGCCAATAAATGAAAGGAAAGTTGACTATGAGAACATTAGTGAGGATTTGGACCAGGACATTTCTGGGTTCAATTTTAGGAGCTCAGGGACACCTGGGTGGCTCAGTAGGTTGGGCGTCTGACTTCGGCTCAGGTCATGATCTCGAGGTTCGTGGGTTGAAGCCCCGTGTCAGGCTCTGTGCTGACAGCTCAGAGCCTGGAGCTTGGTTTGGATTCTGTATCTCCCTCTCTCTCTGTCCCTCCTCCGCTTGTGCTCTGCCTCTCTCTCTCAAAAGTAAATAAATATTAAAAAAATAATAATAATAAATTTTAGGAGTTCCTATATTGTTGTAAAGTAAGTCAGCTCCACTGGCTATCTATTACAATGCCCAAAGTAGACCCTTTGATCATTTATTAATAGGTGAAATTGTATATGAAAGAAGGAGAGAAAAAAATAATGTGAATAAAGTTTAAATTTCAGCATCTGGAAATTATGACTCAGAACAGAGTGGATAAAGTATATGGACATACGTTTTTGGACTTCCTCAATTTTAATTAACAAAATATTATATAAGCAGAAATGTCCATTAAGTACTTTAGAAAATTGGACATTAGAGTATATCTGGAATAGGATAAATATTTGGAAATTATTTTATAAATAATATATTTGAAACCCTATAGTAAATGAGGTCTTTTCAAGAAAATCTATGTAGGAAAAAGGCCAAGAAAGAAACCAAGTAGATACCAAAGTTTAGTGAAATATAAGGATGACTAAGATAAATTAAGTAGTTAGATCTAGAAACAGTAGTCATAGAAGGAAAAAGAGAACGGTAATAGAATTATAAAATATCAGGGAGATATTTTGAGAAACAATATTTTATCCTATAACCAATATCATACACACCAGTAAAAATTAAAATTATTATTATTAAAGTAAAAATGAAGAAAATGGTATTTGCTATCATTTTTTATTACTAAACATTTTATTATTTTATTACTGCTCTAAAAGTATGGCCTGTGGCCAAAACAAACAAACAAAAATGGCCACAAGTTGAACTCATCCCTGTATGCATGTCTCTTTGCCACATGACATTTTAGTGCCTTTCATTAAGAGATGGAGTGTAATCTACTTCACCATCACTTGAATTGGATATGAGCTTTTCTTTAGCAAATGGCTAAAAGTGTTCTTTAGCAAATGGCATAAGCTCGAAAGTGTTAGTGCAGTGAGGACTGTCCTCTTATCCTCTCTTGAGAACACTACAATCCACCATCATGGAAATGGTGGGCTATTTCCATGGGCTAGCCTGCTAAATAAAAAGAGACACATGGCCAAGTTACCCCACCATTGCCATAGCTAACATGGAGCCAACAGCCAGACATTTGAGTGATTTTATTCTCTATTGGTTCACTCTTGACTTTTGCAGTATTAACTCCCTTACATTTCTATATTTATAAATTGTGGTTGATTACAATGGAGAAAGATTTTATAGTGACAGAAAGAGCACTTAGGTAGAGAAGGGAGAGACAGGGGCATAAGGTGACATGCTGTCAGCCTCTTGAAGACACTACATAATTGTTGGTAAATTCAGTAGTTTAGAAGGCTACAAGTATATGAAGAAGGGAATCAACCTCTGCTAGAATATGTGCATTTTCTCTAACAAGTGTCTGATAAACTTTAAGTAGTCAGTTTGGTTTTCTACACCTTTATAGTTTTCTAAAAATTATGGAGAGATAGGATTTGCATCTTCCTTTTATATATGTAAAGATATTCACCCAGTAGGATATTATTAATGGTGACCATAATATAAGCAGTGAGAAGAAAAGAGTGACAAGCACTCAGTAGAAGGTGGTAGAAAACAGCCACCTCATATTTATTACTCTGTGCTCCTAATATATATCCTCCTAATATATCACCTCCTAAGGGTCTGAAATAATACAGAAAGGATCAGTAAAGTTCTGCCTCAAAAGATCATACATAATTTATTGACCATATGATGCTAATAACATCATGAGAACAGACCAGTGGCTCAAGCCTGGCTCAAAGGAACATCTTTTAACTGAAGTGAGGATAACTTTTCACCTTGGATAACCTTTAACAATAACTTCCCAGTTCAGTCTTTTCTCTCTCCCTAACAATACACATTTCATGATAAAATGGCAACAAAGTGTGGAAATATGAGTCTTTTAATTTGTTCTTCAGTGCCACTTCAGAGGAAAAAAAATGTTTTCAGAGGTATCATCAAAAATGTTTAATTTTTTTTATACATTCTTCACACATTGTGCTCTGTGGTATCAGGCAATGCATATGAAGACTTTACAGGTGGATTAAATTTCTATCATCACCAAGGTACCAAAACTTAACGTGAGTTAGAGCCCATGTTCAGAGCAAATAGGTAATATAAACCTGGAAAGGCAGAAAGCCTTCATATTAATCATGAGAAATATGGCCTAAAAATGTTGGAAGGCAAGAAAATATGCAGGCATTTACCAAACTGTTCCAGTTGGATCTGACAATACTATGAGCCTGTATTCATAACAGCTAATGTCCACCCTCCTTACTGTGGTCCTCTATGAGCTGGTCCAGCTTTCTCTCTAACCTTATGTTGTGTGATCTTCCTTTCACCACTGCTCATCATGCTCCCCTCTAATGTTGTTCTCTACACAGCCTGGACCAAAGTATTATATTATCCTATTTTACTTTCATGTTCTTTCTCTATGTAAAATTGCATTAATTACTCCGTAACTTAATGCCTTTACTCCCATGGTATAAAACTGGGGAAAACTTGTCTGTTTCATTCAGTATCCCCAGTGCTCAAAATTTTGTCTGACTGTGGGTGAAGTAACTCTCTAATATCCTAGATATAATAAGGGAATTCAGATCCTAACCATCACACTCGTTCTGGTGGAGCATTATGGTAAGAAGCAATAGAGCTATAATGATGCCAAATATTTCAAGTCAAAGACAGGAGGTGAAATGGTCTTCATGCAGATTCACCTTCTTAAACAGCAAACCCAGCAGTGTTTCCCCAAATTTCTTTTATATGTTCTTCTACACATAGGATAGCTACTCTTTTGATTACCATCAAGTGAAAGGGGAAAATTCCAGGTGGAAAAGAAAGTATGTGACATGAGCAATAATCATTCCTGAAGCAACTAAATCTGGATGGATTTTGATAGGAAAGAGATCATTTTGGCTAAATTTGATCTAAATACTTGTCTGTGCAAGTGTTCTGAAACTGTCCTCTTCCCCTGCTGAAAAAGCATCTAGAAATGTATCACCTCACTAATGACAGTTTCTTTCCTAGTGATATTATTTTCTCATGCTTATGTGACAAGTAAATGAATTGACAGGATTAACTTGAGATGCCACAAATGAGTAGGTGTGAGCAGTACCTGTGTGTGGATGTGTTAAGGGGGAGTGGGTAAGAAGGGGTAGTGTCCAAGTAGCACTAGGCCAACACCTTAGACTGCTCGGAGGTGTTTTTCTCAAACAGAGGTGTGAATCAGTAGGTAGGCCACACAGCTTCTTGACATTTGTGCCTGCAAAATTGTGAGTGTAGGTGCTTACAAAAATTAAAAAAAAAAAAACCAAACAACAACAACAACAACAAAACAGCAGCTGCTTTCCTAAGAAAAATATACTTGGGGCTAAATTTAGCCTTGGAGATAAAGACCTAAGCAGAAAACATGCACTTCATCTCTTCACAGTGCAGAAAGAACTGACTTGGATCAAGGCTTTGTAGGGGTGGGGAGTGTAGGTGTTTTGAGATGGGTAATCTTGACCTTAAGTAACATTATTCAGAACTTTTAGACCGCATCTGCAATGTTTCACTACTTAGAAAGAAATCCTGACTCTCACATATCATTGCTGGGTGTATAAATGGATACAATCATTTGGAGTACCATTTGGCAATAGCTATCAAACTGAAAATGCATTATCTCTTTGCCCAAGGATTCATCTGCTGGGAATTTAGTCTGTGGATTACATTAACATAAATACATGTATGGGCATGGCCATTGCAGCATTGTTTGTATTCACAAAGAACTGAAAACAATTTAAATGACAATCAGGATTTTTAAAAGTAATTCATGATACTTTTGCACAATGTGAAGATTATGCAGCAATTGAGAATAAAGAAGTACGGATGTGCATGTGCTGATGTGAGAAGATATGGGAGGCATTTGAAGTGAGAAAAGAAACTTGTAATGATCTGAGGATAGTATGATCCCAAATTTGCTACACAAGCATGAACAGAACTTTTAACTTTTAACTGTTAAACCAGCTAAAATGTATGTCATTTGTTCAGAGAATTAGCAATAGGTCAGAATAAACAGATCCCTGTTGTCACTTACATTCTTGACAGATAGAGTTGCCCATTAAGAGAGAAGGTGAAATCTTATTTGTGTTAGTTAATTATGCAACCTTCACATGCCCTATTATCATGAACTCTAAGATTTACCTTTGGAATGCCTGTGATCCTCTCCACTGAAAACATGTGTTCATGTACTTCACCATTATCTTACTTTAAGTCTGGACATGCATGATTCAACAAATGAAGCTTGCCTCTGACCACTGTGAGCACATGCCAATCTCTCTTCCACAACAGTGATAAGCCTGACTTCCCCAAGTTGAGTTATTATAATCTATCTTTTCTCTTAAGTTCACTGCAAGCCCCCCAACTATAAGGTGGATCTCAGAGGGCTGCACTGATATAGGTTCCAGAATTTGCCACCTCATAGACCTAGAAAACCCATCTGGTTCCACAGCTACTAAGGTAGTAGGACAGCTTCAAAGTATAGAAATTTATTATACCTCACTTCCTTAGACAATCAGTCAATTCACTGTACATCTACTCACTGTTTGTGATTATAAGGTGATTATCTGTTTATGTTAATATGGTGAAATAGCTGGTACATCTCTTGGCAAGTAAGAATAAAAAATACAAATTGAAATTCTGGCATGCATTTCTTCTGGTGAGGCATCCTACTATATATGTAAAGGAAAGGTTTATAAATATCAGTAGATATGTAAATATATGTGCTTGCTTTGCAAAGAAAGTTACAAGGAGGATATACAAGAAACACTTTACAGTGGTACTTCTGGGAGATGGGAACAGTGAATTTGGAATACTACTTTTCATTTTTAGATTCTGTAGTGGTTTACTTTTTAATGTCGTTATATTGTTTATGTCATCATAATTAAAAATGCAGTGTTCTGTTTGCTTTCTCATTTTAACTAAAAATAGGAGGACAAGAAAGAAATAATAGTACTTCCCTTAGAGAAATTTCCAGGCATTTACTCTTAATTCCTGGCAGGGTTGACTCTGAGCTTCCTGCCTGCAAATCAACTTGCTCGGAGCTCTAAGGAAGTTCCCTTAGATTTGATTTTATGTCAAAACCAATCATAGTAAACCTCGTATTTAAAAGGTACTTTTAGTTTATGAAAATATGTCTAAATCTCTCTCTCTCTCTCTCTCTCTCTCTCACACACACACACACACACACACACCTAAACAATAACACACACAGCTTTCATTTTTCCCCTATTTATCAGACAAGGCAATGGATCTAGATGATTTAACACTGTATTATAGGTGGGCTTTAAACATCTATTGCTCATTATAATGAAGTAAGACATGAATATATCAGGTAATGAGAATAATAAGTTAACAAATACACTATTGATATCACCTGGGGCCATATACAATCCGGGAGGATTTGCTGAGTCTCACAACATTTGGAGAGCTATCTCTATGAGGAATCACATTCAGAGTCTAACACACTTTTTTTAATATGCTAAATTGAATTAAATCTCTATCTTTGAGTGGCAATAGTAAGTCATTCCAGCAATGTCTATTGCACAAATTGGGCAGACATAGTAAAACAAAAAATAATTTGACTATAAAGTATATGCGTGCATGAGTGACCTCTGCTCTTTTATAAGTCAGCCACAATGATTCCAAAGTCCATGTAAGGAATTAAATGTTTCCAGTTTTAGGCTTCAGGTGTGATATGCCTCCAGGAGTATTCCAAGTCAATCTGAAATGCTTCTATTTAAGGATAACTAGCTGAGTATCTTTTTCTTTACTCTAACACATACCGATGTGGGATTCTGGTGAAGGAGAGCCCTCTCTTTTGATGCATAAATCAGGAAACTGCAAGAAATTTGCATTGCCAGAAACTTTTCAACCTAAGTCAGAACTTTCATATCATTAAATTGATCCACTGATACTTGTTTTGATTAAAGCACCAGCTAACTCATAACAGCATCTGTACTCAGTGATATAACTCAAACAAGCATAATGAATGCCTATCTTTTAATTTTTTATGAAAAGACTTCATAATATATAATTAAGATGTTTTTTACATGTTCTACTGATGAACCATCTGCAGGTATGACATTTAGCATCTGTATTTAAAAGTAGCCACCTGTTACAGTCTGGTAATCCTGACTATGAATCATTTCAGATAAATGGAATGTGGTACCATTTGGATTCAGGGTTCTTCATGCATCCATCATCTTCTTGACATTTATTATTTTATTTCAGGCCATCTTTCAGGGTTTTTTAAGTTGCATCCATTGAAAAGTCTAACTGCATTTGTTTTTAAGCAAGGGAATTCTTGGTAAAGGTAAAGCAAGAGAAAAGAGTTTTTAGAGGTCTCAAATTTATTCTTTCTTTCTTTTTCCTCCTTTATCAAAGTCAATTCACACCTGCATCCAAGTACTCATATGTCTTCAACTCTTGTTTTTGTCCATCAATTGTCAGGTTCTTCCTTCACTCTGAGGTGTAAATAACTATGACCCTCAAGGTGATTTACATCAAATCAGTAAAAGGATCAAAGGTCTATAGTAAAAGGAAAAATCACTAATGTTAGAGGATTTTGAGAATGAATTGAGATCATATTTGTGGAGATATCTGGGGTCTTTTAGAGGATATAAATATCATTCTAGGTATAAGCTACATGTCATAGTCAGCTATTCTGCCTCTATCTATGCATAATGTCACTTCTAAATTGACAGGGCCAGAGGCGAGTTTTTGTAGAATCTAGCCATTCCACACGTACTGTGAGAATAAAAAAAAAATAGAGGATAATAATAATAATAATAACAAATAATAATAATAAAAATTTGCCTACTAATGTTTATTTGCTATCTACAAAGAAACTAGTACAACACATGATACATGGTAGCCTCTAAAACATTTTAAGTTCAGATTAAAACATAAAATAAATTAACATATAAGTTGCATATTAAACAGAAGAGATAAAGCAACACCTGTTTATATGCTAGATTCCTCTATAATGGCCTTTGCTGATTAGTACAGCAATAGCAACTCTATCATCTGAAATTCAGTAGGGCGCTCTGACCACATTTCCCATTATGGAGCATATTAACACTTCTGTTGTTATTTAAATATTTTATGTGCTGGTTTCTTGCAACTAGATAGGAAGTCCTTGGAATTTAGGGACCTTGTGAGACATGTGTGTTCACACACATGCATTGATGAATCTTCCTTTAGAGTTAAGTTTCTATGGTCATTATATAAGGAAACAATAGCATCAAGATAAAATCAACCCTGAAAGAATGCCTTTGATTAAGTACCTGTTAAAGTAGCTGGTTTATGATTAGGGGCCATGATTTAAATGAAAATTGTAAAATGATATTCAGCAGGGTGAGATGCTTACACTGTAAAAGGCTGATTCAGTACAGAGAACAAGTTGGAAAGAGCAGATTCATGTCTTCATCTCCCCTACCTACACTGTGTAAGGCAAATTTTCATTGAATACAAAGATGTGTGCAACCTCTGCTGTTTAAATGTCTCTCTCCGATTGTTATGTACAATTCAGGGTACACAAAAATGAAATCCCATAGGGTACACATGCTACCTCTGGATAGAAAAGAGTTTACACCAAGCGGACATACATTCACCAGGCTGTAGAACGTAACAGAGCTCCTAATGTGACTTCCAACTGTGGAGCTTCCTGCCCTCATGTTCCTAGTTTAGTATGAATAATTTGACTTAATTCTTCGTTTGAGAACAACCCCCTCGAATGCACTCAATTGAAAATAGTTCTGATTGTTCATGACATCAGTTCAACTTTATGAGAAGGTGTGGATGAGACCCACAGCTGTTCTGCCTGGTGCTCTGTGCTGAAAATACAGGGGTTGAGGCCACACCCTGCTGCTTTATAGTCAGAGCTAGCAGGCATGAGAAGCTCTGCAGTCAGGTTAAACTCAAACCATCAAAACAGCTTGGAAAAGAAGAGGTGCCTGGGTGGCTCAGTCAGTTAAGCATCTGACTCTTGGTTTTGGTTCAGGTCATGATCTCACAGTTCATGGGTTCCAAGCTCCACATTGGATAAGCCTGCCTGGGGTTCTCTCTCTGCCCATCCCTGGCTCACATTGCCTCTGTCTCTCTCAAAATAAATAAATAAACTTAAAAAAGAAACAAAAAGAAACTTGGAAAACAGTTTTATACAACAGGACAGGGACTTTTTTTTTTCACCAGGAGGGGAATGTTTTCCAGTAGTTCTATCTTAATCTTGACATAAAATATCATACTTGGTTAAAGACTTTGTATTAGTTTTTTATTGTTGTTGTAACAAATTGCCATGAACTTATTGTCTTGAATAATACAAAGTTATTATTTTAAAGTTCTGGATGTCAGAAGTCTGACATGGTTCTAAGCGGGCTAAAATCAAGGTGCTGGCCAGGCTGTATTCCTTTTTAGAGGATCTTGGCGAGATTTCATTTCCCTGCCTTTTCCATCTTCTAGAGGTTGCCTACATTCCTTGACTCCTGGTCCCTACATTTATTTTCAAAGCCAGCAACCTTGCATTTCTCTGACCTTTATCCTAACCACCTCTCTCTAACTGTAGCAGGGAAAGGTCCTCTTCTGTTTTTAAGCACTCATGTGATTAGATTCAGCCCACCTGCATAATGAAGATCACATCTGCAAAATCCCTGTTGACATGAAAACTAGCATATCCATAGGTTCTGGGATACACATGTAGTTATCTCTGAGGCACCATTATTCCACCTACCATAGGCCCTGTTTAAATAATATGTTGATTTCAATGTGTTGCCTCTGCAACTTTACTGTCCCAGATTCTCCAGTCCTTACTGAGCCTCTTCCTCAAGTTTTACTCAAGGTCCCTGAAGCTATCTCATAACTGGTCCAGAACACTTCTACTATTGCCATAGATCTACTAGTCACCCCAATTCTGCTAAACAGAAAGAGTAATCATCAAAGTATCCATGCAAACCTATTGCTTATAAGCCCATAACACCAGATTCTCTGAAACAGAGAGTCATGTCTGAATCCCGGTAGGGATACAGTTCTGTCACTGAATCCTTGTAACAGAAGGTAGAGATCATTGACTATTAAGTTGGCTGCTAGGAAAGTGTCTATACTTACCTCTTGTAGGAGAACATAAAGAAAGAAAGAAATTCATCTTGAGGGCAGAGAAAACATGGTAGGGGTTTGATAAAATGCTAACATGTTGAGGCTTTAGGGATACAACATTTCCTCAGCAAGGACTACATATGAATCCCATGAATTTTCCACTGGAGCCAGTCATATGTGCAGTAGAGGTAGTGACCTGATCTGTTGTATATTTGAAAGGTATTTGAAAGATCTATCAGACTTAAACCAAACTACTAGACCCAGGGACCAGGAATATATATTTTGAAAAAGCCCCTAGACTTTTATACACTTGTGGATAATATACACTTTTATACACTTGTGGATATACACTTGTGGATAATACTAAATGGATTTGATGCTAAATTTCATTCAGAAAGCCAGGCCCTGAGGAATTAGAACTCATGGTTGGATGAAGATAAAAAACATCACCCTTGGTCCATAATACAGGCTTTGTCAAAGAGGCAAGTTCCATGTGAGCACTAAAGAAGTGAAATCTGTGAGGTAAGGAGTTCTGTGCCCACAGAGAATATAATACTGAAAACAAATTTATCCTATGTTTCCGTGGAACAGATACTAGCCTGGAAACAGAAAACCTGCGTTCCAATCTCTTGTGTCATTGGCCAAGTTACATTATCTACCTTGGCCTCATTAGTAAAACAAGGTTCTAAGCCATATGATTTCTATGATAGTTAATTTTGTGTATTAATGTGACCTGAGTCACAGGGTGCCCAGGTATTTGGCTAAACAATATGTCTGTGTGTGTCTATAATGGTGTTTCTAGATGAGATTAACATTCAAATCAGCAGACTAAGTAAAATAGATTGCCCCCCCCCCAATATAAGTGGGCTTCATCCAATCCACTGAAAGCCTGAATACATAAAAGGCTGAATAAGAAAAATTCTTTCTCTCTGCCTGTCTTTGAACTGAAACGTTAGTCTTCTACTGCCTTTGGACTTGGATTAGAAGTTATACCACGGGTTCTCCTAGTTCTCAGGCCTATCGACTCAGGATAGAACTATACTATCAGCTCTCCAAGGTTTTCAGCTTGCCAATTGCAGATCTTGGCCTCCATAATTGTGTGAGGATATATGTGTGTGTGTGTGTGTGTGTGTGTGTATGCATATGTGTAAGGGAATATATACCTATTCTATTGGTTTTGTTTTTCTAGAGAATCCAGACTAATACAATAATTAAAATCCCTTCAATCCCAAATATTATTTTCTGCTTCTAAAGACTAGTATGATAGAATCTTAAATTTGGTGTCCCTCCTATGAGCTCTAAGACAGACACTATATTTTGCATATAAGCACACTTTCCACATCTTATTATAACTGCTTATCCAAAGCCTGTCTCCCACTAGACATTAGGGACATTAAGATCAGGAACCATGTTAATCATATTTCTTGTTGTATCTTTAGTATCTAGCACAAGCCAAGAAAACAGTAAACACAGATGGAGAATTTATTAAAAGAATAAATGTAACTGAAAGCTTAAAAAACAATACATTTCTCCTTCTAACTAAACAGAATGTCAACCCTAAGAAAAACTTATGCTCTCTCTTGTCACCTTATTTGCACCTGGCATTTCACCCTTCAAAGAAGCAGCCAAAGACATAATTGTAGATTTTGGGCTTTCTGGGGACTACATTCATGTCAAAGCATTTTATAGGTGAAGAAATTGGGAGGAAGTGGATATTTACTAAAAGCCACTTTTGCAAAATGTATTATTTCTACTTGGCAGGACATTTTTCTTCTTTCTTTCTATTATTACCAATGGTCCATGGGGTCATTCTAGCTCCGAGCCATACATAGGGACACACAGTAAACAGCAATTTTATAAGTTTATCTTCCAGGGCACTCACTTTCCAAATCTTTGATTTACTTTTGAAATTCTAGAGGAAAGTAAGACACACAAATTTTGCTGTGCTGCAAACTGATGCAGGGTAGGTTATGATATCTATATTATAAAATAGTGAGAAAAGGAATAGAGATGGTCTCCAAAGAAGAAGATGTATTTAATTTTTTAAAATGTCTTTCTGAAAATATATCATTACTATCATCTTTGACATGATGCTCTTGGAGATGAAGGTATAAGGAGTAGGGTCCGGTAAAGAATGACAACTTTTTTCTGCCAAAACCAAGGAAATCCCATGCAAACTAGAACCAGTTGGTCACCATCAGGTAATTAATTCATTTCAAGAGTCTCTTGCCCAGAATTATATATGGAGCTTGTATCGAGGAAAGGATCAAAAGTGGAAGAGTCACTATGAACATAACTTTCAAACAAGGGTGAGACACATAACACAAGCTGAAGTTTATGACCCAAGCAAAAGCAGTCTGAGCATCAGAGAACCAAGAGGAGAGAGCAGTGGGAGTGCTCAGAGATGCTGGGTTTATTTTGTTTCTTAATTACACAAAGGATATGTGAATAGATTTTTATTGTGTTGAAAGGTACAAAACATGGTATTAAACTGCCATTTCACCCCTTCTCCTTTGTTTACAGATAACTAGTGTTTATAGTTTGAGGCATACCATTCCTGATAGTTCTTTATGCACTACATACATGTTATGTATGAATACAAATAATTTTTCACATAAATATCCTTTGTATACTACACATTTTGTTTTGTGACTTGATGTTTTCACATAAAAACTCACTTTGGTATTTTATGAAACATTTCAGATATGTGGTCATTTATTTAGCTATTAACCTATTGATGGTCACATAGTTTGTTAACATTTTTCAAATAATCAGCAATGACTCAAAAAGCATCTTTACACATATATATTTATGTACAGAATGAATCATTACTGTAGGATATTAAGTATAATAATGATAAGTAACACGTATTTAGTGCTCATTATGTGTCAAGCTCTATGTTAAGTATTTTGTGTCTCATTTAATCTTTACAATAAAAGTAAGGTAGTATGATTATCTCCAATTATAGATAAAAACACTGCAATTGAGGCATGATAAGTGACAAAGCCAATCTGGTAAAAAGAGATGAGGATGTAAGCCCAGGTAGTAGTTTCCAGAGCTGGACCAGAAGTGCAAATGTTGGATACCGTTTGTATCTATAAATCATTCAGTAACTGAAATCCTGTATGCTCTACGTTTGATTTCTGATTATTTTTCCTCCTAACTAAACAAGATGTTGGTCATTCTTCATTTATAAGCTTCTTTATAGTTTGTGTCACCTCATTTGCACCTGGCATTTTCCCTCTGGACAAAGCATCCAGAGAACAAAGAATTCAATTTTTCTTTTGGCTTTATAATGCCAAATTTCCCTTAAAAGAGCCATAACAAACTATTTTCTAAACCACAATGAGTGAAGATAACCATTTCCCATATGTTTGATAATATTCTGTCTCTTTAAAAATTTGTTGATCTAATAATGAGGGAAAACTCATTTATTATTAGTTACTATTAGTTACTATTTTAGTTACTACTTTAATTTGCATTTTTTGATCACCATTATAAATTTACATCATTTACATTTTTCTATTGTAAAACTTCTGTTTTTATCCTTTGTTCAATTTCTGTGGTTTTTTCAAACTTTTTTTTAATTTCTATAAATTCTTCACATATTCTGTATATTGGTCCTTTGAAATATCTTTCAAATATTTTATAGAATTGATTTAATTTATTTAGTGTTGTTGGGGCACTTGAGTGGCTCAGTCAGTTAAGTGTCTGACACTTGACTTTGGCTCAGGTCATGATCTCCTGGTTTGTGAGATTGAGCCTATGTCTGGCTCTGTGCTGACAGCGTGGAGCCTGCTTGGGATTCTCTCTCTCTCCCTCTCTCTCTGCCTTTCCCCCACTGACTCATGCACTCACTCTCCCCCTGTGTGTGTCAAAAATAAATAAATAAACTTAAAATAATTTATGTAGTGTTGGCATAGAAATAAATTTATTGCTATTAGCCTCAATTATTAACAGCCTTTCTACATTGGGTGACTCTACAGGAAGTAAACAAATCAAAGCCCCTAATGGTAATGGTAGCATATTCAAAGATTCCTGCCCTGAATGTCTTTTTGCACAGTAATTTAAAGGATATAGCTAAGAACTCACTGAATAGGATGCCACAAAATGTGTGTACTTGACACTGAGCGATGGCATTGTTAGGAATTCTCAATAGATCTATGTGCCCAACACAACTATTAAATGAAGCAGTCATTATTTTGCCTACTGAGAACTTCTGCCATTATCATCAGGCAGTGTTCAGTTTTACATAGTTCGAAACCAAAACTCTTCCTTCAGTTAGAAGTAAACAACAGTCAATAAACAGGATGTTTTTCCTACCTTTAAACACCTTTGCTCATTCCTTAATGTAGTTGAATGCTATGGCAGGTTAACAGAATTAAAATAGATGAGCTTCCTTTCTTTAGAAAATTTAGGAATCATCAACTAAAGTAGAACATATGCAAGGTGTATGTCTTTATATCGCTTTGGGGATATCAAGTTCATATCTCCAAATTCTCAATGCCAGTACAACATGTGATTTCTAGAATAATGTGAAAATACAATGGTTACAGAAAACTAAAATCTCCACTACTTGGGAGATGCCCTCACTATCGTTTTAAACATGATATTTAATGGATCTTATTATATAAAACTTTCATATATCTGGAAATATATAAATGATAACTTCTTGAAATGAGAGCTTACAGATTCACTTGGTTTGGAGAGTATAAAGTAGTACTCTCTGAAACAATAGAATAATGGCTAAAACATTAAAAGAAATGATAGGGAACATTACAAAATTAATTTGTGCTTGTGAACAAGGAACCATAATAAAGAGAAAAACACCTGCTTCTTCCCATAAGGATGTAACTTCTATGAGACTTAGTTCTCCACTAACAAAAAAAATAACTGGTTACTGACCGGGAGGAATGGAAGTATACTGTTATAAAGTTTTATGTATGTAACGTGGTATATTATTTAAAGGTAGACTTTCATAAGTTAAAGATGCATAATGTAAACCATAGGGTAACCACTAAATTAAAATAAATAGCAAATAAGCTAATAGTAATGCTTAAAATGATAGAGAGCAAACTGAGGGTTGCTGGAGGGAGGTGGGGGGAGGGATGACTAAATAGGTGATGGGCATTAAGGAGGACACTTGTTATGATGAGTACTGGGTATTATATGTAAGTGATAAATCACTAAATTCTCCTCAAACCAATGTTATACTCTATATTAACTAGCATTTAAATAAAAAATTGAAAAAGAAAAAAGTGTAATCTTGAAAAAGTGTACAATTACTCCAAAAGAAGTCAGGATAAGGTAGATAAAAGAACAAAGCCAGATGACATAAATAAAAAACAAAAAGCATTTTGGTGATTTAAAAACAATTAATATACTTTGACCTTTAAAAACCAACAACATTGATAACTTCCTTAAATATAAAATAGTCCAAATACAAGGAAGAAATTCTCACTGTGAATAAAAAACTAAAATAGAACTTTAGCCTGTCTACAAAAACTTGTAAATATGAAGATAAAAATAAGTTCAAGGTAAAAGAATGGAAAAAGAAAGAGATATAGAGGTTAAATTAATATCTGGCAAAATAGATTTCATAAAAAGAAATATTACCAGGGATACAAAGACAATTACACAATGATAAGAGTCATAACAATTCTGAATGTGCAAGCATGCAATAATGGAGCTTCAAAGTACATAAAACAAAAACCAACAGAATTAAAAACAGAGATAGACAAGTCTCCAATTATAGCTGTGGTTTAATCTCTATTCCCTTAGTAAGTGATTAAAAAAAAAAAAGAAAGAAAATCAGTAAGGATATACAAAAGTGGAACAAATCTATCAAATTACCTGACCTAATTGACATTTATAGAACACTTCACCCACCCAAAAGAATATACATTTTTTTCAGTAAATTTATAAAGATTGAAATCATAGAGAGTATGTCTCTGATAATACAGAAATCATACATAGTTTGTCTCTGAACAGACTTTGCTAGAACTCAACCGACAATAGGATATTTAGAATATCCCCAAATATTTGGAAATTAGATAACATGCTTTTTAATAATCTGTTGGCCAAAAAACTATCTAAAGAGAATTAGAAAATATTTCGGATTGATTAAAAATATGTGAGACGCTATAGCAGTGCTTACAGGGAAATACGTGGCTTTAAAGGTTAATATTAGAAAAGGAAAGATTTAAAATCAGTTATCTAAGCTTCCACCATAAAAGGTAGAGAAAGAAAGGCAAATTTAACTTCAAGTAGAAGAAATAAAATGATAAAAACAAGAATGGAATTCAATGAAATAGAAAACAAACAACAATAAAATTCAATGAAACCAAAAGCTTGTACAATTGATGAATTTTGGCTAGATTGATAAAAATGCATAAAATTAACAAGCTAATCATATCAGGAATCAAAGAGGGAATATCACGTCAGACCCCATTCTTAACTTTGGCTTTTGCTATTTTGGACCAGAAAATTATTTGTTGTGTCAATGCTGTTGTGCACATTTTAAGACGTTTAGCAGCATCTCTGGCCTCTACTTACTAGATGCCAGTAGCAACCCAAGTCCTGGCCATCAAAAACATTTCCAAACATTGCCAAATGTCTCCTGGAGGAGGGGGGCATAGTCACTCCCAGTTGAAAATCACTGCTATAAATATTAAATAGATAAAAGGGAAGTGTTTTCAGCAACACTTTAATAATAACTTTAGATAAAATGAAAAAAATCCCTGAAAAACCAGAAACTATCAAAAGTGAATTTTCGAGAAGAAAAAGGAAACCAATATAGCCTTATATGAATTAAAATCCTCAATCCTTGCAATTTAAAAATCCTCTCTATACATGGTATAAAAGTATGACATTTTAGTAAGCCAATATTCCCACAAATAATATTTTAAAATTCCAGAAGCAACTTCAGAGTCTGGCAACTGAAGAAAAAATAGCAGTTTTAAGGGGCAGTCAAAACTTGGAACAAGTGACAAGCGTGGAGTAAGTTTTCCCTTTTCTGCAACTTGATCACAAGGACAGAGATAATCCCAAAGGCTTCAGTGTCAGACAGCTAGAAATCTCATAGAAAGACCAGTTCTGCATGAAAGAACCAGAGGAAGTACACTGGGTACAGAAGTGTGTATGCATAGAAAACACCAGAAATAAGAAAGCAAGAGAATGGTTACTCCTATTTCTATATTTAAACCCAGCCCAAATTTCTAGTTCATCTACGAATCATAGTTACATAAGGCAAAACAAAACTCATTGGAAATAAGACTTAAGAAATTGAGATTTTAGCTGTCATACACCAGAGGCATGAGATTTTTAAATTTGTGTTTAGTCAAATTAATTGCCTACTAAAGCAACCATCCACACTTTTCAGAACAATATAACAGAACCCAGAGTGTACATAAATAATCACATCATGTCAAGGATAAAAGTGCCCAAATACATAAACATAAACATAAATTGACCATATGGCCCAGAAATTCTATTTCTAGATGGAGTATTCAAGAGAAAAGACAATGTGTTTCCACATAATGCCTTATACCCAGAGGTACATGGTGCCTTCATTCATAAAAGTCATTACCTCAGAACATCTTAAATGCCCACCAGCAGGTGAAGAGAGAAATTTGTGGAATACCTAAGTATATGAATTACCACTTAGTAATAAAAAAGAATGAACTACTAATAAAGCCAAATATGAATGTATCTCAAAGACATGCTGAGTGAACAAAGCTAGACACAAGAGTACACACTATATAGTTCTATTTTCATTTAACTCTAAAGAAGGTAAAACTAATCTATATGACAAAAAACAAAACAGTAGTTGCCCAAAGTATGGGTGCGTAGAGGGAGTCATTTGACCTGAAAGAGGCATTAGACAATTTTTTGTAAGTCAGAAATGTTCTGTAACTTGATTATGGTGGTGCATAGTTGTGCACATTTGTCAAAACTCAAATGGATACACATTATAATATGTCAACAATCTCAATTAAATTGTAAAATAAGGTGAGAGATTTGTAGCAAAGGGGTCAAATACGTATGAGAAAATCTGCTTACCACAACTTCCTCTTAGATATTCAAAATGAATGTTAACTAATTAAAATCCTGATGGGCATGCAAAACAAAAAACCAAAAACCAAAACAACAAGAACAACAATTTTAAAAACCCTGTCTTTAATCAATGCATCTTTAATTCATCTCTCTTTTATAGATTGCTACTTTCTAAATTTCCCTAATAATCTCATATTTGAGTTGAATGTATTGAATTTTAGCTTTGCTTCTCACACACCTGGAATCTGTGGAATTCACCTTTCTTTCTCTTTCTGCCTAACCTAGAGAGACAAATGAGAAACTCTTTGTGACTAGCTATTGTGGGAATATCAGCAGTGAACATGTGGTCCTCGACATGAACATATGTCAGCAAGAATTCTAATTAATTAGTTTAAAGAATAGATCAGAAAATTGACTTTACACAGCTGCCAATCCTATTGCGATACAATGCCATTAATAGATTTTTGGATATTTTGCATACTTCTCAAGGATGTTGCATTTTGTGCTTACATGAATATATTTTGTCTTTTTTGTTCAATTACACCTGCAGATGTATTTAAAGTATGTGCTAGCACTAACTGAGTACCTGTGAATGAAGAGTGAAAGTGATGTGTAAGTTTAGCAAATAAGGCTGCAGAAACAACAAAGAATTAGATTTCTGATGCCTTTTTCAAGCTCCATGCTGTGGGTAAGTTGTATTGTTTTAAAATAGTGGTACTTAGGGGCACCTGGGTGTCTCATCAGTTAAGCATCTGACTTCAGCCCAGGTCATGATCTCACGGTTTGTGAGTTTGAGCCCCGTGTCAGGCTCTATGCTTAAAGCTCAGAGCCTGGAGCCTGCTTCTGATTCTGTGTCTCTGTCCCTCCCCCAGTCATGCTCTGTCTCACTCTCAAAAATGAATAAATGTTAAAAAAAATTAAAATGATACTTTATGTATTTTTATGTTTTATTAATGCACATTCATTGAGTAACATAATTTGGAAAATAAAAATAGTATTTAAGAATAAAGAAATTGCTCACAAAGTTATAACCTGGATGGAATCACTATTAATGTTATTTTACTTTCTAGACTTTAAAAACATTGATATGGGTTAAAGAGTTTTGTACTCCATCTTTTGTCTTGGCTCCATATTTTGAGCTTTTGCCCATATTGTTATAAAGCCAGTAGATATGTGATTTTTAATGGCTGCATAATTATAGAAAAATAATAATATAATTTAATTATAATTATAATGTAAAAATTATATTACTACATTGAATGATTATACCATAATTAATAGAACAATTTCTCTATAGCTGAGCAGGTACATCTTTCTGATTAGTTTTGCTATTTTGAGAGATAATACAACCTAAAATACCATTCCACTTGGTGCCAAGCGATAAAATTATGGCAGTGATATCTATTCAAGGCACTGTACTCACAAAAGCTTTATACCAGTCACTTAACCCTCAAACAAGATAGTATACAGATAGATTAATATTATTACTATCAACTATCAATTCATACTATCAACCATCAATAATATTACTGTTAATATTATTACTATCAACATTTAGGAGAATGATAAAGTCATTTTTATTCATTTTTATGGTTGGTAAACATATTTTTCTGAGGCTCGGAAACATGAAGTTAATTGCCCAAGATAACTTACCTAGCAAGAAGTTGATTCAAGATTTTAATGCACATTGTCCAACTCCAGGGCTTAAACTCTTTATAACCCAAACATATTACTTTGGGAATACATGGACTGTAGGTGCCTATACTGACATTGTTAGCTTGGTAGGGGAAATAAGCTCCATAAACTGAGCAGTTAGGGAACATTTTAAGTTGAGGGCCAACAGAAATGGACTTGGGGTTTAATGCTATAGGAGCTTAAGGGAAATAGAGAGCTTAGGGGGCTGGAGTGATTCTTCTTTCTTACATCCTGGTACTCTTGCATCTTCCATTTTTCTGGTGAGTTATTTTTCCACTCTTCTTTCACCTATCATTTACCCTTTTTTTAACTCCTCTACCTGAAAGACTTTTCTTATACAAATCTCACATTAGGCTTGGATAAAATAATATCTTCTCATTCATGAAATCTGTACTAACAATTCCAGCCCATCAAGTATATTCCCCCAGCACCATTTATTCCTACCTCTCAGTTGGACCTAGTTGATACTGCTTTAAAATGCTTCTATCTCTGCATTATTTATGCCCCTCTTTGCTGGTCTTGATTTAAGCCCTTTGAAGTAGTTCTCTCTATCTTGCACATCATAAGCATCAATAATTCTTGAATAAAATTGATGAGGACACATTTGTATCCCAGAGCACACCTTGCCAAGTGCTAAAGATGCAGCTGTCATTCACTTACTAGTTCTTGATTGATTAATCTCATGTATATTTTTACCCCGTGTCTCTGCTTTAATCAGATATATATTTCTTTTTGCCATTTCCAAACTCTGTAACTATTTTTGGTTTTGTAATTCCAAATAATTATTTGTGAGTTCTAACTTCTATTTCCTGAATACCCTTCCTGATGCTCTCTGTCAAAATCTCCTCTTTTAATTAACCCTATACCAAATCAGCTTCCCACTGAAGCTCAAATGGATTAAGCTTATAAAACTCCAGCCATTATATTTGAGATAAAACCCTTCATTTTATATACGTGCCTATGACGATGCATTTATTTATACATTTATTTGCACAATTTCTATTCCAAAATATTTGATATAATATTACACCAATTTCTGACCCCAAATAACCCAAATTCCTTCTCTGATACTTTTTTGCTTATGGCTTCATATCTACCCACGTCTTCTATTATTTATCTGTTTTCTTGGTCAATTCAACTATAATAGCATTTCTTTTCTTTGAAAGCTAGCATTTTGCTTCCTCCTCACCTAAAAAATCTTTTATATAGCTATTATCTATTTCAACTAAGTTTCTAGAGAACAGTGACCTTATTTATCCTCTTTATGTTACTCAAAAGCACTTCACTGAAAGGTATTTGATTCATATTTGTTAAATAAATCAGAAAATAGGTCATACCATTTTGGCTACTCTCTGCATCTTCTCCATAATATTAGAAGTTCTGTACTGATATGGATTTCATAGCTTCTTTTTCTATGCATACACTGTGTCTCAATCTTTTAAAAATTAAGTATGTATATTAATATAGAATGTACATGGTAAAATTTAAGTCAACAAATGTTGATTTCTTTATATGGTATGAGGTATGAGTAAGATTAACTAATATAATATTATTTATTTAAAAGACTGACATTTCCCCAATCCTTTATACTGCTGTACTGATATTGCTGAAAGGACTTTCATTGCTTTCCAAGATGGAGCAGCATGGATAAGATTTATCCTATTGCATATAACAATAACAACAACAACAACAACAACAACAACAACAACAACTTTTTGTACGAAAAATAATTTTCAAGACACTAGAAACCAGGTCATTAAAAAGAATGATTCCTGAGGTATGGGGACAAATAGGCAAGCTCTTCAATTGCCACAGACTACTATCTTGAGAGAGTTTACAGACTATGGAACTTCTTTCAGTGGACTTCTTGAATTTAGGAGTTTAACTGAGACTCTGGGTAGCACAAAGCTCATTTAAGACTGATCACTGCACACATATAAGGAAATAACAGTGGAAAATATTAGGAAAATATAAGGAAAGAACCATGCCAAATGATTAGAGAGAACATTAATCAGCAGGCAGATGGATAGGAATATTTCCTATTCCTACAAACCAGGCTGGAAAACATTACAATCAATGGATCACTGAATGGAATACTCAGAAGATACTTGCCTCACTAATGGGGAATGACCAATGGTATATTAAATACTGTTCTGTTCTCAGTTACAAATCTAAAAAAGAAATCTGAGAAGATCAAATGGATTCCAAATAACTTAATTGTATCCTAAATCAAAACTTAAACATATCTATAGAAATACAAATTTATCCACACCTACAAGGTAAAATTCAAGTCTAGCATCCAATAAAAAAAAGTTACAAGGTACACAAAGAGGTAGAAAAATATGACCTAACATAGTAGAAAAATAAATCAATTGAAACCATATCAGAACTAAAAAAATATTATAATTAGCAGAAAAGGAAATTAGAACAATAGTTATAACTATATTCTGTATGTTCAAAAATTAAATAGAGACATGGAAAATATAAAAAAATATAGACAATTTGACTCTATGGATATGAAAATTATAACATTAAAGGTGAAAATACACTGGTTGCAATTAATGGCACATTAGATATTGCAGACAAAAGATTGGTATACTTGAACTCCTAGTGATTAAAAACTACCTAAATGAAACTCAAAATGCAAAAATTTTTTAAAATAAAAATAACATCATTTAGCTGTAGAAAAATTCAAGCAGACTAATGTGTGTGTAATTCAAAGTCCTGAAAGATAAGGGTGTTACAAAATTATCCAAAGAAATAAAGACTAAAAGCATTCCAAATTATATTTAAAAAGCAACACAGCTCCAGGAATCTCAATGAAACTTAAGCACAAGAAATAGGAAGGAAACTACATCATAATCAAATTTCTCACAATGCATGATAAAGAAAAATATCTTAAAAACATCAAGAGAAACAGACATAACGTGTACAAGAATAATGATGAAGTTTAGAGCACATATCTCCTCAGAAGCAATGCAGATGGAAAGGAAGTGGAGCACTATCTTTGAAGTATTGAATTTAAAAAAGAGTCAACCTAGAATTCTACATCCAGCAATAATGTTGAAAGAATTTATCACCAAAAGGCCTGAACTCAAGAAATGTTAAGGAACGTCTTCAGGCAGAAGGAAAATGATATCATAAATAAAATAAATATGGACCCACACAAAGAAATGATGACCATGACAAATGCCAACTACATGAGTAAACAGTGAGATATTTTTCTTATATTTAAAATCTCTTTTAAAATAGTAATAATTTGCTGTGTAGTTTATAAGATATATATAAACAAAATATATGAAAACAATAGCACAAAGACCAGAAAGAAAGAAATAAAAGTATAATATTGTAGGAAACTATACGTATAAGTTAAAGATACATAATCTGAACCTTAGAGCAACTGCTAAAATGATATACCTATTAAACCATAAAGAAAAATAGAAATACAGAAAGCATTCAATCAAAAGAAGGAAAGAAAATAGAGAAAAGGAAGGGAAAGACAGATGGGATAAATGGAAAACAAATAGCACGATGACAAACTTAAACCTATACATATCGATAATCATATTAAATATAAATTATCTAAACACCCTCAATAAAGGGCAGAGATTGTCAGATTAAGTAAAAATAGAAAGATCTACCAGAAATCTCCAACATCTGGAGTTACACTTTTAAATAATCCATTGATGAAAGTAGAAGTCTAGAGCAACATTAAAAATTATACTGAACCAAATATAGATGGCAATAGGATATATAAAAATTTGCAGAATATAGTTAAGGCAGTACTGAGAGGCAAGTCTTTAACACCAAATGTCTACACTAGAAAAAAAGAAGTTTTAATTTAGTTATCTAAGCTCTAACTGTAAGAAACTAGGAATAAAGGGGTAATATAAACCCAAATCAGGCAAAAAATATAAAAAGAAATATAAGCAGGAGCACCTGGATGCCTCAGTCAGTTAAGTGTCCAACTCTTGATTTCAGCTCAGGTCATGATCTCACAGTTCATGGGATTGAGGCCAACATTGGGCTCCATGCTGACAGTGCAGGGCCTGCTTGGGATTCTTTCTCTCCCTCTCTTTCTGCCTCTCTTTCCCTCTTTTTCTTTCTCTCTCTCTCTCTCAACACAAATAACTATTTTTACAAAATGAAATATAAGCAGAATTTAATGAAATTGACAGCTCAATAATGGAGAAAGTCAATGAAAGAAAAAGCTGGTTATTTGGAAACCTTAATAAAATTGACATGAGTAACAAACATGAGTAACAAAACATGAGTAACATGAGTAACATGCCTCTAACATGAGTAACATGCCTCTAACATGAGTAACATGCCTCTAACATGAGTAACAAAACAAAACAAAAAAAAGAACAAGAAGATACAAATAACCAGTATCAAAAATGAAGTACCAGATATCACTATTAACCTTGTAGACCTCAAAAAGATAATAAGGGAACACTATGAACAACTCTCGACAGATAAATTAGACAACATAGATGAAATGAACCAATTCCTGTAAATGCATAAACCAGCTCAGTCAATATGTAATATACAATTTAAATGCCCCTATAACTATTAAAACTTTTAATTCACTAGTAAAACAAAAGAAAAAAAACTCCTGAAAAAGAACTCCAGGCCGAGATGATTTCAAAGAATTCTACTAAATGTTTAAAGAAGAATTAACACCAATTCTAAATAATCTCTTGCAGAAATTAGCAGAAGAGGAACATTTATCACACTTCTCAAATCATTTTATGAGACCAGTAATACATCAGTCACAAAACCAGACTGTACAACAAACAAAAGCGATTATAGAACAAGATCACTTGTGAATATAGTTTAAAAATCTTCAACAGGGACACCTGGGTGACTCAGTCAGTTAAACACCCAACTCTTGATCTCAGCTCAGGTCATGATCTCACAGTTTGTGGGATCAAGCCCTACCTCAGGCTCTGCGCTGACAGCACAGAGCCTGCTTGGGATTTTCTCTCTTGTTCTCTCTCTCTCTCTCTCTCTCTCTCTCTCTCTCTCTCTCTTTCTGCCCTTACCCCACATTCTCTCTCTCTCTAGCTCTCTCTCAAAAATAAACAAACAAACTTAAAAAAAATCTTCAACAAAATATTAACAAATAGAAGACAGAAATATATAGGGGACCCTAGGTCACTCAGTTAGTTAAGCATCCAACTCTTGATTTTGGCTCAGGTCATGATCTTGAGATCAAGTCATGAGATCAAGCCCCATGTCAGACTCCATGTTGGGTCTAACTGAAAGCTTAAGATTCTCTCTCCCTCTCCCTGTCCTCCCCTCCCCAACTCATGCACGCATGTGCACTCTTTCTAAAAAAGAAGGAGAAGGAGAAGAAGAAGAAGAAGACGACGACGACAAATACATAAAAAAATTATACACCATAAACAAGTGGAGTTCATTATAGGGATTAAAGATTAGATCATTAGTCAAAAATCAATCAATTGCAAAGCATCACATTAACACAATAAAGACAAAAAATCACATGGTCCTGTTAATTAATACAGAAGAAAGCATTTGGCTAAATTCAAGTCATGATAAAATTTTCAGAAACTAGAAATAGAACTTCCCCAACATGATATGTAGCATCTATAAAATATCTACATCTATGGCCATTGTTAATTGTGAAAAACTAAGTTCTATAACCCTAAGATCAAGAAGAAGGTCAGGATATCTTTTCTCATCATTTTTAGTCTGGAAAAGTGGAAAATACTGGAAATCCTAGCCACCATAATAAGGTATTTTGTAGTTTTCAGCATACATCTTGTTAGATTTCTTAGATTTTATTTTATTTATTTATTATTTATTTATTTTAATATTAGGGGGTTGGGGGGGGAGGGAGAGAGAATCTTAAGCAGGTTCTGTGCTCACCTACATTGCAGGGCTGTATCTCATGACTGTGAGATAATGACCTGAGCCAAAATCGAGTCAGACGCTTAACCAATTGAGCCACTCAGGCACCCTGGATTTTATTTTTAGAATGTTTGCAAATCATACTTTATTTTTAATTTTGGTTTCCAGCGTTCATTGATAGTACGTAGAAACACGAGTGATTTTTTTATGATGATTTGGTATACTACAAACTTGCTGAACTTATTTTTTCTAGGAGTTTTTGTAGTTTCCTTGGGATTTTTCTATATATGCCACCATGCCACTGAAATAACGGTTTGATTTTTTTCTTTCTAATTATGCTTTAATATCTTTTTCTTGCTTTATTATGGTAGCTAGGACTTCCAATACTATATAGACTAAAAGCAGTGAGAATAGATATCCTGATGATCTAGTCATTCCATTCCTATTTATCCAAGTGAATGAAAGCTTATACCTTATGAATATTTGTCCATAAATATTCATAGCAGCTTTATTTATAATAGCCAAACTCTGGACACAACCAAATGCCTCTCATCAGTTTAATACATAAACAAGTATGGTACGTAAATACATGTACAAATCTATAAACAAATGTGGAACATTAAACCGATCAACAAAAGAGATGGACTTACACTTAGTGGTATCGATAAGTCTCAAAATAATGATACTGAATAAAAGCAGTCAAATGAAAAAGAGTATATACTACATAATTCCATTGACATAAAACTCTAGAAAATGAGATTCACCTATAGCAGTGGAATGATCGAGTTCTAGGTATACTTTTAACTTTTTAAGAGTATTCTACACCCTGGTCTGCTTATTTTGTATTGTTTCTTTTACATTTGGTTATTTCTTTTCTTTTGTTAGGCCTGGTTGTCGTTGATTAAATTTTGGACTTTTTTTTAATTGTAAACAAAATGTATATGAGTTTATTCTTCACTGAGAATTAAATGTGTCTTCTAGGACAGATCACCTCTACTTTCCAAGAGTTAAAATTATACAGAGAGGTGCTCATTCTTGCCAGGTTGTTTATGTTGTTTCACCCTAAGTCCTTGAAGACAGCACGTCTGGGTCTAACTGAAAGCTTAAGGTGTTTACTAGGATCTCTCCTTAAGTACAATTTAGCTTCTCTAGTCCTGGGATTACTGAAAGTTAATTCAGCACTTTAGCTTCTCAACCACCACTTTTGCTTACCTAATAACCAGTTACCCAGAACAAAAAGAGCCCATATTCCAAGATCAAGTTACTTGACTTCTCTATTTGGGATCTTTATCTTAGTAACTCTCCAGTGACTTTAAATATTTTATTTTTCTTATTAAGCTTTTTTGATTGTTCTTGGAATGTGAGTTTTTCTTGGTCCACTTGCCTAAAGTGGAACTTGATGGATTTTTTTTAGCTCTTTTGGATTTAGAATATGTAGATTAATAAGGAAAAATATACAGTCATCAATATTTGCATTCTTCTCCCTCCACTCTCATTTCCTTCCATGTATTTTCACAACTAGAATTTCCTTTTATCCTTTTATTTTATTTTGTTTCTTTTCCTCTTCCCACTCCTCTTTTCTCTACTTTATCTGTTTGCACATTCCTTCCCTATCCAGAATCCTCACAGTTTTTTTTTTTCCTTTCCTGTCTTAATAAAACCTGTACTTAGGTGAGGATATGATAAGCTCATTCTCATTGAGCTCCAGCTATCAATTACAGCCTTTTCTCTTGATATAGAACAGTCCATGAAATGGAGCTACTTTTAAACTATCTTGTACATGAATTTATTATGAGACAGGGGTTATGGGCATGCCTCTACTTCTTTCTGAAACTTCTTTTGTTATAGTAGCAAAACTTAAAGTGATTTTCTGGGTTCTTTCATAAGTAAGTTTAGTTCCTTGTAGGCAGAATGAAACACAGTGAAGCAAAATGTAACAACAAATATGCATTTATGTATGGTAATGTCTCCATACATATTAAAAATATTTTTCCACGAGGTGCCTAATGTGCAATTCTTCCTTACTTTTCCTTGGCTTGTTGTTTAAAATGACCAGCCAAAATTACTGGAAAAACACTAGTAGGAAAAAAAAAAGAAGAAGAAGTAGAAGGTATGTCATTTGTTTGTGGTGCTAGGCAGCTAATGTACTCTAATTCTGTGTCCTTTACCTTCTTCTGGGGGGTGGGAAATAATAAATTCTAGCAAAAGAAGTTCAATATAACCTATTTCTGGAGACAAACACTGGGTGATATGCCTGCTACTTTTTCTTTTTTAATATACAGAGTGAATAAATTGGGAGAGTAACAGATTGATGTGTAAATTCTAGGAAAGCCATAGGAAGAAGGATGGATTGCATTTGATCTTTAAAAAATTAATAGGAACTGATAGAAATGGGAGGAAGTAGTATAAAATAAATTCAATGAATAGGTATTACAGTGAGAAAAGATTTAGAAGTTTAGGAATTGAGTACACAAAGGGACTAGTTAGAATCTGGTATAACTGAAGAAGAATAACACAAAGGGTGTGACGGCAAGAAACACTGGCTGGCCTTATCTAAAGTAAATGTTGGCTGACAAAAGACTGCTTTTTTTCTGTATGTGTACAATAGGAGCCACAGAAAATTTCTGACCAATAAACTGGATATTGAATAGACACTTAACACACCAGGCAGTTCAGACCCTACAGGCATGGTCACCAAGTGAGAAGCCTTCAATCTCTCCTCTGGATTCCAAACCACACAAAATTTGACATTTTCTTTAAGGGAATGATTTTTATTGCATGGGTCCACTTGCCAGTTTTAAAACATGGCTCCATGAAACCCTGAAAATACATATCAATTTTAATTTTTATGTATGGTTTTCTAATATAGATGGCCTATAGCTTTCATAAAACTCTCTGTGAGGACTATTGTCCAAAAAAGCTTAGGGATAAGCAATCCCAGAGCTGGCTTATTGAAAAATACTACATAGCAGACCTTGAAATAATTTATGAAGGAAGAACTAATGGCACCAGACATAAGGCACAGACACTTTTTAAAATAGTTTGTGTGTCTTAGTTGGGCCTATTATAAAACACGTGTTGAGATGAAGCTGAGAGTGGAGAGGTTTATTGGAGATTAATGCCTGTGAAAGATAACAAAAGGGAGGAAGAAGGGTTGGGCAGGAGTAATACAGTACTGACAAAGTCTTGGCCAACTCAACTGGGGGCCTCCAGAGAAGAGATTGCCCATTAGAAGAATCTCAATGTATAGAGAAATATCCAAGATATACTAGCCTACTATCTAACTCCTTGTCTGGGAGCTGCCCCAGAAATATATGGCCATCACCCAAAAGCTGAGGTGGATCCTAAATGCACTCACAGCTCCAAGCTGTTGGCTAACTACACTTCTTGCAGTTGAATAATAAATTGTTTCTTGAAAGGAGAGCCAGGGATGGCAACCCTTCCAGGGATGCCACAGTTGACCCAGTGTATATATACCATCATGTCTGCTATTAAGGAGCTTAAGATAATATTCGTCTTCCACATTCAACTGTATTTACAGCATAGAGCCATAGGAGTAAAGTAACTTTTCAGTATGTGAAAAGGACTTTTTGATCATTTGAATGTAAAAAAATGATTTCATGTGGACTCAGTTCTGAGAAATAATATGAATGATGTAATTCAGACCAAAGCTTCAATTTATGAGCAGCTACAGTGTTCTTTATGTTCTTTGTTTTACTGTAGTACATGAATAGTCAGTTATAAACTTTGGCTGCTTATTTATAGTCAAGGAAAGGATTAAATGTTCACATGATGAGCAAAAAATATTATTCATAGAGGAAAGATTTTGTGTGACCCCTGAGTCCTATTACTGACTTAAGTGAGTTAATATTTAAGTTGATAGAAAACATATGAAGGTAAGCTTAAAAAGACATAAGTATAAAAGAATATTGTAAAGTCTGGTGGAATTCAGGTGACAGATATGTTGGTGGGTTGAAATTTTCACAAAAGATGCTTTTTATTAAAGCTGGTGACTTAATTCTCTTAGACTTAGATCTAAGTCTCCAGTGACTTAGACCACACTGGATCTCCCAATTGTGGATAAGTTTAGGTCAGTCTGAAGACTTCTTACCCCTATTCTTTGAGAATAAAAATAGTAAGTAAATAAATTTTAACCCTATTGAAATTGCTGGTAGGCTGTTTTTTGGTGTCTCACCACTGAATATATATCTAATAAAATGATAGAATAAGAATAAAATATCTAATCACTCATGTGCTGTCCTTTCATTCTCTCATAGAGTCAGTCACATGTATTGGGTGCTTCATGAAAGTGATATTAACAATTCAGACGAGTTTAACTTCTCTCCATACTTTCAGGAGGATACTAGTTAAGCACCAACACTATGCCTGACCTTCTTCTGTTTCTGTTTAGGGTGAATCTGCCAAACCTGAGAGATGTGGATACAGAGCAGAGCAGAGTGCATATGACATTTTATAGAAAAAGATACATTCCAGGGAATTTGGTTTCAGATAGATGATTAAATATCCTAGATTGTCTGGTCAGTCCCAGTGAATGCCCTTTGATTCAGAATAACAATTAATGGCTCATCTTTTCATTCTCAAAAGTGTCTTGGTCTAGGGGCGCCTGGGTGGCGCAGTCGGTTAAGCGTCCGACTTCAGCCAGGTCACGATCTCGCAGTCCGTGAGTTCGAGCCCCGCGTCGGGCTCTGGGCTGATGGCTCGGAGCCTGGAGCCTGTTTCCGATTCTGTGTCTCCCTCTCTCTCTGCCCCTCCCCGTTCATGCTCTGTCTCTCTCTGTCCCAAAAATAAATTAAAAAAAAAAAAAAAAAAAAAGTGTCTTGGTCTAAATAATATGTTGTCACTTTGGTAGGCAATCACATATCTCCTTTGTCTGTAGTTGTAGAACTATTTGCTTTTTAACAGGGAACTATACTCCATGATGTATTTAAAATAATCATATTAGATCTCAGAGTTCAGAAACTATATCTTGTTCATTTTGTTGCTGTTGATATTCACAAGGCTTCATACCTGGCTGGTGCTTAATAAAGTGAACTAAAGAATACAGTAACAAAATTGAAAATAAACTTGAAGGAAAAAAATGTATTCCTGATGAAGCATTAAGAATAGCAGTAATAATGGGTCTAAAGGTAATTGGAGTCTACTGAAACATGACATTAGTTATCTGATATGTTTTAATACTAGGGTATGTTCATAGTGCATTGCCTGGTATTTTCTCTTGGTTCTAAGATGCCGTCTCAATTCCAAATAAACCCTCCTTAAAATAAGCTGTTTTTCTCCCCCAAATCATTAGATAAGCATCTGGTCTCACTCTAGTTACTATAATATACATTAATCATCACAATTAATGCTGTTAATATGTTTGTTCATTTACTGTGTAAACTCTTTTTTATAGTGTTTGACTTATTGTTTACTGAAGTATCAAGAAATATTATAATGTTTACTGCTAGGATTTATTATTTGTAGTTTCAGACTTTGGGGTTCAACATACTTTTAATTACATGTAGGAAATAGAGTACCTTTCCTTGCCAGTTATCCCAGCACAGTATTTAAGTGAATTTTAACCAGTAAGAAGAACAAAAGGAATTGGCCTTACAAAAAAGCAATTAATAAGAAGATGTTCTTGAAAATATCTACAACAATCACTAACTCACTTGTACAAAATAAAGAAAAAAATAATATTCTAATGCCTATGTTTAAGTAGATATGAAGGAAAAACAGGTTGAAAATACAATCAATCATCATTGACTTGTTCCAAATTAATTTGTTTCACATTTCAGAATCCCTCTGTAGATAATCCAGGCTATTACAAGGAAAATGGCTATATCCACTTATATGGATGTGAGCTATAGTGTCTCCTTTCTTCTAAGAAAGACCAAGGAAGTTTTTGAAGACCTCTCTGGATCAATGTGGTTACTGTGGATTGCTTTGCCCGCCTCTTTGTAGTGGTGTCATAACCTCTAGAAGATTTTGGATATGGAGTAGAGATGTATCCATTAGTTAAACACAGTTCCTCAGATATGTTTTCACTATTTTGATAAATGAGTTAATGTGTCAGTTTGGGTCTCCCAAAAGGTAAGACGTCAAGACAGATTTAAAAGTTCAGAAGATTTACTGGGGGAAACATTTCTGACAGTAATGAAAGAAGGAGCAGGAGCAGTCAAGCAGAGCCTTTGGATGATAATGCAGTCTGACCTTGGAAAAGAAGGGAAGGAAAGAGGGAGGATGATGGATGGAGACAAAGTCTTATCCAGGCTTATTGAGAGCCCCCAAAGCAAAGCTTTTCATCAGGGGAGACCTGCTCCAGGCAGCGATTGCCCATCTCTAGCCTTATCCTTGTGTGCAGTCATTGGTTGGGAGCAGTAAAGGGTACGGTAGCTTCATCAAAAATGCTCGGTTGGATCCTGAAATTGTGGCAGCTGCAGTCTGTCAGCAACAATTCTCCTCACAGCAGATTCTCTCTTGATGGAACATCTTAATGATCTACAGCCATTGCTGTCACAGGGAAGTTTCAAACCTCAAAATTATTTCAACTCTAGTTCTTGGTTAAAATTCTAAGGAATTCCTGATCTAGGTATCCTTAACTCTTGCCCTATCCATATACTCTCAGAAACAAGAGGAGAAGAACAGAAAGAAAACCTGTCTCCAGATTTAAAACTATTCTCAAGCTATCAAAATTTGAAAAATATTCCTTGTGTATTGTGAATGATCCTTAAGGACCATAAGCTCTTCACTGTGAACCTGTAAAACCTAAGCCTCCATCCTTATTCCTCAAATTCCCTCTTCATTAATCCCAACTGTCGATCCAAATGCTGTGACCCTAGCTTTGCTGCCTCTATATCCTTATGATTATTGTCATACAGCATTGGAGAATTCGAACAGTGAATAATTCATGGGACAAAACTGAACTTTGACTTACCTTCCTCAATCTACTCTATAAAATCTTTAGTCTTTTTACTCCTCAAATGATCATATGAAAGTTATTTTCACATTACAACATTTGAATACATTTGGCTTTGGCCATTGGTTTTCAGTTATTTTTCTCTCCTTCCACAATCCATTATTATGCTCTCTATGTCTGTGTCTTAGTTCATTTCTTTTTGTGTCCAATCTCAAAATACTCCCTATTGCCCTAGTTGCAATGCTGGTGGATAAAATGTTCCTTCTTGAAAACTTCCTGGGATCTTACTATTTAAAAACTTAGTCTCCACAACATAAAGATTATATTCCTACATTGTGAAGTTCCCTTAATTTGTATAGATCATAATTTGGGATTTGGCTATAGTTTGAGAAGACCCAGCATATATTGAAAAGACTTTTTGTTGTTATAATGTTATTATAATGCCACCTTATTATTCTCTTAGCATTACCAGCCCATAATACTTTGTTTCCTGCTATGTATGATTTATGTTTTTTTTCTTATTTTTGGCATAGTTTTTTAATTGAAGTATAATTAACAAGCAAAAGAATGAAAGTAGACTGTTTTTTTAACACAACACACAACAATAAACTCTAAATGGATTAAAAACATAAATGTGAGGCATGAAATCATAAATCTATTAAAAGAAAACATAGGCAGTAGTCTTTTGGACATCACTCCTAGCAACATATTTATGGATAGGTCTCACACAAGGGAAACAAAAGCAAAAAGTAAACTACTGGGACTATATATAACAAAAGAAAAAAGCTTTTGCACAGAAAAAAAAAAGTTCATCAAAAAACAAAGAAACAACCTACTGAATGGGAGATTTTTGCAAATGATATATCTGATAAGCAATTAATACCCAAAATATATAAAGAACTTATACTACTCAACACCAAAAAAGAAAGAGAGAGAGAGAGAGGGAAAGAGAGAAAAGAAAGAAAGAAAAGAGAAAAGAAGGAAAGAAAGAGAACAATCTGATTAAAAAATAGGCAGAGGACCTAAATAGACATTTTTCCAAAAAGGCATAGAAATGGCCAACAGACACAGGAAGATATGATCAACATCACTGATCATTAGGGAAATTCAAATTTAAACCACAATGACATGTTACCTCATAACAATTAGAATGGCTAGAATCAAAAAGACAAGAAATAACAACTTTTGGCAAGGATGTGGAGAAAAGGATACCTTTGTGCACTGTTGGTGAGAATATAAATGCAAAAATGCAACCACTGTGGAAAACACTATGGTGGTTCCTCAAAAAATTAAAAACAGAAATGCCATATGATCCAGTAATACCACTATTGGGTATTTATCCCCCAAAAGGAAAACATTAATGAAAAAAGATGTATGCATTTCTATGTTTATCACAGCAATATTTACAATAACCAGGATATGGAAGCAACCTGAGGAGTCTTTTGTGACAACTCACTCCTCATGCTCACTTAAAGCCAACAGAACTGAGAAATCACGTGCTGATTTCATAGCTGGGTGATTAAATGGAGAAAGTGTTTTTGCTGTTTTTCTTTTTTTCTAGAGATGCCTAGATAGTTTTGTTTTTTAATAATTTTTCAATTTAGTTTGGTATGAGAAAAATCAAGTACAAAATATATAATGGCATAGTTGAGATGATAGAATAATTTAAAGAATCTTATCTAATAAATGTGTATGTTCCTGTTGTCTAATATTCTGTTGAGGGATAGTCTAAAACCCACAGAATTCTAATATACTTGTTTGGATATATAAGCATGTGTGTAGGAAAATTAGATTTGGTATTTTAGATTATTTTAACCACTGACTCAGACAGCAGCTTGGAGGTAGAACCCCTGGGTTTTTGCCGTAGCTTCATTAATAGCATCTTGAGCTTGCATATTTTATTACAGAACAGAGCTTGGACCAGTTTCAGAACTCTATTTACCAAGTGGAACACAAAGTCCCAGGGGCAGGGCTCCAGAAATTGGGAAGGGCCTGGCAAGATTAATTCATGGATGCAGGTGTTGCTGGGGGTATTAGACAGGTTGTTGGATGACGAATTTAGAAAGCAGACCAAAATGAAATAGAAATCCAGTTATAGGAGCTAGAAGCAGATGGAGAGAGACTCAGGTTCCACAATTGGCTCAGGAAATGCCAATGAAGGAGTCTTGAATTTTAACAAGAGCATTGTTTTGGGGATGTTGTAAATGGGGCAAAGGAGACTATACCGAAAAACAAAAAAAGAAAAGGAAACTAAAAAAGAAACCCACTGGGACTTCAAAGTTCTAAGTTACATAATAACTCGACTATATTGACAACTTACCTGTCAGGAGCTATGCTAAGAACTTTACATAAGGGATGTAAGGACTATCTGGCTGTGACATCTGTCACCCCACTGACAGCCAGGTTGATATGGCTGAATCGTCTATCTAGGCAAATGTTCCCTTCTCTCTCACTATTGATAAAGGAAATTTTCAACTTTTACTGGTTGTGGGCCCTGTTCCTAGGCTCCTAGGGAAGCTATACTTTAACATTTTTACCAAGGTCAAAATGACTCTGCGAAACCCCAAAGCATGGACTCTATTTCTGCCCCAAGCACACATTGTACACCTGCTTCATTAAAGAAAATGACCAAAAGGGTACATTCTGAACACAAAAGATAGGAAAAAGTAAGAAACTTCTCTGACTTCCATAAGATTCAAGTCATATATCCCTGCATACACTAGAACTTAAGGTCTGCAACTTTCTGAAATGTCCTTTGTTTAATAATTTGTAACTTTCAATGTAAAAAAAAAATGTACATAACCCCACACCTCCAAACCTTCCCTTATGGAGCATTCTCTTCTTTGTGAAGACTACATATCTCAGGCAGGGAAGCTGTCCTAACTTGGGCTTGAATTAGACTCTCTTCCTTTTTACAGGAGTTCTAAAAGGTTTGTTCATTTCATGTTGACACCACTCCACGTGCTTCCCTTCTGAAGCTGAGCACTGGGTCAAACAGGAGGAGACCTTCTCCATAGAGGAAGACCATTCTTCCCTCAGGGTATAAGAGTAGCTGCACTTCTTTGCCACAACCTCCAAACTCTCAAAGTTCATTTGTAGAAGAATAAAGGGTAATCAGGTTTGTAAAATAATCTTTTTTAATTTAAAAAGAACTTTACATACATTAGTGGGTTTTATGAAGACAATGCTCTGGCATGTGGTGGCAAAATGTTCTCTAATGCTGGAATATCTGGGTTTAAATCCTGGTTCACATTTCCTAGCTTTAGGTCTTGACCTAGTTAATTAACTGCTTATTGGGTCATTGCAAAGGTAAAATAAGTTAATATGTATAAAGTATCTAGAATCATGTATATTGAGTTCTCAATAAGCAACAGTGATTATTTCACAGATGTGGCATCTGAGACAGAGTTTTACTTGACCAAATTGAGAAGTCTGAAATTTCCCTTACTGCCTATTTTGTCATTTTAACCGGCTCCATGTCCTCTTCTTTCACTTCTCTATACAAGTCACTGGACTAATCATAGCTAAAGACTGTAGGTTACCATTTCAAGAACGGTATGTTAACTCTATTCAGGGTTGAGAGTTTGGGTGTGTAAACTTGAAAGAAGGGCTCAATGAGGGAAGAATGCGATGGCACAGATGTGTTGCAGAAGTGTTGATAGTGTCTGACAGATTCCACTCGCGTGATCACTGCCAAACAAGCCCGGTCCCCCAACTCTCTGCTTTAGTGTTGTTTTGTGAGTTGTGTATTAAAGGTGTGTTGGTGACCATTAATAACTCTAGTTGTGATGATTCACCTTTTCAGTGATTAGTCATTAATTCCTCTAAGTGGTTAGACAAAGCACTCAGCAGTTCAGTTAGCAAACTTTGTAACTTTAAATGCTTTCAGTAGCCAAGCAAATGACATAACTAGAAGCGGCCAGATTAAAGAAACCGTAAGAGGTCTGGAGGTTGTGATGGTCAACAGAGCATACAACTGATGTATGTGAATGAGCCACTGTTTGGCTCCAACTATAGAGAGTGGGATTCAGATATTCAAAGTAATCCAGAAATCCTTATTTTTATGTGAACTTTATTTTCCTAAATGTTTGATAAAAGTAAGGAAATATGCTTTTTAAATACATCATAAGGTATCAGAAGGATTTGGCTTCTAATTTAAAGTCTGGGGATCTGGTGGAGAGTCTTATAACAGATCTAAATTACTAAATATTCTTCTTCAGTTCTGATTGATTTCTTTAAAAATACAACTTTAATTTGACTTGATAATTGATGATCTAGTTGACTTCTTCAACAAATATGTAGTAAGTGCCTATGATGTGTCAGTCCCTCTTCCAGGTACCATTAATACAACAGAAAACAAAACAAAGCCCTTGCTCTCATGGCACCTACATTCTATTAGAAGACACAAGAAAACAAGCAAATAATACAATGTGTTTTTTTTGAGAAAAATAAAACAGAATAAAGAGATAGGAAATGCCAGAAATGGCATGATGTTATATTACATGCAGTAGACAGAGAAGGCTTCAGGGATATAATGAAGTTTGAACAGAAAATAAAGGAGCCATCAATGCAGATTCTAGGGAAAGAGAATCCCAAGCAAAGAAAGCAGCAAGACCAAAGGCTGAATTCTTATTCAAGGAATAGCAGAAGACCAGTTGACTGGATTTATAGTATCCATTTATATAGAATATTAGGAATGACTTGTATTGTAATAATGTCCTTTGGCTCATAAAGGAAATTAGGAAAGATTTTGAATGATTAAAAGACATTAATCAAACAGTCAAAATTCTACACTGTGATTGTCATCAATCTTTTTACCAAATTTAGGTGAAATTTACATTAAATTTTTGAAAACAAACAGTATATTGCTGGAGAGATGGTTTATGGGTCATTTTCCTGCATTAAATACTCCTTGACTATAAAAAATGATTGCATTAGATAGCCCACAAGTTATATTTCAATAATACTATGTTTTCATGCTTCAAACCATTAACACAACCCAAATAACATTGATGAGGATGATTCTCTAAGTAGGAACACTCAGTTGAGGTATTCACTGTAAACAAGGTCTTCAACAGTGCAGAGGCAGTCATCTCAAAGGTAATCTTTCCCCCAGTGACTTTGCACCATAACATAGGAGGCAAAGGTCCTGGCCAAGCAAGTCTAGCCTATGCAGTAATTGTTTTTCTCATATGCATCTAAGCATTGATCTCATTTTCCTTAGCATTATTCTCAGTCAAGTTGAGTTCATCTTCCTGCCCCTAGGAAGAGAGCCCATTCATTTTGTTTGTTATCTATGGCTTTTTACATAATTGAGAAGCACTAATTGTTTATTCATGGGTACCTAAGTATCCAAATTCTAAGACCTTCAGAGTAGGATATAACCATTCAACTTTGAAACTTATTGGAGCTTGAAATGATAAAACCATAGGATCTTAAGCCAACTTCAAGGCATACAGTTTAAACCTATATTTGATGCTTGTAAAGGAAAGGTTTACATATTTTTAAAATTTTTTTTTGTTCATTTGTTTTTGAGAGACAGAGACAGAGACAGAGAGAGAGAGAAAGCAGGGAAGGGGCAGAGAGAGACACAGAATCTAAAGTAGGCTCCAGGCTCTCAGCTGTCAGCACAGAGCCCAACATGGAGCTCCAACTCAGGAACAGTGAGAACATGACCTAAGCCAAATTCAGACACTTAATTGACTGAACCACCCGCGTACCCCAAGGAAAGGTTTGTTTGTTTGTTTGTTTGTTTGTTTTTAATGTTTATTCATTTTTGAGAGACACAGCATGAGTCAGGGAAGGGCAGAGAGGGAGGGAGACATAATCCGAAGCAGGTTCAGAGCCTGATGCGGTGCTTGAACCCACAGTCTGGGATATCATGACCTGAACTGAAGTCAGATGCTTAATCGACTGAGCCACCCAGGCACCCTGGAAAAATTTAGTTATTAAACTATGGATTCACTAAAAATGTGTGATTTTTTTTAGCTTAAAAAAAAAAAGCTGTGGTTATATTTACATAAAAGCTCAGGAAGTTGTACAGGCAGGACAGGCAATTTTGGCCATCGGAAATGATGCTTTCCTCTAGAGATAAAAACCCCAAATGGAAATAATTGCTTCTTTATAACTTCTTCAGAAATGTATTTTGTTGGGAAAGATTTAACCCAGGGGACAGGGGAAGGAGAAGAATCAAGATATATAAGGCTGGATAGGGGTAATAATTTAATGAATTAGAAGTGGCATTTTCTTTTTTTTCTCTTAATGTTTATTTATTTTTGAGAAAGTGCAAGTGGGGGAGGGACAGAGAGAGAGGGAAAGACAGAATCGTAGATAGCTTCCAGGTTCTGAGCTGTCAGCACAGATGTAGGGCTCAAACCCACCATAAGATTATGACCTAAAGTCCAGCACTTAACTGACTGAGCCACTCAGGCGCCCCAGAAGTGGAACTTTCTAAATAACCCTTCCAGTGTTTTCACTAGTAAGTTTTTAACAAGATTTTTTTTCCTTTTTGTTATTATTTGGTCCAGTTTCCTTATTATATAATCCAGGGGTAGTAACCTGGGGAAGCAGAGGCCATATACAACGGAGATTGAAAGTGAGATGAGAGTTGTTTGGTTAGCAATAAGGTTGCCTTGATATTTGGACACAATAATAAAGGAAAAACTGATGTGATGACTTAAAAATCTTTTCATTCAGTCAATCTCTAGACATAAGCAGAAGAAACGGAGGAAAAATTGCTTTTAGAAGGTGCACAGTACTTTTGTCATGTGAAGGTAACTCAAGCCATTAAAATTATTAATACATTCTTTCATTGATTCAGCAATTAATTCAACATTTCATAATTTCATTCATTCATTTATTATCCAAAACTCAGTGTCTCTGGAATACATATTACTGAAATGTTGAGTGAAGCTGGCAGAACTATGTTAGTGAAAAAAGCAGATTTAACTTTGGCTACAATGCAGGTAGAGTGTGTAAAGTATATACATATATAATGTAGAGGTGTTAAAGGAAATATGAACTGGGCCCACTGGTAAGCTTAAGCCCTGAGCAGGAGAATGGGTTTAAAGAATGAAGAGGGATGCCGTGTAGAAAATTCTGCAACTGCTAAAGTGTTAAAACTGTTGCCCATAGAGGTGGAGTCACATGGCCATGATTATACAGCTGATTACGGCAGAGTTGGAAGAATTATATCCAGGGTTAGATTAGTAATTATCAACCAGGAGAGATTTAACCCCCAGGGGAAATTTGGCAACATCTGGAAACATAGTTTGGTTGGTTGTCACAACTTTGGGGAGTGCAGCTAGCTCCTGGTGCTAGCTCCTGGGATGTTGCTAAACACCTTATATTGAACAGGATAGTCCCCTATAGTGAAGAATTATTTGGTTCTGTCAATAGTCCCAAGGTTGAGAAACTCTGACATGGAGAAAGAACATAAAATGAGGATGAGAATGCCTGGGTGCCTCAGTCGGTTAAGCATCTGACTCTTGATTTCGGCTCAGGTCATGATCTCACTGCGAGTTTGAGGTTCACACAGGGCTCTGTGCTGACAGCGTGGAGCCTGCTTGGGATTCTCTCTCTCCCTCTCTCTCAGACTCTCCCCTGCTTGCTCTCTCTCTCTCTCTCTCTCTCTGTCTCAAAATAAATTTTTAAAAAGAAGGATGAATACAGAATGACAGTAAACAGAAGGAGGAGACAGAATAGAGAGATGTGGGGCATGATGGCATGTTCTTTACTCACTTGTTTTGGAGGACTTAAACGAGATACACCAATTATGCATGTTTCACTTTGGGGCAGCATTTCCATGGAAAATGATCTTGTGAAAAAAATGGCTTAATTCTATTACCCTAGTTTCAAACGTGAAACCTAAAGCAAATTTTTTTTTTCTTAAAATTGAGTGTCTCCTTCCACTGAGAACACAGAATTGCCAGGAATGAATAATATCAAAGTAAACCTTCTCCCTTCCTAGGTCTAATCGCTAGCCCAGAGATGAAGCATAACTGTCTCACTCCAGTAAAAATCAGCTGAGGCCCATGACAGGAGACAAGTATGATGGAGAAGGGAGGGTGGGCATCATTTGAGAAGCCTGAGTTCTCCAGCAACCACCAGATCTATCTTGTCTGGACAAAAGGGGGACTCTAGTTGTGCCAGCAGTTTCCAGCATCAGCATGAACTGAATTTACCTTGTTATACGAGGAACCCCCGGAGGAGGAGCCACAGAGCCTGCTGTTTTTTTGAAATAATTGGAAATTCTCATCAAGAATCGGTAGGCTTTCATAAGCATGACTGCCAGCACACAAGTAATCCAATGATCCTTTCTAATTATAGTACTATAAGCCACACACTCTTATAATTCAAAGATAGGATTTTCATAGAAGATGCAAAATTCCACCCTTTTTCAAAGCCACACCATCCTGCTTAGGTACAAAAGTCTGTCTATGAAGTGTCATTTCTTGGAAAGTTAAGATCTTACGTAAAGGAATTCTTTGTCGAGAATATCTGCCATCACACAGATTTTGTTATTCTTCACATTACGGGTCAAATTATCACCAAACCTGAGAGTCTGAAGGCACTTGGAAGTTTTTAAAAAACACCAAGATAGCCTTAGTGAATATAAATTTTGAAACTAAAAAATGGACATCTTCACGTTCAGGTATTTAAACAAAAATGAGAAATCAAGCCTACAGGACAGAATGTATTCCTTTCTGAACATTGAGGAAGAGGGAAGAGAAAGTCTGCTTTTTCCTGGCTCTTTCCTCTCTTTCCTTTGGCATCTAGGGTTCTTCCCCACTGCGATGTGGCAGACTTGGATAGAGAGAACTTTTACTGCTCTAAATTGTATTTACTTCTCTGAATTCCTGAGCCCTGATACTAGGTTCTCTGTGGGAGCTCGATAAATATTCATTGATGGGGATGGTAATGAATACTAGATTTTTTTGGCTCCCTGCTTTCTGACTTTAATCCAGCCATTTCCTTCTCTCTTCCCTGGGGGAACTGGCAATCTGTTTAAAGCATGTTTGCACTTTGGAATCAGGAGGGGAAGCCAGCATAATTATTAGCTCCCAGTGATTCCCAGACTGTCAGTTAATTCTCAGGTCTTGCCATTTACTCTACTATACACGCAGAGCTAAGTTTACATATAAGTGAATTAGGTATCATCTTGAAAGATTTATTTCAGACATGAAAAGATGTCCAAAAAGGTTCCTTTCTCTCTCAAAATCCTGTACTCCCAAACACACCAGTGTACAGTTGCCTGAAATTTTATTATGATCCATCCATTCTCTGGGCTATATGCCTCTCTCTCTTTAAAAAGCTAACTAAAAAGTGAACTCAAGAAGCCAATATGAAAAGGCTGCATACTGTGTGATTGCAACTATACAACATTCTAGAGAAGGCAAAACTGGAGACAGTTAAAAGATCAGTGGTTGCCAGGGGTTGTGTGTATGTGAGTAGGGATGACTAGGCAGGGCACAGAAATTTTTTTAGGATAATGAAAATACCCTATCATGATACCTTCATGATAGTTACATGTCATTATATATTTGACCAAACCCACAAAATGTACAACACCAAGAGTGAACCCAAATGATTGTATGTCAATACAGGCTCATCAATTTTAACAAATGTACCATCTGGTGGGGGATGGTGATAATGGAAGAGGCTATTCACGTGTGGAGTCAGGGAGTATATGGGACATCTCTCTGCCTTTCCTTCAGTTTTGCTGTGAACCTAAAACTGCTTTAAAATGCAAAGGCTTTGGGGGGGTGGTTACTGGGTGGCTCAGTCGGTTAAGCGTCCGACTTCAGCTCAGGTCATGATCTCACGATTCACTGAGTTCAAGCCCCATGTGGGACGCTGTGCTGACAGCTCAGAGCCTGGAGCTTGCCTCGGATTCTGTGCCTCCCTCTCTCTATGCCCCTCCCCCACTTGTACTCGGTCTCTCAAAAATGAATAAACGTTAAATTTTTTTTTTTTTTTTAAATGCAAAGGCTTGGGGTTCCTGGGTGGCTCAGTAGGCTGAGCATATGACTCTCGATTTTAGCTCTGGTCATGGTGCCAGGGTCATGAGATCAAGACCCGTGTGGAGTTCCATGCTGACTACGGAACCTGCTTGAGATTCTCTCTCCCTCTCTGCTGCTCTCCCCCACTTGCACTCTGTCTAAAATTTAAAAAAAAAAATCAAAAATTATATTTAAAAAGTAAAGTCTTAATAATAAAAAAAAAGGCTAATTCATGCGGCTTTGGGTGTGGTTGGGAAAGGATTAGGTTCTAGTGTTAGCTCTGCCAGTAAGTGGGCAACTTCACAAAAGTCATTTTATCACATTGGGACTCAGTTTGTTTACCTATAGGATGATGGGATTGAAAAAGAGTATGTGTAAATTTCCTTTCATCTCAGTCTAATTCTCAAAAAAAAAAAAAAAAAAAAGGACTCCCAAGTACATAAAACATAAGTATGTGTTAAATATATTATTTAACTCATCATTTCAATGAGGAAATAGGTGAGATGTTACAACCAGTTTATAGGAGAATACAAAGAAGAGAAATATTTATAAACCTAGAATCATGAACATACGAACAGAGGTCCAACTAGCTATTTCCACCTTAGGGAAGTCAGTTGAACCTCTGGTACAAAAAATTTACATGTTTGTAGGCATGTTTTTCATTGCTATTAGTTATCTACAATTTAGAGAGTTGTAAAATGGCCCCCCATAAAACCAGAACCAGAAAACTCTAAAGGGTATGTTCTAGACAATGCATAGATTTTCATCCAAGTACAAATTGTTTTCTCTACATCACAAATCAAGTGCCAAGGACAATGTATGGTCACAGTGGGTACTCAAGATTTTTTAACCATTAATAATTCTCCAAAAATGATGATTTCTCCATGGTCTCAGTATTCAGCTCTATTGCTCAATATTTGAGATACCTGGAGAGCAATTTGCTCTTTGTGTTCTGGCCTGATGTCAACTGATTGATGCCCAAGAGTTAATATGTGAACTTTCTGTCAGATTGCATTTCTCTGATCCTGTGAGGAATAGTATATTTGCCTATTTTTTCCCCCTCTCCTCATTTGAAGAGGCTTGTCAAGCTATTGCAAGATAACAGGGGTACTATTTATGGGAGTCCTTATCTTTGTCTGGCATCAGTGATAAATCAAAATTTGGATCCATTCCTGCTTGTGACTATCTTTTTATGAGGGATATGCCTAGGTACTGCCAGTTAAATTGACATGTCCCTGTCCTTTACTAACACTTACCTTCTGCCATTTGACAATTCATTTTGGCCTATTTTCTTTTCTATGTTACCATCTACTCTAATGACTGTTCTTTCCTCTTCCTTCCTTTCTTCTCTCCTGCTTGATTTTCAGAGTCCAACAGTCAACACTTGGAAACAGATCAAACGCTAAATCTGAGCTATTCTTTCCATTATTTGTTAATAAAAATTGTAAAGCAAACAGATAAGATTTTATGATAAAAATATTGTAGGACTTTGGTAAAATCAGGGGTACATGTGGGGATTGTTAGTGCTCTCTTGGAAAGCATCCCTATAATTGAATGCTATCACTGCTTCCAATGATAATTTTCAAGACATCAAGGATGAAATTGGCCTTTAGGTTGAAAGTGTTAGCATTACCTTTTAAACTCAGATGAATGAATAGTTTTAATAGTACTTGCTTTAATGGATACAAGGCCCTTATCAATGTTTGATTTCTAGGTTTAATTCATTTTTAAGATCTTATTTTTCTCTAGAAGTGAGGGATTTTTTTCTTCAAAGTTCATTTCTAATTTAGTTTTCAGACCAGAGTTGGCTGGTATACTCATTTTTCATCATATGAGAGAACATTGGCAACACAGTTATGCTTCAAGCAGAATTTTACTGGAGTGGAACCCAAAATCATTTAACCTGAATGGATAACACATTGGCAAATCCTCATCTCTTGGGTGTGTTTGTGTGTTAAGTCACAATATAACTTCAATAATTGGGGTTTCTTTCTGCAGTCAAGAGTCTATCAAATTATAGAAAAGTGTCAAACAAGGCTAATTTGAGTAAATTCGGACTAACGCAGATTTTGAATTCTTTTGAAGCTTGAATAATGAAATATTTTAAAATAAAACAGGTTTTATTACATTTGTATTGTGATAAAATTAGAATGCTAATATATTCATTGCCATCAATAGTTTTTCAAAAGATGCCAGCTTATTAATGAGGTTTTTTTCAAGGTATCAAAAGTACTTTAAAGCAGCCTATACTCATAAGAAATTTGTACATTATCTTCAAAATCATTTTGACATGACTAATTAGTTAAGTAAATCTGCCTTTTCCATTTTGCCCCAAATCTCAGGGTAGGTCTTTACATATTGTGAATGTTTAACAATAACAACAACACATAATTTATTGGCTAATTAATCGGTGTCAGGTACTTTTGAAAGTTTTCTAAATGTATACATTGATTTAATTGTCATAACAATTATATGAAGTAGATACTTTTCCATCCCTGTTCTGCAGGTAAAGAAACTAAGGCACAGGGAAGTTAAATAATTTGACCACAGTCCAATGGCAAGCATATATTGGAGCCATATTTGAACCAAAGCAGGCTGCCCATATGCCCACTTCTCCTGAGCACTGTTCTACTCTGCCTTTGAATAAATGGTCTGATATATTTATTATTTGATAAATTCAAAGGTAAACTTCAAGAGGAGGGATTTGGTATTTGTGAGTTGTCTACTGTGTTCAAGGAACCCTGCTGGATGATCTGTGTAATTCATATATGTGATAGGGTTTTATTCTCCTCACTTTTTAGATGAAGAAAATGATTCTGAAAAATCTTAATTAACAATTCAGATGGCCACTCAGATCTGTTCATTCTAAAGCCCTGGTTCTTTCTATTTAATTACATTGCCTCTGAATGTTTTCTGAAATTTGGTCATAGGTCAGAAGAAAAAGAATAATTAAGCTTTCTTTTACTTGAAACTACAAGGATGAAGTAGAGTACTTATTAAAAAAAGAAAGCTCTTTTATCTAACAATCGTGGTTGTAAATAGCCTGGTTTTGATGTATCCGTGGAAGGTGAAAAGAGAAAATAAAATAAAAAGGAAAATGGGTTTGCTGTCTGTTATTGAATTAAATATTATTTGGATAATACTAAACAGTGTTTAAGAAAATTAAGTTTAAGTCTAAGTTATAAAATTTACTCTGTTTAAGCAGTGCTTCACTTTTTTAAGCTTTTTAAACCAGTAAATAAGAGGGTTGACCTATCAAGAATTTTCATTGTGTTGTCACAATGTGTCACATTGTATTGTCAGATTATATTTTAAGCAGATGATATATATGTGAACACAAATGAAAATGTTTTGTGTGAAGTAGAAAAGGTGGGTTTGACATTTGCCCAATAAGAAGTTAATTTTGCCTGCTCTATGGCCTTCACATGACTACAAAAAACAATATAAAATCAGTAAGTAGATTGTACAAGGTCTGTTCCACCTCTGGTATTCTACAACCAGCGACAGAGAACTACAACACTTGTTTTCATCATGAAACTCACAAGATGGCAGTCCTGAATGCAGTGTGGTCCAATGGGTATAGCCAGGTTTGCTCTATGAACTAACTTTATTTTTACACCTTTCACCTCAATTCAATATTAGAATGCAAGAAGTAAAATTTCCATTATATAATAAATTTGAACCCACTTTAATTTGGAAAATGTTATTCCACTCATGAACTTATGTATTTAATAATAATTAGTAAATAGATCACTTGAGACATACCTCAAAATAATTGCAACACACTTTCATTAAGACACCATTGACAAGAATTGATCTATGCCTTAGATAATGCTAATGGCTTGATGTTTGAGGAGCGGGAGGATTAAGCACATGTAGTGATGCTCCCTGCAAATAAAAATAATTCTCAAACAAGTTTTACAAATGCTGAGGAAAGAAGTCTGTTAAAGCCTAAGATAGGATAAGTGTATCATACAACTACTTTGTGACATCTCTAAAAACAATGTGAATGCAGGTGATAGCATTAATTAGGATTTGTTTGGTAACAATCTCAAAATATTAGTGGTTTTAAACAACCAAGATTGATTTCTTGCTTACATAAAGTATGTTGAGAGTCCACGCATTTTTCCAGGTTACCTGTCCTTCATCTGAAGAACCAAGATTGCGCTTTTATAAAAATATTTACTTTCTGGATCATGGAAACAGGTAAGGAAAGCAAACGGAAATATTGGTGAACAGCACTAATATCTACCACAGTGGTAAATGAGTAAAGGTCTGAGCATGTCCCAACTTCATGCTGCTTTTTTTGCCCAGCAAATTTCTAATTTGACCCATTTTATCCCTATATTTGTTACCTGTTTTCTCACTTTTCATTTAAATACCAAATATTTTAAAAGACATTTTAATTTGCCACAATGCTTAGAATCTAGCTATTAATGACTCGTTCCATTCTTACTGGCCTTGACTGTCGGAAGAAAACTGATATGCTTTATGATTCTGAGCATAAGCATCAGCAATTCATTCAATAGTCTTTTCCTGTTAGTCAAGGAAGAAAACCAGAGGCTAAAGCAGAAGCCTTTAAGCCTGCCTGTTTACTTAGTTCCTGCATCTAGTGCTCACCATTGTGCTGTATTCTTCTATTGTATGGTCTCTCTTTGCTTCATCCACCCATCTCTAGCATCAAATATTACAACAAATAATATTGTATGGCAGGTAGTCATTGAAGGTTTGGGGTAGCAGGGGTTGGGAAATTGTATACTAGTGCATGATGAAGAAAAACTCTAAATTTAATACTAGATCTCTCTCTTCATTACAGTACCTCAGACATCTTCATGTATTTACTCTCCAGGCCCAGTCTCTCACCATATTATTAGATTTCCTCTATCCCTTTCCCACAGGTGTTAGTCAAAAACCTAAACATTTTCATTAACCTGTTAAGAAGAGTTCTCTATCTCCGGACAAGGCCATTATTTACATATCTTGAAACTAACTGAGGTGTTTTACTAAATTAAAAAAAAAAAATCTCTTAAAGTGCAGAATATTTAGCCACATAAAGAACCACTCAGAAAAGACAAGTAAATAAGAGATATATTTTTCTTTAATACATGCTGGACTGTGGACAGAGTAACCTATAGGAACCATGAATGTCAGATGGGGTCCTTCCTGTTACATTTGTGAGATATGCTGCATACAATGGGCTTTACAAGATCTCACAATTGTCCTAGTATTTTCATCTGATACTGGCCACAAACCTTGTTCTTTTCTTACTGGGTAAATTTCAAAAGCCGAAAAGTTGCATGTGAATCAAGAAAGCTCCATGGAGTTCAGACAAACTTTGAACTCCAACTGGCAGGGAACAGAATTGAAAACTTTACAAAAACACCTTTATTCTCAGGGTCAGCTCAGCAGGGACCAGGTAGTATAGAACAGGTGAGAATGAAAGCTAATCAAGAAAGGAAACCCTTTCAAACAACAACATCAGTCACAAAAGCTGTGTTTCACAATCAGGGTACTAGTAGGGTCGGTTCTTATTGTAACCAAAGCGTCCCTTATGGTTTTCTCCTTGATGCTCAAATCCAGTTCAGAGGAAATGTTCCACTACCGACTTCTTTCTTATGTCTCATAAATAAATCAGCAAGATAAAAATAGCTGCTTCTCTCAAAGCTAAAGCAAAATGAAAGTCAAGGTTTCAGCAATCTTCCTTCACCCTTTTGCTTGTCTGGTTTGGTTTTTGTTGTTGTTGTTGTTGTTGTTGTTGTTGTTGTTGTTTTGTAATAATTTCTAGAATACTCTGAGGGCAAGAATTTTTCAAGGATAAGTACAGGTTGATTTTGAAAGAAAATATTTATAATATTGATTGTTACTTAAAATTTAGGATTGACTAGTTTTATTGGAAAAGTAATCCATGTTATCCTCCTTCAAAAAAATCCACTTGTTTATAGAAATATTTGAGGGTGTAATTGTATTATACCTCTTGCAAGAATCGAAACAGTACTTCCTTTAGAAGTCCTAAAACACATGGGGCTATGAAAATAAACCAAAGGTGGGTTTTCTACTTGTGTCTATGGATAAAATTATCCCGGAAGTTTAGGGAAGCATGTTGTGAGAGAGATTTGTAAATTGAAGTCCCCAAGTAGAGAAGGTTCTGGGAAGTAAGTTTCATCATTTATCGTTGTATGTAAAAAAAAAAAAAAAAATATATATATATATATATATATATACACACATATACATATATATATATATATATATATATATATAATTTCAGGAATTTAGCTAGCACTTAGAGTCAGCTTATTTTTCTAATGGCTACAAACACCTCCTTGATCCCTCTTTCTCTGTTCTTCAAAAAGACATGGGAGAGCTTTAGATACCATGAGTAGTATAAGTTTCCTTCTTGGAGACTGTTCTTAGAGCTTTGATATATGGAGCCTCATTTAATACAGAAAGAGTAATGTGGTCACTCTGGATAAACTAAAACATAATGTTTCATATTCATTAACTTCATATAACATTTCAGAAACTAAGGGCTGTATTATCTTTATCCTCATATTTAGTTACTTAGTCATTTCCAAATTTTGGCAAAAGTGTATCTTTTATCTCAGAGTTACAAATCCCATTGCACAATTTACTTTAAAATGTCACCGTAACTTTCAACTTTGTCTTGGGATATGGAAAGTTGAAAAGACCATCACTCCCACCCACACTTACAATAACAACAAAAAACAGTAATCTACAAAATTACAACCTTCTTGAATGTATCAGGGCTGAACTCACAAGAAAATCAACAAGCCCAAAATATAAGATACTCTTCCAAGGAGAGAGTAAAGGAGTTGCTTGCTTATCTATGGAAGACACAAATCATCATATAACTCATTGTGAATTTTTAATAAATATAAATCAATATCTGAATGCTGATTATAGACTAGTATGAAAGTATAGAAATTTTGGAAACTGCAAACCCAAGAGTTCCAGTTCATTGGCTCTTCTCCACTGACATCACTAAGTTATCATGAGAAATACTGGGAGCAGGGCAAGAGACTAGAAAGAGTATCTCTTATTATAAAGACCTGGGTAAGGGGAACAGCAGCTGCCATGGGAACAAAACTTGAAACCTTGCCCGGATACTTCTTCTCTACTCCCCAAGGAAGAAAATTCAACATCAGCTGGGGAAAGAACAATAAACTCTGTCATATTCTCAGTACAGATAAATACCTGTCAAAACTGGCAAAAGGAGGGGTGCCTGGGTGACTCAGTAGGTTAAGCATTAAACATCCGACTTCGGCTCAGGTCATGATCTCTTGGTTGTGAGTTCAAGCCTGCAAAGGGCTCTGTGCTGACAGGTCAGCCTGGAGCCTGTTTCAGATTCTGTGTCTCCCTCTGTCTTGGCCCCTCCTCCGACCCACCCCATCCCTCCACTCTCACTCTGTCTCTCTCTCAAAAATAATAAACATTAAAATAATAATAATAATAATAATAATAATAACAACTGTTTAAGGGAAACAAAAGAAATCCCTCTTTCCTTGGGGAAGGGACAGGAAAACATCCAGATCATCAAGGATCCCTTTCCACTGGGGACAGGGCCAGATCTCTGAGAAAGACTATCCCTGAGACTCAGGGATGTACCATCTGCATAAGACTAAGGCTGAACCAGAAAAACAGAGAAGACTTTCTTCTTCATGTGACCCCTCTCCTCCACCTCCCCTGGCTCTGCCACAGAGCTAGCAAATGTAAAAGAACAAGTAAGAGCAGTCCAAAATACTGCAGGGGAAGGAGCAAAAGCAAGAAGCAAAATGCTCTTTGTGATACAGGAACAGAGAGGAAATTTAAATGCAGCAAATTCAGCAAATATTATAAACAATTCTCTAGCTCCACTCTAAACAGAAGGCAATGCTAGAAAAATTTAAAGACTAGTGATGTACTGAGTAAAACCTTAGTAGCAAAAACTCTAATCTCAGCTCAATTCACTCAATCCTCCATGCAAAGGACTAGAAAAAGAAGAGGAAAGCCCATTTCCAAGAATAAATAAGATTTAACTCAATCTCTACTACCTTACAAAAGGTATATCTCTTTCGACCAAAAATGATGAAACCTACAAATGAATAGGGAAAAATAAAAATATTGTCAAGGGACAAAACTGTCAACAGAATAAGATTCAAATATTACAGTGATATTAGGACAGGAGATATAAATAATTATGATTAAAATATTTAATGATCTACTGGAAAAGGTCTATTATATGAATGAACAGGTGATGAATTTTAGCAGAAACTATAATAAAGGATCAAATATAAATGGTAGACATAAAAATACAGTAACATGAAAACTAGTTTCAATAGCTCATCAATAGACTGACAGCTGAGAAAAGAATCAGTGAATATGATTCTAGATCAATAGCTACAATGTAAATTGGAGTACAAAGAGAAAAGCAAATGAAAACAATTGAAGTTTCCAAGATAGACGAGGCAGTTTCATTTGGTCTAACACATATGTAATTGTAATCCCAGAAGGAAGAGCAAGACAGAGAAAAGAAGAAAGATGTTTGAGCAGATAAGAGCAGATAATTTTGGAAAATTAATGAAAGATACCAAACAACAGATCCAAGGATCTTCTGTAAGACTAAACAACATAAATCTCCCCTCCCATCCACATCCCTCCCCCCCCCACACACACGATATATCGTAATAAAACTCTTGAAAACTAAAAATAAAGAAAAAATCTGGAAGATAATGAGGAATAAAAGACACATATATATAGAGGAACAAAGATAAGTATTACAACAGGCTTTTTGTTAGAAGTTATTATGCAAATCAGAAGAAAATGGAATGATGTCTTTAAAGTGCTAAAAAGAAAAAAAAAATCCTAACAGCAAATATATCTTCAAAATATAAAGGAGGAATAATGATTTTTTTCCAGATAAAGACTAACAAAAAATTCATTGCCAGCATCCCTTCTAAGAAATGTCAAGAGGAATTTCTCCAGGCAGAAAGACTATGACACCAAAAAGCAAATTTCACCTACACAAAGAAATGGAAGAGTGCTCTGAGTGACATACTTGAAGGTAAATACAATATTATTTTGGTATTTTAATTACTTCAAAAAATGACTGCCTAAACAAAAAGATTATCAATGGTCAGTATATTTATAGCATATGTAAAAGGTAAAATATATTAAAATAATGATGGCAAAAAAGGATAGAGGAAACTGGGAGTCCATTTTTAATAAAGTTTTAATTCTATACATGAAGTAGTATAATATTATTTGAAGGTAGACTGTTATTATTAAAGATGTATACTGCAACTCTATGGTAAACTACAAAATTATTTTAAAAGAGTTATAAATAATAATCCAGTACTGGAAATACAATATAATTATATACAACATTCAATCTGGAACTTATGCTTTCAGGAAAATGGAGTAGGTATGTTTCCCTATTTTCCTAGATACAACTAAATACTCTCAATATTACACATGAAACCCAAAAAGGAGACTCTAGAAAGTGTGGAGAAGAAGGCAGAAGTCCTACTGAACGTGGAACTTCAGGAATGACATGGTGGTGAGTTCTCTGAAATTTCCTTTTATGGGGGCATCTAGGTGGCTCAGTTGGTTAAGTAAGCATCCAACTTTGGCTCAGGTCATGATGTCACAGTTTGTGAGTTTGAGCCCCACATCCAGCTCTGTGCTGATAGCTCAGAGCCTGGAGCCTGCTTCAGATTCTGTGTCTCCCTCTCTCTCTGCCTTCCACTGTTTGTACTCCGTCTCTGTCTCTGTCTCTCTCTCTCTATCTCTCTCAAAAAAATAATATTAAAAAAAATAATTTCCTTTTATGTCACATATTCCAGTCTTGGAGGCAAAGAAGCTAGGACACTGAAACACTAAGGGGCACAGACCCAAGAGGAAAAACAATAATGACAATAAACACAACAACAAAAACCTGAATTTCCTAGTCAAAGACCAGGAAGTGGTAGCCAGGCAAGGAAGAAAACCCTTTGACAGTATTCTCTACTCCAGCCAAGCACCACAGAAAAAAACTGTGGTTCCACCTGTACTCATGACAACAAAGATCAAGTGGGAATCCTAGACATCTTTTCTTGGAAGACTGTAATGATATATGCCCTAACTGTGCTGGGTGGTGTCAGAAGGATGAACAGGAAGCCAGGACCTTCATTCCTACTGGACACTAACATTGGACACTTATTCCAGTGGCAATAGAAACCATGTGCAAAGCCAAGATTTCTAGCCACAGCAGTAACAAGAACCATAGTCCTCCCCAAAAAAGTGGTATCAGAAGAGGTCTAGTGGACAGTAAGCATTTTCCTCATTTCCCAGCAATTATGAGATCAATGCAACTACAGTGTCAGTGGAGACCACATAGGGAGCCAGAATTCTCACCCCTACTCAACAGTAATGAGGAGCCCCCTTCCCTCAGGTATACACAGTATCCAAGTAGAGAATCTAGGCTTCTATCTCCTACTATCAGTAACTATGTAGCAATCCCCTTCTTCTGCCAGAGTGGTGTCAGAAAAAGTCAGCTAGAATATATGGTATAATTAAGATCCTTTGACATAATACAAAAATGATCAGGATACAATTGAAAAAGCACTCATGCTAAGGACCAGAAAGATCTCAAATTGACTAGGCAAATTAATAAACATCAAGATGTTAGATTTTAGAATCATCTGACAAAAAAAGATAACTAATCAGTATGATATAAATGAAAAACTACAAACAGGCTTGAAACAAAATTTAAAAGAATAAAAAGTTCCATCCAAGAAATTTAAAAATCAACAAAGAAATAGAAGATAAAAAGAAGAACTATATGGAAATTATAAAACAGGAAAATACAGTAACTCAAATAAAAATCTTAGTAGATGAACACAGCAGCAGAGAGGAGAGACAGAGGAAAAAAATCAGCTAACAGGAGATAGAGTAATAGAAATTAGCAAATGTAGATAGTGAGAGAAAGTAGCCAGATAAAACTGATAGCCTAAGGGAACTGTGGGACTATAACAAAAACTCTAGCATGAATGTATTGTTGAAATCAAAGAAAAAAGGGAGAAAGATGTTGGGCTGTAAATATACTCAAAGAGACCATCACTGAAACTCCAAATTTGGTAAGATATATAAGTCTACAGATTTTAAAAAATGAGTAAACCCCAAACAGTATATATACAAAGAAATCCACACTACGAGCCACCTGAAAGCTAGAGACAAAAGTTCTTTAAAGCAATAAGAGAGAAATGACAATTTGCCTGTAAAGGAAAAACATTTGTAGGACAGTAGATTTCTCATTAGAAACCATGGAAACCAAAAGGAAATTGCAGAATATTTTTCAGGTGCTAAACGTAAATATTGTCAACCTGGAAACCTATACACCCAGAAAAAATATCCTTCAAGAATGAAGAGGTAATTAAGAACTTCTCAGTTGAAGGTGTGCCTGGGTGGCTCAGTTGGCTAAGCATCTGACTTTGGCTCAGGTCATGATCTCACGGTCTTTGGGTTCAAGCTCCACATTGGTCTCTGTGCTGACAGCTCAGAGCCTTGAAACTGCTTCAGATTCTGTGTCTCCCTCTTTCTCTGTCCCTCCCTTGCTTGCGCTCTCTCTGTCTCTCTCTCTCTCTCAAAAAATTCTGATATGAAGAAAAATGAAGATTTGTCACCATCAGACTCACTCTAAATGAAAGGCTAAAGGATGTTCTCTAAACAGAAAGTAAATAACAAGGAAGGACCTTTAGCATATCTAGAATGAAGAAAGAACACAGTAAGCAAAAATATGGGTTAAATGTAGTAGGCTTACCTTCTCTTGGGTGTTATAAATTGTGTTTGATGTTTGAAGCAAAAAATTATAACACCATCTGATTTTGCTTAAATATATGTAAACAAAATATTGAAGAAGCTATATTGTAAATGCAGGAGGGTATGGAGACATGAAGAAGGCAGGGTTTCTGTACTTTACTCAAACTGTAAGATTATGACACCAGTGGTCTGGAATATGTTATGTATATATAATATAAAACCTATATCAACCCCTATAAAAGTTGGAAAAAGATACATCCAAAAACACTATATGGAAATAAAAATGAAATTCAAAAAAAATGTTTAAGTTATTGAAAGGAAGGCATAAAAAAGAAAACACTGAAACAAAAATGGAGAATAGAAAATAAAAATGTCAGGCTTGTGTCCTAAACTATCAATAATTAAACATAATTACTCTACTTAATGGCACATTCAAGTGATGACAATACATACACCAAAATAGACAATGTTCTGGGCCATTAAAAAAAAAACTGAATAATTAAAAAGAAAAAGAAGTCATATAGAGTGTGTTCCTAGCAACAATGAATTAAACTAGAAACCAATAAAGATAACAGAAAAATGTGCATATATTTCCAAACTAAAAACAAACAAACAAACAAATAACACCTCCCCCTCTTCTAAGTAATCATGATGCCAGGTGGAAGTCTAAATAGATATTCTAAAGTACATGGAACTGAATGAAAATAAAAACACAACATATCACAACGTATGGTATGCAGGTCAGCAGTGCTGAGAAGAAAGTTCATACTGCTAAATGCATATCTTTGAAAAGAGAAAACGTTCAAATCCATACTGTAAACTTCCATCTCAAGAACTTAGAAGAGAAAGGGTAAACAAACCAGAAGAAAGTAAATAAGAAAAATCAGGAGAAATTAATAAAAATAGATAAAATACAGAAAGTCAATGAAACATAGATTGGTTCTCTGAAAATATCAATGAAAATTGACAAACATTTAGCGTGATTGAGGAAAAAAAAGAAAAAGCCATAAATAATATAAAACTAGTATTAGAGACCTCACTATAGACTACAGACATAAAAAGGATAATAAAGAAATTCAATTAATTATTCTATAAACATAAATTTAACAATGTAGATGAACTAGATCAATTCCTCTAAAGGTGCAAACTAGCACAACTCAGCCAATATGATACAGGTAATTTAAATAGTCATATAACATTTAAGGACAGAAAATAGGTAAGGATATAGAACAACACGGCCAACAAACTTAATCTAATTGACATTTTACAGATAATTCCACCTAACAACAGTGATTTTTTTTTCCAGGTGCATATTTAGGTGAGACATTCATCAAGAGAGACTATATTCATGGCAAACAAGTGAAAAAATATTTTGAGAGTAAAACCACTTTGATATGTCAAAAATAACATATGGTGGAGTTGTATTAACATGATTAAACACTGTTAAAAGAGCAGGAACACTAATACAATGAAAAATTTTCATATTCAATTTTTTTTTCTTTTGCAGGCTATGTAGGTGTTATCTTTGTTTTGACTAAATAGACATTAATATACAGTATTTCATATATTTTTATAAGAAGAATGAATCCTATTTTTAAGTAGAAGTCAAAATCTTCAATTTTATAAAATAAAGCTAATTCTAGGGACAGAGATGAAAATATTACCAAGCTGAATTTGAGATTGTTATAATAGTACTATTCGTGAAAAATCCCATTGTAAATTAAACAAAAGCAAAACTAAAAGAAATAAGCAACAGCAGCAACCACTCCCCATAATCATCTCCCCGTTTATATGGGAGACATTTTATCATTAATAATCTTAAGTTAAGTGCACTGAAAGATGCGGTTAGAATTGGGCTGAGCAATTTGGGGGTGGTAGTATGCCATTAGAGCAGCCAGAGCACTTAAACTTCCATGAACTCTCATCACTTAGCAGGAGGCTAAGAAAAGGAAAGCTCATCATAAGTGGTGGAGGCAGGAGGTTAAACGAAAGCATTCAGTGGATAGGTTGGCCATCAAAATGAACACATTCAGAGAATAAATGAGTAAGTCAGTGGATCAATGTAAAGAACTTTACCCAGCACTTAGAAGGAAAGGATAAAGCGATGAAATGAGGGAGGCAGAAGTTAAAGTGTCAACATCAGTGTAATAAGAGCACCAGGAACACTAATAATTACACAGTGGGGAGGAAATATCTGAACCTGAGCATTTCCTGAAATTGAAGAAAAATAATTAATCCTTTAATTTGTAAGTGTTTATTTAATGCCAAATAAGATTAAATGTTGTGTATCATGAATTGCCATATATACAAACTACTGAAATCATCAAAGACAAAAAGAAGCAGATCTGATTTACTGAGGAACAAGATTCATGAACATCGGAGAACGATCTCAGCAGAAGGGGGGATACGGTGTTAGAAAATCACATTTGTAAATACTTCACGTGCATAGCCCTCCTTTGTTTGATTTCATTTAAAAACATTTTTTTTAAGTTTATTTATTTAAAGAGACAGCAAGTGAATGGGGTAGGGACAGAGAGAGAGGAGAGAGCGAGAAAATCTCAAGCAGGTTCTGGAGCCCAACGTGGGGCTTGAACTCACAAACTGTGAGACCATGACCTGAGCCGAAATCAAGAGTCAGTCACTTAACCGACTAAGACACTCAGGCATCCCTGTTTGTCTTCACTTTTAATTAAGACCCCCAATTTTAGATTTGAGGAAACCACCAGCACTGTAGTCAGTTAATAAACAACAATTTTTATTTGATACTAATCCTAATATCAGCTTTGTGTAGTGTCAGGTCACATGGCAGAGTGAAATCCATTTGATGTTATAACTGCCAAGGTACTTAGACTGGGAAGAGTGATTAACAAAGGATGGATATGGTGGGGGCCAGTAAAGAGAGGGGAAGATACCAGGTTCAGAATAAATATATACAATATATAATATGTATTTCATATATGCACACACACAAAATATAGATAATTATACAACAGAGTAGTAATTTTAGGTGACAGAAATTCTATGTACAATAGAATCACACCAACTCTTTTTACTTCTGTTTCAGGCAGGATGAAATAATAGGAAACTGTATGACACTCATGTTCTAAACATTTGAAAAAAATCGCTTTAAAATAATTTCTTGAAATGTATCAATGACCTGATGGTCTAATAATAAATATTTCAAGGTCAAAGATGGCTTAAGGAAGTAGGAATTCCGACAGGTAAATTGGGCATTAAAGCAATTTTTCCTTTGAGAACATTTGCTGAAACTGAAGACCACAGAGTTTTGATTTTAGCAGCCCCTCAGTGTGTAGAGAAGAGGAAGGAAGTCTAGGACTTATCCAAGTGGAGAGTCCAAGAGAAACAAGCCTACCCTTGACACAACGTTGACCCTGAAATACAGCACCTCTCATGTAAAGATGAATTAGAAATAAACCCGATATTCCTTTGTTACTAACAGTGTATAATTCAAGTCAAAACAGGCCCTACAGTGAAAAATCTATGTTAGAAATAATTCATGATCACTAAACTGTGTGTGATCACCTGTATGTGAAGTCCCAGTTTGCATGTTCCTAGTGTTCTAAGGGGATTTTGAGTTAAAAAGTGGCTTTTCAGTGTTCTCATGTTCTTGATTAAAGGAAACATTTCTCTTTTGGAGGAACTTATCTTCAATCAGGCAGTAAAGCTTCCTGATAGACTAATTTTAAAAACTACAATATTTCCATTCAAAAATCTCTCTCTCTCACTCTCTCTCTCTCTCTCTCTCTCTCGATCACACACACACGAACCACTAAAAAAACACTAGCAGAAAATATAAAATCAAATCCCTAAATCTTCAGATACTGTGATTTATCAAGTGAAGAACATAACAATTTGTTAAATATACTTAAATAAAAAAGAAGGAATTGCAAACTTAACATCTGAAACTTAAAAACAAGTTAATTATACTCACAAAATAATCAAACATAACCGCTAAAACTGAAAACTAACACGAAATTTCTTAAAAGAACACATTGAACAGGATTAGAGAGACTAAAGAATTACTTGTAAGATAGATTTGGGGGAAAAATGTCTAGAAAGTAGGAAAGTGAAACAGATGAAAAGTGTTAAAAAGAGTAGAGAAAAAATTAGGCAAAGAAATATTTGAAGTAATAATGATTTAGAACTGTCTTGGTCAGTTTGGGCTGCCATAACAAAATACCATAGACTAGATAGTGTAAACCACTAAAATTTATTTTTCACAGTTTTAAAGCTGGGAAGTCCAAGTTTCAAGGTGCCAGCAAATTTGATTTCTGGTGAAAACTCCTTCCTGGCTTGCAGGCAGCTATTTTCTTTCTGTGTCCTCACATGACAAAGAGATTAAAAAAAACAACCTGAGGTCTTTTCTTAGAGGGGCACTAATCCCAACATTAGGGCCCAAACCTCATGACCTGATGTAGTCTGTTACCTCTCAAAGGCATCTCCAAATACTATTGCACTGGAGATTAGGACTTCAACATATTAATTTGGTTAGACACAATTCAGTCCATAACAAACATTTTCAAGAATTTATAAAAGACATGAACATCATGGATTCAAGATGCCAAAAATCCCAATCATGACAAATAAAAATGAATCTCCATCAAGATACATCAGAATGAGTCTAACACTGCAAAGGAAAAATATTTCAACCAGGGAGAAAAGACAGATATTCTAAAAAGGAGTAAACATTGGACTGACAGCTGCCTTCTAACAAAAATAATAGAAACCAGATGACCAAAAATGACACTGTCAATATATTAATATTCTTGTTCAATCTAGGATTGTATAGCTTACAAAACATTCTTTTGGCAATAGGGGAAAAATAAAGATTTGTTCAAACAAAAAGATAATTTTCTACCAACCAACACTTACTCATGAAAAGTTTCAGGTTATAGTTCAGACAGAAGGAAAGTATCCAAGGTAGAATATCTGAGAAACGTAAACTAATGATGAACAATGAAAATGGTGAATATATGGGTAAATGTGAACAAGTAATTTTGAATTACTTGTAGTTGGAACACCTGGGTGGCCTAGTTGGTTAAGCATCTGACTCTTGATTTCAGCTAACAGTTCATGAATTCAAGCCCTGCATCTGGCTCTGCGCTGACAGTGCTGAGCCTTCTTGAGATTCTCTCTCTCCCTCTCTCTCTGCCCCTCCCCCACTTACACTCACTCACTCTCAAAGTAAATAAATAAATTTTAAAAATATATCAATGCAGGTCTAAAAGAACAAAAACAATACCATGGACTTTTACCAGTTATAGTTGAAGTGCTTTATAATCTTTGTTAATATTTTAAGGTAAGAAAAGTAAGAAGACTGTTGCGATTATACCCTAAATGTGCACATCAAAATATCTAAAATAATAAAATAGAAATAAAGTATATAACCTCCAAACTACTGGATAGTTAACTAAGAAAAATTACTCAAATTAAGGTAGGAAAGAAGAGACATTTTTAAAAGGGGTACAAGTAGCACAAAATAAGGTAACAGAGGGAACTGTAAATGGGGTAATACAGCTACAATAAAAGTAAATGGACCAAATGTTACATTTTGAAAGACTGTCAGAATAGAAATTTTTAATTCAGATACTTGTTATAAGAAAAAGATATGACTTAACTATGCATAAAATTTAGAAATTGGAAGAATATATGCTAGGGAAGTTATAATCAAATTAAAGCTGGTATAACTATACTATACATAATCAAAATCCTCATCAAATCAAATCAAGTCCCCAAGATAGTCTCAAAACATATAAAACAAAAATTGACAGAACTAAAAAAAAAAATCTATCATCAAATTGAGATTTAACAAATTTCTATGATTAACTGATAGATACAATAGATGAAAAATCAGCAAACATAGAAGAGATTAATGATGCATTTAAAAATAATGTTTAATCAGTTCTAGAACAGTGAAATGAGGAATAGGTGAACTTGCTCTCTGTATAAATAATAAAAATAAAAGCAAAACAACTAAAATCAACCAGTGCAGACATTTGGCAATTAAATGAAGTCACGAATCAACGGAAAATTCTCTATCCCAGGGAATCTACAGACACTTTAATATCAGCAGTCTGGGGCATTTTCATGTATGGCTTTTCCCATATCTCCTCCCATCCCAGTGCTACTGTTACCAGGATCTGGCAGCATTGTGGACAACAGTAATATATGACCACTTGGAGATCTGTTAAAAGCACCATCTCTAGGGTATAGTCAGTATTTGTGTGAACTTGCAGTTACCCGGTAAACTTCTATTGTCAAACATTTGGTGGCTATTTCATTTGATTTAAGCTCAACTCACAAAGGAGTTGCAGCCTACCTCCAAGGCATTTCCAAAACAACAGCTAACTGCTAGCAATGTCTCATCGCCTAAGGTTGTGATTTCAGCTGGGGAAACAAGAACTTGTCTGGGAATTAAAAAGGAAATCCTGGAAAACATATGTGGTTCTTTTGCCTGACTTCTTTCACTTCGAATAATGTTTTTATGGTTCTTTAAACCATTTTGGTACTTTTTTGGCATGTTTGTCAAATTACTGAAGCATTTGCTTCTTTGGCCTTTACCCCTGAATGTGGTTGGGGAAGGGAGAAAAAGAGAAGGAGAAGATGGTGAGAATGCTGATACATAAACTTTGCTGTGAATCTATCTTTTAAGTGAAAGATGAGAATAGAGAGCCAGTAAAAGGGAAAGGAGAGACTCAGTGGGACAAGAATAATCCCAAAGTTAATTATAACAGTAAACAGTAGCTACTATATTATGTTACTGAATATCAGGCACTCTACCAAGCAAAGGCATATACTAACACATTTTATTCACTTCATGCTCACAGCAACCTGGTAAGGCAACTTTATTAATTTCATAGATGAGGAAATACATGTTTAGCGATATTAGAGTTTCACAGAAATAGGTTGAACATCACTCTGAAGCCTATATTCTTAATTCTGTCTCACCAATAAATAAAAATGTTACAACAGGACAGAGTTGCAGCAGAATTGCTAATGAGGGGGAAGGGAAGAAAGTGCCATCAAGTACCCCAATAAACCTATGGCCTCCTTTTCAGGACAGTTAAGTAAATTGTGAGGGTTGGAACATATGACAGTCATTGTATAACCTTGGTGTAACCTCATGTATTAGTTTTCTATCCCTGTGTTCTACCCACATTAGTTCAGGTGAGGTATAATGAGACCAGATACAGCTGAAGAAAGAGATACTGGCAAGAGTTTTATGTTTACTCACAGTTGCCTGAGAAGAAGACCGCCATGACACTCTGGGGGAAGCGCTCGGGTCAGTCAGGAGGCAAAGAGAAGGAAACCACTGGCAGGCGCATTTGTTGTGGTTTCCATGGAAAGGAATGGGTGAGGTGAGCAGGTTCTAGAGCACAGGGGCTGTCCCTGAGAGTCTGGTAACTGAACCTGGGAGTATTAGGGTGGGTGTGTGGTGGCCCAGAGGGTAAGAGCCAGATAGGGGAATTGATTGGGATCTGGATTCAGCTGCTTAAGAAAGAGAACTGACCTGCCTCTACTGAGGGCATCAAAACTGGGTCAAAATAGCATTAAGAAACAAAACAAAAGAAACAAACAAAAAATATTGGGGCACCTGGGTGGCTCAGTTGGTTAAGTGTCCAACTTTGGCTCAGGTCGTGATCTCCCGGTTTGTGGGTTCGAGCCCCACGTCGGGCTTTGTGCTGACAGCTCAGAGCCTGGAGCCTGCTTCAGATTCTGTCTCCCCCTCTTTCTGCCCCTCCCATGCTCATGCTTTGTCTCTGTCTCTGTCTCTCAATAATAAATAAACGTTAAAAAAATTAAAAGAAAAAAAAACACAAACAACAAAAACCTATATGCATACTGTTGTGATGAAATTATAAAGCTAGTATCTAAAAATGAGTCAAATTTGTATCTTGCATTTCTTCAAATCAGAAGCCGAGTGGGTCCAGCTGATTTGTCTGCTTAGAAATCAGAGTGTCAGCTCAAGGGAAAATCCTGCTTCCACGTTCATACAACTTGTTGATACAATTCAGTTCCGTGTTATTATAAGACTGCAAGCCCTATTCCCTTGCTGGCTGTTGGCCCAGGGGGACTTTCTCAGCTTCTAGAGGATGTCTGCCTTCTTTGGCTAGTGGATCCCTTCCTCCATCTTGAAAGGCAACAATGGCACAAATACTTCTTATGCTTGAAATCTCTTTGACCTCTTTCTGCTTCATCTCTCCTTGTGGCCAGAGAAAATTCTCCACTGCTAATGACTCATATACTTAGACTGGGCACACCTGGATAATCCAGGATCCTCTCCCATCTCAACTTGAAGCATATCTGCAAAATCCCTTTACCATATAAAGTAATGTATTCGGAGATACCATGGATCAGGGTGTATTCATCTTTGACAGGTCATTATTCTGCCTAATATACTTAGATAAGGTAAATTATCAACATCCAGGTCCATAGCTAGAATAAAATCTCAGGCTGCCACACCTTCACTGATTCACCACAGATCCAGCACCACAAGTGCTTGGCAACCTGCAGGACTCCAGAAAATATCAGAGGACACCTGGGAGCAGTTGAGGCAGAAAAATTGACCAATGGAAGGATTTTAATTATAAGTTCTTTTACGTCTTTTAAGAGAATAAATAAGTATGTAAAGGCATAAATAAGAGGTCATTTGTGGTTTCTGAATTCTACTTCTGCCTTATTTCAAAGAACCCATCTTTCAATTTGCTTTGGTTTTTTCAATTTATTTCTTTAATTTTTTTAAATGTTTATTCATTTTTGAGATACAGAGAGACCAAGGGCAAACAGGGGAGGGGCAGAGAGAGAGGGAGCAGACTCCAGGCTCTGAGCTGTTAGCACAGAGCCCGATGTGAAGTCCGAACTCATGCACTGCAAGATCTAAAGTTGGACTCTTAACTGACCGAGCCACCCAGGCACCCTCTGTTTTTCTTTTCTTTTTCTTTTTCTTTTTTTTCTTTTTTTCTTCAATTTTAATAAAATTGAATTTGAAAGTAATATTACAAATTCAAATGCAACAGTTTGAATGAAGATGGGCATCTCATGTACAAAATACTTGGAGAAGTTAAAGCTAAACTGGCAAATTGAGTGCAGCATTAGCTAACTGGACTTTGTTATTTTTCCTTGATGAAATCCTGACTTGCTACTGCTGCTTGCCTCTATATATTTGTGTCATTTTTTTTTTATTAGACTATAAGGGAAGTTCATGGTTGAAGAGGCCAGATAGGTCCTGATCATATTGGAACATGAAATCATCAAAGCTCAGAGATGAGCTTTTTTAGGGGATGTGATGTAGTAGAAAAATCCCTGGAAGGGAGATTGGAGATCTAATTTGAAACTCAATTCTGCCACCAACCATTGACCTTACAAATCATCAGTTCTCTGGGCCTCAGTTCATATATTCTGCTACTTCTAGTACTACCACTGAAAATATTTTTTGAGTACTCAAAAATGTTACAGCACTTTGACGTTAACATACATAATCCTTTATGTGGAATAACTCATTTAATACTCACAATTCCATGAAGGCAGGAAATGTTATTCCTGGGTTAAAAAAAAAAGTGAGTAAACTAAGAACCAAAGAAGTTAGATGGTATTATCAAGATCATACAACTGGGGGGCACCTGGGTGGCTCAGTTGGTTAAGCTTCTGACTCTTAATTTTGGCTCAGGTCAGGATCTCATGGTCATGAGATCAAGCCCCAGGTCAGGCTCTCAGCATGAAGCCTGTTTAAGATTCTCTCCCTCTCCCCCTGTCCCTACCCCATTCACAGGTACACACACACTCTCTCTCTATTAAAAAAAAAAAAAAAAAAAAGATGAAATGACACAACTGGAGTCAAATCCTGCTCTGTTTAATTCCGAAGAAGTGAATATTGTCTCTATGATTACTTTTTTATGTTTTCATTAAGTTATTTTGACTGTATGCATCTGGAAAATGATACCAGAATGCAAAACAATTAATGGCTTATTATGTCATGTAGTTTCCTTGTCTACATAGAACATGACAACAATTATTTCCTGATTCAGATCAAACTTCTTTCCAACCAGATTGAAGTGGATCTTGCTTGAGGTAGTTCTCTTCATGTAAGAATGAGCATCTGGCTCTCACAGGATCCTTTGCTCACTTTCTTTTTGTGCTACATTCCCCAAAGATTTTATGTGGGTGGGTCCATATAGCTTTTCCCCATTGCCATAGCCTATTTGTAATTTTTCAAATGCCTTAGTTCCCTTTAGTATCTCACCTTCAGGTTCCCTAAGTGAAACTTTGTTTTCCAAGAAAGCTGCACATAGTGTCTTACCACATTTATTTATCCAAAGATCATAAATTTAGGGGATGGAAATCCTGAGCTCTAAATCATAAATACTTTTTAACCTGAATTTTTTTCTCATTTGAAATGAGGTCTTTGTACCATGATAAACATTCTCCCCAAACAAGGTACACACCTAGTTTATCGCACCAAGCAGCGCTGAGTGATTTCCACTCCAGATACATTCTTCATGTCAAGCAATACTCACAGAACAATAGCAATTTGGTCTTCCCTAATCGGACTCTCAGACAACCAAAGTGAGAGCATGCTTAACACAACTTGAATGGTCATTCTTTTATTGGCAGATATTGTGATGCTTGAAAGTTATTGCCAAGAGATTTGGAATTTTTATTGAGAATTCCAGGAAGCCAGAGAGTTCTGGGTAATATGTTAATCACTGAAAAGAAATCTTCTCCTTTGGGGCCAAAATCTGACTTCTGATCCCATAAAAATGTCAGTAAGTCATAAGGGTTCCATTTTCTTATTTATATGATCTCTTTCCTTCATAAACCATAAGAAAATGAAGGGAATTCAAGAACTGCTGAAGGATGAGTGTGTTTCTTCTTGTTGTTTGTATACTTTTTGGCAAATCACACAATATTCCTCATTTTCTGGGGAGAAAGTCAGTTTCCTCAAAAAGTCCCTTGACCTTCTATATACACTACTTGGGACTTTTGGGAGTGTATTCTATATCTTGTGAAGCAAAATCATAAATTTAGGGGATTTACATACACAACACAAACATAAGATGTGTTGTCATGTGCATTGTAAACAGTGTTGGATCTTCTGTAAAGTAATGTTTTCTCAGAAATAAATATAAAGTACTATGAATTTTAGAATATTTATTAGATAATAATTTTCTCTTTCTATCTTCTTGATAGATTTAAAGACTGGGATCCTGATCTTGGCACTCAGGGTATTGCACAATCTTGAAGAAAGGTAACTTTATCTTATTTGCCATTATGGTACAGACACATGCCTGTGGTCCTTCCCATGGCTCTGATTAGCCACAGCAATGGAATCAGATTTGGGGATCAGCTTTGATAGGAAGTTTTGTAGGCCACTGAGGCCTAATTTGTAAGATTCCATCTCCTTATTAATCAGTGTTCCTGACTTTCTGCCTTTATATTTGCCTGTCTAGCCACTCCCAGAAATTTGTCTATTGTTATTGCATTGGCTCTCTGTGTATGAAAACATCAAGGAAAGCAATTATTCTACTCATAAGGGGAATTATTATCTTAACTGTGCTCTTTTTTAAAATAGATCACCTAAGGGGCACCTGGATGGCTCAGTCAGTTGAGCATCCGACTTCAGCTCAGGTCATGATCTCACAACTAATGAGTTTGAGTCCTGTGTTGGGCTCTGTGCTGATGGCTTGGAGCCTGGAGCCTGCTTTGGATTCTGTGTCTCCCTCTCTCTCTGTCCCTTCCCCACTCACTCATGTGCTATCTCTCTTTCTCTCTCTCAAAAAAAATAAACATTAAAAAATTAAAATAGATCACCTGAGGTTTTATTACACATACACACTAAAATATTTGGGTTCTCTGTATGTGAGAAGTATATAGAATGAAGTTACTCCTAGACTACATTAGGATACATAACACCATATGTGCTTAAGAAGGAGCATCAAAAAGGCCTCAAGCTATCAGAACAGTTATTTTAATCGGGCAGAGTCATTGAAAGTCCCATAACCAAGAATGGGGTTACTTTAGAGTATATTTTCATGAGCTTACAAAAAACTCAGAATGTAAATTCCAGAGGAATGCCCTTGGGGCCTTAAAGTACTGTTTTGCTCAAGATTTTCATTAGGTCTTTTGGAGAGGGGAGAGTATTACAAATGCAGATTTACATTTTAAATAACACTAGGAATGCTAGCCTTATGAACATGTATCTGTCCCTCTTCCTCTTAAACCCTCCTCCAACTACCTTAGCTAGTTATGGAGACTGAAACATGACTAAAACTTAATTTTATTGTAATTGAGTACATGTATGTTATCATTAATTCTCAACTTTTTGTGATCACCCACCTGAAGGAAATTGCAATTCTTTCCTATTAACAGACATGGCTAGCTGTGGTAGTCTATCTTGACTTTGTCCCAATGGAATCAGCTCCCACAGGATGGGTTGATGAGCAATGGCGTTAGAGTGAAGCAAAAGATCCAAGAAGTTTCCTGTGTATTTATGAGGATTCTCCACTCTCTTTCCAAACCCTTTGAAAAATCACTATATTATTTCAAATGAATTCATCAAATATTTGTCATGCTGTAAACAACTGGATGCTAAGAAGATGATGTCTTTTTTACCTAGAATATCACAGCTGACATGGAGAACTGAGAGTTTCAAATTGGTGCATATGTCTCTTTTTCAACTAAAGATCTTTCTCTTTGTCTTCTTCTTCCTTCCTTCCTTCCCTTTTCTTTTCTTTTCCTTTGTACCATATTAATAACAACTATTTTCCTATTCAATGCTATGAGTATTTCCCATGTATTAATTCATTTCATCCTCATTTAATCAGCAAAAGGAACTTGCACATACTGTCCCCATGTATACATAAGAAAAGTGATGTTGATCCTTTAGAGATTATAGAATTTACCTAAGATCATATATCTGGTAAATGGTAGAATTGGGATTTGAACACTGGTAGTTTCCTTTCCTTTCCTTTCTTTTATTTTCCTCTCCTCGCCTCTCCTCTCCTCTCCTTTCCTTTCCTTCTTTCCTTGTATTGGCTTCTTTTCCTTGGTTTTACAATAGCACTATGCCATTAGATAGCAAATTATTATTTACTCTTTTTCCCTCCCATTAGTTTGTGTTCCCCTGCAAATTTATATAATTTTAGTCTCTCAATCTCCAGTATTAATTAAAGATGAATCATATAATATGTGATTAATCAATGTTTCAAGAAGGAAAAGACAAGAAAGTTTGATGATGGAGACAACACAGGGAAAATCTCTACAAGGGCACTGTTGGCTGAGTTCAGGCTCCTGAAGAAAACCATAGAAGGGATATTGGGCAAGGTGGAAACGAGAATCTTCAGGGAGTCAGATGTTAATGTAGTAAAAGGAAACTTTTTCCATCTTGACAATTTTCCTCAGAGCTTGTCTGCAAGTAGGAAGGGTTTCACGGGTGCACAACTATGTAGTCACACAAGTCCATGTGTTTAGGAGGGCCCTGAACTCAGTTTAATGTTTTGCTGTTTGTGTGAAATTCTTAATAATTTTTAAAGAAGAGGTCTCTCATTTTAATTTTACACCAGGCCCTGCAAAGTGTACAATTATTACCTCTTTTAGCTCCATACGGCCCCTCAGAGACTCATGTAATCATAAGGGTAATGATCACATAGTCATCATTACATAACCTCAAGGGTTAATACCTTAATCATGCCTTCCATTAGAGTGTGTGCAAAGCCGTATGTCTCTAGTCCACCGGCACTACCCATCAGTGCTACCACAAGCTTCCCCCATACATTTATGCAATATCTGAAGCTAAAATGGGGGAGGGGTTGTGGAGAGTGGTTTGAATTTTTACTCCCTATGGAAAGGGTCTAAGAAAAACATTTATTTCTTTTGCATTTGACATAGAATGCATTCTGGTAGGCTTTTTGCAAAGAGTGAAAGGAGTTAAACTTGGTTAAAGAAAAGTTACATATTCTAGATGGGCTTTTAGATGTCCTGCTCTGTAGTGGGCAGAATTGTTGCTTTTGATCATACTGCACTGAGAAACAATCGATTAAGCAGGTGCAAACTACCAGTGTTCAAATCCCAATTCTATCACTTACCAGATATATGATCTTAGGTAAATTCTATAAGCTTTAAAGAATTAACATCACTTTTCTTATGTGTACACGGGGACAACCTGTCATTTTGTTGATTAAATGAGGATGAAATGAATTAATGCATGGGAAGTACTCATTGCAGTGCATTGTATAGAAAATAGTTCTTATTAATATGGTACAAGAGGTGGTTGAATTCTTCAAAGCTCATGGGGAAGTGTTTAGAATGTATTTGTAATAGGTAAGGAGGAGAAAGAGGAAGGCAAGATAGATATCTTAGCATGTAGAGGTCTGGTCTTAAGTACATTCCTAACTTTATATATACCCTTAAGTACGTCTCTGATGCTCCTGCAATATGTCAAGGGCTTTAGTGCTACACGTGAAAAGTTCTGGGAGACATGTGACTGGAGCAATGCTAGGCTAAAACAATTTTTTTCTAAATTTCTATTCCTTTTGATATTTCCCCTTGACTCAGAGCTGGGAATAAGGTGAGATTTTAAAGGCTCAGAGGGAACAAATGGAAGCTTAGCAGCCATCTGTTGTTCCCAAGGGCATCTGGGAAGCTTTTCTCTGAAGGATGCATCATCTGAGCTCTCTCTATAGCTCTCTCCTTTACCCACACACTGGCTCAATACACAAAAGCAATACACACAGAATCAGACTTCAGCAAAACTGTGAGTTTTGTGGACTTTGTCTTCTTAATTCTCCACCTCCCAGTTTTATTCCCCATTTGCTTTTCAGAAGCTATTCTTTTCCTTATTTTTCATCCATTAATTATTTTATTCAACAAGTGTATGAAATATATATTTGAAATGAGTACTCTGCTAGTTTCTGAGGATACATTAAGCAGGTCAGATAAAGTCTCTACCCTTCTATCTGGGGGAAGTATACAGTAATAAACAATTTATAAAAATATACTAGATCACTGATGATTGTGAAAAATCTATGAAGGACATTAACAAGGTTATAAGAAAGTAAACAGCAAGGGGAAATCAGTTTATATATGAACATTGGAGATACTCCTCTGAGGAGGTAGAATTTGAACCAATCTACAGGATGAAATGAGCCCACTGTGCAAAGAATTGGAAAAAGAGCAAGCCAGAAAGAAGGAACAGCAAGTTCAATGATCCACAACCAGGAAAGGGTATTGGTGTTTTAAAGAAGAGAAGTGAATTCTCTTGATATAGAAAGACACGGGGAAAACAGAGAGCAGGGGGAATGAGATCACGATGAACATTATGGATTAGAGTAAAAGTGTTAGAATTAAATTCAAGAGAAAATGTAAGCCATTGAGGACCTTTGATGAGAGGAGTGAAATACACTGACTTACATTCTAAAAAAATCATCCATTGTTGTAAAAGTGGCAAAAAATGGAAGCCAAGAGATCAACAGCCATCCTTGAAACAGATGATAAGAATTTGAAAGGGTGGTGACAAGGAGATGAAGATAAACAGGTGGATTCAGAAATATTTGGGAAGTGGAATTCACCCAGCTGGTGATAGATTGTATGTGGGCAGGAGAGAGAGGGACAAAACCAAGGATAAGATCGATACGGTTAGCTTGAGCTAGTGAAAGGATAATGGTGTTATCAATATCCTGTCAAAATCTGTTCTCAGAAAACTATCAGATTAAAATTGCTTTCCATTAATGACATTTTTTGAACTTCCTGCCTCTAGACATTTTGTAAGTGCTGGATGTGTTTTGTGAATATGACCAAGAGAGTACAGTTCATTCAAAGCATTCTGTTTCCCAGAGAGCTCTGTGTTTTAACAGGCAGTGGGGACCTAAGCTATAAGAGTAATATTCTACAAGCAGGAACTTTGACTTACTTGCCCTATATTCACATAAGGTGGGCTCCCACCTATCCTGCTCCCACTTTTAGTAAAGTTCCATTCACCACTCCTTTTCTTGTCTCTGTTGATTAGTAGTGCACACCAACTGACCCCAAACTCCAGAGCACGTTTGAAATAGATGTCAGAGAATGAAAGATGAAAACCAGTTGGAGGGGAGGTGGAGGGTAGCTGTGGTATTGAACTTCCTCTTCTACAAAGGAAGGATTTGGCTTGTTTTTATTGGACAGCATTTTTCCACAGGATAGTCAGCATACATAATGAAATTTCAAGATTCCAGCTATGATCAAAACTCAATTCTGTAGAAAATGTAGAGATTTAAGTTGATTAAACTGATTTTTGATCCTGTTTTTCTGATTTACTATAGCTGTCATTTTCTTTTAGAGTATACCTTGTTAGATTCCTTACCTCTTATTTCTACTTAAATTGTGTTATTCTCTCATGTGCCATCTACAGCCACTTCACTTTTTAGTCTAGATTTTTCTCCCAGGAGAATTCCATCCACTTATTGTATTTTAATGATGAGTTATATGCTGACTAATCACAAACCCCTATTTCAAAAGCTCACCCCTATTTCAAAAGCTCACAAACCCCTATTTCAAGCACACACCTAACCACTGGACATTTTATCTAAAAGTATCTCATGAAATACATTTAGAGTAAGCTTTTTATAATTTTTTCTTGCCCAATCTTTTGAATTAATCATAATTTTTGAAACATTAAATCAACTTTATTTCTCTTAGATTACTTATACTCATTGTCATTTTATTTTTTGTAAAAAAATTTTTTAACGTTTATTTATTTTTGAGACAGAGAGAGACAGAGCATGAATGGGGTAGGGTCAGAGAGAGGGAGACACAGAATCTGAAACAGGCTCCAGGCTCTGAGCTGTCAGCACAGAGCCCGACGCGGGGCTCGAACTCACGGACCGCGAAATCATGACCTGAGCCGAAGTCAGCCGCTTAACCGACTGAGCCACCCAGGCGCCCCCTCATTGTCATTTTAAAAAGTAGATATTCTTTTAAATGATTCTAAATCATATTTTAATTCATGATACCACTCCATTAATAATAAGATGCAATTATTTCAATAAATTGTACTGTTGTTCAAGATATTTACTGTTCCTCTCTTCAGGATATTAACCTAACTAAAAGATTATTATTCTCATCCTCTTAATGTCAGACTTGGCCATCAAATTTGATATATGCCATTTTTAAGCCAAAGTTTTGACAGTTATTCTGTAGATGGCCATCTTCTGTCTTCCCCCTGACATGAGGACGGTGTACTACAACTAGAGTGCACACATGTGGAATGAAGAGAGTAGGGAGCTAAGTCCTAAATGAACTATGATGGTCAAAAATGAGCAAAAGCAAAACTTGGATTTTGTAAGATACTGAGATTTTGTTGTACTTGTTGCACATGGCATTTAAGAGTTCATTCTTGGGGCGCCTGGGTGGCTCAGTCGGTTAAGCGTCCGACTTCGGCTCAGGTCATGATCTCACAGTCCGTGAGTTCTAGCCCCGCCTCGGGCTCTGTGCTGACAGCTCAGAGCCTGGAACCTGCTTCCGATTCTGTGTCTCCCTCTCTCTCTGACCCTCCCCCGTTCGTGCTCTGTCTCTCTCTGTCTCAAAAATAAATAAACTTAAAAAAAAAATTAAAAAAAAAAAGAGTTCATTCTTAAAGTTAAGAAGAAAGAATTTAGAAAGTTGTGGGAACTTGGTCAAAGTATGACTGTACCCTGATTTGTATGAAATAAAAAATGAAAATAATCACAGTACCCACACAAAAGGTAACTGCGACAACTGAATGAAATTAATTATATAAAGTACTTATCAGAATTCCTGACACACAGTAAATGCTAAGTACATTTTAGCTAAGGAAAGAAATCCTGCATAGCTGTAAGGTGTGAGGTCAGTAATACATTCCTCATTCTCAGAATCATCAAGGCCTGAGACTTAGATCCACTATCCACTCTTTGTCATAACTCTGAAAATCAGATGTCATTCTTTTATTTAAAACTTGAGCCATCAGAATTAGAATCTGAATCCTAGTTGGAGTAAGTGTCTCACAGTGGCTTCAAAGATAACTGTACCTCTCTTGGGTCCTCAGATGTTACCAGGGAGAATGATGGCACTGGAGGGATTCAGGATCACAACTTTCTACTTGCATTAATGATACATTTTACCAAAAATAAAGTTTTTTTTTTTTTAATTCACACGTTTGAAACTTGCCTCAGTGAGGGCTCACCCTTTCTAAGTCATTATAAATATGAACAGATTTTGAATAACATTGCTATTCGCTTAAGAATAATGTTTAGGTTAGGAACTAACATTATTGGTTTCATACTTTGGAATTTGGAACATTATTGTACTAAGTAATTGATGGAATTTCAGAAGGTAGAAAAGAGAATTCCTCTTCACTTATTGCTACTGACCTCTGTTTAGAATTTTCTGGTCCAATGCTAATTCTTCATTTGATTCATAGTATATTCTGGAGATGTTTCAGAGAGAGGCAGCAGGGGCCATTAATATCTTGTCTTGCCACAGTGAGGACGACTCAGCAACACCACAGTTTCTCATGAAGGATGGGTTTTAAATATGTATAGAGTGAGCTACTATTTGATGGATCACAGCAATGGTTCTTTCAATGAGAAAACAAGCCTATCCCAGAGTTAGACATTCCCCTACAGATGACACTCCAGAACTCTGCTGCCAATACACTTCTACTTAAAATAAAAATTGACTGATGACCAGAACACTCTAGTGTGAAAAATGGAGTTATGCCCTCTGCTAAATTGTGATGCTGGTGGAGTTGGCTTAAGAAAATATTCTTTTCGTTCTGCTCAATCCTGCCTGATGCAAGAAGCCAAATTTGTACTACATGGTAAATGACTAAGGCTAGTGAAATTTATTCCTCCATATAATCACACACACACACACACACACACACACGTTAAACTTGACTAAGGATAGATAGGAGTATCTTAACAAAAAAGAATATATCAATCTCCATCTCTGGTGTAGTTGGGAATGTTTATTTTCCTCATTTCAGCAGCAATCGGGGACACTGTTTCTTGCCTTTCTTCACAGATTAAAGCTTTCTAACATAGAGAAAATAGGAGAGAAGGATGTGGGTGGAGTTCTGCCACCTCCCAAGGGGCTGAGGTTCTACTTCCCTAGGTCTTAGGGAAAATTTTTTGGGCCCTGTGATGGATTGAATTGTATCCCTTCAAAAGACATGTTGAAGCCTTAACCCCCAGTACCTCAGACTGTGAACTTATTTGGAAACAGGGTCATTGCAGATGTAAGCAGTTAAGATAATGTCACTCTGGAGTACAATGGGTACTTGATCCAATAGCATAGGTGCCCATAAAGAAGGAGAGAGACAAGCGAGAAGATGGCTGCGTGAAGACAGAAACAGTGGCTGGAGTTCTTATGTTGCCACAAGCCACAAAATGCTGGGACTAACAGAAGCTGAAGCAGTAAGGATCATCCCTTAGAGGCTTCAGAGAGAGCATGGCTCAGCAGGCACTTTGATTTTAGAATTTCAGCCTCCAGAACTTTGAGAGAAAATTTTCTATTGTTTTAAGCCACCTAATTTGTGGTACTTTGTTATGGCCACCCTGGGACACTAAGAAAAGCCCCAGTGTACAGACTGAGGCTCCATCAGTCTGCCAACCACTCCTAGCTTAATTCTGCCAGCTTAATTCTTACTCTTCTTTCTCATGCTTGCTTGTATCTGTATAAGCCGATGTTCATGTCACATCCTTCCCTGTAATTGCTTGTCTCTTCCTTAGATTTTGGACTGGTTGCTTGCATTGTGACCAAAGTGCTCTTACAGGTTCAAGAAAACTAATGACTCTGCCATTTGTTTGGTGTGCTGTTATTTTCAGTGTAGAAGCTTTACTCTTCCAGATCTCTAAATCCTGAAGCAGAAGCCAGAAGCAATGCATTTGATCTGTTTTATTTTGTTTTCATTTTTGTTCAGTTCAAAATATTTCAATATATTTTCTAATTTCCTTTGCAGTTTTCCGATGGCTATTTAGAAATATACTTTAAAATTTCCATATATTTGGGGATTTAGAAAATATATATATTTATTTTATTGGTAACCAGTTTAATTCTGAAATATTTTACATGATTTAATTTATGTAAATGTATTGAGATTTGCTTTACAATTCAGAATATGTTCTATATTAGCAAGGGTTCTATGTATACCTGAAACAAATGGTTATTCTGCTGTTACTTATTGAAATGTTCTTAGAACTGTGATTTTATAGTTTTTATCAAGTGTGGTGTTTTTTTCTGTTGTCGTTCTTAGCTAGTAGTTCTTCAAATATGTGTTTCTAAAATTTTTAGTATAGTAGTTGCTATTTGGCCACAGTCACTGAGGTTCTCTTTATTTAATTTTTACCTTACCTTGCAAATTTTCTTTTTTTTTCTATGTTTCAGCTATGTTGTCAGGATCATTGATCATTTCTGAAGTATCTAATTGCTATTAATATAAAATCTAGTAAATTTTTAAAATTAAAGTCCCATTTGGTTCTTTTAATTCCTTGATGACTAACCTAATTATGTTAATCTTTTTCTTTAAATTCTTAAGTATATTTTAAAAAGCTGTTTAAAGTTCTTATTAAAGTCTGCTTAAAGTCTTTATTAAAGTCATTCCATCATCTCTGTCATTTCTGGTTTGTTTCTTCCACCTGATCTTTCTCCTGGGAATAGATCGCATTTCTTGCTCCCTGGAATCTTGCTCCCTGGAATTTTTTTTTTTTTAATTGCCTTCTGGATATTGTGAATCCTATGTTGTTTGAATGCTGGATTTTGATGCCTTCATTTAAGAGTGTTTTGGAAAGCAAGGCTATTAAGTTTCTTGCCAATCAGCTTGATCCCTTTAAGACTTTTAAGTGTTGTTAGGGAAAATCTAGAGTAGGCTTTAGCATAGGACAATGTTTCTCATCCTCAACACCACTAATATTTGGCTCCAGATAATTCTTTGTTTCAGTGGCCTGTCCAGGGAATTGTAGGACATTTAGTACCATCTCAGGTCCCTACTCACCAGATAAGAGTAGTACCCCTGGCCCCATGGTTGAAACACCAAAAATATCTCTAGACATTTCTAAATGTCCACTTGTAGACAATATTGCCCTTTGTTGAAACCCATTGATTTAGGGGAACTTCAGCCCTACTACCATGATTTGATGATTCTAGGTTCTTACTGAATGTCCTGGTTGTTCAAATAGAGTCTTTATTATGTCAATTGAGACCTCAATGTCTTCCATCCTTATATGAGCTATGGGAATATTCGGCATCTAGATCCTGGTTACTCTCTACCTTCATGAAGTGTTAACATTTCTCTAGACAATGATACTTTAAGAACAGGAGGAATTGTGTGAAAATTACATTGAATAGTTTTTCTATTTCGCTGCAGAAAAGAAAATAGAATATTTCAATGAAGTCATTATTTTCTGAAGAATACTAAAACACTGGAACAACATGGAAGAAACCACAGTTTTTAGTTGCATTCATTGGTTCAGTTAACAAGTATTTACTAAAAAAATATACACACACATACACAGCACACAGATATATTTTGAATTCATTATATGTTTTAGGAAAATAATGATAAATAAGACATATTCCTCAAGGTATTTGTATCTCTTATAGTAGGCAGGAAAAAAATCAATTATTACAACACAGTGGTAATGGTGCTATAACAAAATTCACTTTTTTTTCAATGGGATGTTATAGAAGGAGCACAGAAAAGCAATATTTAACTAGTGCTGGCACTATTAATAAACATTTAGAAGATAAAAAGACCATTAGACAGAGTCTTAAAATGGACAAATATGGAAAATAATCAATTCATAAAGAATAATAGGAGCAAAATAAAAAGGGGTGAGAGAAAATGATTAGTCTAGGGAAATGCAAGTAGACTTGTACAGCTAAAAATTAAGGAATTATAAGAGGGAGGTGGTGAGGCTGAAAATGCAGTAGGGATCAAGTGTGTAGGTCCTTCTAGATCATTTTTAAGTTTTCTTCTGAAGGTAATGAGCAACCCCTGAATACCAGTACCTTGGATTAGGGAGAACAACGTGATTAGATTTGAATTTTAGTAACAAATGTTTCAGACCAATTGCCTAGGATAGATAAGAAGGAAGCCTTTGTGGTATATTCATGTTCTTACCCAAAAGACCCACGACTTTTTATTTTCATCAGCTCTAAATGATCTCTAGGCCTGCTGTACAGCTGTCATTCTGGGCCTCACTATTGCTTTTATGGATGGGGCTTATTATTTTGTGAATCACACAATCTGCTCTTGCTCAAGATTGAATCCATTAGCTTCTGGTATTTAGGGAGGCTAAGGAAAAATCTAAACTGGTCTGATTTTTGTTTCTTTTCAAAAGATAACCATTTTTCCGCTTTTAACTCTGAATTCTTGTCAGATAGAATTTTTATAGTATAGCAATTCATTTTATTATCTTTTCTCATTATTCTGTTATTCTATTAAATTGCTTGATCTGAATTTAAACCTTTCTTTGGCCAATAAGTGATTTCTTCCCATTTAAGTTTAGGTATTACTTCCATTTCTTTTACTTTCTTCTCACTTTCCAAGCTCCACTCTTTGCTTTCTGAGTACATTATATTCTCCTCAGCATTATTTTTTTTATTGTGGTAAAAAAAAATACATAACATGAAATCGATCAATTGTTTAAGAGTACAGTACAATATTGCTAACTATGTGTACTTTATTTTACAGCAGTCCTATGCAAATTTTTTATGACTGAAATTATAAACCCATTAAACAGCAGCTCCCCATTTCCTTCTCCCCTAACCTTTGATAACCACCATTCTGTATTCTGCTTCTATGAGTTTGTACTTTAGATACTTCATATAAATTAAATTATACAGTATTTGTCCTTCTGTGATAGGTTTATTTCAATTAGCATAATATCATTAAGATTAATTCATAGCGTAGCATATAATGTTATTTCCTTTTTTTTTCAGGCTGCATAACATGTCATTGTATATATATACCACATTTCCGTTACCCATTCACTGTTGTTGAACACTGGGTTGTGTTCACCTCGTGGCTGTTGTGAATAATGCTATAATGAACATACTTGTTTTTGTGTTCTTCTAGATAAATGCCCAGAAGTGGGATTGCTGATTACTTTGTTTTTATTTTTTATTTTTTGAGAAACATCTATACTGTTTGCGAGTGGCAGCACCAATTTATATTCCCATCAACAGTGCACAAAGGTTCTCATTTCTCCACATCCTTGCCAACACATTTATTTTCTGTTTTTTGACAATAGCCATCTTAACAATGTGAGGTGATGTATTTTTGTGGTTTATATTTGCATTTCCGTGGTGCCTTGGTCCACTTGGGATGGTATAACAAAATGCCATAGACTGACTGGGCTTATAAACAACATCTTCTATAGGTATTTTTTGTGGTTACTATGGGCTACCTAAAGCATAATTATAACAATCTACTTTAAGCTGATAACTTCAATTAAGTATAAAAACTCTATTATTTTACTTACCTTCCCACACACTTTGTTTTTGATGTCACAAACTGTATCTTTTTATATTGTTTATCCATTAATATATTTTATAGTTATAGTTTAAAAAAAACTTGTTTTAAAATTAATTACCACTGTTACAGTATTACAGCATTCTGTATTTGTCTATATGTTTTCCTTTACCAGTGAGCAACATACTTTTATGTTTCCATGTCAATATCTAGAATTCTTTTGCTCCAAATTGAAGGAGTCTCTGTATCATTTCTTGTAAGGCAGTTCTGTTGGTGATGAACTCTCCTAGCTTTTATTTAAGACTTTGTTTCTCTTTCATTTTTTGAGGGACAATTTTGCTGGTTATATTATTGTTGGTTGGCAGTTTTTTTTTTCATTTCTCACTTTGCTTTTTATCATCCCATGCCCTCTGGCCTGCAAGGTTTCTTCTGAGAAATCCACTGATGGTCTTTTGGTAGCCATCTTGTATGTCATTTTTTCTCTTGCTGCTTTCAAATATCTTTGTTTTGAATTTTGACAATTTAAATATATTGTATCTCAGTTTGAACTTCCTTCATTCCATCATAGTTATTCCGCTAGTCTTCTTGAATCTGAATGTACATTTTCTTCCTCCAGATTTGGGAAGTTTTTGATAATTATTTTTTCAAATAAGTTTTCTGCCCCATCCTGTCTCTGTTCTTCCTGGATTTGGATAATATAAGTAATGTGGGAATGTTTAATGTTCTATACGTCCCTTAGTCTCTCTTAACTCTTTTCTTTTTACTGCTCTGACAGGATAATTTCAAAGGATCTGTAGTCAAGTTTGCTGATTCTTTCTTCTGCTTGATCAACTTTATTGTTGAACCCTTCTAGTGAATTTTTCAGTTCAGTTATCGCATTGTCCAACTTCAAAATTTGTTTCATTATTGTTTTTATCATTTCCATTTATGTTGCTATTCTCATTTTGTTCATTGTTTTCTTTGTTAATGTTCTCTATTTGTTCAATGGTTTTACTGAACGTTTCATCATCTTTATGACGCTTATTTTGAATTATCTTCAGGGAATTCATATTCCTCCATTTCTTTAGGGTTAGTTTCTGAAGAATTATTTTGTTCCTTTGTGCCATGGTTTTCTTTTCTTTCATGTACCTGGTAACTTTGTGTTAGGATCTGCCCACTTGAAAACAAACAAACAAACAAACAAACAAAACAAAACAAAACCCCAGCTATCTCTACCAGTCTTTACAGACTGGCATCAAATAGGGAAAGAACTTCCCCAATCAGCCCAGCTAGAGACTCTGGGAGCTTTTCAGACATTTCCAGTGTATGAATCTCCCCTGGACTTGGGCTTATAAATTCACAATTAGAAAGGTTTGAAAGTTTCTTTTTTCAGGATCTTATGATCTCTTGCTCCCTCTGGTGTCTATAGGCAGTACTGCAGGTTCTCTGGACTTCCACAAACCTCACAACCCTTTTGTTCTAAGCAGCCCTTTTAGCATATGCTGGGTTCTGTCTGTGCCCTGACTCAGATGAGACAGAAACCAGACCTTCAGGCAGGCCACTTAAAAACCCTGAATATTGGACACATTCATTCAATCTTTCTTCCCAAGGAGAATGCAGGTGGTTTTCCTCCCACGTGTTCCATACTGAGCTGGAAGGAAGGATGATAGCATGTGTGTACCAGTCCAAACCATGCTTTTGTCCTCAGCAAGCCTCCATCCTAGAGCCTTTTCCTGTGAACATGAGATTCAGGGTAGACAGAAACCAGTCCCTAGAGCAGTCCCTCAAAACATCTGAACATTGAACATTGGTTTTTGATCAAGATTGTCTTAACGTTTAGCACTTTACTAAACTCTACTTTTAGTACTTTAGAGTTTCAAGTACTTTATAGATTTTACTTTTGATTCCACCTTTGACTCATTATTTAGAATCGTGTTATTTTGTTTCCAAGTATTTGGAGATTCTCGGTATTTTTATTTTCTGTTATTGATTTCTACTTTAATTCTATTGTGATAAAAGAACATATCTTGTATGGCTTGAATCCTTTTGAATTTATTTATTGAAAACATTTTACAATACAGAATACGGTCTGTTTTGTGAATGTTCCACGTGCACTTGGAAAAGATGTATATTCTGCTGCTGTTCTTGTTTGGACTACTCTATAAACATGAATTAGGCAACATTGGTTGATAGTGTTGTTCAGGTCTTCTATATTTCTATATACTTCTTTATATTTGATATTTTCTCCTTACTTGTACTATTCATTATGAGATAGAAGTACTGAAATCTCTAACTATATTTGAGGATTTCTCTACAATAAGATTTCTCCTTTAAGTTCCATCAGTTCTGCTTTAGACACTTAAAAACTAATGTTATGTGTTAGGTGCATACACAGAATTGTTATATTATCTTTATGAATTGACCCCTTTACCACTATGAAATGATCTTTTTCATCCCTGGTTAGAAAGTTATGCCATGAAGTCTCCTTCATCTGATATTAATATTTTTACTCCAGCTTTCTTTGATCAGTGTTAGTGTTCTATTTTTTTCTAACCTTTTACCTTTATTTGTGTTTTTGTACTTAAATGACTTTTTTTAGGCAGTGTATACAGTTCTTGGGTTTTTTAATTCATTCTGATGATCTCACAGAGAATTCTATTGTCATTCAGTAATGGCCACTACCTGCATCTGAGGAAATACCCAAGAGTAAAGAACCACCCAAAAGGATTAGCAGGAACAATACCCAGAAATCAGACAACAGCAAGAGTAGCAGCTATAATCACTACCCAGACTCAAACCACCACACTGGAGGGAGCATCATGTTGAAATAAACCTCACCAGCAGGAAAAAAATTAAACCTAGATCAATATAGTTCTTGTCTCATCTAGCAAACCTAAAAGCAAGACCTGAAAAGATCAAAAGGGTTTCTACAAAGTTTACTGTATAAAAAAACAAAGTTCAACAATTTTTATGGAATATAAGAATATCCAGCATCCAACAAGGTAAAAATCATGTCTGACATAAAAATCAGAAATTACCAGAAAGATTCAGAAAAAGACAACTCATAATAATAAGAAAAAAAATAAACAAATTAAAACTAACCTATAAGTGGTAACAGCAGAACCAATAAACAAGAACATTAAAAGTTATTACTATATTCCATATATTCAGGAAGCTATAAGAGCTATGCAGATATATGAAATTCCCTCTTTGTGGAGCTTTTTCCTCCTATTTTGCCCTGTGTACTCTAGCCTCCTTAGCTTCTCCAGACTCCAAACTTCTGTCTCCTCAACTGATGAAGACTGTGTTTCCCATCCTGAACTCAACTGGAAATTGCTCCAGACAAGAAGCTAAAATCAATGCAGGATTCAATTCATTTTCCCTATCTCTTAGGGATCACAGTTCTCCATTGCTTGATGTCCAGTGTCTTGGGTTTCATTGTTTCATATATCTCGTTTAGATTTTTAGTTATTTGTCTTCTTTTTTAAAATATCTTTTACCTCATAAGTCTATTTGAATTATGTGGAATTGTGATTCCTAAAGTATTCTTTTATGTATATAGTAAATCATCTTGAAACCATTCTTTTTCTTTGCACTTTGAATTAATGTTTTTGTCTTTCCATTAATAAGTATTTTCATGAGCCATTTTTTTCCTGATGCACTGTCCCTTAAAAAGAAAAAATGATGTCTAACATGATTGGTACCTGTACATATATGTGGTCAGTTTATTTCCTTTTGGTTTTCTCCTGGTGTAAATGATTGCTGTTAGAATCCTAATCCTGGACGAAAAATGATGTACAAAGTCAGAAGTACAGGCCACCTCAGTCAGGTTTTGCTCTGCACCATGTTTTGCTCTGTTAGGTGAGGTCCCTTCACCAAAGCAAACTGTACGTATTTGTCTTTGTACTTAAACCACCCATGTGCCAACAGTTTCCTATAAATAAACACAGCGCTATTGTCCACTGCTTCAAGGAAAAGCCTATGCTTCCCTGGTGGGTTTAGATGCTATTAAGGCACAGCACCCAAATATATAGTTTGATTAGGTTCTTTATATATCTCCATGAGTTTTTTTTTATCCCACTTATTTTAGGAGGCACTATGTCTTTCATGGAACGATATTGTGTGATGATATGGGAGAGTATAGTCTCTTCATTTTTATATCTAGAAGAGATTTGCACTGCACCTATCACAGTCTTCACAGCTGATACAGACATTTCTAAGTTATTGGGACTTAAATCTGAATTTCAATTGAAGATTGACTGAGTACACATCCCCCCATTTCCTAGTAACTGTTTAACAAGAATTTAAATGGTTAATTATATTAACACTTCATTAGGAAACAGGCACAGATTTTTTTTTTTTTTTTTATTCTTTAAGCCAAGATGGTAAAGCAAAAGGCCTCTGGAAAATAAAAGAGAGTAGCATAATTAAACATCTAGCTTCAATAACAAAATAGTAAAATTATTATTGGAAAAAACAATATTTTGAGCAATATGATAAGAAAATAAAGAATATTAACCTCCAGGCAAATCAGAACTAAGAAATTCTATTTTCATCTGCACACAACAAGAACGGTTCTAAGCAGAGATGGGAAAATTGAGGAGACATGTGAACTAAGAGCATGTTTGCTTGGCCAAGAGATGGTAGGTAAAGGATACTGAGCAAAACATTACTTTTTTGGCCAATGTCTGTTTCAAGGGTATTACACACAATGAACACTTTGCCCATTAATCTAAACTATCTCAGTTCATCAACTTCATAAAATACAGAGTGATAATAATTTTTTCTCCAAACGGGAATTTCTTGAGAGTGAAAGGTAGCACTATTAAAAGTTACACCAGATATATGTAAAAACCAGATCTTTTCTAAGAAAATCAGTGTATGATCACTATACTAAAACTCTACTTTCACTTGGATTTCTCCTACTCAAGAAACAACTTATCAGGTATATTGCAAACTCTTATTCCTGGTATTCAGAGCTCTCCATAATATGTCTCCACATCAACTATTACTCTATTGCTGTCAGGCTCTCCTGGAAGAGAATTAACATGAGATTTGCAGTGTGACTATCCTAGTAATGAATCATGGAAGTCTTCTCTTCAGCCAATGTCTCAGTGACTATGAATGTTAGGTCATTATCTTCTGTGAAAGGATAATGATAGATGACTTTCTGAATACCCATCAGCATGTAATTTAAGACACTTTTTTTTTTCCTACTAAGTCAGAGGAGTAGAAAGGTGGGATCTTCTTTTCCTAGGTTGAGACAGCTGATATAATGTAGGTATGATCTTGAGCAATGACTGAGAGAGGAATGTGTTACTTATAGGAAATAAGTTTCAGGTCACTTCATTAGCAAAAGCTCAGCAAAATTTTAGGGGAACTCCCATTGGTTTAGGGGCTCAGGCTGATTGAAAATATGTGAGTTACAGGTAGTGAGATCCAAATCTAAACACAATCAGTTAGTATAGAGTGTTTGTGTAATGGAGTAGGTGACAGCAGATTACATGGGAAAGCTTTAGCTAGGATACTACAGGTGCCTTGGGAGCACTCCCTGTGGCAGAACAGGTTTACAATCAGTGGACTAATTCTAGTGATGAGCACACCTGAGGCTATTGACAACCACACTGCTCTGGCTTTGACATTCAAACTAGAATAGATTTGAAACATGTACATTGCTGGGGATAAGGGTGAATGTATAGATCTGAGCAATTAGTGAAGAGGAAACAGAACAGAAGCTAACAGCAGCACAATTTTGAACAGATGGTAGATAGTCAAAACCTAGTTACTCATGCACTAATAGAAATAATTTAGAAAGCTATTTGGACTTTTATTTGAGTACTTGCAAATTCTATTGACAATAGACATTTTAAACCTAGCTGCTGATTCACTGACCTGTTATTATTAGCGCTGGTAGCACTTACCTATGATGAAAGACACATAGATTTAGTCAGACTCTTCTTGTCAGAAATCTTAATGTTGGAATCTCCTAACTCACAACTGGACTGTGAACATTGATTACTCTCACATCCTGCACAGATACGGGAAATCAGCTTGAATTTTTATTGACTGTGTGAAATGGAGAGTTACGCTAATTAACACGACACAAACTTGTACTTTGTGGTTTCCCATTCTTGTGTGTTATAGATCACCTAAACTGATATATCTGCAGTTTTCCAGTATTGCAATTGTGTTTTAGTACAATTACTTACAGACCCATTAATGTAAGAGGAAATGTGTCTACAATTATGAGGATGAGTCTGCTATTCTCGATGTATAGCCTTACACATTTCCTAGTATAATTCTCACATTGACTGTGGTTTACAGTTTTGTTCTATTCTTCTTTGTCCTCTACACTGAATATTTTCTAGACATTGCTTTAAAATCGAAGGATCCTGGGGTGCCTGGGTGGCTCAGTTGGTTAAGCGTCCACCTTTGGCTCAGGTCATGATCTCATGGTTTTAGAGTTCAAGCCCTGCGTCGGGCTCTGTGCTGACAGCTCAGAGCCTGGAGCCTGCTTCAGAGTCTCTCTCCCTGTTTCTCTGCTTCTCTCCCACTCACACTCTGTCTCTTTCTCTCTCTCTCTCTCTCAAAAATAAACATAAAAATAAATAAAATAAATAAAATAAAATTGGAGGATCGTGTCCATCATGGCCTTAGGCTACCCAAATTTCTACTTACACATCAATTAGAAAGTTGTCATTATTTTTACAATCCAGGAAACTGAGGTGGAGTTGGTGGAGTACACTCACTGCACTAATGAAAACAGAATACTTAGCTATTTTCTTCAAAGTATTAACAGTAACGCATTGGGCACCTAACAATGAAATTAGTTGGGACTTGGAGATGGTTAATTTTTTTTTTCCTTCTCTGGCCATTTGAAGTTGAATTTGTCTTTGAAATGCTTTTTGTCTCACACTAATATTTTGCCTTATTATAATCCAACATTATCAGATAAGTTTCCAAATGCTTCTCTTTTGGAGGCTTTATATGTGCTTGGTTGTTCCAGAATTACCTTACGAACACTGCTTTTATAGGCTAATCCTTACCTTTTTAATATTTCATTGTCTCCTTGTGGAATGTCAAACATCTTCTGGTAAAATTTATTAAGTGTCCTCTATACAGTAGCTAGTTTGCTAGCCAAAATAATTGGCAAGGCAACTATTGAATCTCCATTTTATCTCCATTATATAGATGAGGAAATAGAGACCCAGAAAAAATTAATGACCTGTTCATGTTAAAATGGCTATTATAAGATGAAGTCAGAACACAAACTTAGGGCACAATGGAGCCTCTAATTCACTCATGAATGATGAAATTTGAGTATATGAAAATGTGCCATATTTGCAAATTAATACCAAATAAGTTGAAAACAGCAAATAAAGAACAGTGGAGTGGTTAGGAGCATGCAGTTGGAGTAAGAAATATCTAAACATGAGTTCTTTCTTTGACACTCACCAGTTCAGTCACTAAGCTACCTTAAACATCACACATCTTTAAAATGAGCTTAAATTTCCTTCTGACCTCATAAAATAATTATGAGAATTAAAGAAAACTGCACATTAAGTGTATAAGAAACCAACATCGGTAAACAATGTGTTTTAACTGTTATTAAAGCTTAGATCTAATGTAAATAGATCTGTTGTTATAACTTGTTATTGGTTGTGGGTAGACTAAGATTTGAGTTTTTTTCTTTTCTCTACTGAAATCTCCCTAACTTGGAGGGCTAGCTATGTTGCTCAGCAAATTTTCCAGCATTCTATATTGATAATAATTTTTTTGATACTTGCTGTGAATTCTGTGTTATCTTTTCATATATTACTGTCTTGCCTCCTCTGTTAACTTCTACTTTTGGGGCTATGTTTTATTTCCTCCCATTGATTTTAGTATAAGAGAGGAAAGTTGGCTTCCTGCTACTATATCATCTTATGGTACATCTTATGAGAACCACCTTATAGACAATGAATAAACAACCAGACCTTAGGAACCAAGCGGTAAATGACACATATCCCTGATTATCTTTCTCTGCAGATGGTAAAAATGCTAATTTGGCTCAGTTTAAATCTATATTGACTAAGAATGACTAAGAAAACCTGGAAGTGACTGAATTTTCCTGCAATTAATAGGTTATTTTTTTTTTTTGCCAGTACGCAAAATGAGAACTTGAGAGAGATAATGTACTTCTGTAAGAGAAAGTTGCGTTTCCCATACCCAGAATTTTTGGCAACATGTTCTCAACAGATCTAACGCATGTGTATTCAGTGCTAACTGGTAGTTCCTAAATATTTGTGGCTCTGTCTTCTGGAATCAGGGCAACATTGTACTTCCTTGTCATTTAGTAGCTGAGTGGAACTAAAAGTCACACTTGGAAGTGACATGGGTATCTTCTGAGATACCCATGGTATCTTGGTTCCTTGTATAAGCGTCACCCGAATTCGTTTTCAAAACTGAGTAATGATTTCTCCATTAGCCTGAATCTCTGAGTGTCCCAATCCAGTATAATCTGGTCAACTCTGACTAATCTAAAAACATAGAGCAGTTAAAATTAAATTTTACTTCAGAGCAAAGCATTTATGTTTACAGTGAAGTGCATTCTGCCTACACTTCCTGACAAAGGGCACAAAGACACTGAAAATGAGTTCTAAGATATGCATGACTGACACATTCTTCCCTGAGGAAAAGTGAAAGCAGAAGTTCTCTGCCTGAATTAAGAGCAGGAAGGTGCACTACTGAGATTTGAAATTAATCTTTTTCCTTTAACAATTACAAGTGTTATCCCTGGTAAAATACATACATACATACATACATACATACATACATACATAGACCACACCTAGTACTTGAAGATTACCTTGTTTGGCTATTCATGTTATTCTGTCATTTTATTTTTACCACAAACTTAGAAAGTATGTGTTATTATTGTCATTTTACAAATCACTTTCTTCCCCCTTAATGATGCTAAAAAATTTGCTGTCAATCAAATGCCTAGCAAAATGTTAAGCAACAATTCAACCTAAACCCGACTAAATTCAATAGATGAACACTTTACATCATTCTGTGTGGTCTCTCAAAGAATTGAGAAACCTTTGGAAACAAGGTCTCCAAAATGAGATCAGATCATTCCTTAAAATATGAATCACCATTGGAAAAAAATATTTCAAAGATTATTTATAGTCACCTCTAAACAATATCCACATCTGAAGGCAAATTAACATAATGGAAAAGGGGTGTGGTTAAAAATCTAATAGAGTGGTTTATCTCTGACTTCTATAAGTCCCAGGTCTTATGATATTTTCTTAATTTATTGCCTCAGATTTTTCATTTACTGAACCTTGTTCATTAAATTTTCCACTGCACTATGATAATGATAGAGATAATATAAAGTTCTCTGTTTTAACTTAGGAGTTATCTCTGATCAATCTGTTTCTGTTTAGACAAAACATTGATATTGCTGTTATTTTTGTTTCCAGATGCTAACTAAACTTATTCTATTGCTGGCATGTGATTTCTACTTTGCATAAGGGTGTATTTCATCTTTTTTGGGGAAAAATATACATTCTTTAACAGACCTCTTCTATGTCTTTTCTGAAAATCTAGTGCTCAAAAATGTCTTGACTTTCCTGGATTTATAAATAAACTATGTTATAAAAATTGAGCAATCATGTTTTGTTACTTCAAATTATTCACATCTGTTACTCAAGTTCTCCGTGTTTATCCTAATTTATAAAATCCAAAACTCCTACGTTCTCCAAAGAATGATTCAAGGAAAATAAATTAACTTTGGAAAATAATTAATAGGAAGTCATTAAAAGGTTTTAAAGACTTAAATGACTGAAACTCAAATCTCAATACTCATCTCTTAAAAATGAATATTTCCACTTGGATGTTCCACAGGCCTCTCAGATTTACTGTCTTCAAACAGAACTTCATAATCTTTCCATCCTAACTAAGGGCTACTCCTGTGTTCTCTATGTCAGAGAGTGACATCACCATATCCTAATCTATTCCCTCTGTTTAACTTCCTTCATATCCAATCCATCACTAAGCTCTGTTTTTATTTTTTTATTATATTTGTTAAATTTCTCCTTTTATTTCTATAGTTATGTTCAGGGATGGATCTTAAGTCTTGCCATGAATACTGGAGCTGCCTTCTAACTGGTCCTCCTGTCTCCTTTAGTATCCATAATGTCAAACAAGATGCATTCACAGGCTGGATAACAGTGGACAGGATACTGAAACTTGGGCTTGTTATTCATTTTTAGTGTTTCTCTAAACTTAAATGTGATAACCTTTCAGGTGTTTTATTGAGCAAGGGTCTTTCTTCTCCCTTGGAAGAACAGAAGTAACCTGTTTCAAAAGTCCTGTCAATATCATTAGAAGTCCACTTTTGCCAATCCAATAAACTACTCTTATATAAGTATAAGAGTGATAATAAGTTCAATTCCTCAACACAATTATAAATGTCTCTTTGGCTTGTTCCCGGAAGATTTCAATATGGACCCCCAGAAGCTAAACTTACATTAACTTGATACTGTGTTTACATTATATGCATGTAAAGGATACATTATTCTATTCATGACCTCAAATTATCTTCAACTTAATACACTCACCAGACAATAATATGCAATGAGTATGAATTGACAGTATTGACTAGAAAAACAATCATGACTTCAATGGCATTTCAAATATTCCATTATGTCATTTCTTTTTATGCAGCAGAAAGCCTGGCAATATTTTTATCTAATGACCTATTATCATTTCTCTGAGTGACTATCTTACACTTCCATGAAGATTTAGCTAGTTGTTTTTAAACTCTAACCTATTTCTTCAGTCGATTTTGCTTCCTTTCTTTCCTTGTATAGTTAGATGGGTGCCCTCATCTCCTCACCCTACCCACCTCCCCTTTTTTCCCACTTTTCCCATGCTTTCTATCTTAAGAGTCTAAACTGGTATCTGTTTGTGAGCATATATTTTATTAGAAGTAGATCTCATTCCAGTTTGGGGAACTTCTCTCTCCTTTCTAATGCATGAGCAACATGTTATTCATCACATACAAAATTCTAAGGGCCACCTTGCTCTTTCTCTGACTCTACAATTTTCAGTGTTAGAGAACATTTCAGACACAGGAAAATTATTTCTGTCATGATCCTGAAATTTGTAAGCCTGTGATTTTTTTCTTTACACACCAAGGAAAGGACACTACATATACACTGTAAGATTTCAATATTTACTCAAAATATGACAATGGGTCAATTATTTAATTATTCTATAATTCACTTTCCTTATCTGAAAAACAGGACTAATATTGTCTACTTATACATTTTGTGTGTGTGTGTGTGTGTGTGTGTAATGTGATCATTTTTTCCTTCTTGGAGGCAAGAGAGGAGTATGAGAAGGGAGAGACAAGGGAGGGGAAGAAGTACTTAAATGTACATTCCAAGAGAGAGCTGTGTTTCTCATTTCCAAAATATATCATTAGGCTATCATACTGATAATTTACCCATACCGGGTAATTTTTTTTTATTTCAACATCACTTCTCTTTCTATGCATGTTTCCATATACTATTTATAAATATTTTCAAAATATATATTTCTATATATTAACTTCTGGGTCAAGTAGTTAAATGCCACCTTGGCAGAAATGTGCTTTATTTTTAATAATAACAACTTTTTATATCTTATATAACTACCTTTGATTTTTAAGCTAAATTAACTTCATTATGTTCAATAGATACTAACACTGCATTGACATTTAATAGGCTTTGTTTTGTCAGATTTTCTCCCCTAAACATGACATTCATGCCACAGATAATGCTGCAATCTTAAGGAAGTTATCCTATTGATTCCAAAGCAATCTTTCACATCATCCATCACTGACACTTTTGCAGTATCTCTTTTTTGTTCTTCATTTAGTATCTGTGATGGCAAAATCATAACATTCAAGAAATTGCCCTGTATTGAACCCAGTAATCCAGTCAACTTTGGCTTCAAAAACATGCTTATACCTGAAAGAAGTAAATACTTGGAAACAATTGTGTGCTCATAAAAACATAGTATTCAGAGGAAGATAGGGGTGTCAAGATCACAAAAGTAATTTGGGAGACCACTCAGAACAACATCATATTTCAAATAAGCTAGGAAACCAGTCTGAAATATATCTGGCAACAATTATGTTGAGAGCAACCCTAAGCTTTATTGTGTTAAAAACTGTGCTTCGTTTTTGTTTTTCTATTTCTTTAATATAAAGTTTAATCCATAAACATAGTATAAAAACAGATTATAAATGAGGGGGCACCTGGGTGACTCAGTCGGTTGAGTGTCTTAATTCGGCTCAGGTCATGACCTCACAGTTCATGGGTTTCAGCCCCACATTGTGTTCTGTGCTGACAGCTGGGAGCCTGGAGCCTGCATCGGATTCTGTGCCTCTTTCTCTCTCTGTCCCTCCCCCACTTATGTGCTCTCTCTCTCTCAAAAATTAATAAACTTAAAAAAAAATTAGATTATAAATGAATTTATTTAATTGCCACTTATATAAGTGGAAAAGCAAGTGGCTGTTATTCAAAATTAAGTTCCAGTTCAAGTTCTATATATAATTAGTTGAATCCTTGGGAAACAATTCAGTTAAAGATTCCTCTATATAGAGGATTACAGCCCCTCTCACAGGTCTGTAGGGAGATTGAAACAACAGAAGTGAAAATGGTGTGTAAATTACTGAATTTAACTCTTTCTTTTAAAGAAATGGTATGAGCCTCTTTTACTCCTAAATTCAATTTTGATTATATGGCTAGGCCAAATCCCTGTATGTAGGGTTTAGATGCTAAGCTAAGGGGTAACAAAGACAAAGCTTACCAAATCTTTTCTTTTTTATTTTTTTTAATGTTTATTCATTTTTGAGAGAGAGAGAGAGAGAGAGAGAAGGAGGGGCACAGAGTGAGGGAGAGAGAATCTGAAGCAGGCTTAGCACACTGTCAGAGCAAAGCCCTGACTGGACCTGGAAGTCACAAACCAAACCCTGCGATCATGAGCTGAGCTGGAGACTGATGCTCAACCCATTGAACCACCCAGGTGACCCTTACCAAACCTTTCTGATCAATTCTACATCCTTGATTCCATGTATATGTCAGGGGGTGGGGAAAAGGGGGTGGAATGTTGGATCTTTTGCTTATTGAAGAGTAAACTGAATCAGGTTCTAGCTTACACCCGTCCACAGAAGGACTTAGTGTAGACATTAATTCAAAGGTTATCTTTACTATTTACAAGTCATATGACATTGAGAAAGTAACATAACTTAAAAAAATTTTTTTAATGTTTATTCATTTTTGAGAGACAGAGAGTGACAGCATGAGTGGGGGATGGACAGAGAGAGAGGGAGACACAGAATCTGAAACAAGGTCCAGGTTCTGAGCTGTCAGCACAGAGCCCAATCCAGGGCTTGAACCCACGGACTGTAAGATCATGACCTGGGTCGGAGTCAGATGCTTAACTGACTGAGCCAACCAGGAACCCCGAGAAAGTAACATAACTTTTTAAATTTTCTTTCAGTTTCTTAATCAGAAAAAATGGAATAATTTTGAGGTATAAATAACCAAAGTGCATATTAAAACACTTAAAAAACCTGCACTATAGTAGTTATTCATCAGCTATTAGATGTCTTCTTTATTCTTTTTGTCTTACTTATCAATACAAGAAATCAGCTCTTCTCCTATATAATACTTCTAGTAATATCCATTCACATCTTTAAAAACACCTCAAATCATTTCCAGATATTTGCCTCATTTTTCAAGTGTGCTTTTGACTAACAGAAAGTATTTGTGCAATTTATATGATGAGCTTCACCAAATTTATATTTTTTAAATATTTGTCTTCTTAATTTCAGTTTGATGACCAAATATAAGAGGAATAGATTTGGTCCTGAAACACATTTACAATGCATTCCTCATACTCAGACACTTATTTATCCTTTCTTCTTTCAATTACATCATGTTTTATTTTGTCCATTTCTGAAATCTGTTGATGCTCATCTGTGTGTTGTCCTCATTTCATTAATTTGAAATATGTTGATAGGAAGTAAAACACATATCTTTCATAAAGGGCTTCTACTTTATAAATGTCTTCTATTTTTACTCAAACAGCTTACTCCTCTATTCTCTTACCAGGGAGATATTTTCCACCCATCTATGACTTTTTGTTAGAAAAATAATTACTACTTTGTACCCTTCCCTCTATTTTTAGCATGTGCATTATGGGATATCATTATTCAGTTGAATGGTATGGTCATGTTATATGATTTTGTGTTCTAGCACCATTCCAAATATACTACTCAAAACATGTACCGATTTAAATATTAAATTTGCTATATGTTATCCATAAATTGGACAAACATGACATCTCTATTGCTAACAACATGTTACAAAAGTAGATTAGGCAGAATAATCTCTATGTAAGATCCTGAGGTAACCACAAGAAATCACCCAGCCAGTTGATCAAAATCCAACTCACATTTATGTAAGATTGTCAACTGATTTCTTATCCAATAAATTACTGCTGCATATCATCTTTACTTTCCTTTGCAGTTTCAAATGTCTTATAAGAAATACTACCAAATGCCTTACTGATCTCTACGTCTACTTGATTTTTCTACTATCTACTCATCTCATATTTCCCAAGGAAGTGAGTGGGTTTAATGTGATCCTAAGTGAACTGAAACTTATGTTAATGGTCCTTGATTACAGCACCTTACCTGGGTTCAACATTAAGTGAGCCAGCCCACAGTTTGTTTACTCCATTTTGATAAAAGTCAAATGTTTATAAAAGTCAATATGATATTTGCCCATTTACAAACATTAATCTTCTATCTACAATAATGACTCCATGATGATCACCAATGGCCATTCAGAGATCTTGCTTACTAGTTCTTCACTTCAGTGCCAAATTTGTCTCCTGGGGAAATAGCTAGTTGTTCACATAAAATATCCTGATCCATCATGAACATCACCTTGGGAAACTGCCTCCAGTATTTGCGTTTGTGCTCCTATTTGAGTCTAATGGTCATTTTACTTGACAGAGAAGACAAAAGTCAAATATTGATTAAATGTTCTGGTTTTATACCTAATTCATCATTCAGCAGTTTCAATACCTCCTTGGAAAAAGCTCAGATATTAATAAAATAAGAAAATAATAGCTACACGCTTGGCCCCAGAATGAAGAACTATCTTACCTTGATCTTTTGTGCTAAAAATAAGAAAAAGCAGCATTTATGCTTAACTTAGCAATTTTCCTGCCTCAGCTCATTTGGGGGCATTTTTATTAATATTATATTTATTTACCTTTGCTTTTCTTTTTATCTGTTTATATACCCTTTTGAAATATAAACACATTAGTATGCAAAAGCTCCTTGAAGATTCTGCATCCCATTAGATCTGAAGAATACATTCAAATTTCATTGATACATTTTCATTTTTTGATCTTGGAAAAATCATTAATTCTCTCAGAGCCTTAGTTTTATCATCTGTGAAATGAGTGTAATAAAAACACCTACCTTATCTTTTGATTTTAAGTGGCATTTAGGTCTCCCTTTCAAAGGTGGACAGAGACCATTTAGAAAGACCCTTTCTCTATTCTGAATAAAAAAGGATAATTTTTTACATATATGGCTAAACATGAAATCTAGAATGGCAAGTCTTCAAATACCAGAAATTAAGATTTCAAAAGCATAAAAAGAGAGTTTATTGAAGCCCATAAAATTCACAATGCTATTGAAACTGAATATATAACTTAGGGAATTTGGTTTTATACCAGTGAGGGAAGGGGAAGGGAGTGGAAATAAAATAATCATCCTTGCCTTTTCTTTATTAAACATGGAGAAGAGAGTAGGGAGAGTATTTTATTAGGTTAAATATAAGAGTTTAGACTTATGTATTGGGTAATATTTTTTCCCATATACTACTTTGAAACTGACCCTTATCTTATACCATATATAAAAATCAACTCAAACTGAATTAAAGACTTAAATGTAAGCCTTGAAACCATTAAATTCCTAGAGAAAAGCATAGGGGAAAAGTGTCCTTGACTTGGGTCTTGGAAATTTTTTTATACAACACCAAAAGCAAGGCAACAAAAGCAGAAATAAACAAGTGGAACTACATCAAATTAAAAGCTTCTCCACAGTGAAGAAAAAAAAAATCAATAAAATGAAAAGTCAATCTATAAATAGGAGAATATATTTCCAAACCATACATCTGATAAAGGATTAACATACAAACACAGAAGGAAGTCATACAACTCAGCAGCAAAAACCCAAGTAACCCAATTAGAAAATGGGCAAATTATAAAGCTACAGTAATCAAGATAGTGTGGTACTGATGAAAATGTATACAAATAGGACAATGGTGCAGAATAGAAAGCCCAGAACTGGATCCATGTAAATACATTCAACTGATCTTTGACAGGGGAGCAAAGGTAATACAATAGAGCAAACAAAGTCTTTCCAACAAATGGTGCTGGAACAACTGGATATCTATATGAAAAAAAAAAAAAAAAAGGAATCTAGACAAAAACCTTATAGCCTTCACAGAAATTTGCTCAAAATAGACCATAGACCTAAATGTAAAACACAAAACTACAACATTCCTAGAAAACAGCATAAGAGAAAACCTAGATTAAGTTGGGTCTGGCAATGACTTCTTATACACAACAGAAAAGAAACAATCTATGAAAGAAATAATTGACAAGTTGGACTTTATTACCCTTAAAACCTCTACTCCCTGAAATATCGTGTCAATAGAATGATAAGACAAGCCACAGACTGGGAGAAAATGTTTGCAAAAGATAACTGATAAGAGATTGTCACTCAAAATATACAAACTCTTAAAACTCTACAATAAGAAAATAAACAACATAATTAAAAAAATGGGCCAAAGACGTTGAGAGATACCTCACCAAATATGACATACAGATGGTAAGTAATCATATGAAAAGATGAGCAAATCATATGTCATCAGGAAAATGCAAATTAAAACAACAAAGAGATACTACTATATACCTACTAGAATGTCCAAAATCCGGAATACGGACAACACCAAACACTGGCAAAGATGTGAAACAACAGGAACTCTCATTCATTGCTGTTGGGAATACAAAATGGTTCAGTCACTTTGGAAGACAGTTTCGCAGTTTCTTACAAAATGTTTTACCATATCATTCAGCAATGATACCCCTTGGTATATTATCAAGGAGTTGAAAACCTATGTCCACACAAAATCCTGCATACAGAAAGAAGTTTATAAGACCTTTATTCATAGTTGTCAAATCTTAGAAGCAAATGAGATGCCTTTCAGTAGGTGAATAAATGAACTACGATATGAAATATTATTCAGTGCTAGAAAGAAATGAGTTAACAAACCATGAAAAGGCACAGAGAAATCTTAAATGCATATTACTAATAAAAGAAACCAATCTGAAAAGGCTACATACTATATGATTCCAAGTATATGACATTCTAGAAAAGACAAAACTATGGATACAATGAAAAGATCAGTGGTTTCCAGGATGGAAGATGGGGGAGAGATGAATAGACATAGCACAGTCAATTTTTAGGGCAATAACAATAGACTATGTGATATTCTAATGATGGATATGTCATTATGCATTTGTCTAAATCCATAGAAGGGGCAACGTTAACAGTGAACCTTAATGTAAATAATAGAGTTTGGGTGATTATGATTGTCAATGTTGGTTCATCAATTGTAACAAATAAACCTCTCTGAAGGGAGATGTTGATAATGGAGGAAGCTATGCATGCATGGGTGAAGGACTGTATGAAAATTCTTTGTACCTTCCTCTCAATTTTGCTTTGAATGAAAACTGCTTTAAAAATTAAGTTTTATTCCATTTTATATATAAACCACATCTTCTTTATCCATTCATCAGTTGATGGACATTTAGGCTCTTTCCATAATTTGGCTATTATTGAAAGTGCTGCTATAAACATAGGGGTACAAGTGTCCCTATGCACCAGCACTCCTGTATCCCTTGGGTAAATTCCTAGCAGTGCTATTGCTGGGTCATAGGGTAGATCTATTTTCAAATTTTTGAGGAACCTCCACACTGTTGTACAGAGTGGCTGCTTTTGGCTCAGGTCACGATCTCATGGTTCATGAGTTTGAGCCCCACATTGGACTCTGTGCTGACAGCATCAAGCCTGCCTGGGATTCTCTCTCTCCCTCTCTCTCCCTCTCCCCCACTCATTCTCTCTCTCTGTCTCAAAGATAAATACATAAACTTAAATTTTTTAATTAAGTTTTAATTTGAAAATCCAAAGCAAAATATGTGTTTAAAAAAACTTGTATTTCTAATGGGAAATATTAAAAAGCCTATTAAGTGGGCATTTCATACACAATGAAGAGCAATAGAGCATTATGCTTTTATTTTTGAAAAATTAATCTTTTGGGAGGAAGGAGAGATGAATAGGCAAACAATGCTACCTCTCTGTCCACATTTGCCTACTTTGCTCAGGCATAACCATGACCCCTGGCTGGGGAATACACTGTCAATGAAACCATGAAGACAGTTGCCTGGAACTTCTTTTAAAAAGTAATCACAACTTGCCACCTTTGCCTAGGAGCTGGAAATGGGAGAGGAATGAGAAATCTTCCCACTTATAATTAATCACTCCTTTTAGAATAGATTCAAGAATAGAAAACTTCAGAAGCAAGCCTAGGGCACTTTAGATCATGGCCTGTGTGGAATAGGTATTTGGAAACTACATGAAATCTTTGACCTTGGTCCCCCTACATTTTGCCTATTTGCAAATCTAATAGAATATTATTTCCTCAGACCCACAACAATCCAAATTCTGATGCATTCACATAACAAAATGTGGTTGAGTTCACCCAATGGGTAGTCATCGTATTTTACTGAGCAATATTCTATCTCAGTAATAGCCCTTCCCACCCCCCCACCCCCCCTCACCCCCCACCCCCCCTCGTCCATGACAGAAACCGCTGGCAACTTCAGCAGCACTGAAAACTAAAGTGTTTCATTGGGAAATTCCATTGAATTGAGGAAGTGTGGCAATGACAAGCACTGTGGCAAAATGCAGTCAGAGTTAAGTGAAGGTGCAGTTGATTTCTCAGTTTTTTCAGAAAACTGTATGAGTTTTCAATTCAACTCTATTGGTGTGGGCAGAACCAATATATTTAATGCAATTATTGGTGATACACTGATCACCATCACTTAAACTATACAGTTGATGAATGAAATCTGTATAAACATTCCAATCACTGAATTAAATATATACATATTTATTGGTTACTACTTATGTGCTAACAACGGTGATGGGTGATTTCACATCCTATATCTTAATTACTCAAGATAGTATTTCCCATTTGTATCGCTGAGCATTCTAAGACAGTTAAGTCATTTTTTCCATAGGTGTTATGTGCCAGAGCCAGAGGAAGCATTATTTAACACTACCAAATCACAGTTGCATGAAAATATAATTCTACAGGTGGAAGATTCCTGAGAGATGACAGAGTCACACCTTCTGTAAGAATAGCAATGTTACTGCATAAACTTCTGAATCTTCCTAAGATTAGTATTCACTGCTTCACAATGTAGTCATTTCTATTGCTGCGTAGCTTTGTTAGCCTGTCTTCTTTACACTACGCTGAAATGGCTCCCTGAAATTTTTACCAAATCAGTCTCAGTTTTGTCTTCCAGAATTACACCAACTTCAAAATCTTCTTCCACAGGGTCTCCATGCTTCTTGTAACTGAAGATGAAATCATAATCTCTCTAAGACTCATCTCCCCTATGGCCTCAGCTGTATTAATTGTTCCTCATTTAAAGAATTTTACTATCTTGTAAAGATATTATTGCTCGTATTTGAATACACTTACCTTGCAACATCCAATACTAATTATATAATTGATTATATATAAAATATACATATAGAAACATATAACATACAGAAACATACATATACATAATTATGCTGTGATTTGAATTTAGTAGTAGTCTATCACTCCCTTATTCTGGATTACATAACCTAATATAGCAGGTTACATTTGTTTTTCTTCCCCAAGTCTTTCGACATGATCTTTTGACTAGTTTATGTCATCCAGAAACTAGTTCTCAGCCTTATTGTTTGAACACACTAGTGTGTCATAATCCATGAAGTACATACTGTCTCAGGCATTTTTTTTTGCAACTCATAACTTCTATAAAATGTGGGTTATTTACTTCGACATTATTTCAGTGACTCAAGGTTTTCCTTAAGGTAACTAATTTACATTCCAGTGTTCTTTATTAAATAACAAAGAAAATATTAAATGGTCTAAATTTTTGAACAGTGAAGGATGGCTATATTGTGACTATCAAATATCATGTGTAACTTGATTAAAAATATAGACAAATAGATATAAAACCACAAATAACATGTGGCATTAGTTTGTAAGTTCTTTTTTATTTTCCCCTAAAACGTTAGAAATTGTTTTATGTGCTTATTTTTGCAAATATGTGTGAGAATTCCTAAATTATGTAACCAGGATAAAAACTCCTGAGTCATAGTGTGTGGCTTTTTTTTTTTTTCAAATTTACTGAATATTGACAAAATGTTTTCCATATTGGTTATAGAAATATGCACATTTTTTAGCAGTATATTAAAATTCTTATAGGTCCATATTCTTTTTTGTCTTGTTCCTTACCTATTTTTCCCAGTCTTATTGAAACATAAAATTGATACATAACATTGCATTCATTAGTTTAAGGTATACAACATAATGATTTGATATAGGTATATATTGTGAAATTACTAACACAGTAAATTCAGTTAACATCTATCACTTAATGTAGTTACATTTCTTCCCCTTGTGGTGACAACTTTTAAGATCTACTATCTTAACAGCTTTCAAATATATGAAAAAGTACTGTTGCCTACAGTCACCATGCTGTACCTTATATTACTAAGACTTACTTATAACTGGAAATTTGTACATTTTGACTCTTTCCTTCCAACTCCCCAATTCCCAATTCTGGCAACCGTCAAACTGTTCTCTGCTTCTATGTGTTAGATTTTTTGAGATTCCAAACCTAAGTGAGATCATGTATCTTTCACTGTCTGACTTATTCACTTACATAATTCCCTCATTCCATACATGTCACAAATAGCAGGATCTCCCTTTTTCTGGCAGAATAATATTCCATAGTATATTTATACCACATTTTCTTTATCCATTAATCCATTGATGGGCATGTAAGTTGTTTCCATTCTTTGTGTGCTTTAAATAATGCTTCAATGAACATGAGGAAGCAGATACTTCTTTAAGATAATGATTTCAGGGGCGCCTGGGTGGCTCAGTCGGTTAAGTGTCCGACTTCGGCTCAGGTCATGATCTCACGGTCCGTGAGTTCGAGCCCCGCGTCAGGCTCTGTGCTGACCGCTCAGAGCCTGGAGCCTGTTTCGGATTCTGTGTCTCCCTCTCTCTCTGCCCCTCTCCTGTTCATGCTCTGTCTCTCTCTGCCTCAAAAATAAATAAACGTTAAAAAAATTTTAAAAAAAGATAATGATTTCATTTCCTTCAAATATATACACAGAAGTGGGACTGCTGGATCATATAGGTAGTTTTTATATTTTCTAACATAAAAACTTCTTAATTTTTTGAGAAACCTCTGAACTGTTTTTCATAGTGACTGAACCAATTTACATTCCCACCACCAGTGTACAATTATAGTTCCCTTTTCTCCACATCTTTGCCAATACCTGTTATTTGGTTTAGCCCAACTAATTAGGAGCTCACAAGAGATGAAGAATCAAATGCTTCTTTCCTATGGGTTATTTTCTCAGTAGATCTTCTTCACATTTATCCCCCCTGTTACCATTATATGCATCATGTTTCTTTTGGTCTGCTTGTCTATTCCTATTCCACCATGTTATTTTTTCTTGACTTAAATGAAGACTGTGATAGAGAACTCTCATCTGACATGACTCTCTTTCCTTTCATGTTTCTCTACCAATTTCTAACAGATCACATCAAATCTTTTTTTGTATTGTATTGCAATAGACTTGTAGAATATAGTTGTAGAACAAATAAATAAATATTTTCCCTTTGAAAATTAAGAAGGGAATGGGACTCAGCAACATCAGAGTATTTCCCATAGTATCTAGCAAAGTGTTTACACATTGTCAGTACTTAATTAAAGCTTTATTGTTACAGAAAGAGATAATGCCAGTGAATGCATTAACAAATACATAACATAAAAGCCTTTTAAATAGAAGCTTTTTAAACAGAAACTTCTTGTGGGTGAGGGCTTTCTACTGTTGTTTTTTCTCCCTGTGCATGTAATAGTACAACTAATCTGGAAGATATTTGATTAAAGCTAATGATTTCATTTGGGGTTCACAAGATATGTTTTTGCTGCAGGTAGCAGAATACTGGTCTAAAAGTGTTTTTTAAAAATAAGAGTTAATAATCTTGCATAATGACATTTCTGGAAGTAGATGGTTTTAGATTTGCTTGATTGAACAGATCAGCAAATGCTAAGGTGCATAAGGATCACCTGTCATTTTTATTTTTATGTTGGTTCTTTTCTTATAGACACATCACACCTATAAGATCTCCAAGTTTGTATCCTCATAACAGCAATGCCCAAAAGTAATAAGAAAAAGCAGGGTTTCTCCTCATGTCATCTCTTTGATCATGCAGTAAATCATGCCTATAAGCTCCCATCTACCTCCTTTCCATGTTTAATGGCTACATGAAGACTCCTATCATTCATTAGCCATGACTAGTTATGATTTATCATCAGGCAGAATCCACTGTACCTGAGCATAATGCTGAAGGGATAGTGGAATAAAACCAAGTTCCTTTTACCAGTGAAAGAGGATGAAATTTCTTCCTGATAGAAAGTCAACAATTTCTGTCACATGAAGTTTCATGTTTTCAAGTCAATAATAGGGGCAACACAGCACACATACTGAAAAGAGTGGTTATTTAATTTTTTTCTTAAAACAGTTTGTCTATAGAACTTTTTAAAAGAAATGGTTGATAATTACTTACGAATATCTTTAAATCTTGATAAAATAAAGTGATTTTTTAAAGGCATTTGCTCCTGATTAGTACTAACAGTTTGTTTTTATCCCCCAGTTATCTTGTCAACATAAGATTGTGCTATTTCTTAATCACTTGATATAAATTTTAGAGAAAAAAACCCACTACCACAGAAAAGTGATGGATTCCCCTAGAACAACCTACAATTCAGGAATCCCAATAAGTAAATACACACACACACACACATTCACACAAAACATTAGTGAGATTTAATTTTCCACAGATAAAGCAGAATTTATATTTCCAAAATATTATTTTTCCACCAAAACTAATACATAATTTATAGTTTATTATAATGATGTTATGCAAATATCTCCTAGGATTTCTATTGAGAGATTGTCTTTCGATTCTATGTCACCTTTTTTTTTTCTCTCTTGATTTTTCTTTTCTTTTTTTCTTTTCTTTTTTTGTGGGAGGAGAGGAAAGAGAGTCCTTGGAACTATGGTTTAATTGATTATCATTATCAAAAATAATTTCTATACCCAGGAGGTTTTTACGGACTAATCTTGTTACAAAGATTTGGGAGTCAAAAATATGGTTTGATTAAAAAAACAGGACCTCTGTCTTTGTTTTCTAAACTACTCCAAATACAGTCTTATAAGTAATTCCAGTAAACTTTCAAGCAATAGTATCATTGCTATAACAGATACATAAGTTTAAATAGTATAAATTAAAAATATTTATTAAGATCTATTTGTTTTGTTCTCATTGTTATTTTTTAATCTGTCTAGTTTCTTTTATTCATCTAGCAATGTATATGTATTTTAAATATCTTATTTCCTGGAATCAATATTCAATAATTTGAATTAGACGTTGATAAGTGATCCTCAAGTGTCTACTCGTCTTTTACATGACTATCATTTTCCCTGATAATTGGAATCAATCCAGTATTGTCTTTCTGATGAGCTTGGCAATCCTAGGATATGAAATATGTGATGGAAAATTTCTCTGAATATCCTTGCTGGCTTCATAAAATAGGCATCTTGGGAAATGCTGAGCTTGTGAAACAGGTAACTAAAGTAGGAAATGGATAAGATTTCTAACTTAAATTGGCCATTATATGAAATGAACAAACTTGCTTCCATTTCCTGAATAAGGAATGATTTCTTCCCTTCTGTGAATTGGATGGCGATCGATATGGCGGGTGGTAGGGAGAAACTAATAGTAATCCTTTGCCTATGAAAAGCAGCACTTCTAAGAATTGGCATGAGATGTTGCAGCTGTGGAGTTGGGGAAAGATCTAAGTTACTTTGTCACAGTATTGAAAATTCACCTCCACAGGATTAAGCTTACATGCCCTTATTTCTAGGAGGTAACTTGTATATGTGAGGTGAGGTCTACATTGTATAAACCAAAATGGAAAAAAACAGTTAAATAGAGAATTAGGACACAGTAATCAGTTATATGGATTTTCTGTTTCCTACCTGCATAGTGCATGGTGGCAAAGTACTTAACACACATGCAGACACACACATGTAAACACACACACACACACACACACACACACACACACAGACAAATGCATACTTGTTTTCTAGTTTGGAGTTCCCCACATGATTTCCCTGGCTGAGGTGAATTCATTTCCTTTCTTTTTCTTTGGGTCATACCATTCCTTTTGTTGTTTTAATAATGTTTCCTATGAACCCTGTATTTGTCTCCTTGTACTTCTGCCATTAACTACTATTGAAATTTTAATTGCATCTTGTTTTATGTAATTTGCTACTTTGCTTATAAAGATTATGCTTCTCATCTGTTTCATACTAGAAGCTCACTGGGGACATGGAATACATTTTTAATTTCTCTGAATTTTCCACACTGTTTGGCACACAGGGGGCATTCGAGAATAATTGTGTGTTGAGTGTGTTGTGTGTGCTCAGGGCTGAGCACATTGAAAATGTGTAAATGATTATATCCTGACTGATCTATTATCATCATAGACTAACCATTTTTCCCGAGAATGACCAAAAATGTATATTAAAAAGTATATACAGTTATGTACACAGTGGAAATGAAGGCACGATTTAAGAGTCTGGTTATTAAAGTTGGTTTAAAGCTTTATGTCATATATATTCAATATTTCCCTCGTAAAGTCTTCAAATTACTTCAAAAGTACAAAGAAAAGTGAGTTTTATTATATCTCACTAAACAAAAAGTTCTTCGTTCTCTCTCTCTTTTTCAACATGTGTACCACACAGACAACTCATTCACGTTTCTTGGCATTTTTAACCATTTTGCATTTAAAATAGTTAACACATGCCTAGGAGAATAGAAATAGAATTATCATTGGCCATTTTAAACCACTTAGAAATGTTTGTGCTTATCTACAATGTTTAGTAATTCTGTGTTCATATTAAGCCTCAAACTCTGAATATGAATAATAATGGATTTTTTCTTCATAAGGAACAAATGAGATCATATGGTTGTATCTAGTCTGTGAATTTTATGTATTCACTTACAGATTCATTCACATGTTCAACAGATATTGACAGTGCCTACTACGTGTGGGTGGTATTCTAGACAATGGAAACAAGAAAGTTAACACTGATCAAGCAGACAATGTCCCTCCTCCCTTAAAGCTTCAATGTACTAGAGAGACAAAAAATAAATAAATAAATATACAAAGCAAAAAATGTCAAATAGTGTAAATGCTAAGAATTACATTCAATTGGGGGTTGTTCGGACTATAAGTACTACAATGAGTCAGTATTATAAGGATCCTAAGGCAGGAAACAGCCAGGGATGTTATCTGAGGAGGAAGAAAACTATATGCTGGCACTTGGGAAGTGGAGAGTGGTTCTTGATGGAATCAAAGTGGTAGGCAGTTATCAGGTCATGTGAGGCCCTACAGGCTGAAATAAAGAGTTTGCATGTTATTTAAAATAAAAAAGAAAGCACTACAGTTTCCAATAGGGAAGGAACATGATCAGATTTACATTTTCCCAAAGATGACTCGGGCTGCTATGTGGAAAATACATTGCAAAAGAATAAGAGGAGAGTCAGGGCAACTGGTTAGAAGTTCCTGCAGAACTTCAGTCAAGAGATGATCTGGAATAGTCTAGCAAGTTGGAAGCAGAATTGGTGAGAAGCAGACAGATTCAGAATATATTTCAGGTACCAATTCTAAAGTGAGCAAGAGGGTTGAATGTAAATATGGCATGAATATACAGTTTGTATCATGCGTTTTGTTAATTACCTCATCACCATTGGAGGATAACACCAGAATGACTATGGCTTATCATACAGCAGCTTAGCAGAGCAGTAGAAACAGATGGTCTGAATATTAGAGAAGTTGTTTAACCTTCTGTGTTTCAGTGTTCTTATCTATGAAATGGGAAATAATAATATTATACAACACAAAGAGTTGGTGACAGAATTAATACATGCAAAGTACAAACAACAGCGTCCGGTATTAGTAATGCTACATAATATAATAAAAATAATGGTTATTTTTGAATGTCCACTATGCAACATCAGTATGACTTAATGGAAAGAAGATGGCTTGGGAACCTATCCTTAAACTCCTGCTCCATAATGCATCATTTCTTCTTGGCCTTCAACATGTCACTAAACCTATCTGAACCTCAGTTTCCCCACCTATAAAGTGGAGATATTCAATGCCACATCATAAGACTGATAAAGGATTAAATGGGATATTTGTAAATCATTCAAATCTGTGATCGCCAAGAAACTTAAATGTTAGTTACTGTGGAAAGTCAACTGTTTCCAATTCTTTATTCCTTCTCCTCTATAAAATTTAAGACGTTGATCTTAGCCATATGAATTTCTTAGCCAAATAGATGTTGCCAACAAGATTCAAGGACAGTATTTATATGTGCAGATTTTGGCTTGTCTTCTTGTGCTTTTGCAACATGTTGTGAGAATATGGCCCAGGTAGTTGCTGGCCCAAGGAGAATAAGAAAACAAATGGAACAGATCTGAAGCCAGTATGACACCTGGAGCCAAGCTCAGGGAATCCACAGCTAACCCAAAGAACTATGAGTAAGCAAAAAGAAACATTTATTGTTGTAAGATACTTGGATTTTGAAGATAATTGTTATGCAGTTTCACTGCAGTAAAAGTTGACTAATACATTACCTTTTCCCTTTCTTTGTTTTAAATCATGATAATTCCCAATACTTTAAATTATATCCCAAACTTAATTGTTTGACGTAAAGAATTCTCAAGTATAGTTCTCTAAGACTTTGAACTGTAGTTCATATTTATTATCAATAAACTAGGATTGTTCACAGTAATCATGTGATTGACATTGTAGATTCTCTTGGAAGAAAAAAGGTAAATATGTGAAACTTGATAAAACCAGGATCTCTCACTGAGAACATACTATGAGTCTTCCTGAAGTCCTATGTCCCAGGCATGCTTATGAGCTCTGAGATGGAGGGACTGGAGTAGGCAGGCAAGATTTCCTAAATGATGTTGGTATTGAGTTGGACATGAAGGACAGGTGTATTTCAACAGTGCCACCTGAATTCTGAAGCATTTTGGCCCTACAAATACTGGCTATGAAAAACATAGGAGTCATTAGTCAGTCCCTGACTTTTGTTTTTTCTGAGGCATAAGGAAAGGCAGTCCTCTCTCCCAGCTCCAGGGTCAGAGCCTCCTGACTGTGTATTTATCTACCTGCCTAATGGTACCTGATTTCCTCAGAGGCTATTGGCAAGACAACATTTTGGTTTGATCAAATTCATCTTCTGACTATTGTTTTTGTCTTTAATAAGCCAAAGTGACACTTTACATTGAAAGTTAAAAGGAGAAGAGATAGGGGAAGTCCATTGATTTACTGTTTTATTAGAGGAAACAAAGATGTGCTGTGGCCTCACATGTAAAATCACCCATCTTTCACCTCTGAAGGTTTCAGATTTGAACTAGGTGTATTATTTATCCTAACTCTGTCAGGTGCTGTAATCACAGATACAGAGCATCCAGGGGGGAGAGGGAGGCAATTGCTGGAAGAGGAATTTTGAGTAGATGCTATCAAGGTATCATCTTTCCCAATGTGTTAACTATACACCTCAACAGTGAAGGAAAAAGGAAGGAATAGAGAACGAAGAAAGGAAGAGTGGGGGAAAGGAGGAAAGAAGAAAGTGGAATAGGTATCTATTAAGCAAGTAGTATAAACCAAGCACAGATTAGATACTTCATGATATATGAGGTATATATAGTTATATACTTGGTTAATTGTTCATGTTGTCCCCCAAAGCTATACATTAATAGATCCATTTTACAGATGATGAGTTTAAATAAATTGCTTAATATCCTGCAGCTAATAAGAACCTGTATTTAAATGTGAATGGAATAATTTAATTATATAATGATATCAAGAATAATCATCTCATTTAAACTTTATAACAACTGTCTGAACATATTTTATTATTGTTCAGTTTTAGAGAAAACAGGCTAATGAATGTTTAACAACATGCGAAAAGTCATACAGCTTTGGCAGAGCTCAGCTCACACTTGAAGTTACCTAACTACAAAGCTCCTGCTTTTCTTCTTCTAATTAATGAGTATAGTTATTCATTAATGAGATTTAATGAGATGATAAGAACAAAATTCACTTGTTTTCCAAATATGTTTGAAAGAGAAGGGCAGTTGGTGATTACGACAGACCTTGACTAGTGCAGTTTCTGTGCTGCTTCATGCATCTTGCCTAATTTAAATAATTTCCAAGTCCTTTTTCTTCCAGTTGTTACAAAGTAAAATCTCTCTTTCCCACCTCTCAACTCACCACTAATTGCATTTCTCCTATTTAGCAGATATGCACTTCTGTCAACTAAACCGGTTTCCCCCTTCTGCTAAAGAAGCCAAGGATTCAGCAGCAATTAGGAATAATTGTTGTGATTTCTCCACCTACCTAACTCTGGCTTCCAACAGAGCAGCACATCCCATTAGCCTTTGAAGACAAGAATGTTGAAAGAAAAATGTATCTTTTGAAAACCAAACACCATTGAATTTAGCATCCAGTAATCTTTATTAAGTCCTTCTCTGGGCAAAACAAAATAGATGATGTGTGAAAACACAGAAAAAGTGGAATACAAGGTTGTTTTCTTTAGACAAGTGTCAAACATTAGAAGAATTAGGTGGAGGAGGGCAAGGTAGCAACTATAAATTATAAACTGAGACGTGAGCCCATAGTATTCTTCAGGTTTTACCCAACTTAAAATTCCAAGATTGGGTCATTCCTTTGAGTTATCAATTCATGAAGAATCCCTGTTAAAATGAAAATTCCCTTTGAAGTGATGAAATGTACAGCTGTGTATGTGTGTATAAGTATGTGACGGCGGGGGGGGGGGATGGGTAGCTGTATGTATTTGTGGTAGAGAAAGTGTTGACATCTCCCCAACACTAATCCTATTGAGACATTTAATGCCTTTACAACCTTAATGCCTGGCTATTTGGAATGCAGAGAGTAGGCCTTGGGGAGATAACTTAAACTGAGATGTTTTTAAGTTCCAGGCAACCTGTCTGTCTGGACGGCTTTCACCTAAGTTTTTTTCTTACCTGTGCTCCCCACTTGTAGAGAATTTCACTAGTTGGCTTGGGATGTATCTAAATTTGTTTGTATCTATTTGTGGTGGACTTATAATGTAGTACAAAGTAGAAAAAATTTTAAAAAAGTCACTCAAAAACCCAGATTTGCAAGAACTGGTCTGGAACATATGAAAAAAAAATCGTTTGGAAATAAAAACAAACACTTCACTTACTCTATCAAAACATTATTCTGATGCTGTTTAAGTAGTCATCCATAAACAAACACATGTACAATTTGCTTACCAAGCTTTTATTTCAGCCCATTTTTAGCTATACATATAGACCTTGGCATTTAATCATAAGGCAAAATGAACAGTTATCCCAGTGGCTAGCAAGAGGTCTTCTCATTCTAAAATATTCCCTACCCTCCCTTCTTACAGCCCCACTATTCAAGACACCAGATCATTAGAAAATATAAGGATCTTGTCTCCTGGTAAAATATGTCATTATTACAGCCCTGTCCAGTTGGAATGTGATCATAGATTAGTTTAACCTGATCATGAAATTAGGGAGCTCAATTCATCGCCCTGACCAAATAAAAATAGGATGGGAGGTAAGAGTCATGGTCAGAGAGCTGCTAGGACTTTGAACCTTGGCTTATTGAGAAAAACAACAACAACAAAAGAAACACACTTAGAGGTGGTAGTGGGTATGGCTCAAAACCACAACCCTTATGAAGAGTCAGATCCAAGGGGTCTGCATTGTCAACGTTTATGCAGATACCAAACAAGTGGGTTGCTGCCTTTTTGATATCAATTTCAAGTATCAGAAATTCCACTCTCTCCCCACTCCTTGTATCTTTCCTTAATAACATACATAATATGAATTTTTGAAATATTGGCACAATTCCCCTGTAGGAGTAAAGTTACTCCATATTAAATCCTCTCAAACTTCAGCTGTGAATTTCAAGTTCAGCATTCAGGGAGTTGGTTTCTCATCTCACCGTCTTTGCTGTTTTTTCACTTCAATCATAACTTCAAGTTCGACTTCATTTTCTCTTCTCCCTAGCACTAACCTTATCAGTTATCTTCATGTAAAGCCTTCCACTACCTCATGCTAATCATGTGGACATTTTATTTGGAAGTATGTGGACCTGCTTGAATCTCTTCTGCACATCCAGATACTAGACATGAGGACAGGTGGTTCTAGGAGCAGTCTCCTGCAGCCAGAGGTGGGGGCAGGGTACTGCTCATGTGAGATCAGGAAGACCTTGCTGTGTTCACTCTGCCTTGGGCTGTTCTGTTGGATTATTCTTCAGCAGTGAAATTTATTAAATACTGTTGTTTGCAACCTGATATTTGGGGGTGCTGTACTGAGAGAGAGAGAGAGAGAGAGAGAGAGAGAGAGAGAGAGAGAGAGAGAGAGGAATAGAATCAAACTGAGTTTTCATTGACGTACGCTTCATTTTTCCCTTGCAATTACTTCAAAAACAAGTCTTACCAATGGATCCCCAAGTACTTCCTAGGAGAACATTGCAACACAGAAAGTAAGTGCAGATATTCTGTGTACAGGTGAAGAATCAACTTCCCAAGGCAGTCTCTCTTGCCCTAATTAAGAGAAAATGTTAGAACCAAGCAGAAAAACATACACTTTCACAGCTGGATCTGACTTCAGTGATCAAAGATTTCCTCTTGGGGAGGAACCCTAATCATTTCTAAGCCAATGGCTATCGGCTGGTAAAACTAAAGCATAGTGAATTTTCAGGCAGAATATCTTGAATGGGGTAAACAGAAGCTGATACCAAGATAAAAGAGGAAAAGAGGCAGTGTGCTCAAGGAGTGTACTGTGGTACAGCATGCAATAATAAAAGGACAACTGGAAGATGACTTCAGAGACCAGAGGGCCAACCCTGGTTCCCTTCTGTATCATTAGGGAATCACAATTAGAGGGACTAGTGTTTACCTGGTGTGTCTGATAAATATCTAGTGTATATGATACCTAAGGTATTATATACTATTTGTCAAACCTTCCCCATGGGGTGGTTCTAAATCTCATAAATTTGCTTTCAAAGGCAGCAGATTTTTATTAAATTCCTGATTATTAATGTTCTTACTAGATAGGGCTTAAACCAAGGTTTAACACTGCTCTTGGAAAATATTCTAAACATACTATGGTGGCTATTCTCCACGTGGCTCACTGCTTCAATACAGGCTCACCCTGCTGTATTCCTTGGGAGGCTTGGATTGCCTCACCCTTATCTTCTGGGTTGAATTCAAGACTGCATCAATGGGAGGTACTCTCAGTAGATTGTAAGCCAGGGTGAAAGAGTCTGAAGTACTTATTTTCCTCACTCATTTCCTGCCTCAGCACTGTGGTTCTGCCAATAGCTGGTTCTGATGCCTGACAGAAGACCTTTCCCTGGATTTGAACTCTCATCAGACGGGGACGAGGTTTCCCACACCTGTCACATCCCTTTCATTAAGCTACCCTTGTTTCACCCTTTTGAGTGTGAATTTTGTTCCTTCTAGAACTATGACATTTTTTGTTCCCATTGGGATTGTAAGAGCTGGTGGTTACATGGGGATCCCAGAGAAGCCAAGGCAGAAAAAAAACTGTTGGCCTTTGTATAGGCTATGTACACATTAATCCTCATTGTGTGCCCCCTACATTCCTCCTTCAGCTTTACATGAAATTCTCAACATAGATATGTTGTCTTTGCCTTAACTTTCAGGGCATCTGCCAAACTACAACTTGGAAAAATGCAGCAAATTAAGCATTTGGCTTGGCTTAATGTGTCAAAGTAGCTTCTGTAAATCATGAGGAAGCAGGGATTATTCATTAATTTATTCATCCATTTGACTGTTCATAAATTCATTCAATGAGTATATGTCTTTGTGCCAGTCTCATGACCGGTGGTAAACAAAAGGTACACTCCACTGGTACAGCAAAGAGAGTCTAATGGAAGTTATCATTACCTCTAAGCCTAAAGGTGCAAGGAAAGGGTGCCCAGGGAGTATTGGTGCTATGGAATCAGTCTATCAGGAAGGAGTTATTGTTGTAAAAGAATATAGACATTGCCATATGAACAGTACCCAGGTAGAGACAGCAAGGCAAGCTGCTTCTTCCTTTGTCTTTCCTCTCTCAAATTTCCAGAGAGTGACTGCTGTGAATCCAGCCCAATATAAATCCACAAGGCAAGGTAGTCTAGGTGAGTCAGTTTATAGGGGGTAGTCCCTTGAAGGACAAAACTGGGGAAGGAGGATAGCTCTGTTTGTGTGACAAATGGAAAATCACTTATATAGACTATAAATGATGTAGAAGGTGAATATATAAGTCCTGACGAAGAAGATAGTGATTCTTGCTCACAAGAAGCTCAAAATATAAAGGTACAGATTCCAGAGCAAGACCAATAGTAGTATTTAATGATGTTGACTCCGCCAGTCAAAATCATCTCCTTGGGAAAGTGTGATTCTTTTATGTACCAATAAATTATTGCTTAGACTCAATAAAAAGTCTAAACTATTTTGCAACTAGTTGCTACTGATAGCCAAACAGTTTCTTCCACTTTAGTCTGGAGAGGTAAGAAGTTATGTTGGAATATTAAATAGGCCATTTCAGTTACATCAGCATATGTATCCCTTGTCAGCGGAGATAGGCTTCCTGTCACTTCCTTGAAATTATATTGTATGAGGAATTTAGAAACTGGAGGTCTCCCCATTGGACGCTCTACCACTGGTCAGACTGGCTAACAGTTGCATTTATAAAAGACATTTTCACTGGAGGTATTCATGACCACCCTCAGGCCAATGATTCACTCAGAGGACTCCGAAGTTATTCTCACCACTATGGCTTATTATAGCAAAAAAATACAGAGTAAACTCAACAAAGGGAAAAAACCACATGGGGTAAAGTCTGGAAGAAAACAGTATCAAGTCTCCAATAGTCCCTTCTCACTAGTGTCAAAAAAAATGTACTTAATTTTTTTACATGAGACAACACATGGGAAGGGTTGCCAACATGGGACACTTTTCCGAGCCTGGTTGTCCAGGATTTTTATTGGGTATTGGTCACATAAGCATACCGCCACCTATGTGACTGACCTCAGTCATTCAAGCTCCAGACCCTTAGTGGGAAAGCAGCTGTTCAGCATACATCACAGTTAGAATCAACTATCTGGACAAACTGGGCACTATGGTTCAAGGTCTCAGGCATGCAAAAGGCACTCTTATCAGATAGAACATTTTAAGAGCTCAGTTCTCAGGATCCCACTAAAGGCCCGTTATGAAAACAAGCCTTTCTTTGAAAAGGTTTGAGCAACCCAAACCTGCTGAGTTAATCCTTTTTTTCACCCACTTGTAAAAGTGCTATATTAAATTTTCTTGTTCCTCTCTCAATGTGAGCAGCATTTCTGGAAAAATAAAATAAAGAGCCCATGTCCATACTTTCTCTGATTTGAAGCTAGCCACCAGCAAAATTGTCAGACTAATCATATTGACTCTTATGTCCCCATTTGCTTCTTTGTATCTATTTTCTCCACCTTTAGGGTTTACTCAGTCTCTTTTTGCAAGCTCTCACCATCCCGTGCTTTCTCTTCTTCCCTCATCAAACCCCATTTTTAGAAAGGCTTGGAGATTGCCACTTACTGCTTACAGTGAGCCTCAGTTTCTGCTTCTCTCAGAGAGAGTTTACAACTCAATGTCCAGCTTTTTCCGTCAAATGAAAAGATGTGGCCCCTGAGGAATGGAGAAGGAACCCTCCAGGAAATGATTACATTGTGATGTCACTAAACCCAGCCCTAGGCATTAGCTCTTTGACATTTCACTTTTAGAACCTTATTTTACACTATCCAGACATTGTAATTTTGACTCCTAAATACCTGATCATTAGTTATCAGTTCACTGCTATTCACATGATAATTATACCTCACTAAACAGTCCACAATGATATCCCTCATCTATTTATTGGAGGCCACATATTCGGCTGTCATTCTCTGTTAGAAAATACCGTTTCTCAAGTAATAACTTGAACAAAATATGGTGAGGCCCTTTATGTATTCATAAGTAACACAGGACATTTCCCCACTTTAAGAATCAGTATTTCTCAGATATTCACCTTTAATTGAAAAATTGTCATTTTAAAATGAAAACATCATCAAGAGAACAGATTTCATGTATTTCACATTTTGTTCTTTCTTCTATCCCTGGCTGAATTTCAACCAAGAACAAGTATTGAGACCACAAAGTGACATGATTGGAAGCAGGATGGAAAACCATCCATGAAATTTCAATAGTCAGCTTCATATTATGTCTTCCCTTTCTCCCAACAAAGTCTGAGAAAACACAAAACCATTTGTTATTTGGAGATAAGCAGCTGTGTTTGGGACAATGCAATTACTAAAACACTCTATACTCTAGGAAAAGAAATGTGCATGTGAACGTTTGTATCAACGCATATGCTTATTGGAATGGCTGTTTGTTGCAGGATGTTTGTCGGTCTGTATATGCACATAAGGCTATTTACCACACAGTATTTCTGTCTATACCAATGGTCTCTTGTTTCTAAAAAGAATTTCTAGAAAACACATAAGAATGAGGAAAATAAATCTAAGCTTAGTTGTGCAGGAATTCATCTAACAGCCCAGAAGTTTGTAATAGTAGAGCCCTGTTCGGAGCATATATTTTTCTATGATGACATGAGAAAGGAAAACAAGACCCCTCAAGACTTGCTAGCCTTGAATATTCGTAGACCTAGAGAAACATACACAGCAGAAGGGACAGGATCTGCATAAACCAGGTGTGTATTCACCTCATTGTGGTGACAGCCCAGGGCTTTTTTTTTTCTCCCACTTCCTAAACAAAACCAACAGCATATCAGTAAGTTACAGATTCAAGACTATTGCTTCTGGCATATTTCTAAGATAAAAAATTAAAAGTAGAGATGTTTACACTGTCATTTTTTTCCTTTGTAGCAAAATAAACACGGCAGAAGTTTAGAAGGAATAAAACATAGGTTGAACAATTTCCCTGACCTTGGGGTACCATAGTACTAATTTAGTAAGATAAAAGAAAACTTCAACTTGTCTTTCTAATTTTCAGTCACTGTATTGCAGCCTGTACCCAGGATTTTTCTCCTCCAGTGCACTCTACACAGTAGCCAGAATGACCTTTATAAAACACAAATTGAATCATGCCATCCCTGCTTAACATTTTTCAGTGGCTTCCCATTGTGTTTAAAATCCAAAAATCATACCATAGCCTTCAAAACTCTAGGTGATCTCACCCTTAGGCTTAATTCCTAACTTTCCCTGCCACTGTCCCTTTTACTCAACATGTTTCAGGCTATAAGAACACCTTCTTGTTGTTTCTAACACACCAATCACTTGCCTGCCTTTAGGCCTTTTGGAATCACTGCTCCCTCTGCCTGGAATGCTATTTGCTTCTCTTGGCATGGCTGCTTTCTTCTTCTTCTTCTTCTTCTTCTTCTTCTTCTTCTTCTTCTTCTTCTTCTTCTTTTTCAGGTAGGGACTAAGATGTTAATGTCTAAAAGAAGCATTCTCTAAGAACCCTTTTATTTTCCAACTGAGCACCTGGATTGCTTTCCTAATTTTATTTACTTTTAATTACACACACACACACACACACACACACACACACACACACACACACACACATCCTGTGTTCACTGGGGCTTCCTCTCTCCTCTTCTAATGCATCTATTGTCAGAACACTACTTGTTTATTCACCGACTGACTAAACCCCACCATGTCACAGTCACTGTTCTTGTCCCTGGAACACTATGATGAAAAAGCACCATGTCTGTCCTCTAACAACTACTGAATTACATATTCTAGGTTTTAAAAAATTCCATTAATTTATTCACACTATTCATTGAATCTAAGATGCATTAAACTCTGTGCTGGGTTCTTGGGCTACACATTTAAGCTAAACAAATTCTGGCTTCCGTGAAAAGTTTATTCTGTAATAAAAAACACAAATAATTACCTAAATTGCTAAGCAATTCCAATTATGATAAGTGCTTCAAAAGTTCAGAGTTCTAGGATTGCATATAAACCCGTCCTAGTCCTGAAGGATGGGAAGGACATAGTTAAGCAAGGGAGAGAGTGTTCTAGAACAGATGGTGGGAAAGCTCTGAAATAGGCAGAAGCTTAGTGTAGTAAGGGTAAGGAAGAGGGTAGTGGGACTAAAACACAAAGAGCAGAGGATGAACTCTGCAAAGTGAGCTGAAAATAAAGCAAGTATTAGATACTGCAATCCTGAGGCGGCTACTCCAAAGAATTGGAATACATTAAAAAAGCAAGAGTAGATCACAAAAGTGAGTGACTAGACTTTTTATTTCTAAAAGATTAAAAATTTTTTTGGTATTAGAGTTGGTCAAGTGAAAAATATCTTAAGTATCTCTGTACCTTTGCTCAGTGCCTGAAACATGGCAGACACACAAAACATATTTACTTAATAAATGGCTAAACAATAAAAGGAGAAAATACACTTCCTATTAAGACTGTAAGTTTCTTGAGGATAGGAAATACGATTTTTTTTTTGGCATATTTAACATTCTTCCTCTTGACTTCCAACAAAACATATGAGACAAAGCAGATGCTTACTAATATTGTGACTTCTACTCTCTTTCCTTCTCCTATCTGTGCCAATATATCTCCAAGCAATTAGGTCACAAAAGTAGCTACCAGTCTATGTGTTTCCTCCTGTTCTTGCTGCTCCTGGAACTTGAAAATTAATTCATAAGGGGACGTGCCAAAAAGAAGATAAAATATTCCCTCACTCCCAACAGCCACACAGATGCGCAGGTATACACTCATCGATTCCTATGCAAAGCAGAAAACGGAAGAAAGAGAATGTTTTAGGAAATCTGTCCTATGCATTTTGCCTGGTTTTGATGATCCTTATCTTCATTTGCTGTAATCATTGGAATTGCACATTTGCTTAAATGTGTGTGCGATGGCATATGACAAGCAGATGAAAATTGGCAGTCTGGTCATTTCCACTCCAATCAATATTTCCTTCCACTCAATTAGCATGTGCTCTATGGTTTTAAGGCCTCCTTATTGGTTCTGCCATTTTGCTATAAAACTTAAGTGTTGCACTTCCAGGCTGCATCATAATCACTTTATTAGTAGTTGAAACAATTTGTAAAATGTTGAGGGAATATTCTTGCCAAAAGCCCTGGTGTGAGACTGATGTAATGAAACATTCTCACCCTCATAGACTTAAAGACCGTGATGCCTTTTGTTTCTCATACTTAAAATCTTTTTTTTTAACCAGAAGACAACAACTATTATAAAAAGTTGTATTATTTTTGTCTCCTTACATACTTTTGCCTTTTATATTGCTGTGACTATCATTTGGTTTATCTTTTCCTCCCTGTCCTCCTTTGCTACTGCATTTTTTGCATTTTACGAAAACCTCATGATGTATGTTTTTATTGAGTAAAGTGCAACCTACTGTTTTCAAAGAGCCTCCACTAACTGGGTTTGTGATGGGAGTACAATCACTGAGTATAGGGGAGAAAAAGGAAATTAATTTAGTCTTTGAAGTCTTAGCAGAAAAACCTTCTTTTTCTTTCTTTCTTTCTTTCTTTCTTTCTTTCTTTCTTTCTTTCTTTCTTTCTTTCTTTCTTTTTGTTGAAAGAGAGAGAGTGTGTGCATGTGGGGGAAAGGGGCAGAGAAAGAGACTCTTAAGCCCGCTTCACACTCAGTGGAGTCCAACACATTGCTTGATCCCACAACTTTGGGATCATGACCTCAGCCAAAATCAAGAGCCAGATGCTCAACCAACCAAGCTACTCAGGGACCTCTGAAGTCTTACAAGAAAAACTTAACTACAAGTTTTCACTTTTCTAAGATTACCTTGGTCTGGCACAAAATCTTCCTCTCTATCTTCTGATGTTAATGTCTACTCAGTGGTCAGATGCTTTAGCTTTGTGTTCTATATAGTTTCTTGATCTAGACTGGCTTTCCTGTAATCTGGAGTTTTGAATTAGTCATCCTTCTTCTACCTTGTGGACCTCCTCATTCTCAAAGCCACCAATGCTGATAGGGAGAGGGGTTTTCATCCTAATTGTATTACAAACTCTTAGTAGTCTACTAAAGGGAAGGCCTCTCTTACAATTTTTCTTACAGTTCTCTTTTTCAAGAAATTTCAAGGAAATTGGTGTCATCTCCTCCCTAGATTGGGATAGAACAAGTGACACCACATATTTATGCACCCAACTTATATTTTTTTTTCTGCCAAGAATCAACTTGATTCTAAGATAAAGGGTGAATGAATTCTCCTCTCCCACCTCAAGTAATCTCTGCTTAGTTGGGGCTGATGTTTTTTGAGAGGTCTCCTCTGAGTACTTTTATAGGCCCCATTTGGAGTTCTATTATTTATGCAATAGGACCCACCACTCAACTTGAAAACTGAACCTCTAAAGAGCCCTTCTGGTATGCTAGAGGTTACTGGACCACATATAGATAACAAATTCATACTTCTATGAGATTCTTATAGAAGTCTCATATGTCTTTCTACTAAACTAAAATAAATAAATAGGTGTGTATGTTTAGCTGATTATATCTGCAATTCCAAAAGAAAATCACACAAAATACTTTTTACTAAAGTTATTTTCTTTGACAATAAATTAATATTTGCATCATTGTACTGAAAACCCTTAAGAGAACACCCACAGGGGGAAAAAACATTCCTAAGATTGTTTTAAAGAATCCAGTTCTCTTGCAGTTCAAGTGCTTGGTGAATATCAACCATATGAAAACCTAAACCAGAAAAGGACAGTGTCTATATTCGAAATAAAATTGTACATTTATATAAACAGAATGAATTTACTAGATTTTCATATAACACTTTGTTCCCTATTTTGAAAGGAGAAAATGATACCAAAGTGTACATGGTTCTGTCTGTAAGTTAGTGTTTTCCTCCATATATTCATTTTTATTCAGATTTTTTTATAATAGCCTTATAATTTAAAATTTTTAATTGTAGATAGCATGACCAAACACAAGGGAGGCCCCAAGGATTACTTTGGAAAACCTGCTGAATAGACATATTAAAATAAGACAATATATGTAAGTAGAAGTATTTACAGTAAAACAATTTTGTTTCAATTTATGGACTTCTTTACATCCACTCTGTCTCTTTCCACAAAGTAATAACGCAGGACATAAACTAGAGGAAAAAAAAAAGAAAAAGCAAACAAAGTATGGGAAATATATCTTGGTTTCATTTGTGTCAAAACAGCAATAAACTGGAAAAATATATTCAGCTAAGGTGCTATTTGGATTTTATTTATAAAGGCTACCATCTCCAGCCTAATGTTCATTAGCTTTGTCCTTGTTGCCTAGTTACAGATTTATAATTTTTGTCTCTCTTGTTATTGATGACTCTAATGGAGAGAGCAGTAACTAAGGGCCTGATGAAAACACTTTTCATCTCAATTCAGAGATGTTAACATTTTTTGTATGTCCAGTGCTGCTGATTACAATGATCTGGGAAAAGAATGGTCCTAAAAAAATCAGTGAGAAGGACCTCAGGGGTGGTCTGAGATGGCCTGTCTTTGTTTGGTTAGGTAAGTGTACTATTAAAAAGTTTTATAAACAGGATTTGCTTGTGAAAAAGGTATTGAACAAGGTTAGCGATTCTGCCCTAATGTGCCACAGATAGTTAGGTGTGGTGGTTACATTATTAAATGTACTTCTTACCAGAATAATGTCAGGAATCACCTGTAGATCAAATAAATACAATTATAAATGTCACATTGAGGTTAGTGAAATATTTGAAATCAAAATTGTGGCCCTATAGTTGAATACCAATACTGACAATGAAGACGGATAACTTATCAGGTTCTGAAAAAGCCTAATTTTACAAGTTTAGGGTGCTCTGGTCTATGAATGTTTTCAAGCTCCCAGTAGTATCCCGTATTATATTTAAATTTCCATATCTTGATGAACTTTATTTCTAGTAAAGCAGAGACAGAAGCATTAGATGACAAATGAGACGCAACCTCTAGATCAATGCTTCTGAAAATGTAGTTTGGGGATCAGCTGTATCAAGATCACCAGAACTTGTTAGAAATGCATATTCTTTGGCTGTTTCCTAGACCTACTAGGTAAGCTCTGGGGTGAGGCCCAGCAATCTACATTTTACAATCCAGGTGATCATGTTACCCTTTAAGCTTTGAGAACCACTACTCTAGAATAAGGTGTCCCAACCTCTGCACTCTGGACATTTTGGACTGGATAATTATTTTGAAGGGCTGTTGCCCACATTGGCATATTAGGAGGTATATAAGCATTCCTGGATTCTACCTACTAGATATCAGCAACATGCACCCCAGTTGTGACAACTAAAAATTTCTCCAGACATTATCAAATGAATCCTGAGGGGAAAAATCATCCTTGAGTTCAGAACTACTGCTCTAGATCAGTAACTTTAAACTTTATTTGGATCTTGTTAAAATGAGTATTTCTGTGTCCAAACTCTGCAGCTGATTTAGGAAATGTATAGAAGGACTCTATGATCTGTATCTTCAAGAGGGATCACCAGTGGCCCATGAGCTATACTGTAAAAAACAAAGCCTCTGAATCAATGGTTCTCAAATTTTGCTATGTTAAAAAAAAAAAAAAAACAAACCTCTATCTATCTTTCTAAATATCTATTTATCTATTATCTGTCATCTATCCATCCATCCATCCATCCACCCACCCATATCTTTGTGTGGGTGATTCCAATAGGCTACCATATTTAAACAACTTCTCTAACTCAGTTGTTTTCTGTGTTGAATGGATATTGGAATCCATGTATTGGATTCTGGACCTTATAAAATTTTTCATGCCCATGCCTTGCCTCAGACAATTACATCACAAACTCTGGGATGGGTCTCTGACATTAGAAAAGTGATTTTCAAATTTTGCCACACACTGGAATCATCTGAGGATCTTTTAAAAGCAATGAGACCTGGCTCTCAGCCCCATTCTGATATAATCAGTATCAGGTTTGAACTTCTGGTTTCAGGATATTTTAATGTGCCATAAAATTAGGGCACCATTACATTAGAATATCTCAGAAGCTTTTCATAAGTTCCTAATGGGAAAAAGGGGTTGAAAAACTGCCATGAGCTGTTCCCAAGTCTAAAGCTTAAGTGGCTAGTTTAACTTGTTCTTTCTTTAAAAAAAATTAACATTTATTTATTTTTGAGACAGAGAGAGACAGAGCATGAACGGGGGAGGGTCAGAGAGAGAGAGGGAGACACAGAATCTGAAACAGGCTCCAGGCTCTGAGCTGTCAGCACAGAACCCGATGCGGGGCTTGAACTCATGAACCACGAGATCATGACCTGAGCCAAAGTTGAACGCCTAACCAACTGAGCCACCCAGGTGCCCCAACTTGTTCTTTCTAATAGTGAAAGAAAAGTAAATGATCCCATTGAACACTATGAATTGCTCATAGCTGATGATGCCTGAATGAAATTTAGAGCATCAAATATGAAGAAGTCTTCATGTTTCAGCCTTGGCAGAGACTTAATAATAACAGAGAATTTGGTATTCTTTAGAAAAGGGTGTCTTATGGTCTATGAAGAACCAGTAATGTTCAAGTTGTACTCCATATATCTACACATAATTGGGGATGATTACTAGGCATCATTATTTTCTAAAGAATCCCAAGTGATTCCAATAGTACAGCAGCGTTTGGGAAACACTGTTGCTTTTTTAGTACTATCAGCAGTCAACCATTTGTCAACAATTGCCTGCGAATCCAAATTCTTTGAGAGCAAGAATCAGGCCTGTGACTTCTTCATATATTCTCTGGTTTTTTAAAGAGTGTCTCTTGCCCTTTGAACAGATATTTAATGGGTTGATTAATTCAATTAGGCAGTTGAGGCTATTCAATACTCCACAATTATGTCATTTGCCTGCATATAACTCAGGATGTTTAGATAGATTCCTGATAGACTCCTTCAGGAGCAAAGGATCAAGAAATAGATTTATTTATCTACTCAGCATTTTACACTTGAATACATGTTATGTGTGTTTACACATTCATATATAAAAATACATATACATGCACACACACAAGCAAGCAACATATATTTGATTGGAGTTATAAGAAGGAAAAATAGAACTCTCTGCTTTAAACAAGTTTTCAATAGGGAAAAAAAGATGGAAATCAGTTTTTCCAAAGAGCTCCTCCTGTAAATCCATTATGTCCTCCCAATAAACTAATACAAAGTACCAACCTTTCTTTTAAAGTTCAAAGAAGTCTTTGCCTGAATGATACACTTTTGAGATCTTCTCTTTCCTCTTAGCCACTAATCAAATGAAGACTAAAAGGTTATCTATATACCAGGCAAGGAGCAACATATGGAGTGCAAGAACTTGCAGCAACATAACAAGTGAAATGGACCTCACTCTTACTTCACTTCAGTCAAGTTTTCTAGCAAAAGTCCTCTATTTTATAGTCATGATGGGATTTTCTGGTTTTGTTGTTTCCTGTCTTGTTTCCTTGGACTTGGTTTAACACTAGCAATTTAACTCAATTTCTGTTTAGGTCTCTTTTACATAAAGTCCCCCACTTGTGAAAAAAATAACTTGAACTCAGTAGTCCTGTACTGTTACTTATTTTAAATAAATGAATCTTAATTTTTCACAGAATTTCACTGAAAGATTTAACATATGTAACATTCCCAAGCATAGCTTGTCTGCTTGAGCAAAGAAGGCTACCCACAGCATTCCTCATATAGCTTCCTCTGCCCCTGAGGTGATATCCCGAATGCCTGGTCTCTGGAGAACACAATTTGAAGAGCATCAAGTTAGATCTTTCTCTAATTACTTTCAACTCTAGGAACTTTGGTTAATTTTTGTTGGCTAATATGAGCAATTCTAGACCTGTACCAAATACAGAATTTACGTAGATCCAGTTGAGGTACCATGCAGAGGGTGTAAACACTGAGACACATCCATCACACACAGAGATTTCAATGCAGATCACATGTAGAGATATGAATTTTTCTCTATCTGCCAGAAACATAACAGAAACTCCTCTGTGCACCAAAAGAAATTGTGCCCTTTCAAATATTAAATGTCATCTATAGAAATGCCAGGCACCATTAAATATGGAGAGAAAAAATTGGAAAAGATTGCAGAGTTTTATTGCCCTCTTTTTCGCAAGTCACTTGTACACACATCTTACTTTAAAAGAAAACCCTAAACCTCTATACAAGAGTTATTCCCTCTGCAGCTGTTGTAGAGATATGACAGGCTGGAATACAGTGTTGATTGAAGAGTGGGATTTTAGTACAGTGAGATTTGTTTGTGCTTTGGACTGCATGCTTTGCAGTTTTATGGAAGGATGTACTATTTCTCTGAACATTGTCCAGCAAGCTGCAGCACAATGCATCTTAACAAACTCTATTTCGTGGGGAATAAATAGCATGCTGGGACTTCCATTAGGACCCAATGCAAAAACATTTTGTGATGAGGTTCCCAAAGCATCTCAGAACATACATATAAATAAGCAGATGAAGTTCAGAAAACACCTTATGGAATGAGCTAACCGCCTTCAGTGGAAGAGGCAGGAGAGCTGAGGCTAGTCTCCCATTGTTTACTGCTGGTGGTGAGAATTAATAATGGATATTCTAAGCATATATTATTTATCAGACCTGATCTTGGACCACACAAATCTATTGAGGTCACCAAAGCTATCTTTTATTTAAAATCCAGGGCCCAGAAACTAGAAAACAAAGAGGAACAAAGTAAGTTAACTGATACTAGATAGGAAAGATATCATTATAAATGTCTCTTTTCTACGACAGAATTTTTCTCAGCCCGAAGTATTATTGAGTTTTCTTGCAGGGGGCAGGAGTGGGGGATAAAAAGTACCCCTTGGTTTAGAAATGACCATCTGAGATCTTTTAAATAATGAAATGCTAGGCGTGTGATACCATCAGAAGATGATATAAATTTCTAAATAGATTATAACCTAACTTTTGGGGCTTCTCTACATGAAATATCAGTAAGCAATTTCACTTACCTTGCACTAAAATGCCTGGTTCATTTGCTCCCTGATGTGGAGACCTTTTAGCATGAGAAAGCACGGTTCAAATTGATTCCTTTCTCTACTCCCTTATCTGTCTTCACAAACATAAAAAAAATTGCTCTTTCTTCAGGACTCTCTTTGCATTTCATTTACATCCCTTTACTTACCCCTAGATTGATGCCAACTTCAGGGCAGGGCCATACCTTTCATTTCTCTGCAAATCCAACAAACATTCATCAGTTTTCCATGTAATAAACCCTGTTGGATAAATGAAAAAAATGATTAATAAATAAAAATATGAAAAAAGTGCCAAGTATGAGTAAAAATAGAATATTCTTATAAAACAAATGTGATTCTTTAATAAAATCTATTTTGAAAAGAGTTCTCATTTCTGTGCAAAATTCCATCTTAGAATTTTAAAGGCTCTGGGAGAAACAACTTATTATGTATATAAATATTTTTTTAGGTCACTGGGTATGGCCTGGGATGGGTTCTGACAGACTCTCATTTGCTTTCCTGAGGGTGGTGCTGAATGCTCAAGTCTGTGCAGTTTCTCCCAATCTGCCCAACTTTCTCCCAGTCTGTCCAACTTTCTGCATTTGCTCACCTGCTGTCTACAAAGTCTCACTCTCACTGCTCTCAGAAGCAAGCACAGAGTAATGCCCATGGAGCTGGGGCAAAGTATGTCAGTGAGGTGCAGGGAGTTTGGGGGTACCCATCAGCCACGTGGCAGGGGTCTGCAGGTGATGCATCTCCAGCAGCTCTCAGACATGCATCCTGATGGAATCTGCAAAGTGATTAATAGGATCTGGGTCTCTTTGCTGCTTTCTGAGAGCCCTGACTATGGCTTTCCTAGCCTTCCTCTGTCTCCAATTCATGTAGCACACCTCAGTATTTTGGATGGGGCAAGGAGTGGATCTCTGACAGTGTTTGCATTGCTGGGGAAGGCTGGTTCTCACAGACGTGTTCCCACTTTCCCCTGTGGGAGAAATTATGGGTTGAGAAGATTACTCTTGGAACTGAGCTGTGTCACCTTGAAGGTGGAGTGACACAGGTAAAGTAAAGGTGGTCCTGTTACATTCTTCAATGCTTCCAATCTGGGATTTTTTTTCTCTAATGGAGTGCTGTAAGTTATTTGCTTGACTCCCGACTTCCATAAAGGGACTCTTGTCCATGGGTGATTGTCAATATCAGTGTTCTTTGAAAAGAAAATGGTAGAAAGCTATTTCAACTTTTTGATGACATCACGATACCACATTTTCTTTATCCATTCATCTGTTGATGGACATTTAGGTTGCAATGAACATGGGAGTGTAGATACCTTGTCAAGATAGTGATTTAATTTCCTTTGGATATATATAGGTCAATAAAACTGATTCCTTCTGATATATATCATGATATATATATATATATATATATATATATATATATATATATATACATACACATATATATACACATATATATAACTATATATATATACATATATATACACATATATATAACTATATATATATATATACATATATATATATATAGTTAACAAATTGTAATACATTTAAAGTGTTTAACATGATGATCTGATATATGTATACATCATGAAATGATTCCCACAATCCAGTTAATCAACACATCCATCACCTCACACATTTACTTTTTTTGATGAGAACACTTCAGATATACCCTCTTAGTAAATTTCAATTATAAAATACTAATTATAGTCATCATTAGATTCTCAGACCTTGTTCATCTTATCACTGAAAGTTTGTACCCTTTTACCAACCTCTCCCCATTCCCACCACCCACCAGCCCCTGACAACCATGATTCTACTCTCTGTTCCTATGAGATTGACTTTTGTTTGTTTGTTTGTTTGTTTGTTTGTTTCCACATATAAGTAATATTATGCAGTGTTTGTCCTTCTCTGTCTGGCTTGTTTTACTTAGCATTATTCCCATGAACTTCATCTATTTGTTGCAAATAGCAAGACTTCCTTCTTTGGTAAGGCCAAATAATATTCCATTGTGTATGTCACACTCTCTTTGTCCATTCCTTTATTGATATCACTTTAAATTGTTTCCATACCTTGGATATTGTGCATATGCTGCAATGAACATGGGGGTACACATATCTCTTCAAAAGAATGATTTTATTTCCTTGAGATATATACCCAGAAATGGGATTGTTGGATCATATGGTAGTTCTAGTTTTATTTTTGAGGAATATCCATAATTTTTTCCATGGTTGCTGGACCGACTTATATTTCTACCAACATCATACAAAGTTCCCTTTTCTCCACATCCCCCTCAGCATTTGCTGTCTCTTGCCTTTTTTGATAACACTCATTCTAATAGCTATAAGGTGATACCTCATTATGATTTTAGCTTGCATTTACTTGATGAGTAGTGATGTTGAGCACCTGTTCATGTACCTGTTGGCCATGTCCATGTTTTCTATGGGAAAATGCTTATTGAGATCCTCTGCCCATTTTTTAATTGAATAGCTTGACTTATTTTTTCTGTCGAGTTGTGTGAGTTTCTTCTATATTTTAGATATTCCTATCAACCGTTAGGGTAGCAAATACTTTCTCTCATTTCATAGATTGACTTTTTATTTTGTTGATTGTTTCTTTTGCTGTGCAGAAACTAAAAAAAAACCATTTTTCTTATTTCATGTTCCATCTTCAGACCTAAGACGTTGTCTACAATTGAATAAATGCCCAGAAATCTTTAATTTTAATAAATACATACCTAACATGAGTAAATATCAAATAGGTCATTATATATTGAAATGCTTATGAAAAAGATTCAAGTGGAGTTTAATTTTAATCTCAGTCTCAAAAGATGTGTATGAGCTGATTAGAAAGGACAAGGGAAGACTTTCTAAATTTGGGGAAAGGATACAGAAACATGTGTTGGATTATGAGACACATGTGGGAGATGTTGAGAGCCTAGATTGTTATATTTGTGGTGGATCAATTTAATAGAGTAACACTTAACAGCAATCAATTTCTTACTTTCTATGTATCTGGCATAGTTACTCATTTCACAAATATTTACCAAATGCTTAATTTATGTTGGGAAATGTTCTAAACACTAAGGAAATATAGTGGAAAAAAGATCTGAAGTTTCTGTCCCTGGAGACAAAAAGAAAAAGGACACAAATACAATAATTTGTGTATACTAAATGCCATGAAGGAAATAAATAGGGACATGTGATAGGCATTGAGGTGAAAAGGCTGAAGAAGACATCCTGCTCAAACAGGGTAGTTCATGATTTATTGATTTAAGTGGTGAAGCAAAACAAACAAAACTGAAAAAAAAGCAAAAGATAATGAAGTAAGTGCTATGATAGAAGTCTACATAAAGTGCAGTCTCATTAGGGGGCATTATGGTCAGGAATTTGACTCTGAGGTCAGAGCAATAGTTGTGATATCTGGGCAAGATATTTCAACTCTCTGAATCTCAGAATCTTTATTTGTGAAAGGTGCATTATTGTAGTTGAATTTTCAGGACAATCCAATAAAGTAAGTCATGTGAAGCTTCTTCTAGTATATACATAGTACTCAAAAAATTATCTCTTATCATTATTATAGATTTACTTTATTTAATTGTTATTAGAGCCATGGCCTGTATCAATTAACTCTTATGGTTCCCAATTCACTTATGCCTTCTCGCCACAATATGGAGCTGAAGCCCCAAGAGATTATATACTTTTTACAAAGTCATATGGCTGGGAGTAGGTTGCAGTTCAGGTCCCTGTGTACTTAATGACTATGTTACTCAGCTTTCTAAGCTTAGAAGTGGAGGCAAAGTGTGAACTTGAGCCTGAATGACGACCAAGATTTTATTAGGCAAAGATAGGAAGGGCATGATTGATTCAACATTGGCAAGGACACAGAAACTTGAAAACACTCGGCATATTAGGAAAATAGAGACACTTCTTCATGGCTAGAGTTTGTTTATGCTGCAAAGGTAAGAAAATGTTGGAAAGTGAAATTAAAAGTTAGGATGGAGCAGTGGTTCTCAACATTTTTAGTCTAAGGACCCCTTAACACAGTTAAAACAGTGAAAATTCCCAGAGAGCTTTTGTCTATGTTGGATTTACTGATACTTTTTGCATTAGAAATTAAAATCAGGGGCACCTGGACAGCTCAGTCTGTTAAGCGTCTGACTCTTGATTTTGGCTCAGGTCATGATCTCACAGTTTGTGCATTCAAGGCCAGCATTTAACTCTGTGCTGACAGCACAGAGCCTGCTTGGGATTCTCACTCTCCCTTCCCCACTCATGCTCTCTGTCTCTCTCTCTCAAAATAAATAAGTAAAATTAAAAAAAATAAGTTAAAAATTTAAAAATGTCTTAAAAGTTTATTCACTTGTGTGTAAGAATAATGGGCTCATTACATGTTCAGAAGAAAACTATATTTTTTACAGATCTCTTTAATGTGTGGTACATTAGTTTCCTATGCAGCCTAAAAAATTACCACTAACTCTGAGGATTAAAACAACAAGTATTCATTACCTCACAGTTGCTGTGGGCGAGAAGTCCAGGGCTCACCGCACTGTGTCCTCTGCTTAGGATCTCACAGCATTGCACTGAGGGTGTTGCCAAGCTATGTTCCCACCTGGAGGCCCAAGCAGGGAAGACCACTAGAGTTGCTGGCAGAACTCATTTCCTTGCCATTGTAGGGCAGAAGTTCCTATTTTCTTGTAGACTGTTGGCTAGGGGCCACTCAGCTTTTAGAGCTCGACAGCAATTCTTTGCCATGTCATTCTCTTAAAACCTGGCAGCTTCCTTCTTCAAAATTAGCAAAGGGGTCTCTCTCTCCAGTCTAAGATGAAGTCTTGCATCATGAAATATAATCGTGGCCATGATATCCCATCACCATTTCCATGGTCTATTTGGTAGGAGAAAGTTACAGATTCCAAAGGGTACAGGATGATACAAGGGCATGGATACACAGTATGGTGTGTCTGACACATGGCTGAATAAAAAGCAGCTAAATTTTTACATAGGTTTTTGTATTCAACTTGTGACTGAATATTTTGATAATCATTCAGGTAATTGCAGACATTCTTTAACATTACATAAAAAGTCAACAAATGGTAGTTTCTTGGAGATTAGTTGCAAAACAGAAAGTGAAACGCTGTCAATGAGCTTTTCAAAGTGTTACATTAAAATTCATTGGTTTTTCCTGCTTGCATTATTTTGACCTCATAGACCCTCTGAAAGGTCTCAGGGATTCCTGAATCCCCAGAGCAATAGTCTAAGAACCACTGGGAAAGAGAATTCTAAATAAGTGTAAAAAGTTAGGAAAACCTTCTCTTTTTGTATATAGACAGAACAACATAGAGATTAAGGGCATGGCCTTTGGAGTCAGCCTTCTTGCAGCTAAATCCCTGTGCCACCACTTATGAACTGTGTGAGTTTCAGCAAATGAAAACACCTTGAACTTTAAATTACTAATATGTGAACACTACTAGAAATTATTTGATGAGATCATTGTGAGACTTAAAGAGAACGCACATAGAGTGGTAGGTTCAGTGCCCAATAAACAGTGAGTGTTAAGTAGGTAAATGTATCAGCATGCGCTAGTAGATATTTTCAAGTATGGGAGGTAGAGGAACTGTCCCACAGGACTGAAGTAATCACATGACTGATCTACTATAGGAGTCACACATTCAAGCCAAGCTGATGCTCTTTTAGGAGCTCAGAAATAATGTTTTCCACAAAATCTTGGACCTTCTGCTAGCTGTGTTTTATTACTTGCTTTTCCTCCTCCAAGGAGACTTCTGTTTAGTTACCACCTAAGAGGACTCATTATCTTTTTCATGCTCATCTCTAACCTTTAAGACAAGCTCAGTAGCATGGAGAGACACTAGAGGGGTGGGTATTTTGGCACCTGCAACCTTGTCTATATCTGGAACAGAAATGTGTGGCTTTTCCCATATAATTTTTCTTGTTTTCACATCATCATGAAATTTGATGTATTCATCAACAAAGATTATATGTTGTTGTATGATCTCTTGGGCTTACATTAATGAATAATTAGACCCCATCCTCAGAAGGGTTACCAGTTGTGGTGATAACAAAGCTAGACAATTTATCTCGCCCTTTAACATGGCTACACTCTTCCGGAAATTCACATTCTGTTTATCCTACCCCTGTCTTTACCAATAGTAAACCAACTCAGTTAGGCCAGAATTGTAGGAGGCCATGGCTTGGGAGAATACTTGCTTAAGTGACCTCCATCTCCACGTCAGAAAACTGACTGCAGAAAAAGGTAACTACTTTGGAAACAGAATCAGCTGATTATTAGTTATGCCTTTGTGGCATACTAATAAGGGCAAAACTACCCATCTGGAACACCTCAGGCTGATGCAAGACTACACCCCATGCCGCATAAACTGTGGGGCATTCTTAGAGTTGAGTGTATCATAACTTAAGAGTGAAAAGTGGAGGCAGGATATTTTTAGAGAATCCAGTCCTTAGCTTAATCAGATAAAGTATCTGGATTAGGCAGCAGGGAGGGTTGATATGCTTCTGCATTTTGAAGAAGCCAAGATTTAGGTTTATCAAAGGCACCCCAGGTAACAATGAAGGCTAAGGTCATCTAGTCTAAAGGATGGACAATTGAACTGTATTTAGGTTGGGTATGTCCTCGCCCATGGTCATGATGCCAAACTGGCCTTCACCATGTTTTAGGTGAAAGCCTTGAAAAAGGGCTCATGATGGTCCCATGGCATAGTTCAGTATGTTGGCATCTGACAACTTTGTCCAAGGAAAGGGACACCTTAGAAATCCAGGAGATAGTAATGCACATAAGGTTTCTATTTTGATTATCACTTTCCCACAATAATGATACCAACCTTGTGGTGATGGAAGCCTTAAGATTAGCACGATCCTTTTGTGTCAGCCCCGACTTGCTTTAGCCATCACTATGTTCTACATCACGGTTTTTCAACAACACCACTATTGACATTTTGGGCCAAATGATCTTTTGAGATTTGTGTGGGTGCGGGTGGTGTACATTAGAGAATGTTTAGCAGCTTCCCTGACTTATAGTCATAAGATGCCAATAGCACGCTTCCCTCCCCAAAGCTGTGGCAACCAGAAATGTCTCCAGACATTGCTAAATTGCCAAAAGTCTCCTGGGGTCAAAATCATCCCTAACTGAATTCCAGTGATAATGCTATATTAATAGCATTATCTGCTCCAAGCATATGCATCTGTAACCCAAAGTTTGTATCACAGTTTTGGATGGGGCTGTTCAAGTTTTATTATAAAAAATCAAAATATTTAGTGTCCCAAACCCAAAAATAAATACTCAAAAAGACATATCATTAAGATATTAGCTTAAAAAAACCCCTCAACTTTCATACATTTATACAAACTTTTATACTAACTACTAATAACATGATTTGTGTACCTGATTCACCTTGGTTGATTTTGCCTAAAGCAACTGACTACTTCCCTTTTCTCTGTAACAACCTATTTCAGAGCAATTTTGTCTTCCAACCCTGATATTTTCTTACAATCCTCAGCACTACAAATAACCTCCAAGTAGGCTAGTATCTGGAGTAAGGATAAATAACTCAGAGATTCCCTCAAAGATATCTTTTGTCAAACCAATGAGCAGGATATGGAATATATCAGACCACCGGAACAAGCAGCTGAATGAAAGCTATGTTCTGGTTCTCTTGTAGACACATTCTTACTACTTATTTTTACTTAAATGAAGAGAACCTGTTCTTGGGACTCTCATTATGATGTTGGTTATTAGTGTTATGACTTCTGACCTTAATTTCCCACCATTCATAAGCATTATTACTATGTTCCAATGCCTTCTGTTATAATAAAACAAGCTTTTCAATCTCTCCTTTACAGTAGGTTATGATATCAGACAGAAAAAAAAGATTTTATGTTACAGAAATTGATGGACTCCTGATGGTGCGACTGCCTTTCCAGGTCCAAGGTTGCAAAAACCATTTTCCACATACCAAATGTACCAGAGCACTTAGACCCCCTTTGCTTCAGGGAAGAGGGACTGGAGAGATGGTATAGGATGGGATTACATCTGTACAATCAGCTTACTGATTTGTTCCCAGGACAAACACCCCAGAGGGTGAAGCTATTATATAAGGCATTGCAACAAAGTCAACCAACTCTCAGATAATATTTCTGGGTTCACATTCTTTTGGTTATTATGTATTTCCTTATTCATTTCCTTCCCTTGCCTTCTTAAAAATATTTTTATGATGTATTTTAAACATACTGGAGAGAACAGGGAATAATAAGACAACTCCTATACAGATAAATCTCAAAAACACACAGTGAGTTAATATAGTAAGTTGAAGAATAATATATTGAGCATGATATATAAAGCTTGAGAACCTGCAAAAGTATAATGCAATGTTTATCAATATTGAATATTAATATTTTGACATGCTAAATCAATATATTTTTTTAAAAAAAGAGTTAAAAAGGTTGCAGTACAGTTGAAATCCTCATGCTTCCCCCCCTTCAGAAAATAACCCTATAATTATATTGGAGTTTATGTTTCTCTCATGCTTTTATGATATTTTTGCATATGTAGATACCCATATAAAATATGTTGCACAGTTCTCTATGTCTTCAGATTATAAATAATTGGCATTTTAAAAGATGTATCATGCATATCATCATCGAGATTTTCCATGTTGTTGTATATAATCAATCCTAGTGTATCAATTTCACTGAATAACCTTTGATAATTGTATTAAAATTTATCTGCTTATCTTTGTCTTTTTGATAGTCTTTAAGATTTTTCCCTCTAATATTTTGAAATTAGAAACACTGTTATAATTGGCATTCTTATTCATACCTCTTGCGAACACCCTCTAAGAGTTTTTGACATTAGCCACAGAATGGACTTACCAATTCTGTAGGATCATATAACCTCAGGTTTTAGCATACAAACTTAGTACTGGCGGCGCTGTAGTCCTATTTTCTGATCAGGACCAAGGACACTACTGCAGGGGGTTTCAATATCCCCAACCATATCTTCACATCTGGTAAGGGAGGTCTGATATCCCTTTTCTCACTTCCTCAACAATAGTCATTTTCAGGACTTCAAATACTATCCCTATGCTGACATCACCCAATTTGGTAGTCCCAGCTCTGAAAAAGGGCAGAAACCTGAACCTAGCCCTAAATAGCTACTTCATTCATTCATTCATCCATTCATTCAAACAAAACACATTTATTAAACCTCTACCAGAAATATCAAAATCAAGATTTCACTGAATCCATCTTTTATATTTCTTTTTGACCTCCATTCTGAGTCTACTTTGTCCAATTCTTACTTCTCACTGCAGATAGAACAGTCTTTTTAATTTGAAAATTTGATTATGTAACTACCCTATTAAATGACCTTCAATAGCTCTCCATTGCTTTCATGACCTCAAGGTTAATGTAGCAGACGTATTTTTCTCTTCAGTCACCATTACTCTGTAAACTCCAATTTACAGATGAAACTTCTAGTCTTCAACTCCAGTTTACAGATGAAACTATATTAACAGCTACTTACAGTTTGTTGTGCATTCTCTCACTGCTTGTATTTTCACTGCCTAAAATTCCTTTCTCCCCTTCTTCACTAGGCTAACTCTTCTGGGTGAGGGTCCAGTGCTTTATTTGGACTTCCTGTAGCATACTCTGGGGATTTATTTCATATTACATATCATGCCACGCTTACATTGGCAGCCTGCTTACTCGTCTCTCACTTTACTCAGGATTCCTTGAAGGCAGGGTCAGTGCCTTACATCACTACCTTCCTGTCACCTAAAATTGAGGTGATACATAGCCAATTCTAATCAAATTATGGGACAAGCACATTGAAATGAATTCCTCAAGATCATGCAGTTAGACCTGGGTGTGGAATTCAAGCCTACTTATTTTCAGTACAGGCCTGGTTTCCATCACCAATTAGACAATGTGTCATTTTTTAAAAGTAATGTCAAAATATACTAGTGTCATACAACATTAAGGTTGCCAAGGGAACATTTCTGTGCCCAAAATGTCATTTTTCTTTACTGACTGAATCCTAAAATTCCATCAGCAAGAATATATAAAGAGTAAATATTTCAATGCAAATACTCTAAAGAGAGGGAATAATGATTTACATTTACTCTATAGTTTATCCATTTGTACTGAAGTAAAAATGATGATATAAGAATCTCTCTTGGTAGTAGATAAAGAAGCAGAATTGAGGACCTAAAATGCTACAAACATGGAAGAAGAGGCAAAATGCCAGAGATGCTGAAATTAAGTTCCATTCGCCTCATCTTGGGCTGATACTTTTTAAAACCACATTTACCAGTGTGGTACCTCAATTACTCTACTTGCTCCTGCTTGTTTTTTGACATTCACATTCAAAGTAACTTATTTAACACTCAATCTGTTCTTTTCAGAACAACTGTGACAGTCAAAACCATTAAAGATGTACATCTAATATAGTAACAAAGATAGACTATAAAAGCAATTACACAATTTATGGTAATTAGATCATCATTACAAAAGTTTGGGTGGTGGGTACTTTTGGGAGAAGATGATTGGTGTTGGGACGGAACACAGGAAATGCCATGGTGGCAGCAGTGGTTTCTTTTACTTTTCCTCTTTTCCATTTTAAACTGGGGATTATGTGTTCACATTAAGCTTCACATTTATGTTTTGTGTACTTTTCCATATGTGTGCTTTATTTCAAAATTTAAAAATTACGAAAAGGAAAAAAAAACAAAAGTGAAACGAAGATAGATATTTAAAATAAAAGAAATATGAGAGAAAATTTATGAGTCCAGTATAAATATTAGCAAACTAAGAGGTAAAATGAGAAGGATTTTTAAAGAATATAATCATGGGATGAGGCTGAAATGTATTGATTTCTAGCTAACTGAGAAAAAGAAAGAGATAGAAAGATTCTATTAGGCAAGTATTCTTATATCAATAATTCTTATTGATACCATTCTTATTCCCCTATTTTATATGAAGAAAACTAAAGACAAGGGAATTGAGCAACTACTTGTCTAAAGTGGGAACAAAGAAAGCAGTTTCTGACAGATGGGGTCTGGAACCATCAGCTGTGTTTTGGTGCTCACCTGTAGAACATAAATAATTCCACCACCATCAACATTAGACAAGGCCCAGCCACTCTGTAATCATGACGGATCATGAAAAAACCAGAATTCTTTGAAATGATACCTGAGCATGCTCACAAAAACAAGAACATTATCCAAATCACAAAGTGACCAAACATACTCCTTTCCTGGCTAATGAGTGATTGCTACTTCTTTACCAATTATAATTTTAGCTTTAGCCTATGCTTCCTTGCTTCTAGATAAGGGTTAGTGTGATAAACAGGCATAAAATTAACCATACTTCATAACAGTATCCAAGCCAGAGCAAAGCCTCACTTTGCTTAAACTCTTTTCAAAATAACTAACACAACACCAACTCCTAAAATAATTCTTGTCTAACACCTTCTTACTAGAAGTCCCATGGTATGTTTTCCCTCATTGCAAAAAGCAGGATACCCAACCCATTCAATTACAGGTATGTTACTGGTTTACTATTGATATAGGAGTTTTGTTTACAGGTAAAGAGGAGAAAATAATAGAGCAGGTTTTGAGATAGAAATGAAGAAATTTGTACACATGACAGTCTTCCTTCCCATACTGCCAAATATCTTGGTTCCTGAATCTTTGCTTCCTCATGCTGAAGCGGACATGTTACATTTAACACCTATGTTACACAATAGTTTGAGTATCTCAAGAAAATCCTATAACTCCATTTTAATAGGCTTGTAATGAATTTAAAATTTATTTCTTAATGATACATTTTTTACTTTTGCTTAGGGCACACTGGCAATTTGCAGAAGTCAAATTTGCTCACAGTGAATGCAATGCTGTTTGTAGTTACACAGGAAGTAGTGTTCCTTTTTTTTTTCTTTCTTCATTTATGAGCTCTGAAAGCCTTCTGGATATGAATTTGTAAGCCCTTGTTTACAGACACATGCTGTGTGTTTAAGACTTCCCCCCAGTTCACTGACACATTAGATCTGTGAGATAAGGAGGAGTAATGAGGAGGAGCAAGATGAGATAAATGTAAGCCTGAAAATGATGAAAGAGAAGCATGGAAACTTAAAGGTATGATGGCCTCAGTTAATGGTCTGTCATGCTTTGAACTCTGCATTTCGCTGTGACTAGGCAATTCGGAAGCCAGCGCCAAGAAACAATTTGAGAAACATTTGCAAAACTGAAGGAAGGTGAAGAAAATATAAAGAACTCTTAAAAAGTATAGCTAAATTAGTGTAAAGGAGAGGAGTATGGAAAAGGAACCAAGGTGATACATGGGAAAGAGAATAGGGAGAGAGAAAAACAGGATTTGCTGACGTTTTCTTATATTTATAGTAATAACCTAATTGAGCATGGTGTGGTGGTTTTAAACCACAACACTATACAATATTCTTCCTTTGAAGAAGTGTTTTTTTATGTTCCCTGTCCTTGCACTTAGTAGAGGCTTTGTGACTGTCTCAATGTATAGATTTCAGTGAAAGTGATGCTGTGTGACTTCTTAAATCTGATTAGAAAAGGCCACAATAGCTTCTGTTGACTTATCTTAGAACATTCACTCTTGGAGCCTTCAACAACCATTCAAGGAGCCTATCTCGAGTAAGCCATGCAGAAAGCCTACAAAGAGAGACAACTAAGATACAGAAAGATGTCCCTCCTGTTTGGGCTCCAGCCGTTTCAGACTGCCCAGCTCAGGCTCTAGAACAGAAGAATGACGACTCCATCTCTAGGTAACATTGGACTGCCAATGCTCAAGAGACTCAAAGCAAGAACTTCCTCATGAGCTTATTCAATTCCCAAATCTGTGAGGAAAATAAATACATGTCCTTATTGTATACCACAGTTGTAGAGTGGTTTGTTGCAGAAATATAGACAACTGGAAAATAAGGTGTGCTGAGGACCAATCCACAAGCCCATCTTCAGGTAATATGGGGACCGACGGTTGTTTATATAGCACATTTTCCCTATTTCTTCCAACATTTTCCTTGGAAACTTTTCCACTGAAACTCAGGATCAGATATCCAATTAATTTGTAATAATTAACATTTTCCACATTTATAAAATAGGCATAATAATATCTATTCCATACATCTAATATAGTTGAAGAGGATCAAATAAAGTAAAATACCTGAATTTTTTATTTGTTCAATATGGAAGCAATGTGTAAACACAATTATTATTATATTAGCAGTAATAACAGTAGCTAACATTTTTTTGAACACTGAATATATTCCAGATATTCATTGCTTTAACTTATTACAGTAGTCAGCTTTTTTTTTAATGTTTATTTATTTTTGAGAGACAGAGAGAGGAAGAGAGTGCATAAGCTGGACTTGCTAATTTGAGTTATAAAGAATAGCATATGGCAAAAGTGATGAGATATCACTTCCATTATTAGGTTATAAAATACCATGACTTCAGTGTTGCTTGCAGATTCTCTTTCTGGCTTTGATGAAGTAAGCTACTATGTGGGAGGGTCTCAAATGGCAAGGAATTGAGGTCAGCCTCCGAGTAACAGCTAGAAAGGTACTAAGAACATCAGTCCAAAAACCCACAAGGAACTGAATTCTGCAATAACCATATAAATAAATTTGGAAGCAAGATCCTGCTCCACTTGAATATTTATTATAGCCATGTGAGAGATCTTAGCTCTGAGGATCCAGTTAAGCCATGCTCAGATTCCTGACCTAGAAGAACTGTGAGATAATAAATGTGTGTTGTTTTAAGCCAGTAAGTTTGTGGGTAATTTTTAATGTAATAATATAAAATTAATACACCTGCATTAAGGAAACTGTGACACAGAGATAATTACTAACTTAGGGTCTCACAATTAATAATCATCATATTTTTAGGGCTGGTAAAGTCATGTCATTAATCTAAATTATTCCTTTCTGCTTTGCCATTGGGAGAGACTGAGATTATAATGCAATTTAACATGAACTTTGGAAGAAAAAATGTTGCCTCGCATACTTCAATTGTCTGAAATAGAAAATGAATAGAAAATAAAAATTTATGTGGCTCCTGGGTGACTCAGTCAGTTAAGCATCTGACTCTTGATTTGGGTTCAGGTCATGATCTCAGGGTCATGGGACTGGGCCCTGTGTTGGGTTCCACATTGGGCGTGGAGCCTGCCTAAGATTCTCTCTCTCTCCCTCTACCACTCATGCTCTCTCCCTCTCAATCTCTCAAAAAATATTAATAAAAATAAAAATTTTGAATTTAAAGTTAAGTTAGAGTCAAAAGGAACTAAAATATATTGGGCACTTACTCAATGCCAGGCACCAGGATTAACATTTATTCATTCAACTTCACTGAATCAATGTCCTTGTTACCTGAATGTTACCAGGTTATTCTTTTCATTGATTATGTCTGCATGGCACAGTCTTACCTTTGCATAATTCCTGGAAATATCTGCAGTACAGGCACTTGTACCACAAAACTAAATTAAAACATGTAATTAAGAGTAAAATTCATATACCATGGTCCCAATTTTAATTTTGTAGTTTGTTACAGACAATGAGATTTACTGAGCTACCTTGGACTGAAAAACCTGTACACATACATTGCCCTGTGTACCATCTAATACTTCCCTTCAGACTTTGGACTGTGCTTGCTTTGGGGTTCAACATGCTGGATCTGCTGGAGCGTCACAACTCTACAATGGATGATGTTTCCCTGGGGTAGGTAACAACAGCTTTATTACTTCACAAAGTCCCCCCACCCCTGCCCCTTGGTCAAAATATGCAACAAACAAAGGGCTGGAACAGAAACAGAAAATCCTCCCTGATTCATTCTAGCTAAATTTCTATCTTCCTGTGTCCTCCTGGCAATCCACATGTTGTTGTAGCCAACACTGCCTGACTTCCCGTTTCCAACTATGGACTGCTGGCCAATCCTACCAGGGAAATGGCTCTCAATGAAGTGTGTTGCACTTACTCAATACCATCCCCATTTTTAGCTCCAGACCTTTGTGGGGATCATTTTTAGAGAATGCCATTAGCCCTATATTATCAAAATCTTAGCATGATCAGTACTTATAAGAAAGTGTAGTGTACTTTTTTTTTTTTTTTACTATGAAATTGACATTACTATGTGGACTTGAATATATGAGCATCTTCACTTGGCTAGAATGAAAAACTGACAAATTATCTACTGCCCAACAGGAACAGAACCTCAGCAACTATGCTTAGAGAAATGATTTCTCCAGGCTGGAAAAAAAAATGAAAGTAATTCAGGCAAGTGTTAGAAAAATTTGTTGTTCTTGGCAAAAAAATTGAGAACTGGAAAGGATCTTAAGTTTATCATTTTATTCTACATGTGAGAAGGAGACAATTTAATCCAGTGGGTGGGATTCTAGGCAAGGTCGTTCTAGGTTTAACTTCTACCTCAGCTGCATGTTATCTGTGTGACCTAAAGCATACTTAAGATCTCCAAACCTCAGTTTCCTTTTATGAAATAGGAGATTAAAATGTATATGGCAAGGATAAGCCAACTTCAGGATCACTGTGAGGGTTAACTATGACAATGATGTAAAACATTTAGCACATTTTTATACATAAAGTGGTTAATAAATGGTATAATTTTTCCCAAAGTGAACTTCCTCCGTAAGGTTTTACCTCTGTAAAAAGCAGTAAGGAATGGAGTGATGAATTCAGGTTTACTCCCTTCCTCCTAAAAACCCACCTGCACATTCACAAACATACAGTTGTCCCATAAATGTATAAGAACCAGGCATATATCTTTTTTTTTTTTATTAGCTGTACTACATGCTGAAGAATACCTTAATATAGCCTCTGAAATTCTGAGAAAAGATGATTTTGAGCTTAGAAATCTGGATCTGGGCTAAAAAAAATCAATCAAATGTGATATAATACAGACATTTTCCAAGACAAGAACTGAAAATATTGATCTTTCTTGCAACCTTTTCTGGGAAGTTACTTGAAAATTTTATAGAAGTCTCTTCAATCGAGGTACTGAAGGGGACAGTGGGACAGATAGTGGGAAGCAAAGGAAATTAGACTAGTCTAAAGATCTGATATGATCTTTTAGGAATTGAAAAGTCTTAAGGACATGGTAAGAAAAATCTTAACAACAGTCCTAGTGCTCATTCCTTCTTCATTTGGCCAGGCAAAATGAATGATCAAGACCACATTTTCTTGTAAATCTGTTAAGGGGATTGAGTAGGCATTCTTCTGCAAATGTAAATAGAATTACTAGTGGAAAGATACCTGGCAGTCCCTTTCCTGTAAAATTTTTCTTTCAGGATATACCATGTTTGACTAAAGTATTTATTATAAGTATATCTGGGATTATAAATTTATGGGGCATAGGTAAATATTTGATAGGGCATAAAAAGGAGGAGTATTGAAAAGGAAATGGTTCTTTTACAAACAATGTTTCTGTCTATGTTGCTCAAGATTTATGTTTTACTATGAAAACATATTCAAATACAGGAGAAATGGATATGTTTTAAAGCTTGTCTATGATGGTTTAGGATTCTTCTGAGAAAATAAAGTTCTGATCATGCCTGGCACTCACCTACAACCTTTTTATCATTGCCAAAGTTTGGTGTTGGGTAAGGTCTATGATTACTACAAGTTCTTTATTTTTTCAATTCAACCCTTCAAATTAATACAGCATTAAATACAAACAAAAACAAGTGAAAGGGGCCATTTAAAACTCCAAAAAAGCAATGGATGTATAAGAAAGGAATCCTGACAATAATATATTAATTAGTTGCGTAGAAAATCTTATATTTATAGTCATAACAAAGCAAGTATTGTATGGAATTTTAATCTTTAAAATCTACATATAGACAAAGCACAGAACACATAGTTACGGAGTACACTGTAAATGCTGTAAGACTTGGCAATAAAAATATAAATAAAGGAAGTTCAGAGGTAGAAGTAGAACGGAGTTGAAGGAGATGATTGCTAATTTGTTTATCTTATAGAGTAGCCTAGACATAGATCATTTGCTTGACCAAACTAGAGCTAAAGGACTAATGACATAATAACATTACAAAACTAACAGACTGCAGAAATATAAGATAGCAATTTTGCTATTTAGGAAGGGAAGGACATTCAGCAATAGTAAAAATAGTCCTTTTTTTATCTGTCACATCAGGAGGCAACTAGAAATAACTAAAATTAATAACAAAAAATAGAAAGACAAATATAGATGGAGATAGTTAATGGAAGAAATAGTTCTTCTTTATGACCCTGTATTCCATTTAACTATTTACATATATACATGTACATATATGCACATTTATGAATATAAATATGTGTATGTGTTTGTGTGCATATACATATATACATACACCTATACACATTCTACACCTATGTATGTATATGTGTGTGAATATATATATATATGTGAAGTGTTTATATATATATGTATTCATATATATATGTATTCATATATATGTATTCATATATATATATATGTATTCATATATATATATGTATTCATATATATATATATGAAGTTAGAAAAAGAAAAAAGATAGAGGGACTTGAAAGTGGACAGAAAACAAGACTCAAGTTTTTATCCAGCTCTAACAACAAAACAATAATTTGTAATAATACAGGGGAAGAATATTTACAATTATCTTAGTTGAATTAACCTGTATTCATACTCCATATCCAAAAAGGACATGATAACTATAACTGAGTTCCCACATGGGTCAGAAAACAGTGAGAGAACATGTGAACTGTATGTAAAAATCACAATGAGATTAATAAATTGTTATTTGGATGTGTACCAGTCTCTTATGAATTTTATGGTATTCAAACATGTCCTGGTAAATGATTAATTTTATAAACACTGAGTAAAAAGTGTACCTGGATTTGGAAGCTATGTGCCAATGAACTACATAGCACCTATGTTTCTCATGGAGATGATGGCGATGAAGAACTAAGCCCAACAGAGTAAGCACTTTTCAGGCTTCTGCTTGTATGATATTTGCTAATGTTGCATTGGCCAAAGTAAGTCACATGATCAAATCTAAAGTCAAGTAGTGGTGAAGAACACTTGATTCATGGAAGTGAAAGGCACTGAAAACTCACATGGCAAAGCTATGGACAAGGAGAAGGTGAAAAATTCAGTACAGGGGAACAATCTATTACATATATTAAGGCTAGGACTATTGCTTGTATATAAGGAATACAAATGAATACTCGTTGTTGACCTTTCTTATAATAGACTTTCCTTGTAAGTTCTAAGAATTTCTCTTGCCCATGCCATCCTTCTTGAAGTAATATATTCTAACAGACACATTGGAAGGAACATTAAGCAGGAAAAAACAGGAAGACATATTTCAGGTCCAATCCACCAATAAACAGGCAGAAAAAGCTTACATTTGGGACCTGCAAGTCAGCACTTGGCTCATGCTGACTTTACAGTACTAACTCAAGTAATCTGTATTTACATTAAAAAATAACTAAAATTGTGTCATTTTATTTATTTTTATTTTTTTTTTTATTTTTGAGAGACAGAAAGAGACAAAGCACAAGGGGGGAGGGGTAGAGAGAGAATGAGACACAGAATCCAAAGCAGGCTCCAGGCTGTGAGCTGTCAGCAGAGAGCCTGATGCGGGGCTTGAACTCACAAACTGAGATCATGACCTGAGCTGAAGTTGGACGCTTAACTGACTGAGCCACCCAGGTGCCCCAAATTGTGTCATTTTAAATGGCATGTTCTAGCTTCATTAAGATGAGAGGCAACTGAGTCAGGTCTATTTCACTATAAGCAAAACAAGAACTATATGCATCTCTAATAAAAACTGAAGTAGAACTCTTGGGATATGTGTGTATGGTGCAGTGGGAGAGAGGTATACAATTCAGGTGCTATTATGAAAGTAGGGAGACAGGAATGGTTGAAATTGAAAATATAAATAAAGTTAAATATGTAAGGAGGGTAGAACCCCTTGTCTATTGAAAAGAAAATGGAATAAAATACTTTTGAGACACAGCAATGAAGATGAAAAAAACTCTGTCCTGACAGAATTGATTGCCCTAGTCAAGTCCAAGATTGAATAACATATGGAAAGAATACAGATTGGGGGTAGAATGAGTCCTGGAAGAAAACTGCTATTACTATAGTAGAACACAAAAATCTTGCAAACACTTAGCAATAGCAGGGATGAACAAAGAGAAGAATAACCTTGTTTGTGTAAAATAACAAGCATTCATTGTGAGACTAGAGTTAGCATTAGAGTGTTTGATCCAATGACCAAAATAACCAGATACAATTTGGTTTGCTAATTACATTAAAATAAAATTTGAAAATTGATTATTTAAATCTGTAAAAAGGGACTTACAGTCTCCTAAATAAAATGTCATGTATCTGGATCTGGAAGCACATACATTAAGGTTTTATCAAAAAATTTTATAGTGGAGGAATGATGATTGAGCCTACATTCTGTTACAAGTAACCTAAATTGTGGGTTAAAGCTGTGATTTAACTTGATTTGTTTTAAACTAAATCCACACTATACCCTGTGGCTTATGCCTGCAATTTTACATAAAGATTCTTATATAATAGGTAGAAAAACTAAGCATTAGCAGACGTAACCAGGAAACACAATGCTATAAATCAACCCACACTGAGAAACAATGTATGTTTTCTTAGTGACTGTGAAAATGGATGTTAGTTACAAATACAAAAACAATATGAATATTTGATATATCTTAACAATGCCTTCAACTTAACTTCAGAAAACACTTGACCCAGCATATTCTCATAAACCACAGCGTGATTTGCAGAATGAGAACTTGTACTGTCTACTCTACTTTTTTCTTATATTACTTCAACAAATTTCTATTGAACCATTACTTTAAAACATTACCCAAGTATATCTAGGTGAATAAATGAGGGTCCTGTCCTTAAGGAGAAGAGACACATGTGCTAATGATTATTGGTACAAAGATAGGAGTATGTCCTGCGTGTTAGAGAAACAGAGGAGTGGTACCTGTCTTGATCTTAGCTAGCCACGGGAAGATTTCTAGAGGAGTCAATACTTAAATTGAGACTTTAAGGATAAAGAGAATCAGGGAAGTGTGTTCTTGGCATAGGGAAGAGGATGAGCAAAGACACAAACATAGGAAACAACTTAATGTGTGGAAGCAATTATTTATTATTAGGTAACTAGAGCGTTGCGTAGCTGCCAGAGAATAAGGTGGTGAAGGTCACATAATGGTCTTATAGGCCATACTAAGACTTTTTCTTTGGCAAATGGAATCTAAACTTTAAAAAGAAATATTTTACAATAGCTTTATTGAGGTATATGATTAACATACAGTAAGCTATACATATATGTGTAATTTCATAAGTCGTGACATACATACATGCCCACTAAATAGTAATCGCAGTGAAGATTATTGAACATATCTAATACCTACAAAATCTCCTGATGTCCTTTATCTGTCCCTCTCTCCCACCTGTCTCCACTCCCTATTTTCAAGCAACCGCTGATCTGCTTTCTTTTCACTATAAATTTCAATTTTCTAGTTTTATAGAAATGGAATCATACATCTTTTTACTCAGCGTAATTATTTTGAGATTCATCTGTGCTGTTGTGCGTATCAATAGCTCATTACTTTTTGTGGCTGGGAAATATTTAATTAAGTGGTTGTACACCACAATTCATTTATCCATTTGCCTGAGGATGGCAACTTCAGTTGTTCCCAGTTTGGGGCTATTACAGATAAAACTACTATAAACGTTCATGTAGGTCTTTGTATGGACATACATTTCCTTTTGTCTTGAGTAAATACCTAAGACAGGAATGACTGGCTCATATAGAAGATTTTTTAAAAAACTGCCAAGCTGTTTGCAAATTTTGTTGTACCATTTTTCATTCTCTCTAGCAATACATACGAAATCCAGCTTCTCAACATCCTGACCAACACTAGGTAAGGTAAGTTATTTATATTATTTTTTTAATGTTTATTTTTGAGGAGAGAGAGATAGAACACAAGCAGGAGAAGGACAGAGAGAGAGAGAGAGAGAGAGAGAGAGAGAGAGACAGAAAGAGAGAGAGAGGGAGACACAGAATCTGAAGCAGGCTCCAGGCTCTGAGCAGCCCAGAGCCGGATACCAGGGCTCAAACTCACAAAACTGCGAGGTCATGACCTGAGCTGAAGTCAGACGCTTAACCAACTCAGCCACCTGGGCATTCCAAGGTCAGTCATTTTAATTTTAGCCATTCTAATAGGTGTATAGTGGTACCTTATTTTATCTTTATCATTACAAATATTTTAAGAAAACATCTTAATATAAATATATTTATTTATGAATAATATCCAAGTATTAGTGTACCAATACTGAAAACAGTACCAAATATTCAAATAAAAGGAACATGTTCGGGGTGCTTGAGTGTTTTAGTTAAGTGTCTGACTTCAACTTAGTTTATGATCTCACAGTCCATGTGTTTGAGACATGCTTCGAGCTCTGTGCTGACAGCTCAGAGCCCGAAGCCTGCTTCAGATTCCATGTCTCCCTCTCTTTCTCTGCCCCTTCCCTGCTCACACTCTGTCTCTGTCTCTCAAAAATAAATAAACATTAAACGAGTAAATAAAAAAAATAAACAGAACATGTTCTAAAAGGATGTGATAAATCATAAATGGAAATTCTGGTGTTTTATTCGTACACAGCAGTAATGTACCAAGTACATTCCTGGGAGAGTGATACACCCACTTTGGTAATCACTGTTATAGTCACTGGGGGTAATTGAAGGATTTTTCAAAAAGAATTGACTTGTTCATTGTAGCAGCAAAATAGAGGTTAGAGGCAAGAAAGGCAATCTGAGAGAGGTGCAAGAATAATGAGGCAAAGGATGATAAAAATAATAGTGGTAAAATGAAGAGTGAATAAATTCTGAGGAATCAAAATTAGCTGGATGTGTTAATTATTGTCTTCACATGACAACTCCTATGTTCATAACTTAGTGTTAATTAAATGATTAAGTCAGTTAAACAATTCAGGAACAAGGCCAACTTTGAGACGTCAGTGTCTCCTTTTTCCAGATACTTGCTTTTTATCTGAATAATCATGTATAAATGTTAGCAACCAAATGGTTTCATTATGTTGTGGTTATTTAATAATTTACTCTACCAAAGTAATATGCCCCATTTAAGAGCTTCTATTTATTTCTTTAACTCACTAAGGAGGAATTAAGTGGCTACTAAAGGCAGAATGACACCATGGCTAAAAAATACCTTGGTGATTTTTCTTATGAAGTCTCTCAAAGTCACCACCTAGATGCCATACATATGCCAAAATATAGGGAGACTTACCGTGGAGATTTAACACAGATGGTTTGGGGACACTGCAACACTTAAAAAAATCTATTCCTTTCTGAATAGTTATCAAATTCTAGTGCTGAGACTGTAAGACAAATCCCAAAGGGTGGCAGACATCCTATCTTTATAATAATCTTCTGAAATTCTTATATTGTCTATGGCATTTAAAAAAGCCCAGACACCCAACCATGAAAGTGCTTTTCATCTAATAAACTTTTATAAGGCTTTTTGTTTTCAGAAGATCAAAGCCCTTAATAAATGTTTATTTCAATCTGACAACATTTCTGCAACAGGAAATACATGAAGGTAGGTCAACCTCATTGGCTGAGGAAGGTGGTAAAATGTAGAATATCAGAGTTGAAACTGAAAAGCATCTCAGTGATTAGTTGTGGGCTGGAGCAGCTTCTTTTTGTCAAGCTTCTTCGAGGATATGAAGAAGGTTCTTCTCATGATGACAAAAAATGTATTTTCTCACATTTTCATGAGAAAAGAGAAGTGGTAAATTATGGAGAAAAGACAGAAATAGGATAGAACTAAAAGAGGTAACGAGTACATAGTTGATCAGAATCTTAACTTTGAGTTGACACCATAGAATCACAGCAGAGGTGACTCGAGCTTCAGCTGACCCAGCCACCCTCTAGGTCACCAGATGGAGTTACTCCCATTTAAGATGACAAAGCTGTAATTGAGACAGGTTGGTACTGTGTCCACTAACAGTGAGCTACTGGTGATGAAACAAGAAATTAGACCTCCGGAGTTTCAAGTCACCCATGAGGGACCATATTTGTTATGGACAAATTAATTATGTTGTTCATACTATTTGTTTAAAATTTATTACAAGTTGGTTTAAAAAATATTTTAACTAAAAAACAGGCGTACATGTTTCTATGCATTTGTATGAACACCTATGCATCTACTGACAGCTTGAAAGGCCCTCTTTTGGTCAATAAAACAAGCGGACTTAAATTTCATTTGGATGATAGATTACAACTATTTTTGTACAAAATAACAAATCTAATATTTTAGAATGTAGTTTTAAATATATTGACCTTTTCATTTCACTATACAAATATTGAGAATACAGATTAATATAGACTATCTCTTGTGTTTTTCTCACAGAAGACAACATTTTGAATTCTAGGTACGACAGCTGAGTGAGGTGAGGTGGATATCCTGCCCCTTTCAAGGTCTGAAACATCACCTGCAGAGATTAATGAGCATTTTACGAACACTTTGGGTAATGCACTGCCTTACTCTAGATCTCCAAGGCTTAAAAGAAAGGGTTGGCATTGGAAAAGATAAGTGGGCCTGACTGAAAATCCAGGACCAAGTGTATATCTGGAGATAATGATTTTTGAGAGCTATTTCTGAGGTTGACCACTTTCTTGGATGAGAAAAATCTATAGCTCTTTTGCTATATTCAGTAAATATTGATATTCTTTTGGACAGACTCTATAAAAAGTAAATAAGGGTAATTTTTAAATGACTCTTTTCTTGTGCCAAGAGCCACTAAGTACATTCTTAATATTTTTAATGGTGGAAATATATTGTCAGTGTCATTGGAAATGAAGACTTTTATGGGGGACATTAGAGAAAAAGAAAAAACAAAAACCAAAAAAAGCTCTGTCAACTTTTCTGTCACCTGTCATTCACTGTGACATACTCATCATTTGTTTTCTGCTTCAAACATTTTAAAAATGAAAATATATACATCTGACTTTCTTTTTTTAATTAAAAAATTTTTTTTACATCTGGCTTTTAAGAAGGTATCATAGAGGAAGATAAGAACTTCTTTTCTGGAGATTATCATATGGAAGAAGGGGAAAATAAAGATAAGAGAAAAATGAAGTATATTTTAGAATCTCTCTTAACATTTATAAATATATGAAGTTCTAGGACATGTATTTGAAAATAAGAGACAGTTACACCCAAAGAGAGTTCTAAATAATGCTATTAATGAAAAGCATTGCAACTACAGTTTTTCTTTTTTTCATTTTTTTAATATATGAAATTTATTGTCAAATTGGTTTCCATATTACACCCAGTGCTCATCCCAAAAGATGCCCTCTTCAATGCCCATCACCTACCCTACCCTCCCTCCCACCCCCCATCAACCCTCAGTTCGTTCTCAGTTTTTAAGAGTCTCTTATGCTGTGGCTCTCTCCCACTCTAACCTCATTTTTTTTTCCTTCCCCTCCTCCATGAGTTTCTGTTAAGTTTCTCAGGATCCACATAAGAGTGAAAACATATGGTATCTGTCTTTCTCTGTATGGCTTATTTCACTTAGCATCACACTCCAGTTCCATCCACGTTACTACAAAGGGCCATATTTCATTCTTTCTCATTGCCACGTAGTACTCCATTGTGTATATAAACCACAATTTCTTTATCCATTCATCAGTTGATGGACATTTAGGCTCTTTCCACAATTTGGCTCTTGTTGAGAGCGCTGCTATAAACATTGGGGTACAAGTGCCCCTATGCATCAGTACTCCTGTGTCCCTTGGGTAAATTCCTAGCAGTGCTACTGCTGGGTCATAGGGTAGTACAGCTTTTTTAATTTACTGCTTTTTCTCAGATTCATCTAAGTATCTCCTTTTGTATATGTGATAAATTTATTACTGATTCAAAACTATTTTAATATATCTTTCTATTAAAATGCCATCTTTAAAAATGTTCACAGGTGTTTATATTTTTATTAGCACTCAAAATTAAGTAAGCTTTTCATTTTCTAAGAATTAAAAAGAGACATGATATAATCTATGTTGTCTTCTTACCTCAGATACAAAATAAAACAGCTTATTTTCTAAATGAGAAAAAAAAAAATCTGTCTTAAGGTTTAAAAAAACGGGTTTAGTTCCAAAGCCTGTTATTTTCTTCTCCATTAACCTGCCTGGATATCCAGTTGCTTATCTACAAACAGGGTTAATGGTGCCTTTTTTGCAAGGTCGTTATAAATATTAAACTTTTTTGAGTCTTGTAAAAATACTTTGAAGATATCATTATGAGTATAGATAGTGAAATTATAATACAGGTCATAGGAATCTAATTTATCAGAGTAAAGAAATTTCTCAGAGAATCACAAAGTACATTTGGAATCTGGTAAACACAAGGCATACCCAAGAAATATACTTTTGTTCAATCTATTCCCTTCATCTAAAGTTCTATCCATGTTTGAAGCTTCATAATAAAGCACACTTCCTTCAAGAAGCCTTCCCACATTTCTCTCTCCCTCCACTACACTTTCATAACTCCAAAACTGCAGTGCATATAAAAGTAGTTTACTGAGTACCACTAATCATCAGGAAAATGCAAATTAAAACCACAATAATATATTGCTTCACACCTATGAAGATGGCTGTTATCAAAAGAAGAAATGCCAAGTGTTTGGCAAGGATGTGGGGAAATTGGAGCCCTTGTATGTTGCTGGTGGGAATGTAAAATGGTGAGGCGCTGTGGAAATAGTATGAAGGCTCCTCAAAAGATTAAAAAAGAACTACAATATGATCCAGCATTTCCAATTCCGGATATTTATGCAGAAGAATTTAAATCAGGATCTCAAAGAGATATCAGCACTCCTATGTTCATTGCTGTACTATTCACAATACTCAGGATGTAAAAATAACTTAAATGTCCATCTATGGATGAATGGTTTAAAAGAAAAGCGGCATATACATATAATGGAATATTATTAAACCTTAAAAACGAGGGGAATTCTGCCCTATGTAATACAACATGGGATGAGCCTAAAAGACATTATGCTAAGTGAAGTAAACCACAGAACACATACTGCATGGTCTCCTGTATATGAAGTAGCTAACATAGTCAAACTCAGAATCAGAGAGTGGAATGGTGGTTACCAGCGGGGGAAGGGAAATGGGAAGTTGCTAATCAAAAGGTTTAAAGTTTCAGTTATGCAAGATGAGTAAGTTCTAGAAATCTGTGGTACAATACTGCATCTATAAATAACAGCAGTTTATTGTACACTTAAAAATCTGTTAGGTGGGTAGATCTCATGTTAACTGTTCTTACCACAATAAAACAAAAAAAAATTGAAGTCAGTTTATCTTATCTTAGGTATGTTCTCTTCGATTGTGAGTCTTCAGTAACTTGGGCTATAATTCTTCAACATTCCCACCCACAAGGTCTAGCACTGTGCTTTATATATTAAGTAGCCAATGACTATATATTTAAAGAATAAACTTATACTGACTTAATTCATTCTAATAGAGAAATGGAGGCACAATTTACATTATTTTTAACCTCATAAAAAGTGGTAGGGAATATATATATATATATATATATATATATATATATATATATATGTTACATTTACATATATTTTTATTTTTTATAAATATAAAATATAAAAATATATTTTTATAAATATATAAATACAGTTCCTTACAACTTGTGTATTCAGCATACAGATAACCCCTGAGGCCCAAGTTAGCCTAGAAAGAATGAGACAAAAACTAAGTCTGGAAGGATTACCAAGATAAAGAGGAAGAACACATTACAAACAAAGAGATGAACAGAGAAAATTTCTTGAACGAGGGAAAGAGCAAGAGAACTTGTTACATAAAATAAGCATCTCCTGCCTCCATCCACAGCACTGTTGGTTGGGGATTACTATCTGAACTGTGCCTCTGTGGCACTGTGTTACTCTGGAGGGTAGCGTCCTTTAGACGGGTGTGGGGTGGACACTACTAGCCCTGGGTTTTTTTCACCCAACAGCTTCTCCAAACTCAAGGAATCAATGCTTTGCCAATTCTTAATTTTTTATTCTTGGGTTTTGTATTTTGCCATCTCCTCCTTCACCAACACTTATTTTCAATATTTAAAATATTAACCACACACATTTCTCTCTACTTTGATCTGTATCTTTTAAAATATTTCTAGTTCTTTATGCCTATCCATGTATCTATTGGGAGATGAGAAAGAATGTGAAAAGGCCAGAACCAGCCATCAGGAGGGTCAATTACGAACAATGAACTTTTATGCAAATAGCCTTTAATCCCAAGATGTATGCACTTTCAGAAGAACTCTAACATCTGGTCTGTTTGGCAAAAGTAAAGCTGAGAATAGAAGCCATAACCCCGGGTAATTTTGGAAGTAGCTTTGTTTTGTGTATGTAATTTGGCTGTAGCATCTATCAGAAGAGAGTAGGGGAAATGTACTGCAGGAAGAACAGCAGTAGCCCTTCTGAGGAGCTCAGTGCCCAACTCCGCAATGGAAACCTCTCCTGCTTTGGGGAAGGATTTGGAGAGCTTTTTCAGAATCCTGCAACATGAAGTGAAGGGTTAAAGCTTGTTGAAAGAGGCCTCTTCAGATGAAAGAAAAGAGAGAGAATGATACCAAGGCAAGGAAGAGGATGCAAATGCAGATTGGGAATGCTGTCTTCAGAACCAGTCTTCCCAGCCTTGAAGCCCTCAGTTTTTACACTGTCAGGCAGTGAGTAAAGAAAGGGAAAGGATCTTCCTCTTGGCAGCTCAGGCTGCCATAACAGAATACTGTACATTGGGTGACTTAAATAACAGAAATGTGTATTCTCACAATTAGGAGGCTGGAAATCCAAGGGCCAGGTACAGACTAATTTGGTTTCTAGTGTGGGCTCTCTTTGGACTTGCAGAGGACCATCATCTGGTGTTTTCAAATGGCAGAGAGACAGGTCACAGCAAGCTCTCAGGTGTCTTTTTTCTATAAGGGAACTAAACCCATCACTAGGGTCCCACCCCCATAATGTCATTGAAACCTAATTACCTCTCAAACGCCTGATCTCTAAATATCCTATCACTGTGGTTATTGCTGCAACAAAAAAACAGTGTGTGTATGTCTGTGTGTGATGATACACCATTGATTTCATAGTAACCCTGAACTAAATAAAAGATGTCTATTTAGTGATGCTGCCTCTAACTAATCATTTGACTTCAAACAGATCAGTATAATTCTGTCGACTGCTCTGTGAAATGACAATTAAAATACATGATCGCCTATAAACTGCAGAATGTCAAAATAGCTTGACTTCCTCAATCTATCTGCAGGGAACAATCAAAGTGGGCACTTAAACAATAATTAGAAGCTATAGGAATTATAAATTTCCTCTCAGAGTCCTACAGATGATTGGCTTGTTTTGAGAGTTGTTTGGGATTGTTTTTCTCCTTTTTTTCCTGTCAACATAGCTAATTTAATGGAAGCTGGGTGTGCATATATCTGAAATCTCTTATCTGACTCTTAGCATCTTTAGCATCTCATACTACAAGTTGATTTTCTTTTTTTTTTTAATAAAATTATTATTTTTTTATTCAAGTAGGCTCCACATGTAATGTGGGGCTTGGACCCACAACCCTGAGATTAAGAATTGCATGTTCCACTAATTGAGCCAGCCGGGTGCCCCTACAAGTTGATACTATACTTCTTCAGTGACACCAGCAGCACTTAGCTTTGTGGCCTCCACAGAAGGGGGTTTTATCAGTGATGGAAACAAGTCAGGTTTCTCCCAGCTGATTTCTGCCAGGGATGTTATTTACCATATACCCAAGCTGTACTGTTCCTCTGGGATTATGTCTAGGTGTTTCCCCTTTGGAGCTATCAACATATGTGGACAAAATCTCAAATATCTGTATGTAGGAAATAAGTTTGGAGGTATGTATGCTAGAACTTCAAATTCTTTATGGAAGAGACAATGTCCTCATTCTTAAACCATTTCTTAGATCTCATTTCTCTGACCCTAGAAGTCCAGCATTTCAGGATTGGGCCTAAATTTTCAAATTTCTGTGTTCAACAATGGTAACTTGTATTTATTACTATTATTATTATTATTATTACTATTATTATTATTATTATTTCATCATTGTCATAATGATCATCATCGCATCCTCTCTGGAAGATTCATAAGCTCACAAATTACAAGGCAGGTCTATAACACTGTGAGACATTATAATATAGGCACTTAATATTTGAATTTGTGTGAAAGTTAAAAGCATGTGATTGAAATAAATGAGACTAACATTTTTACCTCAGAGAAGTAATTTAATTTTGCAGGTGTAAACCTTACTATTTACAAGAAAAAAGGGTATCTAGACATGGAAACCCAATATCTTGCTTTTCGGGGGTTGTTTTTATTTTTGTACTGAGAGTTAAAAGTGAAGTTAAACTATTCCATACCCTCATTTATTAACAGTAGACCACAATACTGTCTCATGTAGATTTCATTAATTTATTTGCTAATATTAGGGCCAGAGGCTGAGATTCTATAGGATTTGCAAAAAAGCCACATTTGAATTAGCATAGGATTAGGAATTGCCTCCGGGATTGATATTAGAGAAATTTTCCTTAAGACCAGTTACTATTCAACAAATATGAAGCTATCAACCCTACTGTTTTGGAATATATTGGGGGTTCCCAAATTTTCTTGTTTATTTTCTTTACCCATAACTAATGTTTCTTAACACTTATCTGACAGTTTAGCCTTTATCCAATTTCTAAGGCCAGTACTGAGGGGGTTAAGGCCTCCTCAGCCTGATTCTAAGGAATTCAATGTTGCCACCTTTTACAGGTTGCCCCTGACTTGTAAGTACCCAAGTACTGATTACCATGCCTTGCTTCCTTCCTAGAACTTAAGCTTCAGCTCAGGCTCTACTGGTTAAAACAGGGTTTGTTTGTTTGTTTTGTTTTATTTCCTCAAATGCTTGAGGTTCTGTCTTTATAAACTATACATTACCCAAATTTCTCTTCAGTATCCAGTTTCTGATGGCTGCTGCCTATGAGCTGCTTAAAATTTCCTTAATGCTAACTGCTTATCTCCATCTTGAATGGTCAAGATTCTCAAATCTATTAGATGCCTAAACACACCTACTACCTCTTGTAGATATCTTTATCTGTGACCAAACAGATTGATTCTTATCCTGCTCCTTGTGCTGTGATTCTCACCACACCTTCAATCTTGTCTAGCTTCCCAGTGCCATGGTCTCTTCCATGCGTCTGTGTGATTCCAGTTTCCAACCACTGCCAAACCACCCCATTCTCTTGCACTTAATAAGAACTTGCCTTAAATAGCCATGTTCTGAGGTATAAGTGTACTTCATACTCCATATACATTTTCTGCTGAAATTATTCTGAATAGAAACTTAGGATATGTAGGCAAATTTGTGTTAGATTCGGGGTGGACTAAAGAAGAGGAAGTTAAACTGTATCTTGGCACATGGAACTCCAGCATAGAATTACTCTTTTATTTTTGTTTTTTAAGTTTATTTATGTTGAGAGAAAGAGAGAGAGTACAAGAGGGGAGGACAAAGGGAGAGAGAGAGAGAGAGAGGGAGAGAGAGAGAGAGGGAGAGAGAGAGAGAGGGAGAGAGAGAGAATCTCAAGCAGGCTCCACATTGTCAGTGCAGAGCCCAAAAACCATGAGATCATGACATGAGACGGAATCAAGAGTCCGATGCTTAAAGAGTGAGCCACCAAGGCGCTCCAGAATTAATTTTTTTTTTAAATTTTTTTCTTTAATGTTTATTTATTTTTGAGAGACAGAGAGAGACAGAGTATGAGCGGGGGAGGGGCAGAGAGAGAGACACACACACAGAAGCAGAAGCAGGCTCCAGGCTCTGAGTTGTCAGCACAGAGCCTGATGCAGGGCTCGAACTCACAAGCCATGAGATCATGACCTGAGCTGAATTCGGACGTTTAACCGACTGAGCCACCCTGGCGCCCCAAATTTTTTTAACTTCACATACCCAAATCACTGCCATTCCCTACTTTACTTCTTTGCATGATGCATTGCTGAGAACATGATCCTGTGTCACTTTATGGCAGCCCATGATTACATTAATCCCACAGAGTGTGTCTCAGTACTGTTTGGGACTTCAAATTCACATTCCTATCTTGGTGAATTGGGGGGGTCATTAATAAGCCAAGATGACTCATTACTTGTTAATTAAACCAAGGGGTAGTAAAGAACAGAGTGACTTACTGAGCAATTTTTTTTTTTTTAGATTCACTCTTAATCTTGTCCTTTTGATCCTCATTCTTCACTTTAAGACAAGAAAGCGATTGACAAGACGTCTTCTTCCTGATGCTGCCAAGTTGAATTTAGCCTTTTCTTGGACCTCTCCTCCAGGAAACTTTCAGACCCAACAATTAAATGTTTGTCAAGGGAATGAAAACACATGTGAAGTAAATCATTTAAAGATAAATGGAAGGTTGTTTTTTCACTTACAAATCCTTTTTAATTCTAAAAGTTTTATTCAGTATGGTGTTGTCATCTCATAGTCCTGATAACTCTATTCTAGCATTGACCATATCACAACTTCTATGTTTGGGTGTGTTTGTATGATCACCATGTTAGCGATTTGATGTCATGTGACAGCTTTGTACAGAGTTACTGGGAGGAGAAAATACATATTAAAGAATTTCTAACATCAAGTAGTTTCCTTCCAGGGATGTACTTTACTTTAGTGTCTACTGGACAGATTTTTCTGGAGGTTCCCACAGCACACAAAACTGACATTCAGGGACCTTCTCATTTTTCTATTTCAGTGATACATAGAAAAATGGTAAAAACAAAAACAGTGTCTGAGATAACTTTTTTTCACTCTAAACATCCTTCTTCCTAATTATGGCTACTTATCACCTCCTTACTTCCCATGAATGCCTAGCCTGAGTACAATTACAATGTAACCTTGATATAAGCCAGTACCTATTCTATGTCTTCCTGACAAATAGTAGGTTTTCATATACCACCTTAGACCAGTGTGGAAATGATCTCACATGTTTTATTTATATTACTGTATTTTAATCACCTTCTAACTTTGTCTCCCTAAAGTGTCTATAAACTGCATGATGGCAGGACTAACTACAAGCTGGCTTCGTATGTCTGCTCCCTTATGATAAATGAATTATTGTTCTCAATTTACCAGTCCACTGTAGGAGTTAAGTACATGCTCACGCTCACTCTTTACCATGGTCTCCCCATGACTTGGTCCTCAGTCATATCGCTTGTTTTGACCAACATAATGTTAAGGGACAAAAACATGAGTAGCCTCTGGAAATGTGAATGTAGGATTGACCTTGTGCTCTTCTCTTCTTTTTGCCATCATCCAAGGATGATGAGTGATAATTGAAGTAGGCCTAGGAAATAATCAGAGCTAGGTGTCAAATCTAGTTAAACCTAGCCAAGATCAGCTAAACCTGAGATGATTTGTAGACATATGTGATAGAGAAATAAATACTTTTTATTGAAATCACTGAGATTTTCTGGTGGTTTATTTTGTAGCACTATATTTACAATGTAAGTTTACAATTTATAATAATTATAATGTTTAAGATATAGTAGGCACTTAAATGTTTGCTGAATATGAACTATAACTATTAAACACTTTAATGACCAAGTAACTATTAACTGTCATTTAAAAAGAATCTATCAAATAAACACATGCAAGCACATATGCATACACATAGTTTGGCTGCTACACTCAATTACCATGACCACAGGTGGGAGTTTTTAAGAAAACTAATAAATGCATCATAATATATCTCCATCAGCTGGCCAAGTACTAACCGAACCCATTAAATAAAGAAGATGACATATATTTCCTATTATTGTGGAGAAATAAATACAGTTAAAATGACAGAAGTGAAATGGTGAAATAGCACTTTTAAAACTTGTGGGATTTAGGTAGGAGAAGGAGAAGAGCAGTCATTCTAGACAGAGTGAGGAACATAAAAGAAAGGTGTCAAGCAGTAGAGAGTGACTTAATGTGGGAGGAGAAAAGGTTTATACTGGAAGGTAGATCAAAATAAAAATAAGATACATTTGCATAATTTGAGTACAATAAGACACTGGGGGACACCGAAAGTCAACTAGGATTCTGAAAATGGTATGTACGAAAACAGGAAATCTTGGGCCACAGAGTGATGTAGTGAAAGAAAACTTGTTCTAGCAGGAGTACTAGAGTTGTTTGAAAAGGAGAAAATTACAGTCACAGAGCCAAGGTGATAAGTGGTGACCTTCCATAAAGCCTGGCTTCATAACCTGGGATTTCATTTTACACTGCTGAAGAAAATGTGTATGTTCTCCAAAGTTATCACTTTCTCCATAATGCAAATACTGAAGTGAGTTTAGAAAGTCAAGCAGCAGGATACCGCATTATTAGGAAGAACAATCCTTCAGTATACCCTTACAGCCAGATTCTTTTCTCTGAAATATATTCATTATTTGAGTCACTGGTATTAAAGACCACATTTACCCAGTGGATGAAGAATTCATTTAAACTATTCTTCAAGGAAATTGAAAAAAAAGTTTTTTTTTAAATTTTTATTTTTTATTGCCATGTATTAGGAGCTGTGGGTTGCTACTTCAGTGCTTTACTCATTTTTTTTAATGTTTATTTATTTTTGAGACAGAGAGAGACAGAGTATGAATGGGGGAGGGCCAGAGAGAGAGGGAGACACAGAATCTGAAGCAGGCTCCAGGCTCTGAGCTGCCAGCACAGAGCCCGACGCGGGGCTCGAACTCACAAGCTATGAGATCATGACCTGAGCCGAAGTCGGACGCTTAAGCGACTGAGCCACCCAGGCGCCCCTTTACTCATTTTTTAAGGATGACTGTGGGCTGAGATTGTGGAGGTTGTAACTCAACTATAAACATTAAAATTTACACACAGTTATCCATGTTTGTAACATGAAAGTGATATAGCTGTTGCCAGCAAATTAGGGGTTATTAATTGCTGGGGGAAAAAAAGAAAGAAAGAAAACTATAAGAACCTGAGTTGATTCAATTACCTCATATTTAGCATTATTTTCTGCATGTACATGCTTAAAAATGCTACATGAAAATGTTAGAACTTGATAGAGGTACATTTTTCAACCTGTTACCAATGCCTATGTCTATGCATTCATTATAGTTCTGCTAAGTCGCCTCGGTTAGTTAATTTCAAATCTACTTTTACAATGATACAGAATTTTAGAGCTGGAAGGGACCTCAGAGAAACCTCATCTCATTGTGTCATTTTCTGAAATGGAAATGGTTGTCTAAGTAGGGACTGCCATGAGGGGGGTGCTCTGGAAAGCTTATTTTGGGGTTTCTTATGGTACTACTGCCCACCTATCAGTCAAAGGCTCACAATCATCTAGGTCTCTCTCTCTCTCTCTCTCCCTCTCACCTGCTATTCATTCTAAAAGTGAAATGCCCATTGTTTCTGACTCCCCTTCAAAGTTCCTTTTGAAATACTCTAATTTAAACCTCCACTGCCTCTCACCTGGACAATTTTAATAATCTCACAATACACCTGGACAATTTTAATAATCTCACAATACATTTCTGTTCCTATTTTCTCCTTTTCCATCCATCTTAAACATTGTACTTCCTGAAAAAGCATCCCTTATTATATAACTCCTGATTAAAAATATAAACTCTTAATCTCATTACATGTCAAATAAAATTCAAAGTTAGTAATATTCATAGCACTATTTGATATGACCCCAGTCCATTTCTCCAATCTTATGTCTAATAAATACAGAGAACTAACTATGAGCAAGATACTGCTTATTGGACAAATATGCCTCATAGTTTCCAATTTTTGCAATATCTTACAGCACTAGAACTTATAATTTTAAGTAAAAGAATATACTTATAAATGTAAGAACACTTACAATTCTAACTCTGAACAATAAAAAATAGCTTCATTTATATTTAATACCATCTGGGATAGAAAAGCTACATTTTTGTATGTAAAAATGTATATATTTATATGTATGTGTGTGTGTGTGTGTGTGTGTGTAACCTAATATAAAAATTACCATCATAAATGGTTCCAATTTTTGGAACATTTTTATATTTTGAAAATTAATTTGAATAGAATTCTTCCAAACTAAAAAAAAAATAGTTATAGTAATTACACCATCCCAAATGTTGCTATCTTTACATTAAAAATTTATCTCCTTTTAGTACTAATTTTGATGGAGAATTTCAAAACTTTCTCATCATCATCACATCATCACATCTCATCATCACAATGATGTCTTTCCTTTGAGAAGTCAATTTCTTTTATAAGCTAGTTAATATTTATCAAATGATATCACAGCATTGTGCCTTTTAATCATGACCTCTTGCTCAGACATGGCAAGAAGACCACTGTCATGGTTAAGAGCTTAGACTCCACAAGCTGATTGTTTAAATTAATAAACATTGCTCTCCCTTAGTAGTTTCATGAATTTAGCAAACTCTGTAACTTCTAGATTCCTCAGTTTCTCATATAAAAATGGGAATGATACCCCATAAGTTTTTTGCAAAGATGAACTAAGATTATACATACATGGACCTCCAAAGAAAATCTGATTTAGAAAAATCATTCAGTAAGTACTAGCTATTATTATTATTCACTACTACCTGACCTCTAACTTTATATTAACTGTCAAATATCCCCTTAAGCTGTTTTATTCTCAAGCTCTATTTGAAAACCATAACATTTATTAGAAACTTTCTAAAGATCTTTGGCACTAAATTTTAGTTAAATGGAATGGGATTTACATACTATTTTAATAATAGTAGGTCAAGTAAGTAACTGTTGTAAGAATACAACAATTATTTTGGATTATTGAAAGTGGGAGTTAATGCCTCTAGGAGCAGATTTCCTAAAATTAGAGTCTGTTGAAGAATTTTGACCTCCTAATCTTCAAGATTAATCTCCTACCTAGCTGGGACTTTGAATGATTTCAAGAAGAAATCAGAGGCTTCATAAAATTTTTTGTCTGGGTATTGTCTTTGTATCTGTCAGGTTTGTACTTGATATTGGAGATTAACCCTTTGTAGTGCAGACACAGTCTACTCAAGCTGTCCTTGTTGATAAAAAAGGAAAGGTGCCTTTAACTCTACTTCAGTGATTATTAAATGTTACTATACATCAGAATCACCGAGGGCTTATTAAAATAATAAATTATTTTGGTTCTGTAATTTTTGAGTGAAGCTGGAAAATCTGCATTTCTAAGAAATTCCTATGTAATGTTGATACTGTTATCTGGGAACCACATTTTCAGGAAAACTGCTCTACTTCACTCAAAATTGTCCACTTACCTTCACGTCACTATCTCCTCTTTATTATTCTTCCTCTTCATTATTCTCTTTTCATTATTGTTGCTCTCTCTGCTTAGGAAAGAGCTTGGGCTTCTGGTGCACACATTCAACAACAGGTACTAGAATTTATTGAAATATACCATGCTTCAGACATGGTAGAATCAGATGCAATTTAGAATAATACTTTTCCCAGGCAGGCTTATTTTCCAAGACTCATCCTCTCCACTCCCTTGATTATGTATTCTCTGGCTAATCGATGCTGTTTTGATTTTCCTCCCTTCTTAACTCACAAACTAGTACTTACTAGCTCATTGTGTATCATTATTCATTGTTACTTCCCCTGGGATATTTCTGTCTGCAAGACCTGATTACTAACTTTTAGAGAGTAGAAGACTTTGTCTTATATATCTTCTGTTTCAGCATGATCTTCAGCAAGTAGATTTTACTTTTAAATATGTGCTGATTTGTTTATCAAAATTCTTCTGATAGAGCTTTTCATGATATCAACTAATGCAAAGGCAAAATCTATAGCATTAATTGGTAGGACTGCCAGATTCAGCAAATAAAAATGCAAGACTCAAGTTTAAATTTTAGATAAACAAAAATAATTTTTAGTATAATTATGTCTCATGGAATATTTGGTACATACTTATAGTAAAAGATCATTTTGTTTTCTGACATTTAAACTTAATTGAGCATGCTATATTTTATCTGGCAACCCTTTTCGTAGATCTTCAGAACTTCTTTTTCAAAACTTCATTAATACGGTCATTTGAACATATTTTGCTCTTAGAAATAGCTCTTCTATCGTACTTCACCATACCTTAGCATTGTAATTTTGTGTAATACACCTTATCTCTCTGAGCTTTACTTGACTCATCTAATCAATGAAGATAATAGTTGTAATTGTTCAAGCAAGTAGATCATAATTTCTCCAGTATTTTAACATAAATACTTAGTAGGATTATACACATATGGTGACCATTAATATATTTGTGAACTGGTCATCTAGCAAAGATCTAAGCTAATGTAATTCAAATAGTACATGCCATATATTACATTTCAGGCCAATGGTAGATACTTTTAAGGTATATTTATTCCCTCAGGAAGCTTAATGAAGTGGCAAGCTTTTAAATGTATAAGATCTAGTTTAAGAAATAGGTCATTAATAATTTTAGAGCTCCTGGGTCCACTAGCCACAGAGTCTGGAGCCAAGTCAGCTGGTGAAGAGGGATAGTGAAAAGCCAGACCTTGGGTATTCCCCTGGATTAGGCTCCTTCTGACTAGACAGGTCCCACCACTATGTTTTTCATGCCCCCATCACCATGACCACAGAGCTGCAGTTAATGAAATTAGACTCTGGTGATAATAGTTTAAGCTGGCCCCACTGGCAGAGAACAAGGAATCTGACCACAGGTGTGGTCTGAGAGCTTTAATTTCTCTAAATCATATTAAAATAAGTAATTAATGTTCTGATGCTAAAAACTTATTCGTTAGTTAACAGGTGTCTGGAGTGAGTCCTCAGGAAATTGGAATTTAGAAAACAGATTCCTGAAAGGATTCTAGGGACACCAATAAATATATATATGAGCACCAAAGACAGAATTTACTACCCATCACTATTTTTTCAAGTCTCTTTCTCTCCCAGAAATATGGGCAATCATTTGTTTAAATCCTAAGGAGAAAAAGCAGAAAGTTCATCAACTCTGACCTGTTGTATTTGCTTGATGCCCAGATACTGACCTAAATTTCTTTCAGTTTCTGAATCTCACACCTGTGTCTGCAAATATGAACTCTGTGGTCCTGGTATATTTTACCCCTCTTTAAAGGAATGTGAATGGTCCTACTTTGTGCTTTACTTGCCTTGCAAGGAGACCTGTAAATGTTTAAAGGTCTGAAAAGTATCCTGTGTTCAAACTGTGATGCTTTAGTAAATGAGGATTTCTTAACTATTTGCAATTATTATGCAGCCTAGAGAAAGTTTTTGGCTGGTTTATTAGGGTTTGCAAGTTTCTTCGTATTGCTTCAAATCATGTATTTATTCTCTGTTGGTGAACTAACCATTATTTTCTTCCTTTTTTTGTTCCTGATGTCAAATATGCTTCTCAGTTGGGCTGTATTTGACAACTCTCTTTCATGTTATCTTTCTAGATGTGTTTGTTAATGTAAAATTATTTGCTCTCCAAGTGTGTTCTGCTTTGTCTTTTCTCTCATCATATTTTTAAGATTTTTTGTGTTACAAAATTATACTAAGTCAGGCAATGGATATGCCCATGCCTTCTCATTTAAGAAATGGCTACATGCAAGCACTTATCCTGTATAATTTTATTTTGTGACATGCATATTTGTTCACAGCAAAAACTTGGTCAAAAAAATTTTAATCATTTTCCCACCCATTCCTTAAATTGAACACAGCTCCAAAGTTGGTGTTTTGAAAATAAAATGAAACAAAAACAAAAACAAAAGGCTCTTAGCTCTCAGCAATAAATGTAGCATGAAATAAAAGAGAATGTAAAAAGGTAAAGTGTGTGTTGCCGAGAGAGGAGAGAGATTTTTAATTTGACACTTACCAATAGCCCTAAATGACAAAGGTCAAATAAACATCAATAGAATTTAAAAAATTAATTTTAAAAAGGTTTCATTTACATGCAATAAAATCCACCCATTTTAACAAGTGCTGGCAAGGATGTGGAGAAAAGAGAACCCTTGTGTACTACTGGTATGTATGTAAATTGGTACAACCACTGTGGAAAACAGTATGGAGGTTCCTCAAAAAATTAAAAGGGGAAAGATCATACAATACAGTAATTCAACTACTGGGTATTTATCCAAGGAAAATGAAAATACCAATTTGAAAAGACATATACACTCCTATGTTTATTGCAGCATTATTTGAATAGCCAAGATATGGAAGCAACCTAAGTGGTTGTTAGCAGGTGAATGGATAAAGAAGATGCGACATACACACACACACACACACACACACACACACACACACACACACACACACACTGGAATATTACTTAGCCATAAAAAAGAAAGGTATTACCATTTGCAACAACATGGATGGACCTTAAGGGCATTATGTTAAGTGAAATAAATCAGACAGAAAACAGCAAATACCATATGATTTCACTTACATGTGGAACAAAAAAACAAAACAAACATACAAATAAAACAGAAAAGAATCATCAATACAGAGAACAAACTGGTGACTGTCAGATGAGTAGGGTTTGGGGGGATGGGCAAAATAGCTGATGGAGATTAAAAGGTACTAACTTTCAGTTATAAAAGAAATAAGTCATGGGGATTAAAAGTACAGCAAATATAATGCAGTTAATATTGTAATAATGTTGGATGATGACAGCTACACTATTATGGTGAGCATAGCATAATGTAAAGAATTACTGAATCACTATATTGTATATCTGAAACAAATATAACATTGTATGTCAGCTATACTTCAATAAATTCAGCCAGTTTAAATATAAAGTTAGATAATTTTTTTTAAATGTACACTCAGGTAACCATCATCAATATATTACTATCACCCCCAAAATATCCCTATTGACCCTTTGTGGTCATTCCTATCCTTGCCACTGTGATCCCAAGCAACAATTAATTTGCTTTCTTTCATTGTAGTTTTTGGCACTTGTCTGATGACAAAGTATATTAAGCTTCTTTTCATGTATGCATTTGCATCTGGTATTTTTCTTGGTAAATATATTCTCAAACTGTTTGCCCATTTTATAAAAATCAGTTGTTTGTATAGTTACTATTGTTGCAAGAACCTTTTTCTAAAAATAGATTTTGGATATGAATTCCCTGAGTAACACATATTTTGCAAATATTTTCTTGGATGTCTTGACTTTACATTTTTGTAACAGTGTCTTTCAGAGTGAAGTGTTTTAATTTTAAGGAAAAGTCTAAGATTTTTCTTGCATATTTGTGTTTCTCCTCATTTTTAAGTAAAACTTTTTATATCATGTGAAGTAACACTTGAGGGCCATTCTCTTCCAATGTACATATCTACTGTTCCAGCAACATTTGTTGAAAAAATATCTTTTCTCTCTTGAGTTTGGTTAAAATCAATTGTTCACACAGTGTGCATGTATCTCTGTTTCATTGATTTATCCTCATGCCAATGCAATGCTGTCTTGATTATTGTAGTTTTATAGCAAATCTTGAAATCAGGGAGACATATTCTGTTCTTCTTTTTCAAAACTGATATGGCTGTTTTAGGTATTTGTATTTTCATATACATTTGATATTCAGCCTCTCATTTTCTTCAAAATGTTGTTGGAGTTTTGGATTTCATCATAATTTATACATCAATTTGAGAATTTCCATCTTATATAAGTTGGTTTTTAATTTTTCTCAGCAAAGTTTCTTTTTTGTATGTTTTATATTTAAGTCTATGTACTTCACGTTTTTGGTGAAAACATAAAAGATATTTGGAAAATTTAATTTACAATTTCCTTGTTAGTATATAGAAACACTACTATTAGATATTGATTTTAAGTCTGGTAAGTATACTAGTCTCCTACTAGTTCTGGTAGCATTGTTATAAACACTAGGATTTTCTATTTATTTTTGCGAATAAAGAAGGTTATCAGGTAGCCCACTCTTTTTTCAAAGTTTCCCTCACCTCTTCTTGCAGCCTTCTGGGGATACCTACCTTAATCTTGAGTCCCTTGTTCTTGTCATTAAACAAGTATGCTGTTTGGAGCCCATCGTTACTTTTGCAGACCTCAAGAGAAGAATCACTTCTTACTTGCTGGTTTTTATTGCTTGATGTTGGCCCCTCAAGTTTTACCCATCAGTGGAGCTCTGATAATGCAGAAAGGTGTGTCAGATCCTAGTTTTTCCACTGCATCAGTCCTTTGGGTTTGTTGTTGTTGTTAGTTTTATTTTTATTTAGTAAGCATTTTTTAATTTGGGAAATAATTAACACAGTACAAAATTGACCATTGTAAGTGTACAACTCAGTTGTTTTTAGTGTATTTAAAATGTTGTGCATTGATTACCACCGGCAAATTCTTGTACATTTTGATTACTCCTCTCCCCCTATAAAATCCCATGCACCCATTAGCGGTAACTACGTTTACCCACCTCCACTAAGGCCTTGACAACCACTGATCTACCTTCTGTCTCTATGGATTTGCCTATTCTGTACAGCTCATATAAAGGAAATAATATCATATGTGGCATTTTTTTACTGGCTTATTTCATGGAGTATGATGTTTTCAAGGTTCATCCATGTTGTAGCACTTATGAGTACTTCATTCCTTTTTATGGATGAAAAATATTCCATTGTATAAATTGTAATCAGAGGGTGGATTGTGCAAGAATCCAGGTCATCTATTTTTTGGTGAATATTTTTGACTCTCACAATCTGTACAATACAGAAGAAGTGAGGCTACATGAATTCTGCAGCTAAATTATAAATATGCCATAATTTTTTGCCTTTGCTTTAGGATGCTTGCTCTTAAAAACCAGCCACCATCCTATAAAGAAGCTTGAAGAGTTCATGGGAGAAATGTTCATCCCCAGTGTGGCAACACCGAGAGAACACATACAGGCGTTCTGGCCAAAAACTCAGCTAAGACTTCAGCTGACATCTAGCATCAACTGCCAGACAAGACAGCAATGATATTTCCAGATGATCACAATAAAGGCTGAGACATCACCAGTGTTTGAGTTTTCCCAATGATGTTATGGAATACAAGCAGCCCATCTATAGTGTTCTCTCTCTGAATTTCTGGTTTGGAAATGCGATAAAATGTATTGTATACAATAAAATACAAAAATATGATTGTTTTATATTTCTAAGTTTGCTGTTTATTGGTATACAGCAATAATATCTTGAGCATTTTGCCTTACCTTTTTTTTTCAGTAATCGTCAGTGTATACAAATGAAAAGAGATTTTATGTTTACAAAAATATCCCTTCACAGCCAGCAACTTAAGAGTAAAAATCAGTGGTAGCAATTTTAAAAGACAAGGAGGAAAGGTTAAAGCAAGAAATAACAGGGTAACAAGAAACGAGGAAGGTGCAAATTCAACTTCCAAGGGATTCTAGCTTCCTCAGCAATTTTTAAAACATTGTCAAACTCCTCAGTGTTTATTGGAATGGTATAGATAATAATCCATTGTTTAACTTTATCTATTTATGTCATGGTACAATTTCTGTCCAGCTGAACTTTTGTATTTCATATATATGTGTATGTATGTGTGTGTGTATATATATATGTATATCTATATATGTGTGTGTGTATATATGTATATATGTGTAAATGTATGTGTATGTATATATGTGTATATATATGTATATATAGATACACACACACACACACACATCCTCTCTGCTTTTTTACCCTACTATTTTGACCACTACCTCTATTACATACACAATATTCCACTCAAAAAAAGGGCAAAGACAGGCTAAAAACTTCAGGTATTACTGAGTATGCCCCAAAAGGCTAGCAATCTGGTTGAGAAACTATGGATGGAAAGATAACTTCATATTAAAAATGAGGTGGGAAGAAAAGGGGAGGAGACTGGATGGGTGGAATTTAGAAATATTTTTATAACAGAGCTTTAAAACATTTATCAATAGAAGTTCAGACTATAAAACAAAAATTCTGAGATACCTTGATCTAAGTGTAGATGGACATGTTTGAAATTATGGGTCAGTTTCCCCGCACGTATCCTGGTAGTCCCAGAGACTCACAGATCTAGGAGTAATCTGTTTGAAAACAAAAACCACTGAATTAATCTATGCAGTCTTGTTTGGCTCCAACACTCACCTTATGGCTAATAAGCAATTACTAATACACAGGAGAATGCGCTGAAGTGCACATGAACTTGGGTGAAGTCTTGCAGACAAGCGGAATAGTTACCAGTATGCTTAATATGCTTTAAGTAAGAGAAGAATTCAAAGTTCCAAAATATGTGCCCATCTGCCCCATGCCCCATGACATCTGTCAGTAATGTTTACTGCCCAACAGAAATGGCACAATTGAAATTAAGTCTAGCAGGGATCACAAAGAACAAGTCAGTTTTAACCAAGCTCCATGTCTTGTCTAACAGACTGGTCTGCTGTGACAAGGATTCAGTAGACAGTGCTGAATTCCAGTGAGGCAGTGTAGTAGTCCCTTGTGACAGTCTTATCTGTAACTGGAAGGTGGTTAGGTAGAATAGAATCCAGTCCAATAACCATTCAAATGGTACTGGTTAACAGAGCACTGTCAATCTGAGTGATATTTCTGAAGTTTTGTCTCAGGGTTGCAACCTCCACCCTATCCTATCCACATCAATGATTTAGATGACCATAGGTAAATGTGTCAAAAGGAGAGACAAACATGCTAGATGACAGCATGAGGATTTCAAAAATCTCTGGCAAGCAGGAACAAGACATAATTCCAATAATATATGATTTAACAAATATTTACTTGAGCTGGTGAATCCAATACTATAAAGACTAGAAAAAAATATATTTTAGCAGATAAAAATCACTACAGATTTTGAGGCACAGTAAATTCAGTGTAAATTGGGACAGTGTAAACTAGAACACCATTTTTGGTGTTCACGTCCAATTTGGAACAATTCTTAAGGATGCAGCAAAGGATAAAGGAGTAAATTGAGCTTTGTAATAAAAGTTGTGTAATAGTATTGACGTAACAGATAAATAGTATCTATAAAATGGAATTCCATGTGGCATTGAAAATTCACTAAATAAAGCTACATGTAACAGTATTAATGAATCTCAAGAAATATATAATATTTAGTGAAAAAATTTCAAATTATAGAAAGATAGAATATAATTTCACTTATACAATTTTCCAAAACTGTCAAAACTGTAATATATTGCTTCAGGATAAAAGTGTAGGTACTTATTTTTTAGAAAGAATGACAATCACAATCCTAAAGGCCAGTAGATGCTTCTGATGAGCACGGAGTGAAGAGCATCAAAGAAGCATACACTAAATGTAAAAATATATTTTTTAAAACTGTGTGCTTGGTGAATGCATTTCACTGAAATGTTACCTTTTATTTCTCATGAATATTTAATAAATACACTTTTGCCACTTTTACTATTTGGTAATGGTAATTGTAAAAAAACAATTGCTAAAATCTTAGGATGTCTAGAAACCTTGTTACATGACTTAATGATCAAACATCCTTTCGGGGCGAGGTTTTGTTAGGATAATTTCACCTCAGTTATTGGGAACTTATCTTAAGAAACCTACTTTGGTAACACAAGAGTTACCAAAAGGCATCTGAATAGCCACCAAAATCTTAGGAAAATGCAATATGACTCAGGATGTTGTGCAGGTCTGGGGACCTAGTGAACTCAGTATCCTTGCAGCATTTAGGACACACTGTCCCCACTCTAGATTTCCTCCACTGCAGGCCCCAGCTGATTTCTGCCTCTGCTTACTTTATACTACCACATACCTGGCTCTGCATGCCTTCCCACCTCCATCTAGATACCCTCAGAGAAAGCTTCTGATTGGCTGGGAGACAGGGTCCAATACAGACTGTCCCTGAAAAAAGGCCACTTCCTACACTTTGGGGAATCAGAACTTCTTTCAAGTCAAGCCCTCTCCTTTACCCACTTAGTAAAGCAGAGTCATCTTTTGTTTTCCACAAACAGGGATTGCAAATACAGCTGTCATTCAAAGAGTCATTTTCTGCCATAGGGATACATATATTAGTTATTAGGAAAAAATGGTCTATAAGGCCATTCTTTTTTTTTTTAATTTTTAATGTTTATTTTTGAGAGAGAGAGAGAGAGAGAGAGAGAGAGAGAGAATACAAGCAGGGGAGAGGCAGAGAGAGAGGGAGACACAGAATATCAAGCAGGCTCCCGGCTCTGAGCTGCCAGATCAGAGCCCGACGTTGAGTTTGAACTCACAAACAGCAAGATCATGACCTGAGCCTAAGTCAGATGCTTAAGCAACTGAGGCACCCAGGTGTCCCTATACAGTCAATCTTTTAATCTTGAAATTTAATAAATATCACTTTTCCAAAGCTAAAGCCATACATTATCCATCAATTTTTTATGACCCATATCATTGTATATAGTGTTCTACAAATATATCAACTTAATGCTTGGTAAACGTAATAATTAATAAATGTACATTTAACCAAATGAATTCATGTAGTTATCGAAGATTATTATGCTTGGAAGATACTAGTAATTAACATATAAGTCCCTTCTTTGTTTTTTGAACAATGGTTGATCTCATGAACACAAAAAAATACTCACCAAAAAAGCCTAAATGTGAGACCTACAAACAACAAAATCCTAGAAAAGAACACAGGCAATGACTTCTTTGACATCAGCTGTAGCAACTTTTTTTTCTAGATAGGCCCCTTGAGGCAAGGGAAACAAAGGTAAAAAACAACTATCAGCACTACCAACTATCAAAATAAAAGTCTTCTGTACAGCAAAGGGAACAATCAACAAAACCAAAAGACAACTTATAGAATGGAGAAGATATTTGCAAATTACATATCTGATAAAAGGTTGGTGTCCAAAATATATAAAGAATGTATAAAACTCAACACCCAAAAAGTGATTAGTCCATTTAAAAAATGAGTGGAAGGGGCGCCTGGGTGGCTCAGTCAGTTAAGCGGCCGACTTCAGCTCAGGTCATGATCTCGTGGTCAGTGAATTCAAGCCCCGCATCGGGCTCTGTGCTGACAGCTCAGAGCCTAGAGCCTGTTTCAGATTCTGTGTCTCCCTCTCTCTGACCCTCCCCCATTCATGCTCTGTCTCTGTCTCAAAAATAAATAAACGTTAAAAAATTTTTTAAAAATGAGTGGAAGACATAAATGGACATTTTTCCAAAGAATACAAACAGATAGCCAACAGGCATAAGAAGAGATGCCCAACATCATTCATCATCAGGGAAATGAAAATCAAAAGTACAATGAGATGTCAGAATGACTAAAAATCAACAATGCAAGAAACAACAGGTGTTGGTGAGAATGTGGAAAAACAGGAACCCTCTTGCACTGTTGGTGGGAATGCAAACTGGTGCAGGCACTCTGGACAACAGTATTGATGTTCCTCAAAAAGTTAAAAGTTGAACAATCCTATGACATAGCAATTTTACTACTAGGTATTTACACAAAGAATAAAAAAAATACTAATTCCAAGAGATAAATGCACCACAGTATTTATAGCAGCATTGACTACAATAGCTAAATTATGGAAATACCATGTGTCCATCGATTGATGAATGGATAAAGAAGTGATATGTATACACAATGGAATATTATTCATCCATAAAAAGAATGAAATCTTGCCATTTGCAATGACACAGATGGCGCTAGAGAGAATTATGCTAAGCGAAATAGTCAGAGAAAGACAACTACCATATGATTTCATGCACATGTGGAATTTAAGAAACAAAACAAGTGAGCAGAGGGAAAAGAGAGGAGGGTCAGAGAAAGTGGCAAACCAAGAAACAGATTCTTAAATAGAGAGAACAGACTGATGGTTACCAGAAGGAAGGTGGTTGTGGGGAATGGATGAAATAGGTGATGGGGATTAAGGAGTGCACTTGTTGTGATCAGCATTAGGTGATGTATGGAAGTAGTGAATCACTGTATTGTACACCTGAAACTAATATTACACTGTATGTTAACTAATTGGAATTTTAAAAAAAAAACTTATTTTTTAAAGTTTATTTATTTATTTTGAGAGAAACAGAGAGGAAAGAGAGAGAAGGGGAGAGAATCTGAACCAGATTCCATGCTGACAACAGAGAGCCTGATGCCGGGCTCAAACATGAGCCATGAGATCATGACCTGAGCTGAAGTCAGATGCTTAACTGACTGAACCACCCAGGTGCCCCTAAAAAAACTTAAAAAAAAAATCAGTCATTAAATACAAAAATGGACTCAAGAACTGTTCCATATTAAAACAGTCTAAGGAGACATGACTATAAAAATGTCATTAGGATAAATGATGAAATGAGAATAGGATCTGCAGGTGTATTGATGTTTATTTCTTGATTTTGATAACCATTCTGTGATTAATTCAGGTAATTTTCTTGTTTAAGGGAATACACACTGGATTATTCAGGAATAAGCTGGCATCTTGCATCATTCTACAACTTAATCTTTTTTTTTTTTAATACATGTTTGTTTATTGTTGAGAAAGAGAGCACGAGCTGGGGGAGAGGCAGAGAAAGGCAGGGACAGAGGATCCGAAGTGGGCTGGGTGCTGACAGTAGAGATCCCAGGGCAGGGCTAGAACTCAACAACTGTGAGATCAGGACGTGAGCTGAAGTTGGACGCTCAACCAATTGAGCCACCCCAGTGCCCCTCTACAGTTTAATCTTAAATGGTTCAGAGAAGAAATGATAACAGAAAGACAGTGGATGGGGTGGAGAGAGGGGACAAATATAGTGAAATGCAAACATGTGGAAGAATCTGGATGAAAGGATTCCACAGATTTTTATACTACTGTTTTTTTTAAGTCTGAAATTACATGAAGATATTTTTTAAATGAAAAATATTATTCAGATTTACTGGTAATTATGAGACTGGGTTCCTGTACTCTTGATTCTACTTCTGCTAGTTTTTTGGGGTGCAGTCCCTTCCTAAAGCCCTGTTGCTGACTATACATCTTCTGTTCAGACTCTAGTTAGAATCTCCCCTCAGTGTTTCTTATTTGATGCTTTAAAAGTCTCTGTTCTGCAAAAGCTTATATCCATACTTGCTAGAACTATGCATAAAATGAAAACAAATAGACACATCATGGTTCAATTGCATTTTATAAACATTTTTTGGAGTTCTTCAAGCACATATTTACAAACTATTTGGTCTACATGAAATAGTTGAGGATGCTAGATATAAGATATTAGTTTCAAGAAAGTCAAAAAAATTTTGATGTATTTGTATAATACACAATTATATGCTGTTAATGTGTGTGCCTTTTGGACTCATTTCAAAAGTGTTTGCCCTGATTTCACAGTATATCACAACAACCTAGCTTAAAATAATATGTGAAGGTTGTGGAGCTCTTCCATTTTGTTTGCAGAGAAATCCATATAGTAATTCTCTATGGGGTGAGGAAGAAATTCAAGTGTAATAATTTAATCTAGAAATATCATGTCTAAGGGTGCCTGGGTGGCTTGGTTTGTTGTGTCTGATTCTTGATCTCAGCAGAGGTCATGATCTCATGGTTTGGTTTGAGCACCATGTAGGGCTCTGTGCTGCAGCATTGAACCTGCTTGGGATTTAATCTCTCCCTCTCTGCTTTTCCCCCACTCATGCACATGATCTCTCTCTCTTCACTCTCTCTCTCTGTCTCTCAAAATAAACAAATCAACTTAAAAGAAAAAAGAAATACCATGTTCAGTACTGGCTAAGCAGTAATTAAGTACTCTAATCCTCATTTCCTTCATCTATGTACTTACTTTCACCATCAAATGAACATTCCATAAAGAAACAAAAAGGAGGGGTTTGAACCTGTAATGTTGTGGGAGTTAGAAGCCTAGTGTATTTGAGAGGAAATAAACATGCCAAGTGTTATTCATTATCCTTTTGATCACTCAACAAATAATTACTAAGTTGAACTTGTATGAGACAATGTGATAGACTCTGGTGTTACGTAAAACAGAGATAATCATTGCTGTCATTGAGCTTACTGTCTTCTGGGCCACTGAAAGAAAATAATAACAATAATAATAAATAAAATCTAAGAGAAATGGATATGTTGTCAAAAATAATGAATGTGATAGATGTCATGAAAGTAACTTTTTGGGAATAAAGATGATATTGTCAGGGAGATATGGTAGAACTATGTTTTGCATGCCAGACTGAGAACTTTAGATTTGATGGGCATGTCATCAGGGTCCTTTTAGATTCCTAAGTAGGACAGCAAGTTTTATGGGCTTCAATGTCATCTGTAAAATAAGGGGTTTGAGGTAATTTTCAAAAGTACTTCTGGCCTGGCATTCTCTGGCTTTACCACAAATAATCATGCATGAAAGACTTTGGAGGCAGAGGCGGATCAGATGTGTATTCTGTTGATAAGTGGTAATGGCAATGACACTACAACATATGCCAGAATGCTGGGGAATTAGTTGTCTGTGAGAAGGATTTTGGGAAAATGAATGAGGAAATATATGAGGATCAAATGAGATCATGTATGTAGAAGTTGTTTGAAAAAGAAAACACAATGGTCTATACAAGTGTGTCATTATTTGCAAAGCTTACTCTTTAGTACATATATACATACAAGAGCATCTTAGAGCTTTTTGACTATAAGGAACTTTATAAATCGAAGGAGTTATTTTTAAAGAGAACAAAAATAGTACATGATAGTGGTTTGAAGTCTGCAAGCTAAGTGGCCTATAAGTAGGCTTAGTCCTCCAGAATGAAATTCTTAAGGGACAGGGATGGATCACAATCTCCAGCACAGTTTGAAAAAGCATATTTTATTCATTCATTCATTCATTCATTCATTCATTCATTCAATTAATTTATGTTATTTATAGTGTCTATTTTATTAAGCATTGTTTCAGAATAATTGAAAAAAAATTAATGTTTTTTTTTGAAAGAGAGAAAGAGAAAGAGAGAGAGTGTGAATGGGGGAAGGGAAAAGAGAGGGAGACAGAATCCAAAGCAGGCTCCAGGCTCTGAGCTGTCAGCATAGAGCCCAATGTGGGCCTTGAACTCACGAACCATGAGATCATGACCTGAGCCTAAGTCAGACGCTTAACTGACTGAGCCATGCAGGCACCTCGATAATTCCAATTTCAGTAAATATAATTATCTTTTTTTAAGAGTTTGATGAGCTTTTAAAAAAATAGCATCAAGGTAAAATTGCACATATTTAAGGGATAAAGTTTTATGTTTTATTAAGTTTTGACATATTATGTACCTATAAAACTATCACCACAACAAAGTAATGAACACATTAATTACTTCCTAAAGTTTCTTGGTGCCTCCTTATAATCTCTTCCTTGATTTCCCTCTCTCCACCCCCAGACAACCACTGGCATGATTTCTGTCAATATATATTAGTTTGGATTTTTCAGATGTTTCTATGGATGAAGTCATACAGTATGACTTCTTTTATTATCTGGCTTATTTCTCTCAGCATAACTATTTTGAGATTTCTCTGTATCTTATATACTAATAGTTTATTCCTTTTATATTGCTGAGTAGAATTCTAGTGTATGGATATATTATAATTTGTTTATCCATTTATCTATTTATGGGGAAATTGAGTTGTTCTACAGTTTAGCTATTACAAATAATGTTGCTCTATGTGTAGAAGTTTTTCTAGGAATATATGCTTTCTTTTCTCTTAGGCAACTATGCAGGCATGGAAAGGGGAGATCATACGGTAGGTGTATATTTAATTTTTTAAGACACTGACAAATCATTTAACAAAATATCTGTACCATTTTACATTTTCCTCTAGAAGTGTGTAAGAGTCCTCCCTGCTCAGAAGCATGTGGTATGGTCAGTTTTTAAAATTTTAGGCATTCTAATAGATAAGTTGTTATATGTCATTGCAGTTTTAGTTTTTGAATTTTATTTGCCTAATAACCAGTGATGTTGATCACCTTTTCATATACTTGTTTACTATCCAAATATCTTATTTGTTGAAATGTTTATTCAAATATGTTGTCCATTTTCTTAATGGGTATCTATTAACACTGCATTTTGAGACTTCTTTATATACTCAGGATATGACTTACCTTATGTATGATTTTCAAGTCATTTCTCCCAGTCTATGTGTTATATTTTTATTGTCTTAGCAGTGTCTTTCAGAGAATAAATTGTTTTAAATTTGGATTAAGTCCAATTTATCAATGTATTCTTTTAGGGTTCATGTGCTTTGTATCTATTTAAAAAATCTTTGTCTAACCCAAGTTTATAGAGTTTTTCTCCATATTTTCTTTTAGAAATGTATACTTCTAAGTGTTACATTTTGAGCTTATTTTTGTACAAGGGGCAAAGTGAGAGTCAACATTATTTTTTAAATATAGACATCTAATTCTCCCCAGTTCCATTTGTTAATAATATAATTTCAAATTTTAAGTAACATTAAAGGAGGTCATATATTATTCTGTTGATCAAAGTAAAGATCAGGTAGAAAGTGTTGAAATACACTAGTCTATTTTATGGAAGAAATGCTTAGTGGCATGTAACTATTTACTAACATTTACAACTAAATGAAAAAATATTTTATTTTAATTATTTTTAATATCCTTCTTTCTCAGCCTCTAGTCTAGACGGTCTGTTTAAAAATGTGCTTTCTAGAACTGCCCAGATCTAATGTACTGTTAATTGTATAAATCTTACCTTTATTTTGATTTGATAAACCTTCATAGCAAAACTAATCATTCCATTTTGCTAGTTCCTTTAACTAATTCATTCATTCAACCAAGAAACACAAACATCATCATATGACTAGCAGGCACTGGGTAAAGAAAAAAAAGAGAGAGACAGAGACAGAGAGAGAGAGAGACAGAGACAGAGAGAGACAGAGACAGAGAGATTGTTTCAAAACAGACAACTGCCAGAAGTATAGGCAGTGGGAAGAGAGACTGTGTCTCAAAGCACTCAACCTTTGTAGAAAGTGGAGATGATACTGACCTCATTGTGCAGATACAAGATTTAAACAATATAGTTTGTACAGGGCTTAATGAATTACCTGACACAGTCAGGACTCAATCAGGAGGAGCTAATTTATTTCAACTAATGATATTAGAAAAGCTTCTTATAATTTTTAAAAGATTTCAAAGATATTGGATATTTTAGAAGAGTCCCTGGAATAAACATATTACAAGGGAAAAAAAGACTAAAATATCATAGTAAAAACAATGTTTATCGCTAACTATTAGACCTTTAATGTGCCCAGATGGCCAGCAGTTCTCCATTCATATATCATCAATGTTCTAGAACTAGTCTGTTAGATACATGATGTGTTGACATTTGAATATGAAAAACCAAATAGAATATTATAGAAGATTCAATACTGGAAAGCAAAGAATGGATCTTTAATAATTCCATTCTCAAAATGGCATTTAAGGAATGGGAGTAGAGGACCTTCTTAGTCCCCTTTAACCCAGAGACACTTTGGAGATTTCAAAACTAAGTAGTGTGTTCCATTCAAAGAATTTCTACATTTTCCTAAGTTTCATTGGAAATAATTTATATGTCCATTGGCTGATGAATGGATAAAGAAGAATTGGCATATATATATGTATATATATATATATATATATATATATATATATATATATATATATATAACTCAACCATCAAAAAGAATGAAATCTTGCCATTTGCAACAATGTGGATGGAGCTAGAGTGTGTTTGCTAATGAAAGAAGCCAGTCAGAGAAAGACAAATCCATATGATTTCGTTCATGTGTGGAATTTGGGAAATAAAACAGAGGAACATAGGGGAAAGGGGAAAAAATTAAAAGAAAGAGAAGCAAACCATAAGAGACTCTTAATTACAGAGAACAAACTGAGGGTTGATGGAGGTAGGTGGGTGGGGGATGAGCTAAATGGGTAATGAATATTAAGGAGGGCACTCATGATGAGTACTGGGTGTGATATGTAAGCAATAAATCACTAAATTCTACACGTGAAGCCAATTTTATTATACATGTTAACTAACTAGAATTTAAATAAAACTTGAAATAAGAAAGAAATAATTTATATGTGGATTATAATAATATCTCATCTTTGAACTAGTATATATATCAGACCTCCCATTGTAAAGAACAGAAGAAACGTCCACCCCTTATACTTTTTAGTCTATTTTTAACATTTCTAGTGTCACAAGCAATAATTTGGGATCAAAAATGCTACTAGTACTCACAATTCCCTTCATAAAGTATTCCTTGAGTCACTGGATTAATAATTAATAATAATAATAATAAAACTTTAAATGCATTGTATTTTAACATCATGAGAACACTGGTACTATTTTTATCTTTTTCCGTGAGAAGAAACCCCAAAATCAGACAGTTTCATTAACTTACTAAAGATCACAATGTACCAGAACCAGTAATTGGAACTAGGAAGTAAGATTACAGAATATTTATGTTCAACTACCCTGCTAGCCAATAGATATCAGTTAAGAACAACTTCAAGTTTGAGTGAAGGCTAAACAGAGAAAAATCAAAGCAGAACTGAGAAGACATTTATATTAAACATAAATGGTATGGTATGGTATGGTATGGTATGGTATGGTATGGTATGGTATGGTATGGTATAGCATGATGTGGCCTAGTCTCTGTTTGAAAATACCTAACTTTTAATACCCCTACAATAAGCATAGTTGATTTCCATGACATAAACTGAATACTATTTTACATTATTATCATTATGACTCCTTGGAGTTAGAAAAGTTACTAAGAGTCACAACAGTAACTTGCAACTATTGTTCTTTTCTAAGCCTTGGCATTTTAAAACATTGATGGGCAGGAATGGGAGTAAGTACCAATCCCAGTAAGTCCCCAAAAGATTTGTCTTTTCCCCAAAACACAACATCTGACATTGTGGAGGCAACTGCCAGCACACTCATGGGTTAGCCCAAAAAACACTTCCACTAAGAGGCTGCTAATTCTGGAGGTTCTAGAAGGAAATCTAGTGTTCCAGCCTGAAAGTCAGTAGAGGCTCTTAAGTACATTTCAGATCAATTCTTTGCATGGTCTTCTGTTAGTCCTGGCTCTACAGCATTCTGCAGCATTTACCTTTCAAGCTTCATTCTTGGCAATTTTTATGGCTCTATTCCAAAGGTAATATCCTCTACAACTTACATGATTCCATGGCCTCAAACTGACATCCATGTGGATTCTGTAACTTTGGACTGTAGTGATACATGGGAAGAAGACTCACTTCTAAGCTTCATGAATCACATTATATACGAGCCTGATGATGCCAACAGCAATACACAGCACCTTAGTATGATGGGGCAGCGGGGACTACTTCTTCCCAAAGCTAGATAATAAACAAAAATTCAACCTCAGTGTTTGCAATTCAAATAGCCCATTCACCACCATCTGGACAACACTGTATAATGTTCTCTGAGGCAAAATATTCTTACAAAATTATTTGTGCAAAACAGCACAACCCACCTTTTCTATTAAGAAAAAAACCGTCTTAGTACTAATGTGCTTCTCCAAATAAAAAAGTAAGTATAACTAGGTAAAAGTATTTTTCATCCCTTCCTTTCTCAATTCATCTGCCCCTACCCCTTTCTGTTTTTTTTTTTAATTTTTTTAACATTTATTTATTTTTGAGAAACAGAGTGAGACAAAGCATGAGCGGGGGAGGGGCAGAGAAAGAAGGAGACACAGAATCCGAAGCAGGTTCCAGGCTCTGAGCAAGCAGTCAACACAGAGCCTGATGCGGGGCTTGAACTCACGGACCGTGAGATCATGACCTGAGTCGAAGTCAGACGCCTAAACCCTTTCTGTTTTTTTTATCCTCAGAATGCATGCATACAGCCTGAAGTTACTATTATGTATACGACTGCCACCTTATAACCTTACAGTGATAAGTAACATTCCTGTTACTCCCAATATCCAAATCCCCCTGTGTCATGGCTACAAAGGGCATATACCCATTGCCCGATATGACAGAATATGGATAGACATGTCATGTGTTGCTTTCAGGCTGAGGCAGTGAAAAAACCACAGTGTTACTCTTTTTTTTTCATTTGCATTAGGGGATATGGAAACATCGTGATGAGATGGCTGAACCAACAGATCAAAGTGGCTTGGAATGTTTTGTTATAACATGGAGGAGGGATGCCACAGAGATTTGTTTGGATGCACATTGGACTCTGAGTGAGCAAAATACACTTGGGTTGTGTTGAGCTTCTGAGGCATAGGTATATGTAAATACCACAGAATCTTCCTACCTATCTTAAGTGATAAAAGGGGTAAGTGTAAGGATGAAGGCTTATGCACTAAAGATGGTATAACACAACTATTAAAATAGCCCGCTTCCAAAAGCATTACCAAGCTTTAGTGGCAGCCCTGAATGCCTGCAAGCAGGCATGCTTGCAGACTTCTGAGTGAAAACAGAACAGAACAAAACAAAAAAAGAAACAAAAAAACCATACACCTATTAGTTAAATGACTTAGTTGTTTTTGTTTCAATTTGTTTTGCTTTCTATTTTGTAAGTGAAAGCATCTACTTCTTCATTTTACTAGATACCATGATACAACACATAAATGTTTATCTCATTCATCACTTGTTCCTTGACTCCTGGCAGCTGTGTTCACCCCAACAATGATCCAGACAAATAACTCCAGTCTGTATTACCATTAGGGGATACACTGGCCTACATGATGGGGACACATCACTGAAATTCAGTCCTTCACAGTGTAATTTTTCCTGCTTTAAACAGCCTTGCTTTATTATTTTTTTTCACTACGCTGAAAGCATGGAGAACAATTGCTCAATATCTGAAAACTACGCACTACATGAATAATAATATTCTGCAATGTGGGAGAAAAATCCACATCTACTTTCTTTTATGCCAGACTGATGTGTGCTTTGTTATTTTCACTGGATAAATGTAAGAACTATCAAAGGACAAACTTACAAAACAAAATAAACTGTTTGTACTTTCTTTCTTGTCTCAGATCCAACAGCTTTTCAGATTTAGTTTCCATTTATTAGAACAGATTGAAATTACTTATTGGAATTTCTTAGCACTCTTTTATAAGCCCAGTGAACAGGTGTAATTGTGTTTGGTAGATCAATTCATCCATCGCACTATGCCCTGAAAATATGCTAGTTACCAAATAACAGCAAATAGCCGGGTTGTTTAATTATATCAAGTAAATCTATGCCTTTTGATAGAAGTAATCAATTCAAAATGAAATAATAAATCTTACAAGTTGGACAATCTATCCAATTAGTTATTTTTTTTCTCAAACTCACATTTCAAATTAATGGGCATAAATTCACCACCTATACAACCGACTGATAGAATCTTATCAACATAATGCATGTTAGTGTCTACATTATTAAAATTCTACCAAAGCTTAAAATGGAGAGAACAGCCATGCATAATCATTTAACATTAATTCTAAAGACAAATTTTTCCATTGCAATAGGGAAGTTTTATTTTATTTTCACTTCTACAAACAAGAAGTACTTTGAAGTATTCTAATCAATCACATGTACATCAGTGCAATACTTCAAAATGTCTTCATTATTGAGATGCAAGAGTGTACATTTATCTTTCCCTTGACTAATATTTTTTATGGTAAAAAAAGCACTGCACAAAACGCAAAACACATCATTCAATTCAACAAGTATATGTTAAGAACTGATTGGTGACCAGTACTGGAGTTTTTAATGCTCCCAGGTAATCTTGATACTGTCTTCACATATCTAGGTTCTACTGAACTCTTCAATTTAATTTATTGATTTAGTTGAATCAATCAAATCACTTTTATGAGAATATATTCTACTTCCTTAGTAATGATAGTCTGTGAACTTTTCACCAACAGTTATGTTTGCTTTACAGACATGGCGTCTTATCCATTTCCCTTTAGATAGTAGCATCTCAGAAGTGTTTGGTGAAAAAATAATGAATTGATGTCTTTTTATGTTAATATCTAAATTATAAATACATTTTTAACATTTTTGATGTATTTATTTATTTTAGAGAGAGAGAGAGAGGGAGCATGAGCAGTAAAGGAAAGAGAGAGAATCTTAAGCAGGCTCCATGCCTGGCACAGAGCTTGATGCAGGGCTGGATCTCACAACACTGAGATCATGATCTGAGCCAAAATCAAGAGATGCTCAATTGACTGAGACATCCAGGTGCCCCAAAGAAGAAAGAATTTTTAAAATAGGAATGGGAGTATGACTAGTGATCCCAATTTCCAGGGATAGCTGTTTATATTGAGAAAGTAAATATCAAAAGATAGAAAAAACTATTTTTAACACAATTCTTTAAGAATGCTATGGGCTTGGCATTAATATCCACCATGGCTTTATGTGTTGAACAAACTCTCCAGTCAAGAATTGTTTACATTCTTCCTCTCACACAACAATCTCTAAAACCTGTGTTAATGTTCATTAATTTACATTAAGTACAATGAGAGAATCATAAGATATAAAGAGATTATATGTTCATTTTGTTTATAAGGGTTAGCTTTTGGTGGAATGAATAAAATTAAAGAAGAAACCTAAACGTCCATAGATGGATGCATGGATAAAGAAAATGTGGGGTGTGTGTGTGTGTGTGTGTGTGTCCTGATGTCAAAGTCAGGACAACAGAGTATAGAATAGAATGGTGGTTGCCAGGGGTTGAGATATGGGAGAACTGGGGAAATGTTGGTCAAAGGATAAAAATTTCCAATTATAAGAGAAATAAATGGGGGGCATTTTATGTACAGCATGGTGAGTATAGTTAACAATACTGTATCAAATACTTGAAAGTTGCTATGAGAGTAGATGTTAAATGTTCTCACCATAAAAAACCCAAAATGGTAATTATGGGAGGTAATGGACATATAACCTTATTGTGGTAATCATTTCACAATACATATGTATATCAAATCAACATATTGCACATTTTATAATTATACAATATGTCAGTTCTATTTCAATAAAACTGGAGAAAAGGAAGACCAAACAGGTTAAAAAAGAAAAAGCCAAAAATTATGATAATGGTTACCTTTAGAGAAAAAACGGGCATGAAAAGGTTTCTATTATCCTCACAAAGCTTTATTTCCTGTCCTACATGGCACTTAATGGGTGTGCATAATTTATTATAATTTCTCTGCACAATCAACTATTTGCATATTTTTCTCTATGAATCATCAATTTAATATTAAAATTTTATTTTTAAAAAGGATATAGAGAAATAAACATTTTTCAGATGAAAGATAATGAGTCCACCTTAGATATGTTTAAATTGAAATGTCAGTGATGGAGGTGTCCAGTATATAATTAGATAAATCACACTGGGCTAGAGATTGATATTAGAGTTAGCACAATGTAGTTCCATTATAACTGATAAAAGTTTAAGAATTTATGATTAGGAAACACGACCAGAACACAACCTCGGAATGCAGTCACACATGCCATTAATATAAAGGGCTTTTTCGTTTGGCACTCCTCCCTGCACATCTCTCCTATAATCACCGGAAGATAAGATGAACAGTCAGGCCCAAAATTCAGCTAGTTGAGAACTATTCACAATCAATTTTTAATGTTTAACTCCTCTTCACAAGTCTTGTAGGTATGGTTGTAAACTATATGGCAAGACAAATTTATTAGGAAGCCAGGACTCGTGAACACTGCTGGGTTGGATGCTGTGATGCACTACTTAGATCCCCTTCAGAAGAGAGGAACATATTTCTCTAATAGCTGCCAGTGCTGTGGGCAGACAGCCTTGAGCTTTTAAACCCTTTGAAAGGATTTTCCTAGTTGAAGAGAACTGTCTCACCCATGTCCAAATTTCCTTCTCAATGTCTGCATACAACAACTACTTGGTGTAAAGCCGCACTCTTCATGTTCTAACTCAGGAAAACTCCAGAGAGTCATCTCAACTTCTGAACGGCCCATAGGGTTAGCTTAGGCCTCCGATGAGATTGCATCGCACTTCAACTTTTCTTTCTTCCCAATCCTCCTTCCTTCTCTCCAATAGGTGTTGACCCCAAAGAACCTTTTGCAGGTTAATCTACATCTCAGAGACATCTTCTCAAGAAACCTAAATTGTGGCAATTACCCAATGCTGCTGAAATAGGGAATACAGATATATATTTTAATTAATTAAACTACAATGTGGTCTTTAAAGATGATTTTGATATAGTTTCAGTGGTGTGATGATAGGTAAAGAAACTTTATTATACCAAACAGTGAGTGGGATTTGAAGAAACTCATTCTTCAAGTAGAGGTAGTTTTTAGAATATTTTTCCATAAATACAATGAAATAATAATAATGTTCCATTAGATGTAAGATCAATGTTGGCTTGTTTGTTCGTTTGAGGATGGTTTGAATGTATTTATGTTTGAGGTATGGAAGCTGAGAAAACCTAAGTGGAAAAAGTTAAGAAACAGGATAAATAAAAGCATAATGCAATTTTATCCTTAAAAATGCACAATGCTATGGAATCCAGAGAACAGTGTACGGTTGTAAATTAAGATAGAATGAAGTAACTGTTATATTTCATAAATAAGAAAGGGAGATAAAGATAGATACAGCCACAGTTAAGTTTATATAAGAGGTAGATAGTTTAGAAAGTCTTATCAAATTGTTCTCTCTGTGGTGGCGGCAAAAGCTCCCTGAAGGCAGTTGGAAGTTGGGGAGGAGGGTGTGGTGGGGTAATTTTTTTAGGTACCCCAGTAAAGAATGGAATAAGGCAAACATTTATATTGATCCAAGTGTCCAGTTTAGTGTGGGGATAGCAATGGAATTGCAAGTGAGCAAGGGAGTTGAGTTTGCTTGTAAATCTGAGTTTAAAATTATGGAAAAAGAATCATATACTGAATAAACAAAGATATCAAGAAAGGAGAGGTCACTAGACTGAAAACAAAGGGAAGGAGCTAGGCACTCAAAGTATTAATAAGGCAGAATAAAGGAAGTGAGAGTCCTTAGAAATAGGACACAGTCAGAAAATGTGTTATTGTAGGAAGAAAGAACAAAAGAGCTTGGGCTTAAAAAGCTGTAGTCAGAATGTGATGTAGTAATTAGGTATTACAGGAGCACCATGATTCCCAGTAATAACAAGACCCACGGTCTTGCATGTTTATAGAATTAAGGTCACAAAAATTGTATATTAAATAACTTAAAGACTAGAACTTGGATAGGTTACCCCCAAAAATATTGAAACTACTGCAGGATCAGGATGGGATAAGTTATTTTTAAAAGTTTCTCAGTTTATTATCAATATATTTAACAAATATATGGGAGAGATCAGAAGGTGGATAGTAATGATGAAATGAAGAGTAGTCATAGTCAGTGAGACAGCTGAATGGAAACATTAACTTCCAGGATATATTAATTTCTACCATGAAGTAGAAACATGCTTATCTGTGTTGTGATCCAGTGGTAGTGCAGGAATGGGAAGAATTCTATTAAAATGACTGCTGTCAAAGCAAAATGACAAAGGACAATCAAAAAACCATTTAAATATATGGAAATTTGTGTGTTGTGGAACAGAGGTCCAGAGATCAAGGAGAACAGCAGACAGTTGGGACATGGGGGATGGAAGCTCTGAACAATCTGGGAATGAGAATCCAGAGAAGATATAACCATAATAATTTGAATTTGAACTATAACAAGGAAGATGGATCTGTGTCACACAATTAAGTTAACTGGCTTCTCAAGTTCTGAATAGACACTGGTATGTATCTATTCAATGCTGGCATAAATGAAGGGCCCTGCAGTATCAAGGTTATGGTGACACCAGCAGCCATGAAATATCTACATATTCATTAAATTAAATTTCTTGTATTTGTATAATGATGGTACCATCCAATTTAATCATCACAGGTCTTTACATGAGGTAAAAAGAGGTAACACACATCAATCACTTTTCTCTATGATTTATTTATGTATCTCTCTAGCTGTCTAACTACTTACAGTGGTTCTGTTTTAAGGCGACCCTCTTTATAGTGTACATCAGTAAATTGGCCCTTAATATAACTGCTGATATATTCAGGGTTAAATCTACTATCTTACTACCTTTTTGTATTTGTCTCATGTTCTATATCCACAAATATCTCTTTTTGTAACTTGTGTTGGGTAAATTAATTATTAATGTATTGTTCCATTTTATCTATCAATGATTTTATTATTTACACATTCTCATTTTTCTTTTAGTATTTACCCTAACTATAACAAATATACACTTTATTCAAGGTTAATATGAATTGGTCCTTTATCCACTTTCCAAAAATGAGTGCTGAGAATATTTTAAGTTGTTTATTCACTTTCTGCCCTATGTTCCATTATCACTATGCATCTTAATTCTCTTTACGTTTAGGACCCTATGCCAAGTAATAATTATTTCATTCTATAAATGTTATATCAGATGTACCCACATGCATACCCTTCTCCAACCTTGATTGTACCCTGAATCTCTAGGATTATTATCAGGAGTCATCTTTCTGCCATGAAGTACCTTTTAGGTAGGGGTATGAGTGTGTGTATGAGATAGAGATAGAGATGATAGAGGAGATAGAGATAGAGATAGAGATAGAGATAGAGATAGAGATAGAGATAGAGATAGAGATAGAGATACTGGGTCACTAAAATTTCATAGTTATTTTCTATCTAAAAGTTCTTTATGTAAACTTCATTTTTAATTTTTCAAGAATTAAATTATTTTGGCTTCCATATTTGTGATGAAAATTCAACAGTGCATCCTTGTATTGTTCTTTTAAAGATTGACTTGTCCTTCCTTTGGCTGCCTTTAAGACTTTATGGTTTTCTATATATTTCTCTTGAATATGTTGCAGTTCTTGGATCTGTGGCATTTTTCTCAGTTTTGGAAAATTTTTTCTGTTTTCATTCTTTTTACCTTGTGTTCACTGTCCTATTCCTCTGGGATTCCATAGATAAATATAGAAATAAATTTAAATTATATAAATATATAGTTACATAAATACCTTTCACTTTCCCTATATTATTACATACTTTTCTATTGGCATTCTTCAGCTAGCATACTTTTCTCTGTCATATCATTCAATCCACTAATTCTCTTCAACACTTTTTAATCTGCCATGTGAAATACATATATTGAGTTAATTTCATTTTACTTTTTTTAGTACTAGAATTTTTCAATTGATTTATATTGTATCCCATTCTTTGAATAATTTTGCATTATTTCCTTCATTTAATTAATATTTCATTCAGCTGTTTTAAAGATTCATGTCAGTGAAGTTTAAAAAGTAGATGATAGCGTCACCTAAGTGGTTCAGTCAATTAAGCATCCTACTTTTGATTTCGGCTCATCATGATCGGTCATGAGATGGAGCCCTATTGAATATGGGATTTTCTGTGTCCTTCTCTCTCTGCCTCTCCCTCATTCCCTCTGTGTCTTGCTCTAAATAATAAACATTTGAAAAAAATAAAAATAAAAGTTCATGTCAGATACGTAGCAAGTATTATCATTCTCACTTTGTTCAGTTCTTACATAGTCTTAATCTTAGTTCTTATTAAAGAATTTCTGAATATTATAGAAAAAGTTGTAGAGATTTTTTAAGGCTCTCGATGACCTAGTAGAGGATATACTGTTATTGTTTGTCTCTCAGATTAAGGATAAATCTCCTTTATATAACGAGGATTACAACAATTCAAAACTGGGGGGCACCCAGGTGGCTCAGAGTCGGTTAAGTGTCCAACACTTGATTTCAACTCACGTCATGATTTCACAGTTCGTGAGATCCAACCCCATATTGGGCTCAGGCTCTTTCCCTCTTTCTCTGCCCTTCCCCTGCTCGTTCTCACTCTCTCTCTTTTCTCCCTCTCTCAAAAATAAATAAATAAACATTAAAAATTCAAAAAAAGAAAAACCAATTCAAAACTGGGATTTAATCCTTGTGTGGCTTATTTTCCATTCACATTTATTCTTAGGATGCAGCCCTTTTAGCTGCTTAGTGAATGAATGACCAAGGTTTCCATCAGAGAACTTCTTTAGTAGGTCCTGAACTCATTTTTTTATTCCTAAGATCCATAGGTCCACGGAGAATTCAGTTTCACCTCTGTGGTTCTCAGCTCTAGATTCTCTGCCCCCATCTTCTTCATATTTCAACCACGCTTTCTAGTAGATCAAGAACAAATCAACATCAACAATTAGCCTCTTTTCTCTATCCTGTTTCAGGTCTTGACTGCAAATCCTAGCTTCCTTGAAGACTGTGATGCCTTCAAATATTAGATTTTCCAGTTGTTCTCAGCATGTGGGTTGGTTCAAAATTGCTAGCCATTTTTGCAGAAGCAGAGTTTTCTTATTTCTCTCAATAAATGGCACTGCGTTGAACTTATTTCCTCAAGCCAGAGATATAAGGAATCATGTACACAGTGATTTGTCCTGTCCTTTATTTATCCAAGAAATAAGTTAATTCTGTCAAGTTCATTTCTTTGATACCTTTCAATTCCATTCCTCCCTCCATTTTCCAGTACCCCCATGACTACTGGCTAGCACATTTAATTTACAACTGGATTAAGAATTCAGCCTTCTAAATGATCTCCCCATCTTGGTTTTTATTGCTTGATTTTTTATTCTATTATCATACTGCCATTCAGAATGTTTGTCCTAATATTCAATTCTTATTGAGTAGCTTCCATACTTAAATTCCTTCTATCCTAAAATTCAAAATAAAAATTCTTTAACATTATATTATAATATTTTCATGAATACATATGTGTTTATCTCAGCTATGTCAGCTCTCATGCTTCCATGCTTACCGTATGTTTCCACCACATTTGACTAGCTTAAGTTCTTGAAAACACCATGAACTTGACTTTGTGCATACTCTCTCCCATTGTTTTTGGAGGACAAATTTTGGTACTGGTTTCTCAAGAATGATTTTTCTGATCAATAGCCACACTTATTCTGACTCCCAGGTATATATGAGTATCCTGTCCTGGCTCTTCCTCAAGCTACTTAAAGATCAGGAAGTATAGTAAGTGCAAAAATCTATTTTTTTTTGTAAATAGATATACAGCACATGTAGCTGAGGCATATGAGTGAGGGGAAGAGACATATAACAAGGTCAAAGACAGTAGAAATAAAAAAAATATGGGTGAAAGATGTTTGAAGCATTTTTTAAAGTGCCATGGGAATCTTTGGAAGGTTTATCCATGGCATATTCATGCACCCCAAAATTAGGCCTGTGTCTAACATATAGTATAATTCAACATATTTGAATTAAATTATTCAACCAATTTATTCATGAATTGAATACATGTTATACACAAATACTCTATCTGACGCTGAAAAATACATAAAAATGCATAAAGTACTTAGTCCTTAAGGTCCCTGCATTCTTCCAGTGAACTTACAACATGAATACAAATATATTTTATGTAAGTTCAAATGTGAAGGTGAAATACATTAAAAAGGCTATGGCTTTTTTTTTTTTTAGGTTCTTATTTTAATTCCAGTTAGTTAAGTAGAGTGTTCTATTAGTTTCAGGTATACAATTTAGTGATTCAACACTTCTATACAACACCTAATGCTCATCACAAGTGCTCTCCTTAATTCCCATCACTTATTTCACTCATCCCCTACTCACCTCCCCTGTGGTAACCACCAGTTTGTTCTCTATAGTTAAAAGTCTGTTCTTTGGTTTGCCTCTCTCCCTCTCTCTGCTTTCCCCCTTTGTTCATTTGTTTTGTTTCTTAAATTCCATAGGCGTAGAATCTTATGGTATTTGTCTTTCTCTGACTTATTTCACTTAGCATTATATTCTCTAGCGCCATTCATGTTGCAAATGGCAAGATTTTATTCTTTTTTATGGCTGAATAATACTCCTCTGTGTATATGTGTGTGTATCTGTGTGTGTGTGTGTGTGTGTGTGTGTGTGTGTGTGTGTGTGTGTTTGTGTCACACCATATCCATTCATCAGGCAATATTGGGTTCTTCCCATAATTTGGGTATTGTAAATAATGCCACTATAAACATAAGGATGCATATATCCTTTTGATTTAGTGTTTCTGTATTCTTTGCATAAATACCCTGTAGTATGGTTAATGGATCATAGAGTAATTCCATTTTTAACCTTCTGAGGAACTTCCATACTGTTTTCCACAGTGCCTGCACTAGTCTGCATTCCCACCAACAGTAGAGGATGGTTCCTTTTTCTCTGCATCTCCAAAAAAGCCATGGCTTAAAACAAACAAACGACAACAACAAAAAGACACTCATTCTAATGAGAGAGACCTTCAAAGTGGTGAAACAGATTATCTTTCTAAAACATTTTATAGGAAAAAAAATCTGTAAAGATTTTTTGAAAACGGTATAATGATCTTCTGAAAAAAATTCACCTAGGTTCACCAATTGTTAATATTTTGGCATATTCTTTTTCTTCTTTTATTATTATTTTGCTGATCTGTTGAGAGTAAACTGCAGTCATTGCACCCCTTCAACCTAAATACTTGAGCAAGTAGCTACTAAAAACAGGACAGATTCCTACAGGAACACACCACAAGCATTCAATATAGAAAGTTTAGCATTACTATCATACTATTATCTAATATATAGTCCATTTCAACCTTCACAAATTATTCCAGCTCTGTTTTTAATAGGATTTTTTTCTATCCAGGAATCAGCCAAGAACCAGGCATTTCATTTAGTTTTCACATTTTTATAGTCTCTTTTAATTTGGAACAGTTGTCAGCTTTTTTTTTTTCTGTCTCTAATAGATCATCATTTTTTAAGACTACCATTTTTTAAGAATACAGGCTAGTGGGGCACCTGGGTGGCTCAGTCGGTTAAGCATCCGACTTCTGCTCAGGTCATGATCTCGTGGTCCGTGAGTTCGAGCCCCGCGTCAGGCTCTGTGCTGACCGCTCAGAGCTTGGAGCCTGTTTCAGATTCTGTGTCTCCCTCTCTCTGACCCTCCCCCGTTCGTGCTCTGTCTCTCTGTCTCAAAAATAAATAAACGTTAAAAAAATAAAAAAATTTAAAAAAAGAATACAGGCTAGTGTATGTGCATTACCAGGTGTGTGTGTATGTGAGTAGGATTGTTTGATCATGATCATACTCAAGTTATACATTTTTGGAAAAATTATCACATTCTGACAGGTGATATTTTATACAAGTTTTGAGAAGTAGAAAACAATTACACAGAGAAATGTCACAGAAGACAGAACTAGGAATTGAATTTAAGATTCTTAATCCTAACACAAGGCTTTTACCATTCACTATAGATACTATGGATGACTGATTGACAGCCTGAGACTTATATTTTTGATCAACGTGGAATTATTAAAAATTAGGTGTGTCCAATAGAAGGCTTGAATGATTTTTTTTCAAAAGACAGACTGTGGAGCACTTGGTGGCTCAGTCAGTTGAATGCCTGACTCTTGATTTTGGCTCAGGTCATGATTCCAGATCTTATCTGCTTAAGATTCTCTCTCTGTCTCTGCCCCCTCCCCCACTTGAGTGCTTCCTCTCTCTCTAATAAAAAAAAAATTTAAAAATTAAAAACAAACAAACAAAAGATAGTGTGGTATAATATAACTAAAACTGGTTGCCTAAAGAAAACATTCAACGCTAGTCTGTAGTTAGCGGAAGATATAAGCAATCTCTAATTAGAAATTGTTTTATTTTTTATTTAAATTTAATATTTTTTAATGTTCATTTGAGAGAGAGAGAGAGAGAGAGAGAGAGAGAGAGAGATTGTGCATGGGTGGGGGAGGGGCAGAGAGTGAGGAAGACACAGAAACGAAGCAGGCTTCAGGCTCCCAGCTGTCAGCACAGAACCCAATGTGGGGCTTAAACTCATGAACCATGAGATCATGACCTGAGCCAAAGCGAGATATTTAACCAACTGAGCCACCCAGGCGCCTCCAAATTCAGTTTAGATCTTTAAGGTGTTTATCCTTTTTGATAGGAAAAGATGAAGAACTTTTGCTTTAGGGTCAAAAAGGTATACCCAGTATTAAAGCAGGCCTCAATAAACTATTAACATCTGCAGATGTTAATAAATTCATGATAGTAATGATAGTGATAGTAAATTCAGAAGATGTTAAAATTAGGTGAACATGGTATGGGATATTGTAGAATCACAGAGACATAAAACAATCACATTCTTACAGACCATCCCCTTATTTGGTAGATATAGTAAACCCAGAGAGACTTACCCAAATTTACAAAGCTGGAAAGTAGTGTAGATGAATCTCTTTCCTAGGATTCTCAATCCATTGTCCAACTGACTGATTCCTAGAATACGCTTACAGAAATGACAGAAATTCTACTTCATGGATAAACAGCCTCTTGCCATGACTGCCTCCTTCACAGATTAGGCCTTTTATAGTTGGGACCTCATCTCTCAATGGGGATATGCCAGAAAAAAATTCACAACTGCTTAATAAGACCCACTTTTAGCCTCATTTATTTTGACCTTCAAGCATTTACTTACTGAAGTGCATGAAGTTTCTATTCAGATTAATGCCAAGTTTCAATTGCCATAGACCACAAGAAAAATCATTTTTTTCATGTGATTCCCCAAAAATGAATTCAACAACACTTTTATCAGCCATGTTTTTAATCCATTAGCAATATTGACTTTGCCATGAAATGAGAGTAATTCAATTTTAGATTATATTATAAAGCTGAAATTATTATAGCTTTGCCTGCTAGTTTTACAGTAGTTACGGCTATGTCAGGGTTTTCATGCTGAAGCTTTATATTTCAAAGTTTTACAATCAGACATTAAAGAAAAAAAAAAAAGTCAAATGGCTTTTGAGACCGCATTGGCGCCTGTGAGAAATCCATGTCAGGCTTTTTATTCAAAGAGATCCACTTCGATGGGCAAGTCCCTCTGCTTAACAACTTTCATTATTAGATTGGCTATGGGTGCTACTGACACATTTTCCTAATGATACAGAGTGGGGCCCACTTTGGGGTTGTTCCTCCTCAGTATCAGGCATGGAGCTCTAGGTGGCACTATAAGTGGAAGACAGAAGATACAATACAAGCCACCCAGACTTTTAATACCTGACTATGGGCAGATTACTTAATATTGTTGAGACTCGGGGCACCTGGATGGCTCAGTCGGTTGAGCGTCCGACTTCGACTTCAGCTTGGGTCATGATCTCGGGGTCTGTGAGTTAGAGCCCCGCATCCGGCTCTGTGTTGACAGCTCAGAGCCTGGAGCCTACTTCAGATTCTGTATCTCCCTCTCTCTCTGCCCCTCCCCCACTCATGCTCTGTCTCTCTCTCTCTGTCAAAAATAAACATTAAAAGAAATTAATATTGTTGAGACTCAAGTTATTTAAAATGAAGAATGAGGAAAAATCTATCCTATCTTTCTGAAAGCAAGTGACTGGACCTTTTGTAATCCTTTCCAACACTCATATCTATGAGTTTAAAATCAGGAGGCACCTGGGGCACCTGGGTGGCTCACTCGATTAAGCATCTAATTTCAGCTCAGCTCAGGATCTCATGGTTCGTGAGTTTGAGCCCACATCGGGCTCTGTGCTGACAGCTCAGAGCCTGGAGCCTGCTTCGGTTTCTTTTTTTAATTTTTTTTTTTTTTAATGTCTTTATTTTTGCGACAGAGAGAGACAGAACATGAGCAGGGGAGGGCCAGAGAGAGAGGGAGACACAGAATCGGAAGCAGGCTCCAGGCTCTGAGCTGTCAGCACAGAGCCCGATGCGGGGCTCGAACCCACAGACTGTGAGATCATGACCTGAGCCGAAGTTGGACGCTTAACCGACGAGCCACCCAGGCGCCCCCTGCTTCGGTTTCTGTGTCTCCCTCTCTCTCTCTGCTCCTCCCCTGTTCATGCGATCTCTCTCTCTCTCAAAAATAAATAATAAAACATTTAAAAAATAATAAATTGAATAAATATAAATAAGTAAGTAAGTATGTAAATAAATAATAAAATGAGGCACCTACTATAAGAAATCCTTAGTAATAGAAAAGAGATTTTTATCTCCATCTCAAATTTGAGACATTAAAAAAACATCATTCCCAAAATAACCAATATAAGGCAAGTACTGGCCTTAAAACATATTTATTTAAATTATATCCCCCAATAAATTGCAAATGAACATTGTAGCTATTGATCACTTGGCATGAATATTCTGAAGACAGATCTATATTAAATATTCTTTATGGGCCATGTACAGGAAATGGACATAAATTACTATTCTTTGATGGAAAGCTCCCTGAAGTCAGAAAGAATAGTGAACTAAGAAGAGAATGGACAACAGTGTTGAGTAAATTGAAACTTCCTCCATAACTCTGCTCAGGATCACTGGTGTCATTTATATTTAGTTTCACGCCACATGGAACGCTTGGGTGGCTCAGTCAGTTAAGCTTCCAACTCAGGTCGGATTTTGGCGCAGGTCATGTTCTCACAGTTCAGTTCGTGAGACTGACTCCTACATCAGGCTCCATGCTGCACAGAGCCTGCTTAGGATTCTCTCTCTCCCTCTCTCTGTCCCTCTACCATTTGCTCCTTCTCTCTCTCTCTCTCAAAATAAAAAAAGTAAAAAAATAAAATTTTAGTTTGACTCCACACAAATTTAAGCCTCTTATAGGCATAGCAATGTTCTGACATCATGCTTTGTTTCAATAAATAAGATGGCTTTCATGCTTCCTGGAAATGTATGACTTTATGTTGAGGAAGCTATGTAAATTCTTAATGACAGTAATAGTTTCTGTACCTTCTGCATTTACTTAGTGGCCAGCATGAAGCTACATAATTTATATATATCCTCTCGGTTAATAATCATAACGATCCATGGAGGAGTTATCGTCCTTTCACTGGTAATGAAATGGAGACTTAGGAGAAATAACCTCATCAAGGTCATTTGTGAGTGACAAATTCATTATTAGGATCTGGCTTGCTTAAAGCCTGCAGGTTTTTTGTTTGTTTGTTTGTTTTTTCTCCAGGTTATAAATGCTTTGTGCTTCTAACACAGAAGAAACTTGGTGATGGATATATAGCCATTTGATGTTTCTCTGAGTAAGAGTTCCAGTTCAGGCTCTCTTTCTTATAGAATGTAAATGAATACCTACACATACATATGTAATTGTTACCAAAATTAAGCTTAATCACTAAAGGAAGATTTATCTGAACTTTCTCTTGTATTTCTTTCACCTTTGCCACAAGGCCCTGGAGCCTCTGACCTCTCAAAGAAGATGTAGGTCCTTCCAATATCATTTTTAAAATCTTATTGCCATCACTGGAACATCCATTTGAGCCACTTTGAGATACATGGCACATCTTGGGTCCTTGGCTATAATTATTTTCTGATGTTACTTCACTTTCCTATGGTCCAGAGTCTTATCAACTGTTTTGCTGTGATTGCTCTGAAGTGGTTTCAGAATACAATTGATTTACTTGTGACATCAGTGTCACTTATAGGAGATACTTCAAGTGTGACATCTAGGCCTTGGATAGATGACAACTTTGCATCTAAAATACTGAGAGTTGTTTCAATTTGTTATATATGATGAGAAAGATCTGCCAGTTTCTCCTTACAAACTGTAGAAATGTGGTTGAGGAACTGTACTGTGCGCACCACAAATTGGTTTAGAAATGCCACCGTTATTTTCTGGTGAACAGCTGGTACTTCTGTTGGTTCTATGCCTGACCTCGTAAGAGGAAGCCCACCTTCATCCATCTCGTTAACAGGTGGGAGACCCAGAGCTCACCCATAAACCCCTCACCAGTGGGGTTGCCCAAGCCTGCACTCTTAAATTATATGTTACATAATATACAATAGAATACTACTTGGCAATGATAAAGAATGAAATCTGGCCATTAGTAGCAACATGGATGGAACCGGAGGGTATTATGCTAAGTGTAATAAGTCAGGCAGAGAAAGACAGATACCATATGTTTTCACTCATATGTGGATCCTGAGAAACTTAACAGAAGACCAGGGTGGGGAGGGGCAGGGGGAAAAAAGTTACAGAGATGGAGGGAGGCAAACCATAAGAGATTCTTAAATACTGAGAACAAACTAAGGGTTGATGGGGGCTGGGGGAGAGGGGAAAGTGGGTGATGGACATTGAGGAGGGTACCTGTTGGGATGAGCACTGGGTGTTGTATGGAAACAAATTTGACAATAAATTATATTTAATAATAAAAAAGATAAAAAAATAAACTCTCATAATTTCCTAGGAGGACAGAAAAACAAATTAATCTCTCAGTGAAGACAAGGAAAACATTTTGTAAGTGAAATCTCTAGCACTCAACATTCCCTAAGTGAGACCAAGTGGTACAATCCAATCAATCTCTAAGCCCTGCAGTTTCTATTTCCAAACATCCATCATCTACTCCCTTGTTTCTATTCCCAGAAACCCTACATTTGTCCAGACCATTCTCTTGCTCCATACGAATCACTGAACAGTCTCAGAGAAACTTTTCATGCCCCACCCACCCTCCTGTAGGCAACCCAGGTTTAAAGACCTGGATATATGCACTCAGTTGTTTAGTAACAAAAAACTAACTGGAAATCTCCACAACATCATTGTTAGTTGATTGATTCCTAATCTATTTTAATTGAGAATGCTAAATAAAAGATGCACCTGCTCCAAATAGGAGAATCCTTGGGAAAATACTCAGTTAAATTTTTAGCATCATCAACATGAAAAGATGTTCAACATCGCTCCTTATCAGGGAAATACAAATCAAAACCACACTCAGATATCACCTCACGCCAGTCAGAGTGGCCAAAATGAAGAAATCAGGAGACTATAGATGCTGGAGAGGATGTGGAGAAACGGGAACCCTCTTGCACTGTTGGTGGGAATGCAAACTGGTGCAGCCACTCTGGAAAACAGTGTGGAGGTTCCTCAGAAAATTAAAAATAGACCTACCCTATGACCCAGCAGTAGCACTGCTAGGAATTTACCCAAGGGATACAGGAGTACTGATGCATAGGGGCACTTGTACCCCAATGTTTATAGCAGCACTCTCAACAATAGCCAAATTATGGAAAGAGCCTAAATGTCCATCAACTAATGAATGGATAAAGAAATTGTGGTTTATATACACAATGGAGTACTACATGGCAATGAGAAAGAACGAAATATGGCCCTTTGTAGCAACATGGATGGAACTGGCGAGTGTGATGCTAAGTGAAATAAGCCATACAGAGAAAGACAGATACCATATGGTTTCACTCTTATGTGGATCCTGAGAAACGTAACAGAAACCCATGGGGGAGGGGAAGGAAAAAAAAAAAAAGAGGCGAGAGTGTGAGAGAGCCAAAGCATAAGAGACTGTTAAAAACTGAGAACAAACTGAGGGTTGATGGGGGGGTGGGAGGGAGGGCAGGGTGGGTGATGGGTATTGAGGAGGGCACCTTTTGGGATGAGCACTGGGTGTTGTATGGAAACCAATTTGACAGTAAATTTCATATATTAAATAAAAAAAATTAAAAAATTAAAAAAAAATTTTTAGCATCATCAGCAGTTACTCTCCATTCTATCCATGGCATCCGTCATTTTGTCTTTCCTTAAATTCCTCAAACAGGTCATGCTTCTTTTGCCTTAGGACCAAGAAACACACTTTCTGTTTTCATTGTTCTTAAATACTTGGCTCCCATGTGGAGCTAATTCCTACTCCTCTTGCAGACTTCCACATAAATACTATTTTCTTTAGTACGCCTTTCTGTCATGACGGCCTTAGCAAGGTTTTCCTGTTAGATAATCCCAGAGCATTTTATACTTGGCAACAATCACCATATAATCATAACTGCAATTCATTTTTTCATTCACTCACAAAATATTTTCGAACACTAATTATGTGCGAGGAACTATTCTAAATGTTTTCTCTAATCTACAGGGGGAAAAGACAACAAATAAAATTATATATGTATATTCATATGCACACATATGTACATATATGTTTAAATATATATAAAATAAGTCTAATGGGAAGAAAAATAAAAGAACAGCAGGTTTTGTATCAGCGATGCTGAACTGCATATATGGCATGGACATAGTTTACAGAATAAGTGGCAAGGGGTAATAAAGGTAAGCCTCATTTAAAGGCTAAGAATTTAGATTGAAGAAGGTGAAGATAGCAGATGTACATATCAATGGAGAGAGCAGTCCAGGTGAAGGAAAAATTTTGAGAACTTGTTATTAGATGTGAACATAACTACTATGTTTGAAGGACAAGTAAGAAAGCCTGTTAGGACTGGAATGGAGTGAACCATGCACAATAGACACCACTGTAGTAATGGAGGACATGATCAAGTAGAGCCTTAAGGTAATTCCATTTTTATTGAGTATAAAGAGGGACAGTTAGCAAAGTTTGAAAAGAATATCTATGTGAGGTGCCTGGGTGGCTCAGTCACTTAAGCATCGAACTCTGATACTGGCTCAGGTCACAATCCCAGTGTCGTAGGATCAAGCTCTGCATCGGGCTCAGCACTGAGCATGGAACCTACTTAAGATTCCTTCTCCTTCTTCCCCTGCCACATGTGTGCTTTCTCTCTCTTTTTCTCTCTCTCTCAAAAAAAGAAAAGAAAAGAATATAATTTTATATTTAAATAAATCCTTTCTGCAGCTGTTGGAAGACTATACAATTTCACGGATAGGAACAGGGTGATATGTTATGAAGCTATTGTAGTAATCCAGATGAGAGATTCTTATGGCTAGAACCACAGTGGCTATAGTGAAGATGGAGGGAAATGAATAGATATGTGGCCATATTGAAAGCACAATCAACTAGATTTTTTTTTTGACAGATCAGACACAAAATGTAAAAAAAGCAGAATACTTAAGGATGAACCCAGGTTTCAAATGACATGAGCAACTGGTGAAGTTCCTAACAAAATTACGGAAAACTGTGGGTGCAAGGCAGAAATCTGTTCACGAGATCATTGAGAAGCATATTGCTAAGTAACATTGACATTGGGGGAATTTTTTGGTTTTCAAGAAAAACACAAAAATGCAGTATATACAGATAAAACATAGATGTAATTGCCCTTCTCAGGTAATGGTACTAAACTGTCCCCTAACCACAACACAGTTATTTTATGCTTCAACCATTTTATACTAACAATGTAAAAGGTACAATGAAAAGTGGTAGCAATTGAAAATGTTTGATCAATAAGTGAACTGCTAAGACATACAAGGAGGTGAATGGTATATTCCATTACGTGAATGAGCCATTATAGAGAGTGATGTAGGCATAATCCATGGGGATACATTTTTAATGGTAGAATTTGTGATGTTAGAATAGATACAATGCAGGTATATATCTTCACCATCTATAATTAAGATCATCAATAAACTTCTGAAACAAAAGTAGTGTGGAGTAACAGGCCTACTACATTCCAGGCACAGTGCAAATTTGTTTTGTTGTTGTTGTTGTGTTTTGTTTTTGTTTATGCTTTGTTTTTGTTAGATAACCTCTTTATCTCTTTTTAGCCTTCTATGTGGTAAATACTATTATTTTTTTTTTTTTTTTCAGTTTCCAGACCTGGGAGATTTGGGATGGGGAAATTAAATAAGTTGCCAGCTCATATAACTATAAGTTGGTAGAGCGTGAACTAGTATGTAAATTTGACCTGTGCTCTTCACCACCATGAAATAATACCTTTGATGGGGAACCTCAAAACATAACAGGAGCTTTTTAACTGAAGATTTTGGTAATCTCTCTAGTTGTAATCATATCTCATTCTCTTCTGTTGAGAAAAGGCTCTCTTAGCTGATGTATCTTTTCTCCCTTTCAGAACACCTAAATTATGGCCAATTACAATCCCACTTCCTGAATCCTTTCTGGCTTTCAGCATTTTCCCGCTCTGACCTCTTCTAACACTTATGGTGAGAAGTAAGCCATTTAACTCTAAATTATTGATTGTTTGTTCTATACTGCATATTACTAGTTTTAAATTTTTTTTTCAACGTTTTTTATTTATTTTTGGGACAGAGCGAGACAGAGCATGAACGGGGGAGGGGCAGAGAGAGAGGGAGACACAGAATCGGAAACAGGCTCCAGGCTCCGAGCCATCAGCCCAGAGCCTGACGCGGGGCTCGAACTCACGGACCGCGAGATCGTGACCTGGCTGAAGTCGGACGCTTAACCGACTGCGCCACCCAGGCGCCCCTGCATATTACTAGTTTTAGATTATTTATTTCACACAATGGCACAACACAGAGCTTAATAACGTGACTATTTATTGCATAACTCTGAAGTAAGCTAAAATTAAGAGAAATAATGATTTAAAATGTTAAATTATTATAGAATTTTCTCAATGCAAGATTCTCTCTACCTACTACTTAGTTGAAAGGTAAGCCATCTCATAATTTAAATAAAAAAGGATTATACTAGAGTGCATGGGTGGCTCAGTGGGTTCAGCATCTGACTCTTGAGTTTGGCTCAGGTCATGATCTCAGAGTTGTGGGACTGAGCCCTGCATCATGCTCCACGTTGATTGTGGAACCTGCTTAAGATTCTTTTTTCTTTTTTTAAGTTTATTTATTCATTTTGAGAGAGATAGAGGGAAAGAGAGAGAGAGAGAGAGAGAGAGAGAGAGAGAGAGAGAGAGAGAGCACGCGCACATGGGCACACATGCATGGGGAAGGGCCAGAGAGAAAGGAGAGAGAACAAATCCCAAGCAGGCTCTGGACTGGCAGTGCAGACAGAGCCTGATGCTGGGTTTGAACTCAAAAACTGTGAGGTCATGACATGAGCCAAAATCAAGAGTCGGACACTTAAATGACTGAGTCACCCAGGTGCCCTAAGATTCTCTCTCTCCCTCTACACCTCTCCTCCACTTGTTTACTCTCTTTCTCTATATAAAATAACAAAAGAAGGCAGGCAGGCAGGCAGGCAGTCAGGTGGGAAGGAAGGAAGGAAGGAAGGAAGGAAGGAAGGAAGGAAGGAAGGAAGGAAGGGAGGGAAGAACAAATTATACTAGTGGAGGGCCTGGGCTTAATATTCTGTGGTAGAAAGCAGTAACATACAACTTTTATGAGAATTACTTCATGGATCTTGTTCTAATTTGAATTTTCATTATACCAAACGCAGAAATTATGGGACACCAGAAATCTCAACAGATTTTAATATTCATTTGAATTCAGATTTTCAGATGAAATTATTTCCTATAATCTTTCCAAATTTAACAGACAGAATAAACAGTGTCTTCCAGGAAGAAATCCTGGAATGATTAATTGGAAATTATGCTGAGTATTAACCCTGAATGTATTACTGTCAGACTCAGGTATAAAGACTTGTGCCCAACTATGAGGATAGAAAAATAAAACTCTTTTTTTTGTTGTTGTTTTAATATACTCCAGGGCTTCATTCTCTATCTCCTACTCACATCCTCTCCCATGGATAAATGATAATCTCTAAATATGTAGCATCATTTAGGGCTGAACTTCACATGCAAGTGAATTTTCTATTTCATTGTTTTCTCAAGTGACAAAATTCTTACATTTTTATAATTTTTATGGAATGCATCATATATTTGTGTATAAAATTAAAAGAAAATTATTAAGTAGACTCAGTTTCAAATCAAGGGAAATGCTACAACTTTATATACAGATTGTAGTTGGTCAATATGAATGAATAATTATTCAGTTATAGAGTTCATGGTGAGTAAGTGTGGTAGCTTCTTTAAGCCATGCAACCCTTTCATGATACTCCTTGATTTGATATTCAGAGTGAAAATAATAATAATAAAAATAATGCAAGAGTTTTAATGGACAGGCCCTCATTATCTAAAAGACACTGAAGCTTTTCAGTTATCCAGTTACTTAGCTCACAGTGTAAAATTCAAAGATCATGGAATACAGATCATGGAATATAATTTGATGTTAGGGTGGGAGAAGGTCTAAAGAAACTATGTGTCTAGGGTTGGATGTGCATGGACTTGGGCTGAGAGATGGGCCTATAGAACCAAAGGGCTCCTGGAAGTCACTATGGAAATAAAGGGCTGGGAAACCTGATAAAAGATGTAGGAAAGACATCATATTCAAACATTCTTAGTTTTCAGCTTTAAGAGAGTTGGCCTGTGCTTAGGACCCTGTGTGTTCAAGTTTAGCCTCTGCACTGTGTTTACCATTATGTCAGGGCTCCAGAAATAGTTAGTGGTCTTGCCCAAACCACAAAATAGCAGCTCCAATTACTGCTGCAGCTTACAGATGCCTGCACCATATGCTACCATTCTGAAGTTCTTCCAGATATAAGCAGGGATGCCATTTTTCAAGGAAGAAAGGGGCTAAATTATTAGGTAAATTGATCAGAATTAATATTAGTCTGATTAAGTCTGAACTTAATCTACTTTCGACATTCTCATTTTGGTTCTTTTCAAAATCCAATTAACTTATACAGCTGATTAGCATTTGCTAGTTCTGATTTTACAGCCTGCAAATTTCTCTCACCATTGCCTTCTTTTTCATTTTCATGACTTTAATCCAAATATTACAAAGAGATTTGACAAAGTGTTTGAACATTAGCCAGTTTAGAGGCTGAAAATTGCATGTACAGCAATCATTAGTTACGTTTTCAGAAGCCAAAGTGACATCCTTAAAACAGACAAGCAGGAGGAGCCATAGCTGTAAAAAGAGGTGCCAAACCTATAGAAACAGCATATTTACTACATCTAAACGCTTCCTTCTCTATTTTCTGATAATAAGGAAACAACCAACAAAATAGTATAATCATGCTTCTCCCTGGAGAGACTCAAGAAAGTAGACTTTTCCATGTATTTGGAAACTGACCTTAATTTTTCAAGGTCCTTAAAAGACTAAGTCATCTTTTTATTTCACACCCCAAAATCAGTGTCAAGCTCACAGTTTCTATAAGAACAAATGAAAGAATAAATGACAATTCCATGTACTTTCTATGAATCTAATATGTGAGTATGAAATTCTTTTTAAAAATTACCTAAAATGATTTCCAGTTTACATTTAAAACCATAGCCTAAAATTTGTTTTACTGTAGGATGACAGATTGAAGACCCTGAACAAACTTCCAAGCTGAAACTACTAGACAAGCAAGGAAATTGTAAAGCTCCCAAATTTAGTGAAATTAGTAACTCTTAGAGGTAAGTGGAAGATAGTCACCTCTTAGCCTATGAGTTTCTTTGGAGGCCTTGAGTTTACGCTTTTGAAATCCATGAGGCATGAGGAAGAAGAAGTACATTCAGAATCTGTCAAAGTGGAAACACTAAGGAAGACTGGGAAGGAAAAAACAAACCAACAAAAAAGCCTAAGGACCCAAAGAAGACATTCCTCTTCCAAGAAAGCATGCTTCTCTTGACCCCTGCACTCAGTGGAAGGGAAAAATAATTTCCATTGGGAATTCTTACTCACAATGAGGAGTAGGAAAAAAAAAAAGTTTCTTTTTTTTTTTTTCAGTCCAAATCCTTGCTATGTTGTTGCCTGAGAAAATTTGGTTATTTCAGGATTTTGCCTTAACACAAAGTATAAATTTATACAAGAAGAAAAGTAGAAGAGAAAGAAAGAATAGAAGAAAAATAGAAGTTTGTACATACTGTCCGGTGCTATGAGGCCTGTAGTGGACTTGTTACTCAATTGGTTTGTTTTCAATAAAAGTATCAGCTTTTGTAAGCTGTAAGTATCAGCTCACATAACCCCCCAACATCGAATGACTGACTGAGTCAAATCGATTGGATCATTGTTGGACATCTGACTCTAGGTGAGTCAAAACTATTTTTTTCTCCTGGTAATTTGTAATCAGAATACAAAGATTCTAGGCAATCTCTATAGACACTTCAACCAGAAGATCATATAGAATTGAAATCAGAGATAGTTGATAGAAGCACAGAAGAAATGTAGAGAAATGCATATGGAGAAAATGCGTATGTGAAGACAAAGAAGAGGAACTATAGGTGAATTTTCACTTCCTACTTGTCATTTTCAGCTTTACTGAGGTATAATTCACTTTCTATATTTAGTCCCTCAAGAGAAACTCATATTGTTCAAGCAAATTCCCCTTTAGTAGTTAACACAAGTTTGACTGGGTTTCTGACCCTTGACTCTAAATGATCTCAATTTAGTAATAGGACTTTCATGTTAAGTAAGGTAAAACTTCTTACTTTATAGATGGGGAGACTTAGATCTAACAGAGTAAAGGACATCTTTGAGGGTAACACGATGACTTATCTATAAATGAGTTCTAGGACCACTACACCCAAAATACTTCATTTATACTCTCTGAAACTGCTTCTTTTTGCTTTGGTTATTTAACAAATTGAGACAAGTTGTTTTTCCATTCTTACTCTACCATTGGTAAAGATATAATGAGTTCACTTTCTAATCAATATTGAATAAACTAACTAGTCATTTATGCAATCAGCAGAGGCTGCCTGAGGAATGCATTTTCCATAGTAGATATGTCAAAAAAGCACGAAGCAGAATATTGAAAATGTTAGAAAATACTATTCATAATACAGGGCCTAAGAAAGAGTATGTTCCTGGTCAATGAACAATAACTCTGTTATAGCCAATCTATGGTTATGAGGATGTACCACACTGAATCCATTCATTTCACCAATCTTCACCATGGTTAGTTCAGTGTCTTACAACAACTGGCAAGAAAATACAAAGTTTGTCAGCTGTAGCCTGTTTGTTTTCCATGACAGGATGAGGACAAAGAATCATTGATCCCAGCAGACCAAGTGTCACAGAAAATGCAATGATTACTACTTCACATAAAGAAGTACCTACCTCAGCTTACTTAATTGGAGAAAATTAAATAATTCATCAGTTTAATGACTTTAAATGAATTACCTGTTACACAATGTATTTTTTTTCTGAACTAACCAAGTATTACTGCAGTGGTCAAATTATTATTTTTTATCATGAGATGGACACAAATAAAATCTCGTGAATTATTATCTACCTTCCTGTCATGAGAGTTTGTTTGCTTTAGTAGATTTTTGGAATTCAGATCTGAGAGAGAACAAACAACCCAGGTATCTATAAGGCTTCAAAAGCAAATGAAATTAAATATCAAGAAAAGATTCTTACCATGATTACCATTATTATTAACAATAAGAATCACTGTCAGGAAGATTCAGATGATGCATTTATTTATTCACTCAGAAAACGTTAAGACTTAAGTTTCCTTCTACTAAAAATGGCAGAAAGATCTTTATATATTTGTTGTGGTTTTTTTTTTCAGTTCAATACACATTAATTGAGCCCAAATTCCATACCAGATAATGTTTGAGAGACTTGGAAAATATCAGTAAACAAAAGAGACAAAGATTCTTGCTCTCGTGGAGTTTAAACTAAGTAGTTTATATCATCCATTTGCTTAACACCTGCCCTGGCTTCCCATCACACCTAGAATAAAGTCCAAACTCCTTACCATGGCTTATAAAGTCTGAAGTGATCTGACCCTCATCTATAGTTTGTTTACTCAACTGCCCTTGATGTTCCTGAGATGAGCTGAGCCTTCCTCATTTCCTCTGTACTTTCTTGTGCCAGAACACTCCTTGCTCATATGTCTGAAGGGCTAACTCTTCCTGGTTTTACAGGTCTCAGGATAAGCGTCAGTGCGTTAAAGACAACTTTTCTTATCACACCATTAAAAAGACAAAAAAAAAAAAAAAAAAGAAAGAAAAAAAGAAAAAACACATCCACCCACTCCAAGTCTATCATGCCATGATTTTTTGCCTTAATGCAGCCAAAATTATCTTATTTGTTTGTTTATCCTATCTCTTCTCTCTTCACACATTGTAAATTTTGTAAGAGTTGTTTCATTCTTAGTCTTATTTCCAGTCCCTAAATTGTGTTTGGAATTTATTAAGCTGTCATAAAATACACTGTAGAAGACATAAATAGGTAAATTCATGAATTCATATTTATTTATGCTTTTCTTAGTGTAAAAATATCTAACCAATTTTGTAAAAGAATTTAATTACTCATTACAACAGTAATGCATTGCTGAAAGTAATGCAAGATGGGGAATATACTTAATTTCTCTAATTGACAGACTGATAAAGAGGTGAAAAGTAAGAAAAAAGGCTCATTTCAGAGTGGCTTGAGGTCATCTAATCTTTTCCTTTTTTTAGATTATAAACAGCATGATTATTAGAATTATGCCTATACATATAATAGACCTTCTTTGAGATATATTTAAATCAGGATTATAAATCACATAGGGAAATGATTTATGTAAATTGAGAATTCATTAGTATGTATTGAATTATTTTCCCTACAATTCAAGCAAATGGAAGAAGTCAAATGGATCAAGATGGTTTAAAAAGAAAGAAAGGAAAAGCAACTTGCTAATAATCTCATTACTATGTTGATAAATGACCAGAAATGGGTAACTCCCAGGCTGCAGAAATCTTGTTACCTTCATTATAATTCAAACAGTACAGGAGACCAGTTTTTCCTTGTTTGCAATAAATAGTTGACTTTATGGCTCAGCTTATAGGCATCTTGCTAATGACACTGGGTAAAATACATTTGATTATCATAAAAACAATTTCCATTAACTATTATAAAAGTCTTACTATCATTTAATTATTCTAGTTATTGGAAATGTCAAGTAACTTGATGGAAATGAGAGGAAAGTGGGATAATAAAGAGTGAAAGTAGCTTTAATCCTGATTCTCCCACTAAGTGGCTTTCCGAGATCTTCTAGTTTATCTAAACTCAGAGGCTAGGTTTTCTCACATACGAAATGGAATAAATAATTCCAATGGGACATGACTGTAATAAAATTCAAGATAATGCATAGAGTATGCCTGATATCATATAAGCACTGAATAAATATTATTTTTAATCCTTTTCCAAATATATTCACCTTTTGGGGGCAGAGTAAATTTTTAAACTTTCTCTTTCACATACATTCCAATATCCCTACTTGCTATGAAAGGTTTGCCATAAAATACATTTTTAACCAATTAATTATGCTAGCCAAAGAGGATCCAGGTTCTCTTCATTGTACATAGGATTAGTTCGTGTTCTTTACCATAATATTTGAGCCTTTTGTGTTGTGACCCTACCATTTATTTTCAGGTTCCCATCATTATCAGGCTTCAAGGTTTATGGTTTCCCTTTTTCAAATCTGACCTTCCTGGCACATCTCCTATTTTCTTTCAGCCACTCATTTCATTGTTCACCTTTTACACATTACTTTCCAATAATGAATCAGAAATAAAAATTCTAAAATTAGTGTTCAAATCCCTTTGGCCTAGAGACCTTGAGGCCAATCAAAGCCACTCTTTGGCTTGTAATATCTCTGTGGTGTAAAGAAGAAATTTGAAGAAATTTTTCTCTCTGTTACTATTATTTGCCTCACTGACACAGTTACAGATTTATTCTGAAAGGTAGATTTCTTCTCAATTTCTTTTCTCTGGTCAATATATTAAAAAAAATTTTTAATGATATCATAGAAAATAATTGAAATTGGATTTAACACGTCTGCATTTGGAAATAATATCTGCAATTGATTGTTTTGACTTGGGCATGTTAGAATTTTTTATATCAATTTCATAATTTATAAACTAAAACTAGTATAACAAAGTGGAGTGCTTAATAAGTAGATTAAAATCATCTATGAAGTATCTTTTCCAATTGAGCAACTAATATATCATTCTTCCACTTTTGCTTATTGAAAATTAATTATTCTAGCTATGTTATCATTCTTTTGTGTTTCAGTCTTTATTACAAATATGCCTATATTAGATCATCTCTTTTCTTCTCTTATAAACTTGAAGTTGGCATGATAGTTTCTCTTTGAGTTACTTTTTTTTTTTTTTTTTTTCATTGACCAAGTCTTTCCAAGGCATCAGGAAAAGTTTTCAGGTGGGCTAGAGACTGGCTGGAAGAGTTCTCTTCCATCAGCATAGGTACTGCATAATTGCATTAGATTCTCAGTGTATTCTGCCAAAGTTAGCATATGTTATCCTAATGACGTTGTTGCAAATAATATGACGTAGAGCAGTGGAATGCATCGCAGGATAGCTTCCGTTAGCTCAAGAAATTCCTAACTGAATGGCTGGTGTGTATGTGTCAAAGAACCTTGTAGATCTAAGATAAAAACTATTTAAAAAGACTTCATAAAATACGTTTTTAGTACTTCCATTTAAGTAAATATTTATAAGCATCAGGATCTTCTGTTTCTTTAAGCATTACCAATGAGTTCAAAATCACGGTCACTACCTGAGTACCTCTTCTGCCTCTCACCTTTCAAAGTCCTGCAAAGTAGTTTTGCTAAAGCCAGAATTAAGGCCTGGGAAATTCTCTTCTCTAATTTCTTCCTTTATTCATGAATAAATGAATTTATTTATTCTTTAGGTTAAGCCGGAAATGAAATAAAGCAGTGCTTTTCAATTTCTAGATCATGAGCCATACAAAGCACACACTCAGAAAAAATTTTCCCTCTTTAACAAAGAAAAAAATTATACACACATATTGAAATTAAAATTTAACAAAACTACATGTAATTGTATATGTTATAATCTCTAATCTATTTATAAATTTAATTTTTTTAATGATAATTGTAATCAACTAAGTTGGTTTTATAACAGAGTAATGAGTGGCATCAAGTACTCTGAAAAATACCAAATAAACCAGATCAAAATAGTGAGGTCCTGGTTTTGCTGGTCAGTTACAATCTGCGGGTGTTACAAAGTGACCATTTACTATAGATTTGACTATGTTTGCCACCTCATCATGACAAAAAGGTAGGGGGAAAAAGAGAGGTACTAGATGGATATGGATGAGGAAGTGCAAAGTTGAGATTCTCTGGCTCAGCAAACATTCACCTTAAGATTGACAGTGGGGTGGGGTGGGTTCAGGAAGATTTCTGGGTTTCCAAGTTTTAGGCAAACTGTTAAGAACGTCAGGCTATATTGTTAAAAAAGGAAAAAAAAGAATGGAATTAATTCTCCGTAAGCTATTTATTACCTACTCTCTAATACTAGCACTCAGGTAACAGCAATTGCTGATTGCTAGGTGCTCTTGTCAATATTTAGATGTATTTAATTCATTTAATGCTCATAAGTATCTTATGAGATAGGTACAGTTATTATTCCTATTTTGCAGATCATGAAAAAGAAACCCAAAGTAGTTAAGTGATTTGTCTAAGTTACAGAGCTAATAAGTGTCGGGAATTTTAGTCATTATGGAACACAACCTAAAGTTTCTTGTAGGCAAAACTGCATTAATAATTAATAAAAAGAATAATGCATTGTTCGTTGTCAGTGGATCATACCTTTCTGAGATGTTTCTTTTACATGGAACATGATGTGTTTATAAGGAAAAGTTGCACCAATTGCTTGTGGTAGTTAATTCTGCAAGCACTCTACAGAAGGCTTAAGTTAGGAATACTAATGATTAATCCAAAGAAAGATTTCAAGGCAATATCACTAGGGAAAAATATTAAGGCAATGATTTTGAAGGGAAAGTGAGGAGCATACAAAACTTTTCCTTAATAAGGAATAACCATTGGAGAAAAGATATCCTGAAATTATCAGTAAGAAATGGCCATTCAGTAGTAGAAAAAACAAAACTGAAAAAAAGAGGTGTCTCCACACTAAAGTCTTACAAATAAAACAATATTGTATATTTATACAAAATGTAAAATTATTTTTACAGGTTTCTCACTAACTGCTTATGTTTTCCCCCCACACACACCCCAGATTCTCTAGTCTTCCAAATATACATCAGTTTTGCTTTCAGGATGATGGGCAAAAGTTCAGAATCTCTCAGGCTCTTTGTTGTTCAGAGTCTTAAGAGAGTTCTTTCTCCACTCTGACAATAGACTGACCACTTGCAGGTGATAATTTAGCTTCTGAAAATAGCAGAGACCAAAGCTTTTATCTCACTCTCCAGATTGTCTCTGGTATAGGAACTGTAGCCATTAGAACTCTGTCAGCCATAAATGCATAATGGACAATAACAACATACCCAAGGGAACTTTAAGTCAGAAAAAGAAAAAGATGAACACTCTGATCATGTGCTCCCAGAAAATTTAAGACTTCTGGAGGAGAGAGAGGACAATAAGAATAAAATGGTTATAATGACGGTGGTGATGGTGGCAGTAACAGTAATAATAAGTCATTATGATTAGTAATATTCATACTAATAATCATTGGTATAATCATTAATCACAATATTAACAATAAGATGTCTTCAACTGAAGACAACTGAAAAAAAACTGGGACGAAGTATTATTTTGTATTATTTTAAATATCTTCTGACATATTCAATAGACTCATGATAAATTACTGAGCTAATACCCTGGAGAGACCAAGATTTCAGCAGTTTTCCAGCACATGGGGCTACCTCTTCTTGAGATTGACAAAATAGAAAATGAAGCATAGAGGCTTTGTGTTTTTGATAGCTAACTGGACAAAAATGATGATAGGACCTGACAAGTGTGAGAATCTGGAGAGATCATTCCTTGGGTTTAGACCCCAAAGGGTTGTTCAAAAATTGAAAGGAATTGGAAGAAGGGAAGCTACTAAATGACTTTCTGACCAATTTCATGTCATTTTCATAACCAAGAAAAACTTGGTTTTCAAGACTTGAAATAAGACTAAAATCTTTCGTTATATAAGTCCTCTGGCACTTGGTAAAGGAAAGGAAGATAAGGTCATCTAAGACTCAAAATATTTATTCAAATTATTTTCTCATATAAATGGCTAAAACACAAAGATAATCAGATATATGAAGAGAAAATTAAATATGAGTGAGAAATAAATGAGAAGAAAACATGCTTCCTGGTATCAGAAATATTTTAATTGTCAAATGTATTTCAAAAACAAAGTATATTTACTACAAATGTGCATGAAGATACTAGTCAAGCTTAAAAATTCAGCAGGAAACCAAATAATATTTTTGAAAAATCACTTAAATTATTTGAAAAATATACAAAAAATGATAAAAGAATAAAATGACCTGAATTAATAACTCAATGGGTTAGTTTAACAGTAGATTTTACCAGCTGAAGACTGACGAACGAAAGTCTCAGGCAAAATCCTAAGTAATTAAAGCACTATAAATACATTCTCTTTAAGATAGATAAATAGATAATAATGGATACATAGCACAGAATTGGAGAATGTGATATATAAACTTAGAGAAGGAAAATAAAGAAAATTATAGGATTAAAAAAGAAGAGTTGAAATGCTGTCCTTCTTTGCAAATGATACATTCAATTAAGTAGAAAATCCAACAGAATCTACAGATAAACTACAATGATTCAGCACAGTTTTGGTCACAAAATCAATATACACAATTAAGTGCTATTCTGTAAAGGCTATAATCAAAGAAAAAGGAAAATAGAAAAGATATATGTTCACTCAGAGCTTCTAACATATAAAGCAAAACCTCTTAAAATGTAATGTTGACTTGATTAAAATAGGATTATGGTAGCATTTTAATACATTTTGCATTTAAAATCAGCTCCAAAAAGTAATTTTGTTTCAAGGATTAATATAATACAATTAATTTTAAAAACTTAGGCTAATAAAAATACAAACAGCTTCTAATACTTCAGAGAATAAGTGTGTTTTCTCATGTCTACAAAACACCAATAAAAACTAAATACAATTTAAATAAAAAGAATGGTGAGTTACAGACTATTATCTGTTTATAATTCAACAAAAGTTAATTTTGAAGACTTACAAAAATATTTCTTTGGAAACAAACATTTGCAATAATATAAGTGAAATATAAAATAAATGAAAACTAAAATGGCAAATTAGGGGTGCCTGGGTGGCTCAGTCAATTAAGTGTCTGACTTCAGCTCAGTCATGATCTCATGGTTCATGCCTGGGATTCTCTCTCTGTCCTTCTCTCTGCCCCTAACCTACTTGCATGCAGATTCTCTCTCTCTCAAAATAAATAAATAAACTTTAAAACAGCAAATTAACTAGAAAGTAGACTAAACACATTAACATGAAATGTATGCAAAAGTACAACAGCTAAACTCTAAATACATTTATAAACTTAAATGCCTTTATCAAAGAAGGAAACACTAAAGCCATTGGAACTTGGAACATACCTAATGCGAGTAAAAAGAAAATAACATAATGAAATAAAAGATACAGGAAGAATAATTAAAATACAAGATGAAATTAATGAAAAAGGTTGTTTAAGTAGAAAAGATACATGTATTCAAAGTGGCTTTTCTGAAAAAACAAAGAAAACAGTAGCATCAATTAGTCCTTTATGAGTGTGACTGAAGAAAAAGAGGGTAGAAAAGAGCAGACATGAAGGTAGAGCATTCCAAGATGAAATTGTTGGAAGACCTTGGACTTACCACCTACCACAGACACACCAAACATATAGCTACATATGGAACAATTCCTTATGAAAAAGAACTGAAAACTAGCTGAATTGTTCCTCCACAACAAAGGATGAAAAGACACGATGGGCAGGGGAGCCAGGGACACTGTCTGGAGAAAAAGCCCACCCCTGGCATGGTGACCCTAAATAGGGAAGGATCTCACAAGTCCATATATTCTCCCAGAGAAGAGAAGGGTTTGTGCCCCATATAAGCCCCAACCCTTGGGGCCTATACCAGAAAAATGAGCCTCTAATGTCTTAGAAAACCAGTAGGGCTGACCAAGAGACCCGAAGGGCTGTGGGGACCTGAGATACTCCTTTCAAAGGACTTACAAGTGGTTTCACCTGGCCCAGGACCCAGTGCAAAAGCAGCTGTTTGAAAAGCAGCTAGACTATGTATGAAAAAGATTCATTTCTTAATCTTAAAGCATCTTCTGAAGGGATAGGGAACAGTTGAGACTTTCTCTGGAGATGGAGGCACCCAGGTGCATCACTTTTGCACTCTCCCTCTATCCTACTTGGGTACACTGGCGCACATGGACATGTCACTCCGCTCCTCCCTTGCTAAAGCTGGCAGAGGCAAGCATTCATCTCATTTTCCTGTTGCCTTGCTGAATCTGGTGGCTGGCACCATTGTACCACACCCACACTGCCTTGCTGGGGCAAGAGAGTATGAGAGGTCACAACATTCCCCTGCTGCCTCGTTGGAGCTAATGGGTGCGCACTGCAGAGTAGGCACTTTCTTGCTGCCTCACTGAGGCTTGAGGGCACATGTGGCCAAAGTATTCTCCTGCTCCCTTGCTAGAGCTGGTGGCATGCCTGCTTCCTGCCCTCTGCAGCTTCATCACTAAATCCAGCACACACACAAAGTATTTTCTTGTAAAGCCAGTGGGAAGAGCCTGCCACCTTTGCTCTCCAGCTACACTGCTAATGCTGGCAGGCACGTGCAATGATGCCTGTTGATCATCTGGCCCAGGCAGCCTTCAGGTTTGAGTACCTAGGGTCCACAGGACTGTGACAATGAGAAAGACAGCTAGTTCCTGGTACGTAACTACCCACAAGGCACCATGCAGACTGTAGACTGAAACACACTCCAGTCTTCCTATGAAAAAGGCCTATTTATGTGTCCTGCAGCTTCACCAGAAGGACAGGCTTCAGATTTGCCACACATCTAGAGACTATGGAGTAATTCCTGAGCAAAACCAGAGAACACTATTCTTGTGTTTTCCCCTGGCCTCACTACAGCTCAACAGCAGCCCCCCAGAAAGGAGCTTATACATCCTTCTGGAGCCCCCTGAAACAGTCACCCAGAGGACATCTTCAGATCTCCTCATCTGGAGGACAGCAGGGTTTATTATTACAGCCCCACAGGACTGTACAGAGTTGCAGACTTTCAGAGCTGCTGCCTTGAGGGCCTGGCTTCCAATTCTCTTGAAACTGGGTGCTGAGTGAAATCTCTCTCGGAACACTGACAGAACTTTGTCCATCCTCAACAACAGGAACCTATCAAGAATAAATTGGGCTGCCAGGACAACCACAAAGATTGAGAAACAACCAAGAGGTAGGGCAAAGTTGAAAAATAAGTTTCATCACCTACACAAAACCATTCCTTCAAGACTGAGAGGGCTTTTTAGCCTAATACACTAAAAATAATTAATTAATTAATTAATTAATTACAAACAAAAACAACACAGAAAGAGTCAAGCAAAATGAGGAAACGGGAACATGTTCCAAACCAATGAACAAGATACAAGCGCAGAAAAATATTTCAATAAAACAGAGATAAGTAATCTACCTGATAAATAATTCAAAGTAACTATTGTTAAGATTCTCACCAAACTAGGGAGAAGACTGGATGAACACAGTGATAACCTAAAGAGAAGGGAATATATAGGAAAATAACCAACAGAAATCACAGAAATAAAGAATAAGGTAACTAAACTGAAAAATAAGGAAAGATGAGTTCAAAAGAAGACTAGATGAAGCAGAGAGACAGGTCAATGATCTAAAAAAGCAGTGGATGGAGCACCTGGGTAGCTTAGTCAGTTAAGCATCTGACTCTTGGTTTTTGGCTCAGGTCCCAATCTCATCGTTTGTGGCTTTGAGCCCCATATCTGGCTCTGCACTGTCAGTGTGGAGCCTGATTGGGATTCCCTCTCTCCCTCCCTCTCTCTCTGTCTCTCAAAACAAACAAACAAGCAAACAAACAAACAAACAAATCAAGCAAGCAAGCAGTGGAACTCACCCAAACACAGTAGCAATAAGAAAAAAAAAAAGAAATTAAGTAAGCATAGCTTAAAGGATCTATTGGAAAATACAAAGTAAAATAACACTCACATTATATGGATACCAAAAGAGAAAAGATAGGGTGCAAAACTTACTTGAAAAAATAATTAAATTTCCCTAACCCCAGAATGAAAAATGAGATCCATGAAGCCCAGAAAGTTCTGAATAAAATAAACCCAAATAGATCCACACCACACAATATAATTAAAATATGGGAAGTTAGAAGATTATAGGGCATCTGGGTGGCTCAGTCAGTTAAGCTTCTGGTACTTGATTTTGGCTCAAATCATACTCTCACGGTCCATGAGATTGAGCACTGCATCAGGTTCTGTGCTGACAGCATGAAGTCTGCTTCGGATTCTCTCTCTCCCTCTCTCTCTGCCCCTCCCCTATTCACATGCTCTCTCTCTTTCTCTCTCTCTCTCTCTCTTTCTCAAAATAAATAAATAAGCTTAAAAAAAGAGAGAAAAGCTTAAAAGCAGCAAAATAAATACAATTTGTTACATATAAGGAAACCTCCCATGAGACTATCAGTATATTTTTCAGCAAAAACTTTGCAGAAGGGAGTGGCAAGATACATTCAAAATGGTAAAGGAAAAAAACAAAAACAAAAACAAAACTTCCAAGCAAGAATACTCTACCCAGCGAGGTCATCATTCAGATTAAAGGAGAGATAATTTTATAGACAAGCAAAAACTAAAGGAGTCCATCACCACTAAACTAGCCTTACAAGAAATGTCTTAGGGCCTTCTATAAGCAAAAAAGAAAATTCACTAATTAGTAACAAGAAAACACATGAAAGTAAAAGTCATGATAAAGCTAAATATATAGTAAAGATAATGGATCACTTTATAAAGTTAGTATAAAGGTTAAAGACAAGAGTAGAAAAATTGTCTATAACTATACTGGTTAAGAGATACACAAAATGAAAAGATATAAAATGAGACATCAATAACAAAATGTGGTGGGAGGGATAAAAATGTAGTTTTAAAATGGATTCAAACTTAATTAGCTATCAACTTTAAATAGACTTATAAATATAGGATGCTATATTTGAACCTCATAGCAATCACAAAGCAAAACCTGTAACAGATACATAAAAGATAATGAAAAGATAATATAAACATAATACTATGAAAAGTCATCAAACCACATGAAAAGAGAGCAAGAAAAGAAAAAAAAAGGAAAGAGGAATTACAAAAGCAGCCTGAAAACAATGAACAAAATGGCAAATAAGTACAGATCTATAATAATCACTTTAAATGTAAATGGATGAGACTTTGCAATCAAAAGACAGAGAGCGGCCTAATGGATTAAAAGCAAGACTTAGCTTTGTACTATGTAGAAGACAATCACTTCATTTAAAAAAAAAATGTTTATTCATTTTTGAGAGACAGAAAGAATGTGAGTGGGGGAGGGACAGAGAGAGAGGGAGGCAGGCAATCTGAAGCAGGCTCTAGGCTCTGAGCCGCCAGCACAGAGACCAACATGGGGCTCAAACTCATGAACTGTGAGATCATAACCTGAGCTAAAGTCAGACACTCAACCTACTGAGCCACCCAAGCATCCCAAGGAGACATTCCCTTCAAATGTAAGAGCAGACACATAGACTGAAAGTGACAGGATAGAAAAAAAAGTATGCCATGCAAATGGAAATTAAAAAAAAAAAAGTTGAGGGAAGTATGAGGGAAGTTCATAGCAATACAGGTAGACCTCAAGAAACAAGAAAACTCTCAAATAAACTAACTTTACACCTAAAGTTGTTACCAAAATAGACTTTAAAATAAAGACTGTCATAGGGGTGCCTGGGTGGCACAATTAAGTGTCAGACTCTTGATCTCAGACTCTTGATCTCAGTTCAGGTCATGACCTCACAGTTCATGAGTTCTAGTCCCATATCAGTCTGTGTGCTGATGGCACAGAACCTGCTTGGGATTCTGTCTCTCCTTCTTTCTGCCCCTCCCCTGCTTGCTTGCTCTCTCTCTCTCTCTCTCTCTCTCTCTCTGTCTCTATCAAGAAAATTTAAAAAATAAAAATAAAATAAAATAAACACTGTAATAAAGTCAAAGAAGGACATTCCATATTTATAAAGGGATTAGTCCAACTAGAAGATATAACATCTGTAAATATAAATGTGCCTAGCATAGAAGCACCAAAATACATAAAGCAAATATTAAGAGACCTAAAAGGAGAAATTGTCAGCAATACAATGATAGCAGAGGATTGTAATATCCTACTTATGTCAATGGATAGATCATGCAAAGAGAAAATCAATGAGGAACCATTACTGCTAAACAACACATTAGATTATATAGACTCAACCAATATATACAGAACACTTCATCCAAAAGTATCAGAACACACAGTCTTGTCAAGTGCACAGCAGACATTCTCCAGGACAGTTCACATGGTAGAACAAAGAACCAGTCTCAACAGATTTAAGAATACTGAAATCATATCAAACATCTTTTCTGACCAAAATGGTATGACACTAGAAATTAATTATAAGAACAAAACTGGAAAAAAATGCAAAAATAAAACAACATGCTACTGAACAAACACTGGGTCAATGAAATCAAAGGAGAAATTAAATCTTAGTGATTCTAAGAGGGAAGTTCATAGCAATACAGGCAGACCTCAATAAATAAAAAAACTCTCGAATAAATGAACTAACTTTACACCTAAAGGAACCATAAAAAAAGAATACAAAGTCCAAATTTAGAAGGAAGGAAATAATAATTATCAGAAAGGAAATAAATGAAATGGAGACTAAAAGGGCAATAGGAAAGATCAATAAAACTAAAACTGGTTCTTTAAAAAGATAAACAAAATTGACACACCTTTAGCTAGATTCACCAAGAAAAAAATGAGAAAGTGTTCAAATAAATAAAATCAGAGACAAAGGAGAAGTTACAATTGGTATTACAGAAATACAAAGTATCATAAGAAACTGGGATGAATAATTTCAGGCCAACAAACTGGGCAACCCAGATGAAATAAATAAATTCCTAGCAACAAACAAAAAAAAAATTTCAAAACTGAATCATGACAAATTGGAAAATTTGAATAGACCAGTTACTTGTAAGGAGATTGAATCAGTAATCAAAAACCTTCTAACAAACCAATCCAGGACCAGCCAGCTTAACTGGTGAATTCAAGCAAATATTCAAAGAAGGTTTAATACCTGTCCTTCTTAAACTCTGCAAAAAAAAAAAAAAAAAAAAAAAAGAAAGGAAAAGAAAATTATAAGCTGATATCCCTGATGAACATGGATGCAAAAATCCTCAACAAATATTAGCAAACTAAATTCAATAATACATTAAAAGGATCAAGCGCCATGATCAAGTAGAATTTATTCCAAGGATGCAAGGATGGTTCAACATCAATACATCAAATCATCTTGATACAGGACATCAACAAAATGAAGGATAAAAATCATTTGCATCATTTTGATATATGCAGAAACATTTGACAAAATTCAACATACAGTCATGATAATAAATCTCAAAAGTGTGGGTATAAAAACTATGCCTCAACATAAAATATATGACAAGCCCACAGCTAACATCATACTCAAAAGTGAAAACCTGAATGCTTTCCTAATAAGATCAGGAATAAGATAAGGATGTCCACTCTTGCCACTTTTATTCAACATATTATTGGAAGACCTAGCCAGAGAAATAATGCAAAAGAAAGAAATAAAAGGCTTCAAAATTGGAAAATAAAAATAAAACTATCAGTAGTTGCAACTACATGATTTTGTATACAGAAAAACCTAAAGATTCCTCTAAAAAACTGGTGGAACAAATTCAGTAAAATCTCACGACACGAAATCAATACACAAAAATCAGTTGTGTTTCTATACGCTAACAACAAACTATTAGAAAGATTAAGAAAACAATGCCATTCATAGCTGCATCAAAAATAAGACCTTAATCAAGAGGGTGAAAGACCTATATTCTGAAAACTATAAGACAATGACAAAAGAAATGGAAGAAGGCATAAATAAATGGAAAGATATTCCATGCTCATGAATTGGAAGAATATTGTTAAAATGTCCATATTACCCAAAGCAATATACAAATTCAATGCAATCTCTATCAAAATTCCAACAGCATTTTTCACATAGGACAAACAATCCTAAAATTTATGTGAAACTAAAGAACATTCCAAATAGCCAAAGCAATCTTGAAAAAGAATAACAAATCCGGAGACATCATGTTCCTTAATTTTGAACTGTATTACAAATATATGGCAATTAAAATAGCATGGTATTCACACAAAACCAGATATGTAAGTCAATGAAACATAATAAAGAACCCAAATATAAACCCACACATAAAGTCAATTAATTTACAATAAAGAAGGCACCAGATACAATGGGGGAAGGACAGTGTCTTCAAAAATTGGTTCTGGGTAAACCGGATGATCACATGCAAAAGAATGATACTAAACTACTATTTTATACCACAAACACAAATTAACTCAAAATGGATGAAAGACTTGAATGTAATACCTAAAAACATAAAACTCCTAGAATAAAACATAAGCAGTAAGCTACTTGACATGAGTCTTGATGATAAATTCTTGGATCTGATTCAAAAAGCAAAGTCAACAAAAATAAAAATAAACAAGTGGTACTTCATCAAAGTAACAGCTAAGGAACATTTACAAAATGAAAAGGCAATCTACTGAATGTGAGAAAATGTTTGCACATCACATAAAGGGTTAATACCCAAAATATATAAAGAACTCATATAACTCAATAGTAAAAAACAAACAATTCAATTTAAAAAAAAATGGGCAGAGGTGCTAAACAGACATTTTCCCAAAGAAATACAGATCTCCAACAGGCACATGAAAAGATGCTCAACATCACTATTCATCAGGAAAATACAAATCAAAACCACAATGAGCTATCACCTCACACCTGTTCAAATGGCTATCATCAAAAGACAAGAAATAACAAGTATTGGCAAGGATGAGCAGAAAAAGGAACCCTAGTGTACTGTTGGTGGGAATGTAAACTGATGCAGCCCTATGGACAGCAGGGTGGAGGTCCCTCAAAAAATTAAAAATTGAATCACAACATGATTTAGTAATTCCAATTTTGCATATTTAATTGAAAAAAAATGAATTCAAAAAGTAATTCAAAAATATATATGACCCATATGTCAATTGCAATTTACAACCGTCAAGATATGGAAACATCCTAAGGGCCCACTAATGGACGATAAAGATGTGGCATAAACATACTCACTTGCGTGCACACACACACACACAGAATACTATTCAGTCATTAAAAATATATATAATCTTGCCATTTGTAACAACATGGATGAACATAAAATAAGTCAGACAAAGACAAATATTTCATGTCTTACACTTATATATGGAAATCAAAAAAAAAAAAGACATACAAACCATAAACCATACATACAGAGACAGAAAGGTGGTTGCTAGAGTGCAGGGGGTGGAGGTTTGGAAGTGAGTGAAATGAATATACGGGATCAAGAGGTACACACTTCCAATTATGAAATAAATCACTCATGGGGGATGTAATGAACAACATGGTGACTGCAGTGAATAATATTGTAGTGCATACTGGAAAGTTGTCAAGAGAATAAATCCTAAAAGTTAACTTTGTTTATGGATAACTAGATTTAATGTGGTGGCAACTTCACAATGTATACATATACTGGATCATTATGTTGTGCACATAAAATCAATAATGTTGTATGTCAACTATGCCTCAATACAAACTTTTCTAAAAGAAGAAATGAAATATAAGACATAAGTATCAGTATAGAAGACATTAAGAATTATATTTCTTTAAAAAAATAAACTTAACATTCTTAACCCTGAATACTCATTATGATCACTGCATAGAATTTAGAAAAAAAAATACCAATATTTAGACCCTACCACAGATCTATTAAATCAGGATATCTGGGGATGGAGGCCAGCTTTTTTAAAGCTCCTCAGTTGGTACTTATGGATGCTGAAAATGGAAAGCTGATATTTTGGTCAGAAGATTCATTTTCTATGTTCTCATATCTATTATCATTAGTTTACTTAATATTCTCTTGCTGTAGGATATATTGAAAAGGAGGTTAAAATACACCAATTAAAAGATACCAGAATCACATGAAATCACAGGTGAACTCCATTCGACTTTTAAAGAGAGAGGTGGGAAGTCATTTTTAGTATTTCATTTCATAGTAAAAGATGAAAAGCCTCCCAATTCATTCCATAATAACACTAGGAACTTAAAACCAACATTTGATTAAAATAACAATAATACCAAAATAAAAAGCTCTCACATTCAAAAATGAAACCCAGGACCTATGCAGACAAATTAAAAGAATTAAGCAGCACGAAGGCATCTAACCTAATTTTAACTGCCCTATTCAGGATAAATTCCATCATGGCCTTTCTTTCATTAATAGAGAAAGCATCTGGAGAGAGCTGCACTGTGGAAATAACCTCATGGAAAGAAAGCTAACACATTCTCCTGGTGACACTGCAACCTAGCCTTAAAAGGCCTTAAAGTCATTTTATCTAATCTTACTTTTTCACATTTTGCCATTAAAATTATTTCTTGGTAACTTTAGTTCCCCTTATTCATAATTATCCTGTGTTCAGTAAGATGGAATATTAATTATATGTCGACAAATAGAGATTTTTGTATCATGGGACTCTACCAGATATTCAGATAGCTGGAGTATCCTTATAAATAAAAGAACAAATAAAACACATACTTTTTCTGTGTGAATCACTATTATTATTTTAAATCTATACTAATTAATTATTGCTCTAATTTTCCATCTGGTATTTCTTTTGTAAACCTACAAAACCAGTTTTGTGTCTTTCTCTTTTGATCTACACCCAAATGGTTCCCATGAACTGCCCCTTATTTTATGAATTTCTATATAATACATGTTTGTGTGCAGCAGATTCTGGGCATAAGGAAATAAGATAGAAAGAATGCCAAAAATGAGAGAGAGAGAGAGAGAGAGAGAGAGAGAGACAGAGAGAGAGAGAGAGATAAAGGAAAAAAAAAAGATACTTTGCAAAGGCCAAGGAAAGAACCTAATGCAAATTTGTCTTATTTAACAAATTACACTAACCAGGCGTTGAACATAAACAATACTTATCTTTTCAATGGACTTCTGTGGTTTCACAACACACAGAAAAATCACAATCACTTAATTGATATCATCACAGAAACTGCAGTTTTTACTGTTTTTAGTGTTATGAATCTTATAGTGAGAAGGTTCTTTTGGTTAGCATCAGCAAAGTGGGCAAATTTATGAACATAGTTAACCAGGTTTTTTGTGTGTATTGTCCAATCTCAATTCAGAGAAAATGCATCATTCTCAAAATATCCTCTACCATGTTTAGTGTTGTCAACATTGTATCTAACTAATATGCCAGTTTCCTCTTCTTTTTTAGTAATAATTTTCTGGGTGACTTTTTCACAAAGGTGCAAAATTCTATAGGTGACCTTTTCACACCTAAAAACTGTGGTGCTATTCAAAGCTCTCAGAAAATAAAAACTGTACATAGGCCATGACACTCTGAGTCCTCATTCCTACCAATGGATATAAAGAGGGAAAAGTTGACAAATGTCATTACAGTACAATGTTGCAGAAGTATGAAAATGAATGTCTATAGGGTCACAGACATGAACAGATTCCTGACCACATATGAAAGAGAGACTGGGAAGAAAAAAAAATCTACCTAGGCAAATAATACTATGTAAACCCTTTTCTACAGCTTATCTCCTAACACTATGGCACATTTTAAAAGATATAAAAGGCCATGTTTTAAGAATGAAATTGAGAGCATAGAAAACCAATAATTTCAACAACGTATGCTTGTATTATTTTTGGATTGTGTAGCCACAGGTTGTAGTAAGCTGGAGAACAAGTATGAATGGGTTCACAAACATCTTCTTGATTTCAAGAGGGATAATGCAGCATTGAGTTACTGAGCAGATTAGAATACACTAGTCTAGACTATCTGGGTACATGGATATTATTCTATTTGATTCAGCATTTCCCATAAATTGCAAAGGGAAATACATAAAGACCTGAAGCACTTGTTTACCTTATGATTAAATTTCACCTCAATAGCATTTTTTAATGTCTGCATGCATTTAGTATCATTAGGTGTGCTATCAAACATTTTATCTTGATTATTCCCTGGGCCCTCATGGGTGGCAGTGGCATTGTGTCATAAGGTTTAGAACATGGGAAAAAGAGATGGCTGAGACTTGAGGCTCATAAATGGAGAGATGAAGAGGCTGTAGTTGCTGGAGATACAAAGAAATTCCAGAGTCAAGAAACAAGATTATCAGGAAAGAAGAAGCTCTGTAAGGACAGAATTGGAAATGAGGTATAGCAAGTTTTTGAAAATAGATACAACTGAGGGGGAATATATCAGTAATGTCAATATTGCAGTAACAAAGGTCCAAATCACAAAAATCAGGACAGAGATGTATTAGTAACAAAATACTGAATGAATACAGCCTATAAATAAGCAAAATAAATGACAGTAATATTATAAGGGAAAGAAAAGATGTATTGGAAACACAGAGCTTAAAGTCTGTTTGCATCCATGGAAGTGATCTATACTATTATTTGAGAGTGGAGTTAGTAAAATTGTAATGTATGTTATAAATAAACACTTAATTTGTATATTCTATAAAGTATATTGTTAAACATTATATACTGCATATATAACATATTATATAAATATGTATTTTATAAATACACTTATTTATAATTATATCTTATAAGTACACACTAATGGAAACAAACATTTAATTTGTATATGTGGTAAATGCTTATTGTATGGTTGTAAACGTATATTGCAAAATCTAAGGCAACCACTGAAATTTTTTTTTTTTTAAAGTGGGCCCCTGGGTGTCTCCATCACTTGAGCATCTCAGTTCAGGCCATGATCTCACAGTTCGAGCCCCACATCTGGCTTGCTGCTGTCAGTGCAGAGTCCACTTTGTATCCTCTGCCCCCCGCCCCCGCCCCTCCTGCACTTACGCTTTCTCTCAAAAGTAAATAAATATTAAAAAAGAGAAGTATAATTAATACGCTAATAGGAGAGAAAATCGAATCATATAAAATGCACAACTAAAACTGGGGAAGGCATAATAAGAAAGAAAAAAAGAAATGACTAGTATAATGAATAGAAAATGATTACAAAAATGGGAGATATTAAACCAACTATATTGAAATCACTTATATGTGAATGGTCTAAACACACAAATTAAAATACAGAGACTATCAGAGTTGATTTTTTTAAAAAAGATCCAAATATATGTTGTCTATAAGAAACCCACTTTAAAATACATAGGTATGTTAACAGTATATGTTAACATATCTGGAGAGATATGTACTATGATATCATTAATCAAAAGGAAACTGTAGTAGCCTATTAATTACAGACAAAGGAGATTTCAAAAAAAGGAAAATACTCAGGGATAAAGAGAGGCATTACATAATGAGTGACAAAGAGTCAATTCTGTAAGAATACATAACAATCCTTAACATATATGGTCCTATAACGAGAGCATCAAAATATGTGAGGCAAAATCTCATAAAAATGCAAAGAGAAATACATAAATCTATTCTTATAGTTGGAGACTTTAACAGTTTTCTTTATTATTGGCAGATGAAGCAGACAGATAATCATTAAGGAAATAGTTGCCTTGTACAGTATCATCAATCAACTTGATTTGACATTTACAGGATATCTAACCCAATGACATTAGAATACACATAATTCTCAAGTTCATATATAACATTAAGCAAGATAGAACACATTCAGGGCCATGAAACAAATAAATTCAAAAGAATAGAAAATAAATTCAAAAGAATAGAAAATAAATTCAAAAGAATAGAAAATAAATTCAAAAGAATAGAAATCACATAAAAGATATGATAGATCATAGTAGTATGACACTAGAAGTCAATAGAAAGGTAGGTGGTAAACCCAAAATATTTGGAAATTAAACCACATACTACTAAATCAAACATGAGCCAAAGGGGAAGTCTTGAGAGGAATTTTAAAATATTTTCAAATAAATGAAAATAAAACTTAAAATTTGTTAGATGCAATGCAAACAGTGCTTAGAAGGAAGTTTAGAGCATTAAATGAATAAATAGAAAAGAAGACAGTTCTAAAATCAATAATCCAAACCTTCATAAAACTAGAAGTGTTTTAAACTTAAAGCTAGATAAAATTCATAAAAATTAGAGCATAAATTAATGAAATTGAGATAAGCAATCAACACAGAAAGTCAACAAAACAAAACAAAAATCTGGTTTTTTGAAAAGGTGAATATAATTGAAAGTCTGTATCTGGGCTAAACAAGAAAAAAAAGAGAAAATAAAAATTATCACTACTGGAAAGATATTCACTACTGATCCCACAGTCCTCAAAACGGTAATAAAGGTATAGTATGAACAGTCTATGTGCACAAATAATTGAGCTGAAATGGATCAATTCCTTAAAAGACACAAATTCCTAAAACAACACAAGGAGAAATGGATCATCTGAATAGAGCTATTATCTATTAAAGAATTTGAGGAAGAATATATGATACTATGCACTTGTCAAAACCCACAGAATTTTACAGCACAATGAATGAACCTTACTGTATACAAATTTAAAATATATATTTATGGAGTTCCTGGGTGGTTCAGTTGGTTGAGCGTCCGACTTTGGCTGCGGTCGTGATCTCATGGTTTGTGAGTTTCAACCCCGTGTCAGGCTCTGTGCTGACAGCTCGGAGCCTGGAGCCTGCTTCGGATTCTGTGTGTCCCTCTCTCTCTTCTCCTCCCCTGCTTACACTCTGTATCTCTCTCAAAACTAAATAAAGATTAAAAAAAATTAAAATAAATATTTAGGAGTCTAGAAATCCCAGGAAGAAGTGCAGACTGTGATAAGAGCACCTAACTGTATTACACATGTATGAAACAATCTCACTGAAGGGAATGTGGGAACAGGTGCTGACCTAAGTAATACTGGCATATTGGACTGTGTGAGATGCAAGGCAAAAGAACTATACTTCACTTGATAAAGTTGTTTCCCAGGGGGTTATGGATTAACAATTCTTTCTTTTTTTTTAATGTCTTACTTATTTTTGAGAGAATGAGATAGAGACCGAGTACGAGCGAGGAAGGGCAAAGAGAGAGAGAGGGAGACACAGAATCCAAGAAGCAGGCTCCAGGCTCTAAGCTGTCAGCACACAGCCCGACATGGGGCTTGAACTCGTGAACCACAAGATCATGACCTGAGCCGAAGTGGGACACTTAACTGACTGAGCCACCCAGGCACGCCTGGATTAACAATTCTGATGCTGCTATTCAATTAAATAAATGGATGGCAGAAGGTGGCAGCCAGGTGTCACGTTTTTGGAGTTGAAGTTTAAAGATAAACAAGGATAGGAAACAAGAATGATCCATGGAAATCAATTAGAGTTGGATACATCAGTATGGACTTATATTTAGTTTATTACAGATACAGATTGTTACGTACAGGAATATTAATGGATATGTCTACATACACATACAATCTTTGGTTTCCTAAGAAAGCCTATAATAAAAGACACCCTTGTAGCAATGAGCATGCCGAGTGTCTAGATATTGGTCTCTGATACCATTCCCCAATAATAGAAACAAGGACTCCTTGGAGAAATTGCTAATTCCAGGAGGGGGGTAGGAAACTTATAAGATGAGCCAGGAGCATCTTACAGTGCCAGAACACAAGGAAGTATTCAAAAAACCAAAACAACCACTTTGTTGAGATCATGTTAAAGATATATGGGAATTAAGTGAAAAAGCTTCCAACAGCCAACACTATAAAAATCTAACCAATAAAATGAATAGTATTGAATTATAGTCCAAAGTAAAAAATAAATACTCCTCAGTTGATACCTGTATAAATAATTTATTGAATAAATTAATAAAGAAGAGATAAATCTCCTATGCAGAAAAATTCGAAATAATCTACATAGATACTCAACTCTCAAGGAAGAATATAATCCCATGCTTTAGGTATGGGCTGGACATAGAGATTCCCTTACAGAGAGTACAATATGGAAGGGGGGGTAGGGAATAACTTTACATTGGAGAGGTCTCAGCCATGGTGATCAAGGTGAAATTCAATAGTCAGAACTCACATTGATAGTACATATACTTGATGAAGTTACACTGTGTTTCTGTGATCTTCCCAATAACCCTTAACACCAGTCTTACCATAAAAGAACATCAGACAAATTCCAATAGTGGGGCAATCTACAAAACACCTGATGAACTGTCCTTAAAACTGCTAAGGCAGGGATACCTGGGTGGCTCAGTTTGTTGGGCATGCAACTTTGGCTCAGGTTATGATCTAATGGTTCGTGAGTTCGAGCACCGTGTCAGGCTTTGCGCTGACAGCTTAGAGCCTGGAGCTTGTTTTAGATTCTGTGTGTCTCTCTCTCTGCCCCTCCCCCACTCATTCTCTCTCTCTCTCTCTCTCTCTCTCTCTCTTTCTCTCAAAAATAAATAAATAAACATTAAAAGACATTCTCAGGAAACATAACAACTAAATGTAATATGGTATTCTAGATGGGATGCTGAAACGGAAAAAGGGACATTAGATAAAAACAAAGGAAATACAAATAAACTATTGATACTATTTAACAATAATGTATCAATATTTGTTCATTAATTGTAAGAAATATTGTACTCTAACATGTTAATGATAGAGGAGACTGGGTGTGGGATGTTTGAGAACTTTCCAATTTTCTGTAAATCCAAAACTGTTCTAAAAAATAAAAAAAATATATTAAAAAGAAAAAAGTGACAACAAAACAAACAACAAAATAAGGAATGAAGTATTGAGATATGCTACAACCTGGATAAACCTTGAAAATATGAAAGAAGTCAGTCACAGGAAGCCACTTAAGGTATGATTCTACTTATATGAAATGTCAAGATTAGACACATCCGTAGAGACAGAAAATAGATTAGTGATTACCAAGGTTTGGCACCAGGGAGAACACTGGCCGCTAATGGAGTCATTGTTGATGTGGATTATAGGGTCTCTTTGTGGTTATATAGTCTCTTTGTGGGAGATTAAAGTGTTCCAGGACTACATAATGATGATCAACACAAAACTTTGTGAATATATTAAAAACCACTGGATTTTACACATAAAAAATAAACCTTCCTGTATGTGAATTATACCTTGAGAAAGCTGTTACTCACCAAACAAAACAAAACAAACACAGAACACTGCAAAGATTTGTGTTTCCAAAATGGGTTTGATGCTGGGTCCAGACCGCACTCTTGGTACTGCCAAAAAATCTAATGACCAATAAAATTACTTGAAAACTATGAGGTAGGGAAACATTTTTTCATATCATTAACCCTTATCAGACAATTAAATACATGAAAATGTGTGTGTGTGTGTGTAAAATATGGTAATTGTATGCTATATTTTCTTAGTAATAAAAACTGAGGCCTGGAGAAGTAAAATAACCTGTTTAAGATCATGAAACAAACTAAGGCCATCAATTCAGACCACATGACTTTCTAGTAACCACAATTTCTCCCTGACTATGGTATTCAACGATACTGATTTTGCTTCTTGTCCTTTCCTTAAAGGAACACATTGGCAAAACCCTATCCTCGCTTGCATGTACAGTCTGAGGTGGTACAAGGCTGTTATTTGCTAATTTGCCTCTTTTAACTATCGAAGCTGCCTATATTTGTGTGCCGTGCTCCAATTCTTTAAGATGAATGTGTCTCCTTTGGACATTTATATTATTAACTCATTTGCTTAGCATATCACTGTCAAATAAAATAGTGATAATAAAAATAGGAATTTGATTATGTGTGAAGCAAGAAAATGAGATCTGACCATGACTTATCATCACATTTGTATTTGGTAAAGATGTAGATAGAGGGTCAATGCCTAAATTTAATGAGTTTACAATTTTGCATGGTAGTACACATCCTGATGTGTTTAGAAAGAGGTAAAAACACTAATAATTCTACATTATGGATGTTTCATTTAAATAATTTCCTGTTCGGGGCACCTGGGTGGTTTAGTCAGTTGAGTGTTCGACTTCGGCTCAGGTCATGATCTCACGGTTTGTGAGTTCAAGCCTCAGGTCGGGCTCTGTGCTGACAGCTCAGAGCCTGGAGCCTGCTTCAGATTCTGTCTGCCCCTCCCCTGCTCGTGCTCTGTTTCTCTCAAAAACAAATATTTATAAATAAATAAATAAATAAATAAATAAATAAATAAATAATTTATTCATTTTATTCATCTCTTATAAAATTAATAATAATCACCACTAATTCTGTAACTTATCTTTAAAATTTGAATGCATACTGAGTGGTTAATCTACAGAGATACTCTAATACAGTTGTGTGTGGGAGAGTAAAATATAAGAAAATGACTTTCCAATAATTAAAAATGTAAATGAATTACTGAAATGTACAGATATTTTTACTAGGAACTGAGTACAATATATTGTGTTAGTGATACAGCAATTTAAAATGAGTGAAAAAATATTCAGCACAAAGCGAATTATCTTAATGTAATGCCTTGAAACCATTAAAATAGATTACATTGTATAAACCAGGGTAAAATTTAAATCCAGCATAAAACAACAAAAAATGAAGTCTTTAAAAGGATATATAGTAAAATCAATATTGCTCTTTTGGAGTAGAAGTATTCTCTTGAAAATAGTCAGTAAACCATTAAGGTATCAGGACACAAAATTTCAAGAAAAACTCCTATAAATTTCAAGAGTTTAATTACTGATGAATTAGTAAAATGCTCTTAATTCCGGAATCTTTCTAACGAAGGGAAGTAGGTTAATGGAGAAAAATATCTCTATGTCAATGACTAATCAAAATGTATATATGTAAATCACACCACCATGACAAAAAATATATACCTAAGCTATTTCCATCTAGAAACAATTGCGTCAGACCAGATAGCTCACTGTTACTCCAATGGAAGTTTGGCTATTCCTCACTATTCAGCCCAGTAGACCTAACTGCCTTTTTAGCCTTCTGCCAGTATAAGCAAAATTATTTCAGTTAAAATAAGAAGATAGTTTATAAAAACAGTCTGAGGTCTCTGAATCTGCAAACTGAGATTCAGGGGATATCAGACTCACAAACATGAGAGATCACAGAAACTACTTCTCTTCTGAGTGCATCCTGTCATACATCATGGGTAAGAACCTGAACTTTAAAATTTTATCCCCACTGTAGTAATTGTTTTTCACTGTGTCTGTCTCTAACTAAACTTGTTAACAGCTTTTATGTCTAGATAAAATTATGAGGTTATAAGTCTCTCTGATCATTATTTATTCTTCACTTATTGAAAGAATAAATGCAGCGTGAAAATTTAAATTGGTGACTGTCATGAGCTAACACTAGGTATGTTTATGGTTAGGTATGTAATGGTAGTGGGTACTGTGTTTAAATACTGTCTTTGCAAAATCAGCAGATACAGGTCTATGGGCTAGTCAACTTCTGTATGCTTCACCATCCTTGCCTGGCAAATGGGAGTGATGGTGACGATGTGCATATAACAGTCATAATAACTCTGTTATTAAGTTTTTATGAAGATTAAATAATACTTGCAAGCTTCTTATCACAGTGACTAAATAAATAGGATAAATGTAGCCCCTCCACCAGACTCTAAGCAAGTATTTTAATAATTTAATAAGACATGCATTGTTGCAAGTTGCACTAGTTAATTAATAAGAATTATCTCACAGAATAAAACACACCAACAATTAGTTTACTAGGATTTGTACATACTTGAAAATTAGTCTACAAACATCTGGCAACCTTCATGTTAAAAAAAAAAAAAAAAAACTGAAATGATCTGTAATGGCATGATAGGAGACCATTCAATTTACTTCCAGGCAGTGATAAATGAAAAAAACTGGTTGCAAATAAGAGGCATAAAGTGACAGGGACATTTGTATGAGTCTCTTTAGAGAAATGCAAAATTCAAGAAGGATATTTGCTTGAGCATTATACCCACACCTCCAACTCTTTGAGACTGACTCAGTTACTATTTGCTATGAGGGACCTCAGATTCATTTAATTCAGGCCCACAACCAATTCTTATAGATAATTGGCTTTTGACCTCTGGCCAATATTTCAATGATGTTCTGTTCAATTCCCTAGGGAGAAGAAATCTGCCTTTGCATTTTCACTTCCAGAATCCTAAAATTGCTTCAAAAGAAGAAAGAATCAGATCTCAAAAGACATGCCTGAGACAGAACTTTTGTATAAACAAACAGATAAACAATATGACATTTTCAAAGATTTCAGGTAGACTACTATCTTCTCAATTATTCTTGGTATTGTGTTTTAGAAAAGAAAAAGGCAGGGGTGCCTGGGTGGCTCAGTCAGTTAAGCATCTGACTTTGGTTCATGTCATGATCTCACAGTTTGGGAGTCCGAGCCTTGCATCAGGCTTAGTGCCTGGAGCCTGCTTTGGATTCTGTGTCTCCCTCTCTCTGCTTCTTCCCCGCTCACACTGTCTCTCCCTCAAAAATAAACAAACATTAAAAAAAATTTTCAGAAAAGAAAAAGGCTAAGGTAAAGGAAGAAGGACACAGAAGACTTTTTGGTTCTGTTACAACCTGACCAATATCTTTTGTAGAATTTTTACATATAAACAGGTAAAAGTAGAGTTATCCCAATTAAGTAATTTAGCACCTTGGCAACTTAGCTTCAAAACCACGCATAGTGGTGAACCCTATGTCACTGCCCCAGACTACTATTTCCCTGTTACACATATTTGTAAACCACTGGACAAAGAGCCCAAGTTTATCTTTAGTTCTGACACTTTGCGATTTCAAAACTTTTTATTTGAAAACAATCTTAGAGATCATGCAGTTCCATTTTAAGACATGTAGTTTAAATAGAAAGATTGAAATTACCCATGTTTTATAAACTAATGGATCATCACATTCACTTGGGAGCTTTTTAAATAAACAAATTACACAAACAACACTCTCTAAGTTGTGAGGTAGTGACTATAGTTTGAGGAACCATAATCTGAATATTTTTCAACATATCAAAGGAGTCTAAAATTCAGCAAAATGTGGGGACAAAAAAAAAAGCAGAGGAAAACAAAACTTGTTCCATTTTCAGTACTAAAAGAGACTAAAGCATAAAGGACTATCTTCTTTTAGAGACCAGTTTAGAAAAAGGGACTGAGTTTTAAAAAATGGAATATTTGTTGGCAGAAAGAGAAAGAAAACAATAAAATAAAATGTCTAATAAACATCAGATGGATTACACCCCTCTTTATCTTTTACTCAATTATTGCCATGGTATAATGTGGAAAAGTCTAAAACTCCAATAATTATCTTTATAAACTATGGGAGTTAGAGTCAGAATATCCGTAGGAAAATTGTTGGCTCCACTACTTGTTTAAATTGTTATAATTAAACAAATCATGTTGAACAATTGGTCTCTTGAACTTTATCTCTAAGATGGGAATGATAACTGACTCCTATGAAAGTGCTTTGTAAAATGTTAAACAAAAAAAATGAATATTTCTAAATAACTGAAAAAGACCTGAAATAAAGTGTTAAAGTAATATTTTATATTTAATTTAAATTCATTCTTATTGCTATACAATGAGTTTTCCACATGGGGAAACTGAAGCTTAGTGAAGTTCAATGAGTTGTCAAGGTCAAAAATCTAATAAATGGCTAGAATTTGAGTTAGAATTTGAACACAGTTTCTGTATTTCTCTAGTCCAGGCATTTATAATCTGATGTACTTTATAATTTAGTAGTGTTTTCAAGAATATACAAGAAGCAGATTTCCCCCAACTTCATATAATTTGCATTTACTACTATGTGTCAACAAACATTAACAAGCTCTAAAACCACTCTAAGAAACTTCACACCATGTATTTACCTGGATAAAAGACTAACTCTATCCATAAAACCTTACTAAACACTGGGGAAAGGGAAGATTCATGCCCTTATATAATTCATGACCTATACCTTGGGTTCATGTTGTTTAATATGACAATAACAGAAAATTCTATTCATGGTATAGATTTGCAAGTTTTGTAAAACTGACAACTGCTTATAGATTTTTGTTTATTTTTTAATGTTTATTTATTTTTGAGAGACAGAGACAGAGCATGAGCAGGGGAGGGGCAGAGAGAGAGGGAGACACCGAATTCGAAGCAGACTCCAGGCTTTGAGATGTAAGCACAGAGCCCAACAGCAGGGTTCAAACTCACAAACCACAAGATCATGACCTGATCCAAAGTCGCATGCTAACTGACTGACCCACCCAGGCGCCCCGATCACATTTTTTAAAAGAGTATTTATATTCATGTACTTTTAGTTCTTTGTCTTTGGTGCACACTAGCTCCTAAAAGATGGTATTAATTATTAACCTCTACATTCAATATAAAAACGTGCCCATCAAACTCCTTTTTTACCTATTACTGGGCCCTCCTTTCACCTGTCATGAATCCATGCATAGACACCATGCATGTTACCTGCATATAAAATTGGTATGTTCTGTTACTTGAAACTCATGTTATATATTATATGGGCTTTTAGGATCTTTCTCTCACTCTTTACTACAAGGTATATGATTAATAGATATAAATTTCTAGCTCTCCGATTTTTGTTTTGCCATTTAAGTTTTCTTCACATTACCTTTTGTTTTTGAGACAAAAAGCAAAAACAAACATAAGTCTGTGCTGGTGCATCATTTAAGCTCTAAATTTTAACAAGTCTCTTCTATTATTATGTATAGCTGGTCTACTAGACTTGGGTCTGAGCAAACGTATTTATGACTGGGTACAGTTTTAAGTTCAGGTCATTAAAAAAGTTCTACAAATACAGAGGAAAATAACATTTCATTAACATTTCTGAAATAAAATACTTTTTCCACCTTTCTCTAATAGAATGATTTCTGGAAAACTAAACCATTCATCTATTCTTTCATTTCTTTATCAGGCAGTCATTCAAAATATTTATTGAACGCTTTCTATGGAAGTGCAATTTTGAGAATTCATTAGTTGCCATTTCATAGACAACAAATATTATTTAAATAAACACAAACAAAAATGTAAAATTACAATATCCTGAAGTATTCTGAAGTAGTAATATAAGGTGCAAATAAGACACATAGTAGAGAATTTAACATAGTCAGGGATTCTCCCCATATTTCCCCATTATACACCGAGTATAGGATGTATGAGATGATTCTCTGAAGACAGATATAGTTTCTTCATTTCTTCATTCCTTCATTCCTTCTTCCAGTTTTCTTTCCTTCCTTCCCTTCTCACCCTGTGTGTCTGTCTTTCTCTTATAGGGAAAGAAGAAGAAATTGGAAAGAGTATGGGAAAAGTCATATCTAGTACACTGACCATCAAAATTTGATATGTTGCCAACGACCATACAAAATAAAATTTGTAATAATAAGTGTATTTATTACTAAATAAGAAACAGTGAAAACAAATGCATTAACATAATACTAAGAAAAAAATAAATTTTATCAAAGAAAAAAAATTTTAAATCCAAAGGAATTTGAGAACGTTATGGAAAACAGGACAGAATCTTATGAAATAAAAAAGAGAAGAAGCAATTGAATTGAAAAATAAATCCAACATTTATGCTTTATACAATGTATGGGAATCAGATTTTCTAGAAAGTTTTTATTTAAAAAAATCCGACTTGAATAAATGGTCAGAAAACATGTGAAACCTCAAAAGGTCCAAACACTAAGAAAGAAGGGAAATAAGACTGGTGACTGGAATCATTACACTAGTCCTCCCTGGAGCATCTACTATTATCAAAACTCCAGAGCACTGTGTCTTAGAGTGAATGTAAGCAAAGTTAAAGGCCTTGAGCTTTGCAAAGTGAGGAACTTGTGTCTCTTCCACAAAGCCAGAACTTTGAAGCCATGTTAAAGAGGATGGGCCAAAAAGCATAATGGCTAATAAATAACAAAAACAGGGGAAATATTTGTCTCCAGAATGACTCTGGAAAAAAAAATGTATGTCTTTAGAAATTTTAACTGTATTTTGATTCCCATCTGAATTTATGTTTCTGTTTTACACCATCTGTATATTCTACAAATGCCAAATTTAGTAGAACCCTCAAATTCCTAGAAGAAATACATCCAAATTCTTTTGAAGAAAAGCATCCTCAACCTAGAAGCCCCAGGACTTCCATGATTAAGATGAAACAAACTGCAAACCATAAGACATAGGACAAAACAAGCAACCATGAAAAAGTACCAGCAGAAACAGTAAGTAACAAAAGTAAACCCACAAGAAGTCAGATACTGAAATGATCTCATAGGAGATTGTGCAGAAATGAGTTAACATAACTAAGGCATGCATGTAAGATAGATCCTTGGCTGACTAGAAACCTTGATTTCAAAGGGTTCCTTTCCATCACTCCCTAATAAAAACAGCTCATTGTGCTTAAATTGTTTGTGCAAACAATGTTGTTTAACACCTACTTTCCTCCCGGACTTGGGAATTTTGTATGTGTGATAAAAAGAGAACCTACATGACCAGCCCCTAATCTAATTTTAGACAGTGAGTCTCTAATGAGCTTCTCTAGTAGATATATATGTATGTATATGTATAGATAGATAGATAGATAGATAGATAGATAGATAGATATGTGTGTGTGTGTGTGTGTGTATATATATATATATATATATATATCACTAAAAACTTATAACATTTGTGTGTTTTGTAACTTACTAAGACTAATGTTTCAAAGTTCAAACTTGTTATAAATGTAGCTTTTTCGCCTTGATTGCTCCATAGAATTCCATTGTGTTATTTTTTTAAATATCTACTGATGGACATTTGGGCATCTACATATGTTTTCTGTTTGTTTTTTTATATATTTCACCTGTATTGTCACATGTTGCTAGAGAAAGTAAGCATATCCTGTGTGACTAAACTGTGAAAAGACACTTGGAGCATTCTCCTGGTTTTCTCCAGTCTTCACCCCATGCAATGTTCTGCTTTTGCTGATTTTGATTTATATCCTTTCACTGTAATAATTCATAGTCATAAATATAACTATATGCTGAGCCCTGTGCATATTCTTAGAAAATTATCAAACTTGATGGTGGTCTTGAGGATGCAGAATAAAAAATGGTAGAAATAAACTGGGGCACCTGGGTGGCTCAGTTGAGTGTCTGACTTAGCTCAGGTCATGATCTCATAGTTCATGAGTTTGAGCCCTGCACTTGGCTCCACGCTGACAGTGAGGAGCCTGCCTGGGATTCTCTCTCTCCTCTCTCTCTGCTCCTACCCTCTGGTGCTTTCTGTCTTTCTCTCAAAATAAATAAATAAGCTTAAAAAAATAAATAGTAATGAGTAATCTGAATGATTAGTAAGAAAGTATAAACAACATAAAAAGATTTGAAACAGAACTTTAAGAAAGAGAATCCACAGGGGCACCTGAGTGGCTCACTTGGTTAAGAATCTGACTTTGGCTCAGGTCATGATGTCACAGTTCATGAGTTCAAGCCTGGCATCAAGCTCTGTGCTGACAGCTCAGAGCCTGGAGCCTGCTTCGAATTCTGTGTCTCCCCTCACTCTGCCCCTTCCCCGCTTGCACTCCTTTTCTCTCAAAAATAAATAAATATTAAAAAATATTTTTAAAAAAGAAGTTGAATTCACAACCACTGAAAACACCAGATAAGTAGACATTTTTTTTAAGTTTATTTATTTGGAAAGAGAGAGAAAGCATGTGTGCACATGCACACAAATTGGGGAGGGGCAGAGAGAGAGGGAGAGACAGAATTCCAAGTGGGCTCTGTGTTGACTTGATCCCACAAACCAAACAGTGAGCTCATGACCTGAGCCAAGATCAAGAGTCAGACACCTAACCGACCATGCCATCTAGGCATCCCAAGTAGACATTTTTTAAAGGCTTTATATACAATACAAGAAAAAAAGAGTTTAATGGAAGGTAAGTTTAAAGTAATTAATCCAAAGGCATCTGATGGAACAAAGAGATAGAAGAGAGAAAAATAAAAAGTAAAATATCTAGAATTCATAATAAAGAGGATATGAATCTTCACAGTTAATAAGACAGAGAATCTCCCCTCAACAAAAGGATAAAGTTCATTAGAGCCAAAAAGAATAGTCTAACATTGTCTAGTAAAACCCAGACTACAGATCAAGTAAGGATAATTAAGAGAAGAAAAGAAAAACCTTCTCAACAACAAAAAAGGAAGCAGAAAGATTGTGGATTGATAGCTTCAAATTGATGAGATAAAGTAACAGTCAGTCTAGAATTGCATACTTAGCTAAACTTCCACTGAAACACAAAGGTGAAATGTTTTATTTTCAGAAACTAGTACAATGAATGACCTTACCAACAATAATACAACCTCACTAAGGAAACGTCAGAAGACATACTGTTACAAGACAAAAGCTATTATGAAAGAATTCTGAGATACATAAAGAAATGTGAGCAAAGGCATTGCTAAATTTGTAGATATGTTAAACAAATACCAATTACATAATAGTCCAGTAATTAATTTATATTTTGCGAAGTTAAAAAGTAGGAGTAACATACTACATAATAATAAATGTAAGAATTAAAGAAGCGTTTTAGCATTTTGTAAACAAAAAAATCACTATATAAAAGTCTTTGCACTTCTAAACATCAAAAACAAAAATCAAGTAAAATTTTAAAAGGTGTTTTATACTACCTAATACTTATAAAATAATTGAGGTTATTTCTTCTATAGAAATGGTGTTAGTCTTCATTATTATTTATAGAATGTTGTGAAAAGATATCAAAAAAACACATAAATCAATAGAGAAATATGGTATATTCATTGATAAGAAATTCTTTTTTTTTTTTTTTTTTAACGTTTATTTATTTTTGAGACAGAGAGAGACAGAGCATGAACGGGGGAGGGTCAGAGAGAGGGAGACACAGAATCGGAAACAGGCTCCAGGCTCTGAGCCATCAGCCTAGAGCCTGACGCGGGGCTCGAACTCACAGACCGTGAGATCGTGACCTGAGCCGAAGTCGGACGCTTAACCGACTGAGCCACCCAGGCGCCCCCATTGATAAGAAATTCTAATAGATTAAATATATCAATAATCTAGAGTTATATATTTTTATATATACGTATGATGTATATATAATGTATATATGTGTATGTACATTAGTCTTATAATAAAACATTTAAGATGATTCATTTTCATCTAAGTACCAAGTTAGCATCATCCTTATGAGTTATTTATAATTTGAGTTTCCAAGCATTTGATTTTTTTTTGTCTTTCAAAACAAATTGTCATTTCTAATTTTTATTATTGTTTCTAAGTCAATTTGTGGTCAGAGAATGTAGATTATATTATTTAAAATCGGGGGGTTACAGTTTGTAGCATAGTATTTAGTGAATATTTGACAATATTCATGTGTTCCTAAAATTAAGTCTATATTTAATCAAATTATAAATGTAATTTTCTAAGTTTTATATAGAATTATTTATTTTTATCTAGTTGATCTGTAAACATATGGAAAATGTATAAAATATATAACCAATATTATATGTCAATTTATTTTTATTACTTTGTTAATTACATAAATTTAGAAATTTATATTTATAAACATGTATTCATATATATTTAGAGACTGTTGTTAGATGAATAAAAGTTTATAAATTTGTACGATGGTTTATTCCTCTTATTTTCATGACGTGTCCTTTCTGCATTAAATTATATATTGCTATCTTACTATTTTTTACCATAACTTTTTCATTCACTTATTTCAGATGTTCTGTCACTTTTATTTTTGGTATACCACTTTTAAGACAACAAAACTGTACTTAATTTAAATTCGGTTTTAGCTTTACTATGGGCTCAGTAAATTTAATTATTAATCTACTGTTGCTACTAATACATTTTTAAGTTATCTTTGTTTTACATTAACCAAGTGGGTTTTTTTCATATTATTTCATATATTTTGTAAAACTGAAAAATATTTTTCAGCATTTCTTTTTTTTTTCAGCTTTACTGAGATATAATTGGCATAATATGGTAATATGGTGTAAATCTAAGGTGTACAATGTGATGGAATATTATTCAGCTATTAAAAAAGGAAATCCTGCTATTTAAAATTTTTTTTTTACCATTTACTTATTTTTGAGAGACAGAGAGAGATAGAGCACAAGCAGGGGAGGAGCAGAGAGAGAGGGAGACACAGAATCCAAAGCAGGCTCCAGGCTCCGAGTCGTCAACAGAGCCCAATGCAGGGCTCAAACTCACGGGCTGCGAGATCATAACCTGGGCTGAAGTCAGCCACTTAACTGACTGAGCCACCAGACACCCCTGGAAGTCCTGCTATTTGTGTCAACATTTCTCTGTTACCCTTTTCTTTTTTTCTTTTGTTTTCTTCTTTTTTTTTTTTTTTTTTGGTCTGAAAGTTATAAATTATTTTATATGCCTTTGCTTACACTGAATTGATTTGACAACATATATGACATTCTAATGTAGTGAAAATTTCTTAGTAAGTTTTTATTGTATCGCTTGTACAATACTCTCATCCCTGTAATTGCTCTCTGGAATAATACATCTACTATTTCTAAAACACTATTTACTTGTGATTATGTGCATATGTTTGTATGTGTGTATGTATTTCAGAAAATATTGTGAAGGCACTTATCATCTAACCACACGGTTTCCTACTCTCTGTAGGAAACTCTCCCACCTCTCCTTATCCTCATTAACTTCTCTTTCTACGGAAGAATTTACTGCAGTTGTTCTTTCAGGAAAAAGATTGGGCCTCAATAGGAATTCTGTACCCTAATGTTTCTCATTCATGCTATTTTACTAATTTTTTTTTTTTTTTTTTTTTTTTTTTTTTTTTTTTTTTTTTTTGGTGTTAAAAATCAGGACAGTCTTTATTTGGATGGGGGACAATGACCGAAAACAGCCACGAGGAGGCTTTTAGTTTCAGTTACAGTTCGGTTTCTTGATTTGGATGTTGGTCAGAGGTGTGTTCACTTTGTGGAAATTTCATGGAGCTGTAAACTTAAGCGTAGTTTTCTTGTGTGTGTTATACTTAGCTGAGAGTTACATTTATAAGTAGGCCCAGGAGGGAATTTTCCCGAAAAGATGAAATGTTATGCTGATACACACAATTGTCAAAATTGATAGAATGAACTCTAAAGATCTGTGCGTTTTATTGTATGTTAATTCCTGTTTTCTTAAAAAAGTGTCCGGCCCAAAGCCTGGAATTCTGTATACTTAAATTAGGAACAAATAGCCCATTGCCCTCCATGAAAGCTTGGCCTAATGCAGTGATTTCCCAGTTTGCTTGATGCACCTAGGGCAACTCTCCCCACCCCCAGATATCCTAAAGTTACAAGATTTTCGATGCCATCTATTATCCCCTGACTCCCAAATCCGCAACACCTCTCCTCTGGACTCTGCTTGTGCTTAGATGTCTGAGAAGTACATCAAATTCAACTCTTCAAAAAACACAAAAGCCTCCGGAGCCTCCTCACACCCCCTCAGTGTCTCCAGTTATTCTCCAGCTCTGCGAATGCTCACCTCAGACTCTTCATTGCTCCGGCCGTGGCATTTCTACTCGCTATTTTACTCATTTACATTACTTTCTGGGCCTCTCTACTTGTGCATTTATATCTTCCAGGAAACACCGTTCTTTTTTCATGTCTTCACATTTCTTAGATTGAGATGAGTTTTACAGTTGATGCAATTTTACCATTGGGTCATAATTTAATAGGCAGAGTTTTAGTGGTAAGTTAAAAAAATTGTGTACCTGGTTTAGGTTCCACAAAATATGGTATTAACATTTATTGAGATTTTTCTCTATCCCAGGCATTATTTTTAAGCCTTAAGTAATATAATCTTTTTAAATTAGCCCCAAATTCAAATAACTGGTAAATGAGCCATGTTGTGATTCTAAACCAGTCTGATTCCAGAGTCCACTATTTTAACAGCCATAAAACATTTGTTGTTTGTGAGCCTGTTTTACAACTTTATAGAATCCCTTACGCCTTAGTTTTCCAAATTCCCTGACTATAAACATCACCTGGGATAAATAATGGCAATCCCAACTCCTGCCTTTGAGAACCTTTAGAGGAAGGGCATGTATGCTGTGTTTCATCAAAAGTTCCCAGGTGATTTGTATCTTCAGGCAAGTAGAGAAAACATTGCCATGACCCAGTTATTCTGGGGTAGTTCCTTTTTAGTCTTTAATTCCTCACCAACAAACAAAGTCCCAACATACAAACTATTGCAGACCATTGCTATTTACCTTGGGAGGAGATGAGTTTTTAATACTAGTTAACTGCCTCTTGAGATCTGAACTAAAGCCTACTTCAGGAGCTCATCCTTCACTATCTGGGAGGGATATTTCCGTTTCTGCATCTTTGGAGACATCAGAACACCTTATAATTTATGTCACTTGGATCCCTGTTGAGAGCTACCGACTCACTAACATGGATCAAAGAATGATGCCTCTAAGGCACTTTGAGTTTTTCGTCTTTGAATGTGGGGGTCATCTGTTTATAAAAATGTCATACCCTTCTTACATTGTTTTAAATATTTATTTTTGAGAGAGAGAGAAAGACAGAGTGTGAGTGGGGCAGGGGCAGAGAGAGAGGGAGACACAGAATCTGAAGCAGGCTGCAGGCTCTGAGCCATCAGCATACAGTCCAACATGGGGCTCAAATCCACAAACTGTGAGATCATGACCTGAGCTGAAGTCGGACACTTAACCAACTGAGTCACCCAGGTGCCCCAAAATGTCATACACTTCTAAAAGCTATTTGATAAACACTGATCTCCTTCAAATATTTTCTTTTCTCCTTCCTATCCTTCACCCTCCATGTCTCTCTTCCTCTCTGGAAGTGTGTATATCCTGCGACTCGGAGAGATAATGTGGATTTTATATTTTATAAGCTAGTGTAAGACCTGGCAATAATACCGATGGAAAGACTCTCAATAAGGTCATTGCATTTTATTCTGTACAATGGAATCTTTCCTATTTTAGTCTATTATTTAAATGAATACATGATAGTTTCCACATTCAATTCCATGCAGTATACTGAGCTAAATGTCATTAATCTGAAAGTCTGTACCAGGTGGAACTCAGCTGAACTTTTAGGTTCAAATCAAATCAATGTGAATGAAATCAAGTTTAGACTTTGATCTGACCTTGATTGCAAACAAGATTCTCTCAATTTGCCTGGGAAATTGTGCTTTCAAGAATCAAATTCATTTTCAAGCTTTATTTCTTTTCCCTCCTTCAACTCTATTTCCCTGAAGTCAAAATGAATCAAACCTAGCAGTGTCTTTTTTATTTTAATTGGATAATTTCAATTGACAGATTGAGTTTCAAAATTCTAGTTCTAATCTATTACACCTGAAAAACTGGAGAACTCCTTGTACAAAATTATCTAATAGAAAAGATTATTATTTGTGGAAAGAGTGGAAAAGAATATAGGTTTGGTAGGTCTAGGAAAAAAGTAAATAAAATTTAAAAATTAGTAATTAAGGGGCCTGGCTGGCTCCACCGGTACAGCATGCAACTCTTGATCTCAGGGTTATGTATTTAAGCCTCACACTGGGCACAGAGCTTACTAAAAATAATAATAATAAAGGCAAAGGAGTATTTAAAATTTTTTAGTTAATAGTCAAGGGCAGGGTGCCTGGGTGGCTCAGTCAGTTGAGTTTCCAACTCTTAATTTCGGCTCAGGTAATGATCTCATGATTTGTGTGATTGAGCCCCGTGTCAGGTTTCATGCTGACACCGAGGAGCCTACTTGGGATATTCCCTCTCTTTCTCTCTCTCTCTCTACCCCTCCCCCACTCATGTGCACACACTCCTCTGTCTCTCAAAACAAATAAATAAACAACAAAAAAAAAAACAACGAGTCAAGGGCAAAAATCTGCTGTGATATTTCAAAAGATCTCAGCTAACCTATATGTAAAATATGATATGTAATGTGATCTCCCTTTTAATAATGGTCTTCAAAAAGGAAAGATCAGGGAAATGGGTCTTCAAAAAGAAAAGTGAATTAAAACATGTGCCTTTCCCTCTGTATAATGAAAAAAAAAACACAAATAAAATGTTAATCACATTCTAAGTATGTGATGAACTTTAAGGTTGTAAGTTCCAGTTCTTTATCAGGAGAGCTGGTGGTCTGAATCATGGTAAGGGTGAGCTTAACATTGTTAATATTGTTATATCCTTAGTTCGTATACGTTGTTTCTCTCACTTTAAAACCTGAAATTATACTTTTATATATCATTCTCCAGTAAAAACTTTAGTATTCAAATGTATTCTATTTGTCCTAACTTTTCTTAAATATGTAAAATTTGGCTGAACTTCCCATGTAAGTTTTTAATACACTTTATAAAACTCTCTAATTCTTTGTGTTTTCTTTTCCTTTTGATTCAATACTTTTTATCTACATTACTATTTACCTACATTTCATTTAGGAATCCCAGAAAATGAAAACTTTAAGACTTGCGGAGATAAATTTAGGTCTTTATATAGCATATTGACACAAACGACCTCCTAGTCAAGACAGTAAAATTGATCACATCTTCAATGTAACACACATGCCTTAACTTTTTATTGTTTCTTAAGATTTAGACGATTTCGTATTTGAGTATATTACCTTTATCTATTTTAATTTTTATTGTATGTATTTCATTTTTCAAATACATACTTGGGAATGGCCCATTAATTTTCATGAATTTGATAGTGTTGACTGTTATTTCATAGAATATCAAGGCTCACTGTTTGATAGCCATTATCTTCTATGTTTGCTGTCAAATCATGTCTGTGTATTATTTCCATAGATCTGTGCTAATCTGCCCTACTATCCTTTTCAGTATTAGTGGCAATGTGTTTGTGGGCATACTATAGCGAATTTTTATGTGATTTTTTACCATGCTTGGTAGCCGGGCTATATTTATACTTTCTGGGATCATAGATTGTTCTCTTTCTTTTTGACTCAACCAACTCTAAATTATTCTTTGATGGCACATTCAGATGAGGTTAGGCAAACTGCAGATCAAAAACCACATTCACTTTGGACACCAACTGCAAGTTTTGGGTTAGGCGGAAGAACTGGACCAAACTACCTCAGGTTTGATAATTTGCTAGAATGACTCACAGAATTCACTGAAGACTATTACATTTGTAGTTATGACTGATCACAGGAAAAAGACACAGATTAAAATCAGCCAAGAGAAGAAGCGCATAGCAAGGGTCCAAATGCAGAATTTCTACTGTCCTCTTCCATCATTTATGTATGACAATATGCATGAAGTATCACCAACCTGGGAAGCTTACCTGAGCCTAGGTATCTTAGTATTGAGAGTTTTTATGGGCCCCATTGTATAGACATAATTGACTGATTTTAATATAATTGATCTCAGTCTCCAGGTTGACTGACTCTAGGTTGATCCAAAACCTTCACCCTACATCACATTTTTTATCTTTCTGGCATAGCCTGCTCCCACTCAATCTCATATTGTTCCTATCGGGCTAGACCAAGAAGAACCCAAGGCAAATGAAGATTACCTCTCAGATGAGATACAGGCTAGACCTCTTTGTGCAAGATTAAATTCTTTTTTTTTTTAATGTTTATTTATTTATTTTGAGAGAGAGAACATGAGTTAAGGAGAAGGCCACGAGAAGAGGGAGACAGAGAATCCCAAGCAGGCTCCATGCTAAGCATGCAGCCCGGCATGGGGTTCGATCTCACAGCCTCAAGACCATGACCTGAGCTGAAACCAAGAGTTGGGCACTAACTGACTGAGCTAGCCAGACACCCCAAGGTTAAGCTATCCTCTGGACTTAGACCAATTCTGTTTTATAGCAAAACAATTATATTTGGGCATCAGCATTTAGTATATAATGAATATAACAGACACAGCTATAGTATGATGAATATGCCTAACATTTGGATGAACCAGTGTGGGGTAGGAACAGATTTAAAGAAACAACAAATCGGTACTATAAAGCTTCTACACACATTTTCATATTTTTGTTTCCTGATCTCCCACTATTTATACCTTAAGATTAACTTTTACAGAAGTATTTAGTATGAAAATTATTAGCTAAATCCTGTTCTTCTGTAGGCCATTTTCTATAGTATTGCATCATCAGGAGGGTTTACTCAATTTCCCTATGCATTGACCATCAATATCAGTATTGTAACTTTACCAACAATGCCAGTGGTAGGCCAATACCACTGCAGCAGTAGACATCACTTGAAAAATGAGTCAAAGATATGCACATACTAGAATCCCACTCAGTCATTAGCAATTAGTCTAATCCAGCATTACAACACTAAAATATCTCCTAGAGTGATGCCACTCAAGTTTGTAGGCTTCTATTTTATTTTGGCAGGTCCCAAAAGCATAAGTGGTCAGGAACATATGGTTTCATCCTTTCAGAAATCTAGTATATATAATTGAGCTAACAAACCTATCTCACTCTGAACCCATTTTGAGGCATCAGTTGCAATTTGTATTGCTCTAATTGCATAACCCATTTATTTATGCCTTTACCCTCAGCTACATTTCCTCTTTCTCTTCAACTGTATCCAAAATTTTCTAAGTTTGGAAGGTACATTAGGGTCAGCTACTATGCTGGTTCAGATTGTCAGGAGCACTACTACTCTAGCAAGTCCCTTTCCCTCAACCCGTGACTATAGGATAGGTTCATATATAAGGCAGCATTATTTAGATTTTCATAGTGGGCTATACTGATCGTTAGATAACATGACTGCATTCACTGCATACTGCCATTTTGCCAGATGGAATGAGGGTAAAACTCACTCTATCTGGTCCTTATGAATTCTAATATAAAAATTTAGAGATATATTTACAGTTTCTTGCTTAGGAATTATCCATGCTCTGGCACACACAGGTATAGCCTGGGTCCTGGGACCACTGCATCACACAGGAAAAAAAGAAGGTTGAGGTGATCTGGGGAACAAAAGAAAAACATTATTGTCATACCAGCCTCCTACCCTACCTCCTCATCCCCAGCTCTCCCAGAAGAGTGGAGGAAATTATCTGGTGAGAATGCAAGCATACCCTTGTAAATGTATGTAAACCAGGCCTTTCACACTTTTGTCTTTCCCAGTTTTAGACAAGGAATGTTTTAATTGTTCATTCTAGTTCTCTCCTCTCATTAAAGATAAAAGGGTGTTCCTTGCTCTGAGAAAATCTCATTCAATTGTCCAAAGTGGTAAGCTATCTTTTGTTCCATTTCTTTTATAACATACTAAACATCTACCCCTGGGTAAGTAAAGCCTCATCCTGAGTGTTTATTCCTGTCAGTTCCCAGTTATAGTCTCCCAGGGCTACTAGCATGCGTTCAACTAGCCATCTATGTGTGGGATCTTCCCCTTCCCTCAGCATCGTCTGTCCCATAGCTATCTGTAGTCTCTGTCTCTCTAGTTGATTGACAGAACAGATCTTATTGGCATTTTGTGCCTCAGAAGGTGCAAGAGGAATATAGCTAATTTCAACCAATCTCTGCATTGCTGCATCCTCTTAATGAGCCCTAATTTCATGAACCCAAGTGCCCACCTAAAGTGAGCACATCAGGATTATCTACTTGCCAGTTCTAATCATCTTCCAGTCCTGGAAGGGATTCTTCATGGGCATGTCCTACTTTGGAGTGCTATTTTAATGCAATCCTTAAATTTTCAAAGTAGTTTTCATAGGGCTGTGGCCCATATGAGCATCCCTTTGATAGGCCTCTTTTCCATTGCCCTTCTGCTTGACCATATGGCCAGACCAATCAGTCAGTTAAAAACCTAAATATAGAGGCAAACCACATGCAATTCAGCTCACTCTACTGATTTGTTTTTACTTTTCCACTAACAAAAGTAACTCACAGGAGAGTTTTTGCTATCATTTATATTTAAGTGTCAACATCAGTCACTAAATCTCATTCCTAGATGAGTTTTACGTATATATATACACCTAATCTAATTTCTCTATGAAATCATATAACTTTATTTGCAGGAAAAGTGATTAAATACTTAATAAATCTGACATGTACATAAAGGAGGATATTTTTGGCAGTCTTGAAAGCACACTTCTCAGGCAGCTGCCTTCTTTCTCATCCTCTGAGCAACAAGTACACATCTTTTATTTGTATTCATGTTTTACTTTTCATAGTATTTAAATATTTTTATGTGACATTTTCATGGTAAGCCTGTGAGAGTAACAGAGAATGTATCATTACATATAGTTTATCAATAGGAAAATAATATTCAGAGAAGATACTTGATGTGCTTGAATTAATTTAGCCAACAAATGGCATATAGATCATGAAAACTTAAGTTCATTGCTTTGTTTTAATTTATAATATGGCCATTTCTAAACCAAGCCCTGCTTTAACAAAGGTTCTAGGGCTTTTCTGAACCTTCACTCTGTCTGTATTTCCACAATGGCAGATTTCCTGTGGTTTAACAATGTGCTAACTGGATGGAAACCAGGAAGGAGAGCTAAAATCCCAACACGGACCCTTGCGAAGCTTGGCACAAGCAAGTAATTGAAGTAATTCCTCATATAATTTTTGTAGAAATCTTTCCCTGCCCTTAGTGCTGAATTATCAGAATAATACAAGAGCATTTGAGTGTTTTCTTATGGGTATGTGGGGAAAGGTACGTTTATAAGATTGTAAATTGAAGAGCACCAAAACAATATTTATTGTCTGTTCCATATTACAATAGCAGAATGAGCTGCAAATATAGTGTTAGAAAAACTCCAAAATTTAAAGAATGTTCTAATCCCAATATATTTTAAGAACTGCCAAATCGTAATAGACAATTGAGGGGCACCTGGGTGGCTCAGCTGGTTAAGAGTCTGACTTCAGCTCAGGTCATGATCTCACGGTTTGTGAGTTTGAGCCCCACATTCAGCTCTGTACTGACAGGGTACAGCCTGCTTGGGATTCTCTTTCTCTTTCTCTCTCTCTCTTTCTCTCTCTCTCTCTCTCTCTCTCTCTCTCTCTCTCTCTCCCTCTTTGCTCCTCCCCAACTTGTATTTCTCTCTCTCTCTCTCAAAATAAATAAATAAACTAAAAAAATTAAAAAAAGAAACAAATAGACATTGAACAAAAAATATCTATCATCATTGTCATGAGAAAATATTAAGTACTTGCCTTACCAGCATAATATTTGATATTTGAGTATCATAAATAAATTCAAGAACCATCTGAAAGTAATTAGTAATGGTTTTTTTTTCTTTGTGCTATATAAAAGACGATTTCAAAATCTGTGATGAGGTGTCAGTATTACTCTGTACTTTACATTTTCATGTTTAAATGAGGCAGTCCTAGAATCTAGATATTTGGATTTTTAAGTAAATTCTTTTGGGAGTTAACTGCTGACAGCCAAGTTTTAAAAATAAAACACCACACCCAACAACCTTGTGCAGCTAAATAAAATGTGCCAATGAGCCGTACCTGGTAAGCTCTGATATGTGACCTCTATCTGAATATAGTTTATTTAACCATGAAAATGTGAAGTACTAAACTTGTTGTCTTACCATAAATAATTATAACAGGGTATAAGAAACAATGCCCTCTATGAATGAAAATTTACTAGATAGACAATGAAGCTAGAAAAATGTAACTCATTAGCAGGAAAATAAGCAGTCCATAGAAACTGACCCTAAGATAAAAGGATGTTAGAATTACCATAGAATAACATTAACACAGCTATTATACAAATTATCAAGAACTCAGAAGAAATATGCTATTAAAAAATGAACAGATGAAGAATTTGAGTAGAGAAATGGAAACTACAAAGGAAATTGAAATAGAAATTCTGGAAGTAAAAAGTAAATATCTAAAATTAAAAATTACTGGATAGGTTTAACACAAGTATAGAAATAACAATAAGAAGAAAAACACCGAAAAAAATTTGGAGGAAAATGAACAGAATCTCAGTGAACCAGGGGAAATACAAAATAGTCTATCATACATGTTATTACTTCCAAAAAGAAAAAAAGAGAAAGAATTGGGCCAAAAAAAAGTTTGATAAAATGTTAAAAATTTCCCTAAAAAATGTTAAGGAAAATATTTTTTTAATCTTTAAAATTAAAAAAAAATAATGTTCATTTTTAAGAGAGAGAGACAGAGCATGAATGGGCATGGGGCAGAGACAGAGAAGGAGACACAGAATCCTAAACAGGCTCCAGGTTCTGAGCTGTCAGCACAGAGCGTGACTCAGGGCTGGAACTCTGAAACTGTGAGATCATGACCTCAGCTGAAGTCGAAGGCTTAACTGAGCCACCCAGGCGGCCCAAGGAAAAATAATTTTAAAAACTCAAAAAACTAATGGATGGAATCAGTTGCAAACTGTCAGTTTGTTGAGGATAAAGACTTATATTGTAGTATTTCCAAAGTCCATGGTGTAAATATGCCAATCAATTTCAAGCTCCTGATATGATTTAACAAGAGAAAAAAAAATTTATAACTAAAATTTCTAATGGTAAAATATTGGATTTTTTCCCACTAAAAGTACATATGTATTGTATTGAAAGGCCTAACTAATGATATAAGACAACACAAGCATCAATAAATGATAAATTTAGTGTCTTGATTAAGTATATACAATATCACTCAGTAATGTTAATCTTCATGCCATAAATTGTCAAAAAAAAAACAAAAAAAAAACCCAAAAACCAAAACAAAAACACAAGCTGAGATTCACTCTTGAAAACAAAAAGCATGCATTCTTAAAGATAACCAAAGCCCAGAAGATGACAAGAAATGCTAATAAATATTCCTGGATTAATAAATTAATTTCTAGATTAATGTAACTAAATGTTGTGACTGACATTGAATTGGACCCCAGTCGTAAAAAAAAAAAAAAAAAGAACAACAAAATAACTATAAAGGATATACTTTATAAAGTATAAAGGACATGATTGATGAAATTAGAATATGGATTTGGGATTTGATAATAAAATTGAATTAATGTTAAATTTCTTCATTTTGATAGCTGTTCTCTGTTTCTATGATATAACAATATTGTTCTTAAGAAATAACAGTGAAAATTTTAGGGGTAAAGGGAGCAAGTGTTTCCCACTTACTTTTAAATGATTCAGAAAAAAAATCATTTGTCATTCTACTAATATGATAAAGTGATATCTGTAATAAATATTTACATATATATAACATAAAATATATTGAAATTACATAGGATACATATACAAACAAATATGATAGGTTTATAAAGAAAGGCAAATAAAAACAATTGATAAATTTGGTTAAAAAGTAATGGGGTTCCTTGAACTACTTTTGTACTTTCTTTATGTTTGATGCTATATCAAAACATAATGTTATAAATTTAAAAATGAACAAACATATAACCAAAGCTGTGGCTATACATGGCCAGCATTTCCATGGGGCAATAATTATCTGAATTCTAGTCGCAGCAAGTCTTTTTATATGAACATAAATTCCACCACCATCATGAATCATGTTTCCTAATCCATAAACTTGGTAGTGTTAGTGTTAACTACACCTAAAGTATTTCACTCATTTATGTGCCTTACACCTAAACGCAGAAGAGTTTGCAACCCTTAGTCTAAAAGTAAAGATTGTTATAGGATAGAGTCAATAATATGCTAGACACAATATTTAACAATCAGTTCTTTGTGGTGGGAACAAAAAGCTCCTATTGGTAACATCTGCCAATATACATAGCATACATACTCACACTATGGCCATTTTAAAGCTACCAACATGAAATTATAAAACAATGCTGGGAAGAGTTGCACAATCAGCTTTTATGAGCTCCTACCAGCCAGTTCAAGCACATCATTGGCTGGGACTGTCAAACTATCCCAGATTTCCCTAGTTTAGATGGAACTTAAAGGGTATGCAGACTTGAAGAGAGTATAACAGGGGAAGAGAAATTACATTGTCAGAAATGGCAAAACAATACTTAAGACCTTGCTATAGGGCTTTATAAGATATGTTAATGGTATATACATACAGTCTGAGGAAAAAATTTAGAACAGTAATTCAGAACGTTTAGGACTGCAGGACTTCCAGTTTGAAGTATATTTTGCCTTCCTGGATATTTAATCAGTTGAATTGCTGAGTTGTTTCAACTTGCCATTTCAACATACTATTTTTCTAAGGTGCATTTTCCCTTTTGCTTTCTCATTTACAAAACTCATCTAATTGCTTTCAGATACTTAAGTGGAGCTATGGAGTTATCAGTTTTGTTTTTATTAATTCTCTCCCATCTATTAAAAACAAACAAATTACAGACTAACCCCTATCTATTTGAATGACAGTTTTTGGTTTAAGCGCTTAAAGCAATCCACAGACTTGAGCTAATTTTCTCACTCAATGGGACTATAACATTTTCCACTACCTTCTGTGATTAATGAGACACTATTAAAACAAAAAACAAACCAAAAAAAAAAAAAAAAAAACTAAGCTTGTCAGAAAATAAGGTGGGATTCAGCAAAGGCCCTGAGAAAAATTGATACACTTATGCAAATTTGTAATTGTAATTACATTTTTTTATTATGTTGAGCTTCTTCGGTTTTAGTTCCCCAACCAGATTAATTGTCTCACTGTTACATAATATGGCATTTTAGTCCTGGTGGTTGGTAAATTACTGGTCTTCTTTCTCAGCTTAAATTATATGCTTTTGTTTTCTAAATGTTTGCTCTGTTCTATCTCAAAGTTTCTCACCTTGTGTAATTTCAGCTTTAAGCAGGTCAATAATTCTGTCACTGATTATAAATGGTTGAAAATTTACCCTGTTTGCTGCTAACTAATTAGCCTTCCACATTTTCATGGATGCTGGAAAAAGACATGAGCCTTGTGAGACAGAGAAAAGGAGGCTTTATTACACCCAGCACACCATCCAACATGGGTTTCACATTTACCATGATACCTTCTGCTCCTAAATCTCATGAGGCAGAAGTTTCAAGTGCAGTGGCTTTGCCTCAGAGCTGAAGAATCCTGAGATTAGAGGGCACTGATCTTTTATATTTGGCTTTAGGCAAACTTTCACAGATTTTTCCACAGAAGGAGACATTATATATATATATATATATAATTTTCTGTAGCAAAAGCTCTCACCCTCTCTGCTGGAAGGAGATACTATCTCTATCTTCCAAAGCTGCTCACTATATAAGCACTCCTGAAAAGATACCCTAGAGCAAAAGTTGCCAATGTCTCTGCGAACAATGCATGGAAATGAGATATCCATAGAATATTTTCTTTTAAACCACATAGTACAAAAATTCTTACCAAATAGACTGTTAGGAGGATTAAAAAGACATGATTAATAACTTGAAATCTAAGGCATAGTGCTCTAGCAAATGTAAAATCTCTCCATTGAATTGAATGCATTTACCAGTCATGGGTCATTAACACTTTAATGTGCAAAAATTTATTGGTGTATTCCCAAGTTAAAATATAGTAAGGGTTGGCTTTGATGTGAAGGAGAACGTATATCCATCTCTACTAGATGGGTAAGAGTCCTCTGGAAAACAATGATAAACTTAGTCTTTGTGGGAATGGAGGAAAGTCATGATTTAAAAATTAAATTAGAATTCCAGACAATTTTAGCCATACTGTTACCATTTTCACTTCAATCTGCATAAATTTCCATCTGTATGTACGACTGTGCATTCAGAGTAATAATCTTTTTTCTCTCATCATAATGGATGTGCATCAGTGTTTCTTTCTGATTGACCTTTTCCCTCATTTTCAAATTTTATCTCAGTGACTTTCCATTATCAAACCAATGTTGCTTTTTTTTTCTTTAGCGTGCACTTTCACATTCCATCTCTCTCTCTCCCCCTTTTCCTCTGTTTTATCCTCCACTGATTGAAGGCAGTACTCGTACTTATGTGTATGGAAATATGCATCTCTTCAATTTCCCCTCCTGCACTGTTGTATAACAAATCGCCGCAAAATTAGTAACTTAAAACAACACTCATTCACTACTTCACAGTTCGGTAGTGCAGAAGTCTGGGCACGGCACAGCTGGGTTGTGGGATCACAACCTCCAAAGCTGAAATAACTTGTTAGTTGTGTTGGTTCTCACCTGAATGCTCTGAGGAACCATCTAGGATCACTGGGGTAGTCGGCAGAATTTAGCTCCCTGCTGCTTGTAAGCTAGTCTCCATTTCCTTTCTGGCCGTCAGTTGAGGTTCGCTCACAGCCCCTGAGAGCCTCAATGGCCGTGCAAGCACGACTGCTCCCCCAAAAGGCTAGGGCCAGTCCAGTTCAGTCAGCCACCACCTGATGGACCGCCCAGTGCCTCGGCGCTCCTGCTCTCGGCTTGCTGCTGCTCCGCCCCGCACACCACCCAATTCCGCCTGCCCCAGCCAGAATCCCCATGCTCTGTGCGGGTGTGGTGGGGTGCATAGGACTTCTGCAGGTAGGACTTCCACGGGCAGCTCACCTGACTCTGTTCCCTTCCTGCAGGTGCTGTGAGTCCCCGCGAGATTTGGTTTGCACGCTGGGAAGTGGTCAAAGCTGAGTTCCAGCCTGTTTCCACCCTCCTCTGAGATCCCCATCCGTCTCCTGCCCTCCTGCCAGGCTGCGGTCACTTTAGAATTCTGCCTATCACGGGGATCATTTGATTAAGCCAATCCATCTAGGATAATCTCCCTTTTAAAAAGACAGTTTTGCTAAATAAAATAACCTAATCACAGATGTGATATCCCTTTCTATTTACGTATCACTCCCCACACTCCCTGGGAAGAATTATACAAGCAGTGGGTCATTGAGTTTCATTTTAGAATTCTGCTACCACATGCATTGTATAACCAAGTTGTAACTTTGCATTACAAAGTTTCCCATGAAACATCTGCAATTTTACTTTTAAACTAAGAATCAAAAAAAAAAAAAAGTAGGATTTTCTTTTATGATCAACCTGTTTCATTTCTTTAGTAGCCAAAAAGATCTGCTATTATACATGAAACAATGAGTCATGGCAGAAACAAGCAAAACCTCATTATAATGTAAAACTCTCCAGCATTCTAGAGTTTGTTACCAATTAATAAGTAAAACATATAATCCTTGTTCTTGAAAATTCACATTGTTTTCTAGGAGAAGAGAGATAAATAGATAAGAATTTAAAGCTGGCATAAGAAAGTTTAGTGCATCAACAAATGTCTGTAAGTATATTATTAACTAAAAATGTGGTTGAAATGGCATTTTTATGGGGAGTACAATATATACTGCTAGGTAACAGCATTACAACAAAGTTACAAGCTTAAAACAATGCACTTTTATCACATGCTTTCAGCAGGTCAGGACTGCATGTCTTCTGCTTAGGTTCTCAGAATGTTCCAAAGTAATGCTGGGCTACATTCTCAACTGGAAGCTCAATTTGGGAAGAATCCACTGCAAGCTCACTTGGTTGCTGACAAGATTCATTTCCTTACAACTGTACTACTGAAGGCCTCAGCTTCTTTTTGGCTGTTGGCTTGAGGCTGTCCTCAGCTCTTAGATGCTGCTGAAATTCCATATCACGTGGACTTTTCCAACATGAACACTTACTTCAGTTAGGAAGAAAGGAGTCTGTAACATGAGTCTGCTAGCGAAACAGAATCTTACATAAAGTAATGCAATCACAAGAGTGATATCTCATCACCTTTGATATATTCTATTAGTTAGAAGTAAGATACAGAGGTAGTTAAGGACTATGGATTATATAAAGGAATTAACACCAGGACATGGGGATCATGGTGGGTGGGGGGACATTTTAGAATCCCTCTGTCACTATAAAATGAAAGTGGAAAAGTCACCATGGGATAAAGATGGATGAGAAGGAAAGAATAATTATGGGCTTTGAATGATAGGTAATGATTTGGAAAGACAGATCTGGAGGGTGGAGGGTGAGTATAATTTTGAGCCCTGATATACCAACCAACATCAACAGTCTTTGCTGTGGAAAATGTTACTGGCAACTACATCAAGCGGACGGCAGCACCGATAGAGAAAACCTCTAAAAAGTCAAGATCAGAATAGTTCCGTTCATGTGCAGGTGCCCTAGAAGTCTGTCTCACAGATGATCTGAACTTCTGGTCCAATAAATCAGGCACGTCTCAGAGACTGTAGAAATTAAACGCAAACCAAGTTAAACACAGTTTATTAACATAATTAATGAAGTTGATAGGTAGTTTAAGGAGTCCACCAGGTTGCAGTGGTAAAACTGACAGTATTTAACAATATCTTATTTACCATTTAATAATTGCCTTTCTTTTTTAGATTTCATTCTTAGATAATTTCTTTACATAGGGTAACAAAGATAATTTGCATGTTCCTCAGCTCACATCCAAATCAACAGAAGAATGTTACTCTCCCAGAGTCCAAAGTCATCCCTGAAAAAAAAACATAGATTTATCCTTCATAGATTAAATAAACCTTTCTACATCAATGACCTTATCTTGTGGGATGGAGAAATATAATTGGCCAGATAGCCTGCATCAGGTATTTTTTTTCAAAGGAAGACTCTGTCATCTGATTTGCAACTTCAAAAGCTGAGAGAAAATAAGTAAACTTCACTGTTAAAAAAAAAAAAATGACAAACCATCCCCTAAAAAATGTAATAGGTATTATGATAAAGTCATCATAATATTTATATTTATTTGCTCTAAATGTTTTCACTTATTAAAAAAAGTTAAATTTAAAAATTCATCTGAATAATAATCAGGAATTCTCAGCAGCACGTGAACGTACTTTGTAAAGTCTAAAGTAGCCTAAACATGTTAGTTTATGTCAGCTATTTTTATTAAATTTTTTAAATTGGTAAATTTAAGGATTTTTATTCAATATAAGGATATTGATATAGAATTTCAGTGTGACTTTTAGACAAAATTCAATATAATAACATATATAACAGTAATGGATGGATTTTTACCCACAGCATCTCCCCCTATCGTGAACTTCTTATCATAACTAACCATACTTCTCTCTAAAGAGTTGAATTATTAGCCTCCGGTATATTCTCTGCTGGAGTGTATCTGCTGAACAATATTATTTGTTTTATAAAGAAATCTCCAGAAGAAACTCCACAAAATTTCCAAGAAAATGAAATGATACTTAATTTGGTAGTCGTGGAGTTCATTTTTATTTTTAAGCACAAGTGAATATATTGGGTATCAAATAATCGGTAAAAAATAATATTTCATTTTTTTCTTTCTCAATTTTTTGGTTTCTGTGTAGCGGTTATCAGAATTTTTTCTACTTTATCTTAAATTGTCCCTGTAATAAATATTCTAATTAAATCCAAACCAAATCAATATGAATTTATTCATTTATTTACAAGGTATTCTATATAAGTTCATCCACATGGATGGGTGGATGCCATATAGTGCATGGAACCATTATACCTTCTGTTTGGCCAGAGACATACTAGATTTATTCATGCTGTCCCAGAAAAATTCCTAAAAGCCCCTCCTTTCACTTTCACTGGGTTATATGATAAATTATATGGTCTCCCTAGTCCTGCAAACATGCCATATGCTCTGAGATTGCTACTGGATTATTATTTTTTAAATCCTAAATGTCATAATTTTATCTGTAACTATTTTATAAGGACACTTGAAAATATCAGGCAGATTAGTAGCACAACACAATAATAACAATCCTCAATACCAATACATATCCAACCAGTGTTCAAAATACCTCAAATGTTTAGTATATTTACAGCTTGTTTGACTCAGGATCCAGATAGATTCTTTACATTGCAATTGGCTTATATGGCCCTTTGCAGTAGCTTTACTCTATATTTATCTCCAGGGATGTCTGGAGCCATACTAATGACTATTGATCAGGATAAGAAGGAAATGCCCTAGCTAGCTAAACAGTTGAACTATTTAATGTCCCAACACTCACCTGGAAGGACTCTGCACCAGTTTACCCACAGTGATAATTGTTAAGGGTAGAGACTGATGATCATAACTAATTTGTCTGGTTATACAGTTTGATTTTGGCTCTGTGACCAATAAGGTATAGAAGATTCCTCACTAAATACGTGACTTAGCTTCCCTGAGACCAAGATATCTCACATATATCTTGACAGTTCATAATCTAAAGAAGTGAATTTGGTACACCTGAAAAACGACATTGAAGCCTGCACCTGAAAGTGTGTCTGGACTTTCTTTCTCCTGGTATATTGAATTCCTTGTCTTTCTAAAAGCATTAATTAGGTATACCATGGTAGGCCATTGTGAGTCTTCTCAATTAGTTGGAATGATGCCTAATTACTGCAGTAATAGTAGCTGCCATTGATGACTACTGCTTAACTCCATTACATTGTTAAAAGCTAAAGAGGGTATTATTAAAATTTTTACATTCCTTATTTACTTACTGGATAACACACATCTGTAATTTAAAAAGTTTCTTGATCTATTATTTAGTTACCATGAAGTACAGTTGGTAATACAAGGTAAATGGTATGTTCCTTTTTTTAAACAGTTTTCAAATTTGTGAGTTATTTCCCTTGTAATTGTTAGCAGGACTATAGGTTGTTAAACTGAGGGCCTCAGTTCCTCACTGGCCATTGGTCAGAGGCCTCTTTTAACTTCTTTCCATTAAGCCTCTCCAGTAAGGCAGCTCACTTCATCAAAATGTGCAACTGAGAAAACAGCAGAGACAGCGAACAAGATGAAATTCCCAATCATTTGAAACTGTGTCACAGAAGTGATGTCCCACCACCTTTACTGTAGTCTGCTGGTTAGAAGCAAGCTGTTAGAATCAGCCCGTACTGGGGCGCCTGGGTGGCTCAGTCGGTTAAAGCGTCCGACTTCGGCTCAGGTCACGATCTCGCGGTCCGTGAGTTCGAGCCCCGCGTCGGGCTCTGGGCTGATGGCTCAGAGCCTGGAGCCTGCTTCTGATTCTGTGTTTCCCTCTCTCTCTGCCCCTCCCCCGTTCATGCTCTGTCTCTCTCTGTCTCAAAAATAAACAAATAAATGTTAAAAAAAAAAAATTAAAAAAAAAAGAATCAGCCCGTACTAAATCAGGGGTATGACACAGGGCTTAAAAACCAGGAGATGGGTACCATCTTGGAAGTCTGCTCATCACACATGTATCCACATACAGTCAGAGATTCAGAGAATATATTGGGAATTAGAATGAAGAGAGTTAATACTCTAAGAGTTTATGAATAAATATTTTTAGAAGAAATGAATGATATAAATCCATAGTCAGAAAAAAATATCTATAAAACAAGATAAATGCACTGTAAGCCACAAGCCACAAAAAGACACAATGTAATCAAAACTATAAAACACCAAAAACAAAGAGATTCTTTAAAAGATTAATGATGGATCGCCAAGGATTAATATTTGTGGTGACAGCAGATTTCACATCAGCAACAATGAAAGTTAGAAAAAAGTAAAACAGTATCATCAAAGATATGAGCAAAATTTCAATTTAAGATTCTATGTCGGGGCACCTGGGTGACTCAGTCTGTTAAGTGTCTGATTCTTGATTTCAGCCCAGGTCATGATCTCACGGTGAGACTGAGCCCTGTGTTGGGCTTGGCACTGGGCGTGGAGTCTGCTTCAGAGCCTGCTTTAGATTCTCTCCCTCTTCCTCTGCCCCTCCCCTGTTTGTACTCTCTTACTCTCTCTCAAAAGATTAAAAAAAAAAAATTGTCAAATAAAACTATATTTCATGACAAATGGTGATGTGTTTCATTTATTTATTGTAGGAATTTCTAATGTATATATTTCAAGAAAAAGGAAAATTATTCCCAATAAAGGGTAAAATAAGAAGGAATAAGTTGCAGTGAGAAATATTAGCAAATTAGCTACTAAATGTTGACATAAATCTAACCTCATTTTTGTGGTAAATAATAATTATAATAAATTTTAAAAAATAAGACTTGCTTGACAAGAGCAAACAATTCAGGAGGAAGTTAATAAAAACATTCTTCTGAGATCCATATATTAATTGTAAGAAGAGTTAAATATTGATTAACTTTAGATTTTGTTTCAGACATATGGTAAAAATTTAGAGTACCCATTAAAATAATGGACATAGAGGTAAAATTAGTACTAGAAAAAACAAAAGATGATATTACAGAAAGAAAAAAATCAATGGAGAAAAAATGCATGACATCAAATCATCATTATTTTCAAGGCATTAAGTGCACTTAATCTCTCAGTTAAGGGAAAGAGCTTTTCAAATTTCATATAAAAATCAGCTAAGCTTTTACAGGTGAAACATATAAAAACTAATAATGGAAATGATAAAAATAATAATAGAAAAAAAAAAGATTTTCCAGGAAAATACAATCAGGATGAAGTTAGTGTAGATATAGTAGTTTTAGTCATATTAGACTTTAATATGAGAAGGATTAGGATGAAAGTTGTTATTCTATAATGACAAATTAAGTCATTCAAATCCTAGTCATCAGTAAGATATTACAATTTTTAACTTGTAAGTTCCTGATAAAAATATTAATCATTCAGAAAGGTACAAATTAATAGAAAAAATGACAAAGCTATTATCATCATGAGAGAAGATGTCTTGATTATCAATCAAAAATACTAGACATTAGTAAAATCTATATGAAAAATAAAAGGAATAAACTTGATATAGTAGGCATATAGAAAATCCTGAAATGAATAATTGGAAAATGTAGTCTTCCCAAGCTTGCACTGTTGATTTATAATTATTGATTTTGTACATTATTATAAAGCAAGTACAACATTTAACTAAAATTATCTTGATCATATAACCCATGTCTCTGATGAAAAGGCTATATATTACATTAAACAGGAGTAACATAATGATACCACAAAGCACAACACCATGACAAACACTGGTAATTTTCCACCAGTATCCATTTTTCCTTTCTATTTTAAATAATCATTTATCATATAAATTTAGAAAAGGAGATAGATGCTCTATGGAATAACAGAAAGTGGCCGCATGGTTTAGTTCTTCTCAAAGAATTTTAAATGTAAATGATGTGTGCAACCTCTATATTTCCCTGAAAGAGAATTGCTTACTTTTCTCTTTTGCTGTTTCCTACTTACCATGTATGCTGGTGAACCAGCCAGGACTGAGGATTCAGTGTGAGAAAACATGCAAGGTAATAAGACTGCAACAACAGCATCAACGAAAGACAAGAGTGCTTGAATGATGAATGTCACAAAACTCTCTACTGGCCCTCAACTTCCTATTTATCCCTAAATGTTAGGTGGTAAGAAATAAACCTCTGCCTTATTTAAGCCACTGATCTGCAGATAATCTTTCTATATTCTTGATATTAATTATTTTCTCTTGTGTAATGGATTAATTTCTCTGTCTTTGCAGTTTTATATTTTACTTTGATGAACAGAAATTTGTAATTTAAAACTAGATGGACCTATTAATACTGTCTTAAATTTAGTGTCTTTTTTTATCTTATTAACAAATTCATTTATCTTCCAAGATTATAAAAACCTACCTAATGTTTGCATTACATTATATTAAGTACCTAATGTACCTAAACTACCTTCTGAAAAAATTATTTATTTATTTATTTCAATTTTTTTTCCTAATGTTTATTTATTCTTGAGAGCTAGAGAGGCAGAGCACAAGAAGGGGAGGGGCAGAGAGAGAGGGAGACACACATTTTGAAGCAGGCTCCAGGCTCTGAGCTGTCAGCACAGAGCCAGATGTGGGGGCTCAAACCCAGAAACCCTGAGCTCGTGACCTGAGCCAAAGTTGGATGCTTAACTGACTGAGCCACCCAGGTGCCTCTGAAATACCTTCTGAAAATTTAAAGTTGATACTCACTGTATTCAATCCACTTGACAGTTACTTTCAGGTACTATGAAAGAGAAGGATGTAACCTTATTCACTTTCAAATGGAAAACCAGTTACTTAGAAAATTTTACTGAATATCCTGCCATTTCCCACTAATTCACAACTGAATCTTTGTTACCTCTATTAAAGGGAGTCTAAAGGAAACACAACTTTAGGAATTAGCATTGCATTATTTTGTAATCCTGAAAACGTACATACTCTAGGATCCACAAACATTCTTCTGAAGTATTATATATAGAATTATTGTAAAGTGCAGTATGGAATGCTTTAAAAAGGTTATATAGCAGTGTTGTTTATAATGAATCAAAGAATGGAGAACCCAAATGTCAATTAACAGGAGAAAATAAACCTGATATTTTCCCATTTAAATATAAGGAGAATAAGGTGGAAAGTCAACATTAACAGAAACATAATGTTAGTTGACAAAAGTGTAATATGAAACCACTTTTGTTAAGTTTTAGAAACAATCAAAACTAAATAACTTATTGGTTTTATTGTTTAAGGTACACACATATTATAAAATTGGCATAAGGAAAATCAAGGGAATGTTTAAAAAGTCTGGAGACTATGTGTGAGAAAGGAGTTTGACTCAGAATTTATTTTTCTTTTAGTAATTTTTATTTTGTTACAATTTTAAACTCAGAGAAAAATGGCAACAATAACACAGAAAATAACCTTTACCTAGATTCCACAAGTGTTAATATTTTATGCAATGAAAATAAATTTTATGCATGTGGGGCGCGTGAGTGGTTTAGTCAGTTAAGCGTCAGACTTCAACTCAGGTCATGATCTCACAGTCCATGAGTTCTAGTCCAGTGTTAGCTCTGTGCTGACAGCTCAGAGCCTGGAGCCTGCTTCAGATTCTGTGTCTCCCCTCTCTGTCTGCCCCTCCCCAGCTCATGCTCTGTCTCACTCTGTGTCTCAAAAAAAAAACCCAAACGTGAAAACAAAAATTTAATAAATGTTATGCATTAAAAATAAAATTTTATATTAAAATTTTATGCAATATTTTTGCCATTCTTTCTTTGTTGGGTGTGTGTATCCACACACACATACACACACGATATTATTATTTCTTCTAGATATTTTGCATTTCCATATACATTTACAATCATCTTGTCAGATTCTATGAGTAGCTCACTGGGATTATGATTTGGAAGGCATGGGATCTGTAGACCAATTAATGGAGAAGTGACTTCCTAATGATATTGAGACATTCATATTTTGAACATGATATATCTGTCCATTTGTTTTTTTAAATTTGTCTCAAGTTTTGTAGTTTTTAGTGTAAAAGTTTTGCATGTTTTAATTTTATTCATATCCAATGAGTTTGGTTTTTTTAACTTTTTACTTTAAAAGGTAGTTTAGTTTTTATGTTATTTGCCAATATTTGTTGCTACTATATAAAAAAAATTGATTTTATTTTTGACCATGTATTCTGCATTCTCGGTAAATTAGTTTCTTGGTTCTTAATGTTTGTTAATGTCTTAAAGATTTCTTTACAAGCAATCATATCTTCTGAGAGTGGAAATAGTGTCACATTTTCCTTTTCAAAACTGCATGAATTTTATTTATATTTCTTACCTTATTGCTAGTATAATCAATCAAGGCTATATAGAAATGGTGAGGATGGACATTAGAGCCTTGTTACTGAATTTAGGGGAAGCATTTAATGTTTCACTTTTAAAAATGACTGTCAGTGTTGTAGCTGCAGGTGTTTTGTGGATATCTTTTATCCTATTCAGAAGTTTCCTTTAATTCAGTTTGCTGACATGTTTAAATAGATGGAAGTAGAATTTTACCAAATTATTTTCTGCATATATTGATATGATCCTATAATTTTTCTCCTTTGTATTCAATTCACAAATGATTTTAAGTTATTTAAAAGATTTTAAATCAATCTTGCGTACGTGGAACAAATCCCACTTAGGGGTTAGTTATTTTATATTGTATATACTGCTGGATGGATTTTGGTATTCTTTCTTTCAGAAGTTTTAAATCTACTGTCATGATATATTTATTTTTTATTTTTTTTTTACTTGTGTAGATTTGGCTTTAGTATCAGGATTTGCTAGCTTCATAAAATGAATGGAGATTTCTCTTCTATTTTCTGAAAAATAGGTGATATTTTTTCTTCCATGAACAAGAGACTCAACAGTGAAGCCATATAAGCCTCAGTTTTCTGTGTAATAATGTTTCTGATAAAAAAAAATGTAATTTATTTGGAGTGCCTGGGTATCTCAGTCAGTTGAGTTTCCCACTTCAGCTCAGGTCATGATCTCACAGTTCCTAAGTTCAAGCACTGCACTGGGCCCTCAGCTGTCACACATAGCCCGCTTTGGATCCTCTGTCCCCTTTCTCTCTGCACCTCCCCCACTCACGCTCTCTCTCAAAAATAAATAAAACAACAAAAAAAGTAATTTCTTTAACTGATATAAGACTATTCTTGGGGCACCTGGGTGGCTCAGTCGGTTAAGCGGCTGACTTCGGCTCAGGTCATGATCTCGCTGTCCTGAGTTCCAGCCCCGCGTCGGCTTTGTGCTGACAGCTCAGAGCCTGGAGCCTGTTTCAGATTCTGTGTCTCCTTCTCTCTGACCTTCCCTGTTCATGCTCTGTCTCTCCCTGACTCAAAAATAAATAAATGTTAAAAAAAAATTTTAAGACTATTCTTACATCAGGTGTGTTAAATTGTACTTTTTTAAGGAATTATCACTCTTTGGTATAGAGTTGTGATCATCTTTTCCATAGCCCCCCCCCCTTTTTTTTTGATCTGTAGGATGATCAATATTGATACATATTTTTCATTTCTGGAATTAATAATTTATCTCTGTTTCTCTGTCTCTCTCAATATGTTTTGCTAGTATATATTTTCAAAAAATAAACTATTTTTAGATTTGTGTTCTGTTTTCTCTTTGTTCTTATTTTTTTAATATTTGAAAAAGTTTTTAATGTTTCATTTATTTTTGAGTATGAGAGTGTGAGCCGGGGAGAGACAGAAAGAGAGGTGAACAGAAGATCTGAAGCGGGCTCTGTGCTGACAGCAGCAAGCCCGATGTAGGGCTCAAACTCACAAACTGTGAGTGAGATCATGACCTGAGCCGATGTTGGATGTTTAACCAACTGAACCACCCAGATGCTCCTCTTTGCTCTTATTTTTACTGTTTTGTTCAAATTATGTTACATTTAAATAGTCAGCTTCTTTTTGTTTTCTTATTGTAAAATAGTTTTTTTTTTCTATTAGCATTTATATCTATAAATTTCCATATAATCACTTCTTTATTTGTAATCCACTAATAAATGTGTCATAATTTTATTATCACTTGATTCAAAATATTTCATAATGACCCAAGTGATTACTTTTTGAAATACCATTTTCTATTGCATTTAACTTTCCAAATAAATACCTTTTAAAACAGTTATTATAATTATTAATTTAAAACTACTATTTTCAGAGAATATTCTTTGTAATATTTCCATCTTTGACATTATTGAGATTTATTCTGACCTACATTGTCTTAGTTAATATTCTAGGTGCCCTTGAAAATAATGTATATTCTGGAATTATTGGTGCAGTATTCTGTAAAAGTCAACTGGGTCAGGGTGATTGGTAGTGTTTAGTTCTTCTATTTCCTAGCTGCTTTTTTTTTAATCTGTTTATTAATCCCAGCAAAGTGTTTGTTACAATCTCCAACTATGATTTTGGAATTATCTCTAATCCCCTTTAGTTCTTGAAGTTGTGTTGTTGTTGTTTTTGTTATTGTTGTTTTAAAAGTTGTGATATTAGGAGAATTTACTAGGGATTTATAACTTCCTGATATATTCATTTGTGGTAATATTCCTTATTTTGATACCCAATATTTTCCTGTGTTTTTATAATCACAGTTTTCTAATGTTACAGGATACATTTCATTTTCCATTACTTTGCTTTAATCCTGTCAGTTTGTAAATCCAAAGTATGATCCTGCAGATAGCATAAACTTCTCTAGCTTTTTTATCCATTCTAATTCTGCCTTTTATAGTAAGCCCTTATACTCTTAAAAGTTTAAAAAATTGACATAAATTGTTGCATTGACGTCTATTATTTTATGATTTGTTTTATATTTATCCAGTTACCCCCCCCCCACCTAATCCTTCTTTTTTTATCTTTATTAGGGTTAATTTAGTGTTTTATTTTGTTTTTACTATTTTAGTATATTTCTTCTATTGACTCCGTATCTATGCATCCTTACATATTTTGTTATTTCTCTAGGGATTAAAAAAATGCACCTTAGTCTATGACATAAAATCAAAGAACCTTACCACAGACAGATAAAATCCCCATATGTTGTGGTATCGTTTTCATGTATAATACATGCACGTATATTACAAAGCACAAAACACAGCATTGTATATGCCATTTTGAGTGCTCCTCATTTCTTCTTATATCCACAGTTCCATCTGGTTTCATTTCTCTTTATCTTAAATAACCTATTTACTGTTATTTGCAGTGCAGTTCCACTAGCTGCATATTTATCATACTTTGTTTATGTACAGAAGCCTTTATTTTGCCTTCATATGAAGGATAGTTTTTCTGGATTTGGAATTTTGAGTTAACAGATTTTTCTTGTTTTCCCCAATCTATAAAGATTTGTTTTATTTTCATCTTCTACATTGTTTCTGAAAAAAAAATGTAGCTGCCTTTCTTATTATGGTTCCCCTATATATGATATATTACTTCCTTTTGGATGTTTTAATGATATTTTATTTTTAGATTTTGAAAATTTGACTCTGTCTCCCTAGAAGTTATTTATTTTGTATTTATACCGATTGGGGTTTGTTGTCCTTCTTGGATGTAAACATCTATGTCAGTCAATAAATTTGGGAAGTTTGGGGACATTATTTCTTCAAATATTTTTTTCTATCTTTTTTTTTTTTTCTTTCTCTGGCTTCATTTCAACATAAATGGTTTATATAATCACATGGCTCATTGGGAATCTTTTAATTAAAAAATACTTATTTCTCTATTATTTTGATAATTGTATTGGTCTATGTTCAATTTAATTGGCCTTTTTTTTTTACTTTAATCTGTAGTTAATCATCCAGTAAAACTTTATTATCATATTTTATTAATTTTAATTCCAGAATTCCTTTTAATTTAAAATATATTTGCCTCTTTTTTTGCAGAAATATCCTATTTATTATATTATTACAAAAATTTTCTGTAAGTCCTTGAACATATTTATGAAAGCAACATTATAGTCATTGTCTACTAATTCGAACATCCATGTCATTTATGCGTCAGTTTCAATTGATTTCCTTGTCTTTTGAACATAGGTCAATGTTTTTGTTTTTATTCATGTCTAATTTTTTTTTATTATATACATGACATTGTGAATTGATGAAATGTAGACATTTTGAAGAGTGTTGAGTTTTGTTCTACTAAACAGAGAACTTGGCTGGAATTAACCGAAATATATTTCTCCCTTATACCATGTAGCAGTTGTTCAGTAGTTTGAGCCTTTTAGATTTTGCATTCCTCAAGAAGTTCTGGAAACTTCTCCATGTGTCTGTAGTTCAGAAGTCAGCCAAAGTTTTTTAGTGAAGTTTATACAAAGATTTTGGCATTCACACTTCTTCAATTTCTTCCTTTCTGAGATCTTCTTTACTTTTCATCTCTTCTGGAAGCTCCAACTCTGTTCTTCAGTTCATGAGCACGTAGGCAGCAAATTTCCACATGACTTCATGTCACCTTCAAACAAACCAATTGGGTGGTGAGTTCCTTCTGGATAAAAGTCACAAAACACAGCTCTTAGTCACTGCCCTTCATTCAGTCATCAACTTCCTTGCAGTTTCTGCCTGGTTTTGGCAACTATCCAGTGCCTTCACATGGTTGACTTTAACATTTTGTTCAGACATATAACTTTTATTTGTAAGAGGATATGTCTGATATAAGCTAGCCATTACCTGAAACAGAACTATGCTTTGCATAGTTTTTCTTTAAATATGGGTATTGGGTTCATATATTTTCCATTTATTATAATAATTACTAGCATAAATATTTTCTATATGTCACAGTAAAACATAATTAGATTTTTTGACCACAGTGATATAAACAAACTTCTGGAATGGCATTCATTTTACTTTATTGTTGTTGTTGTTGTTGTTGTTTTTCTTTTTTTAAGGATAACTGCTTATTTGTACCTGTACTATTCTGTCTGTGGAATTATGCTTTTTTTCTCTTGACACTCCCATGAGTGGGAAATTTTATTGAATTTTCTTGGAATTTGTGTCAGGTTTATGCTGGAAACATTTATTTCAAAGTCAAAACAGAGACTTCATCTGTAGACTGGGTGGAATTATAGCATGGATGTACATTTCACTAGGAGTCCAAAGTCCACTTCAGCAGTCCTAATTCCTCTTTAGGAAATTATTTTCTTTCTTTAAGTACTAACTGGTATTTGATAATATCTGGTGTGAAAATGTTGTGGTTCTCTTTTATTCCACTTGGAGAATGGGTAAAGTAATGGTAGCAGTGAGATAAGAATGTAGGGATTAGAGCAATTCAATATTCGACATTCCAACCAAGCTCCTGTTTCAACTACCATTCTCACTTCCTCCCTTTGTGCTACATTCTTGTGCTTCTGTTGGTTATCCAGAGAAGCTCTCCTATCCACTGCAGTTGTCACCTATGAGTACCAGTCTCTAGCTTTCTGGATTGACTCTATTCATGTGTGGGCAGAAAATTTTCATTAATTTACAGTCTATCTCCTGTCTCATTTTTTTAAAAAAAAATTAACATTTATTTATTTTTGAGAGACAGAGCGAGACAGAGCATGAGTGGAGGAGGGGTGGGGGAAGGGAGACACAGAATCCAAATCAGACTCCAGGCTCTGAGCTGTCAGCACAGAGACCAATGCAGGGCTTGAACTTACGGACTGGGAGATCATGACCTGAGCCAAAGTCGGATGCTTAACCTACTGAACCACCCAGGCACCCTTGTCTCATTTGTTTTTATGTGTTTACTTTTATTGTCATTTTATAAGATTCTGAGAGCAAAGAGAAACAGACATGTAGCCACCTTTCATTACCCACCTTACACTCACTACCTTCAAATGCATCATTTTATTGGTTTCAACTGACATCATGGTCAATACAAATGTGGGCCTTTTGTATCAAAACTTTTCAAATGAATCCCTCCTTTTTCAATCCTATGTAGTTGCTTTTAACATCTAAATTGAAATGTTTTATATATAATCCTGTTAGATTTCATTTCAAGAATTTTAGACCCTCTTGTTAACCTTTTAGAGTGCTTTTGACTCTATTTTGTCATCTGAAATATCACAGCTCCCTCCTGCCAATATGCCATCTGTGATGACATATGGTGGTTTAACTTCTACAGCATGATTTGAAAAGGGTCGTTGCATCACTGTCAGCCTGAATCCTACCTTAGATAACTAACCTGAGGCCCCTTTTCTGGTGCAGAGGCAATTTTCTTGCTCTTTTTGAATTATTCCCTTGATAACAATGAAAGGTATTTGTTAAACAGAAAAGTAAATTTTAATGAATAAATGCCAATCATCTTAAGTGCATTATCTCTATTAAATCTCAAAACCGTAAGGATGTAATATTTTTCTTATATTATTAATGAAGACACTGGGGCGCCTGGGTGGCTCAGTCGGTTGAGCGTCCAACTTCAGCTCGGGTCACGATCTCACAGTCTGTGAGTTCGAGCCCTGCGTCGGGCTCTGTGCTGACAGCTCAGAGCCCGGAGCCTGTTTCAGATTCTGTGTCTCCCTCTCTCTGACCCTACCCCATTCATGCTCTGTCTCTCTCTGTCTCAAAAATAAATAAATGTTAAAAAAAGTTATTGATGAAGACACTGAAGCAGAAGTGGTTTATGTTATCTTCTTGGGGTTACACAGACAGCAATTGAGAAGAATGAGATTTGAACTCATACTTTATGTCTTTAAAACTCATAATCTTCCCACTGCTGAACTTTAATTTCAGTGTAAGGAAAGAGCAGAGCTCAGTAATCCCAATTCTTCCTATATGCTGATCCTGGGGTAGTCTTTAAAAGGAGTATCTCAATCTGCCTTAGATTTTTGTAGTTTCAGAAAGGACTATGTTTGCTGCAATTAACAAGCAAAGATATCAAATCACAAAGATGTCAAATGCCTCTGCAATTCTTTTTATCATTCTCTCATGAACAAATTTTTTTTAAAAATCACTCCAAGATTCCAGGTGTTTCATCTCCAAAGAGTGAGCAGGAGAATGTGGAACAACAGACAATACAAAGTAGTTTACTATGGTTCCTTTTAAGAAGCTTTCCCAATACCTTTCACCACTGGCTGGAAGTATGTCACATAGTCATATATAAATAAAAGGAAATGGGGAATGATTCACATTCCCAGCTTCCATATAGCAACTATTCTAAGCATTTAGTATATCTTTATTTTTGTATCTTTCTGTATCTCTCTCTCTCCATATATATAGTCTGAATATATTTTAATTTAAATAAGTTTTGCATCTTATTCTGTGTCTTACTTTAACACACCAGCTTATACTTGTGAGATCTATCTATTTTCCGATGTATGCATACTCTCCAGTATTCTGATCATTGACTAAGATTTCATGATGTGTGTCCAACATACATGCATTCAAAATCCCTTATCCTCACAGAAAAACCAAACTGTATACATATTGTTGTACATACATACTTATAGACCCTTGTGAGAAATTCTTTGGAATACATATGGAGACATAGAATACGTAATTTGACTAATTATTACCAGACTGCTCTCTAGAATGGCAATGCCAATATACAATCCTTAACTGCATAAGTTTCCCTATAGTCTACATCACCTGTTGACAATACTGTTTCTAAATTTTAAAGCTTAATAGACATAATAATTTTTTCTATTTTAAGTTTAATATCCCTGATAATTAATTATGCTCTCTTTTCATATGCTTTTTGTATTCGTCAGGGTTCTCCAGAGAAAAAGAATCAGTAATTTGTTGGATTTATATTTATTGTGAAAAATTGGCTCACATGATAATGAAGACTGAGAAGTCCCATATGGTCCACAAGCCTTCTGCAAGCTGGAGGCCCAGGAAATCCAGTAGTATAATTCAGTCCCAAGTCTAAAGTCTCAAGAACCAAGGGAGCCATTGGTGTTTATCCTAGTCTGAAGGCCAAAAAAAGATGAGATATCTCAATTCAAGCAGGCAAGGGGAAGCAAAAACTGTTGAATTTCTCCTTCCTTCACCTTTTGTTCTATTCAGGCCCTCGAGGGATTGGATAATATGCACCCACATTGGGGAAGGCAGTCTACTTTACAGAATCCACCAATTCAAATGCTTATCTCCTTGAGAAATATCCCCACAGACACACCCAGAAAATCTAGACACCCCAGGGTCAATGGAGTTGATATATAAAATTAACCATCACTGTCTTTATTCATTTTTTTCCTGTGAGATAGACAGAGAGAGAGAGCTCACAAGAGCATGATTAGACAAGGGGCAGAGGAAGAGGGAGAGAGAGAATCCTAAAAAGACTCCCCACCAGCTTGGAGCCCCACATTGGGTGATCTCAGACTGTGAGATTGTGACCTAAGCCGAAATCAAGAGTTGGACGCTTAAATGACTGAGCCATCCAGGCACCCCAACCATAACTGTCTTTAACCTTTTGTTTTTTTCTCTATCTGCAGTTTTCAATTTCTGTTGATTTTCTTTTTCACTGATAGTCTTGACTTTTTTTAATATGTAGGAAATCTTTATATTTTCAGATGGTATTTCCATCTAAATCCTTGTCAGATTTAGAAATGTACAGATATTCTCTAGAATTGTTTTTAACATGTTAACTTCATTGAATGAGTGTTCAATTTTAACAACACCAAATTATTGCATAAAAAGACTTAATGGTAATACCATCAGACTCTTCCATTTATTTTTCTTTACAAGTTTTATTTTGAGTTTTTATTTAAGAAGTCGTTCTCTACCCTTAGCTTTTCCAGCTTCTAGAGTCTAACTGATTTTCTTGTTCATTGCTCCTTCTTTATACAAAGCACAGTACTCCAATATGTGTTTCCATCTTCAACTCTTTTTCTGAAATTGGCTCCCTGTGTCCCTCTTATGAGAAGCCTCTCAATTACATTTGACTGATGTGAATAATCCAGAATTATATCTGAAATTCAGGATGCTTAACTAATTAAATCTGCACCATCACAAAGTAAGGTATCATATTCATAGGTTCTAGATGATAGGACAGAGTCACCTTCTCAGTACCATTATTCAGCCTACCACTCATTTGAAGTAAAAGATTGCAAAAAGGTCTACTATAAAATGCCTAATCATAAGAAAGCTTAAGTCAATATCTTAATATTATAAAGGAGACTTCAGGAGAATAAATATTACTAGGGAGAAACAAATTAAATAATAGAACATTCAATTTATGAAAAATATATAGTCCAAATGTATATGCACCCAATAGAGATTTACAAACACATGGAATAAGTGCTGACCAAAAAGAAATTGGAAAGAAGCAAATTACCAATTATATTTGGACATTTCAATATTTACTTCTAAGTAATTGGCATTACAATTACACAAATTTAAATTAATAAGGTAATTTAAGGGATGGTTAATTTATATTTACAATTACTAAAAATTTTTCTTATTAATTTAATTACAACAAAAATTAATTAGGAAAAGTATACTTGAAAAATAATATCCACCAACTTACCCTAATTGATATTTATAGAACATCCCCCTTCAAAAAAATCAAGATCAGGTAGGAAATTCATTAAGAAATTTAAGGCTTGGGAACATTCCAAATAAAGTTAAAAGTATATTTAACTAAAACAAAGAAAAATATAATTATTTCATGCAATAAAGGTAAAGTAGTGATTAGAGGGAAATTTATAGCTTTAAAGCTTTTATTAGGAAAAATGTAAGGAATACACACAGTGATTTATATTTGTACCTTAAGAAACTAGAAAGATGAAATTAAATTAAAACTGAAGGACTATATTTAAGGAGGTTATAAAGATAAAAACAGAAATCAATTAAAACAGAAGCATTAAAGGGAATCAGTGGTTCAAGAATTAGTTCTTCAAAAATATCAGTACAATTTATAAACCCTAGCCAAGCTGATGAAGAAAAAAAAAGAGAAGACACAAATCACCAATACTAGAAAAGAAAGAAGACATCAATACCAGTCTTATAAATACTACAATGATAATAAAGGAATATTAATAACTTAATATTGAAAAATTTAATAAACATATATAAAATGAAGAATTTCTGAAAAAATATAACATCAAAGCTTCTAAAAATAAATAGATATTATGAAGAAAAAATAGATAATAGAAAATAGGCAATGCCTTATATGCATTAAAACAATTGTATTTGAAATTTTATTTTTTTAAGCACCCAAAGTAAAATTCAGAATGAGTCAATTTCAGGGGTGAATTCTACCAGTGTTTAAAAAATTAATTAAAAAAATAAGTTTATACTAAATTTTTCAGAAACTGGAGGACAAAGATAAATTCCATTCATTTTATGAGGTCAGCATTTCTCTGAATCCAAAATCAAAGAAAATACAAGAAAAATCAGGTAGACGCATAAGATAACAAACCAACAAAACTTCATGACAATATATTTTAAATAATTTTTGTAAAGTTAGGAAATATATATCAGTTTCCTGGTTACTAGCTCTTCCATTTATACCAGTATTTTAATTTGTCTTATTCTACATAATTAAAAAAAAATTTCCTGTTGACATACATAGCCATAATTTCCTCCACTGACTGAGCCAGCCAGGTGCCCCATGTAGCCACAATTCTTTTTTTTTTTTTTTTAATTTTTTTAATGTTTATTTATTATTGAGAGACAGGGCGACATAGTATGAGCAGGGGAGGGGCCGAGAGATGGAGAGACACAGAATCTGAAGCAAGCTCCAGGCTCTGAGCTGTCAGCACAGAGCCCGACATGGGGCTGGAACTCACAAACCACGAGACCATGACCTGAGCCGAAGTTGGATGCTCAACCGACTGAGTCACCCAGGCGCCCCTAGCCACAATTCTATATTTTGCCCATCTATGAAATTCTATTTTGTACATATACAACAATAAAGCCATTTTTATTTCTCAAAAAAATAATAAAGTTAGGAAATATAATCCAGCAACATAAGAGATAATAATACACCATAACCAAATGTTGTTTATTCCAGGAATGGAAATTAGTCTGTAATGTGTTATTGCTACAATTCACAAGAATGGCTAAAATGAAAGATTTACATTTCCAGATACTATTAATGAAGGTACAATCACTTTGTAAAATATTTTCACACTCTATTGTGAAATGAAATAGCATTCATATGAGGTGATATCATTGCAGTTTTGAGTGGCTTTTCCCTGATGATTAGTGGTGTTGATCTTTTCTGTTGTCTGTTGGCTATTTGTATGTCTTCTTCAGAAAAATGTTTATTCAAGTCCTCTGACTGCTTTTTAATCAGGTTGCTTATTTTTTGATAAAAGTTGTATAAGTACTTTATATATTTTGGATGTTAATCCCTAACCAAATGTATGATTTGCAAATATCTTCTTACACCTGTTAGATTGGCTATTATCAAAAAGACAAAAAATGACAAGTGTTGGTGAGGATGTAGACAAAAGAGAACCCTTATACACTGTTAGTTGGAATGTAAGTTGATGCAGTTACTATGGAAAACAGTAGGGAGTTTCCTGAAAAAGTTAAAAATAGAACTACCATATGCTTTAGCAATTCCACTTCTGGGTTTTGTCTAAAGAGAACAAAAACACCAATTTGGGGAGATAAATGCACCCCTATGTTCAATGCAGCATTATTTACAAAACCAAGGTATGGAAGCAATCCGAAGTGTCCATTGTAGATGAATGTGTAAAGAAGATGTGTATATATTCAATGGAATATTATTCAGCCATAAAAAGAACAAAATCTTGCCATTTGTGACAACATGGATAGCCTCAAAGTGTATCGTTAAGTGAAATAAATCAGGCAGAGAAAAACAAATACTGTATGATTTCATTTGTATGTACAGTATAAAAAGCAAAATGAATGAACAAACAAAACAAAACAGAAACATACTCATAGATACAGGGAAAAAAAAAAAAACAACAAAAAACTGTTGATTACCAGAGCAGGGCCTGAGCAAAATAGATGAAGGGGATTAAGAGGCAAAAAATTCTGTTATAAAGTAAATAAGCCATGGGGATGTAATGTACAGCAGAGAGAACACAGTCAATAATATTGTAATAACTATATGGTGACAGAAGGTAACTAGACTTACCATGGGGTCATTTGGTAATGTAAAAAAATCCAGTTACTATGATGTACACCTGACATTAATAGAATATGGCATATCAATTATACTTCAGTTAAAAAAAATACAATATCACTTATACGATCTAGCAAATCTATTTTATATATTTAAACAAGATAAATAAAAAAGCAATCACACAAAAACTTGGACATTAATGTCCACAGAATATTTATTTTAAATTACCATAAACTAAAAAAAAATCGAAAAGCATAGGTGAATGGATAAACAAATTTTAGTATATCTGTGCAACAGAATAGTACAGCAATAAAAATGAGTGATATCCTGACACTCCAAAGCATATGGATGAATATCAAAACCATTATTCTGAGGAAGCAAAGGTAGATATTAAAGAGTAAACACTATATATTTTCATTTATATGAAACTCTAGAAATGAGAAGCCTAAAAAATAGTGGAAGAAAACATATCAAATGTTGACTTGGGCCATAAGTAGAAAAGTATTGACTGGAAAGGGCACGAGGGAGTTATTTTTGGATGGATGGAAATATTGAACACAACTTTGGTAATGTTGATAGTCACACAGGTGTATACATTTGCTAAAACTGACCAATCTAAAGAGTGCACTTTATGTAAGTTTTATCTCAAAAAAAGTTTATTGTTAATAAAAGATAACATTTTTTCCACTTATAGTGTTCCTTTTTTTCATACAGGTTTTTGGCCCATTTAGGCTTTATATGTTTTGCTTAGGTGTGCATTTTGTTTAGGTTAGATTCAATTTGATTTTCTTCTATACAGTTCTTTTATATACTTCGTTGAGAATTTCCCTATTGCAATTGCAATATGTTGATTTGCAATTATTTGAAAACATACATTTTTTGTATACTGTCTAATTGCTTTTGTACAAAATTGAGTAATCTAAGTAAACCTTATTCAGCAGTCTTTTAGTTTATTTATTTATTTTGAGAAAGAGGGAGAGACAGCGTGAATGAGGTAGAGGCAGAGAGAGAGGATCCACACTGTCAGCATGGAGACCGACATGGGGGCTGTAACGCATGAACCATGAGATCATGACCTAAATCGAAATCAAGAGCTGGACGCTTAACCAACTGAGCCACCCACGTGCCCTAAGCAATTTTGTTGAATTTGGACAAATGTATTAAAACATGTTTTAGTTTTCTATTGCTGATATAAAAATCATCACAACTCATTGGCTTAAAACAACATGAGTTTAACTAACTTATAGATGTCAAAAACAGCTTAGTGGCCTGCATTCCTTGTGAAGAATTAATTTCCTTATCATTCCCAGGTTCTGGAAGCTGCCTGCATTCCTTGGCTTAAGGCCTTTTCCTCCATCTTCAAAGCCAGCAACATAACATCTTCTTCCCCTCTGACCTTTGCTTTCTTCTTTACATCATCTCTTTCAGGCTCTGAACAGGATCACCCGCCCCTCCCTTTGACAAGGACCCTTATTAAATTGAGCATACTCAATTTAATACTCCCCGTCTTCATATGATGCATCTTCCCCCATCTTCATATGATTAACTTGATTCCACCTTCAAAGTTGCTTTACCATGTACAGTAGGATATTCACAGGTTTTCTGAGATTCAGAGTTGGACATCTTTGTGGGGGCATTATTCATCTTACCACATTTGCCTTGTACTTTTCAGTAAAAATGGAGTTCCCTTAAATACTGAGTATAATGGACAGTTATTGAGCAACTAACAATCACTATAGTTGGCTGTGATCCTAAAGCAGTATTTGCTAAACACACTCTTTGCCCACCAGCCCATGGTGACACACCTGAGTTTTAGTAAATCCACGTGTTCTGTTTAGTAAAAAGGTGTTCTGCAAGTCACGAAAATAGTTACTTTCTTCCAATTCAAAAAATATTTTGAATTCATGTGTTATGTAACTACAGAGAAAGCTTTGCATCTAATTCTTTTTTTGATGTAAGCATTCAGAAACCTCAGTTCTTTGTAATCAGTGACTACTTTGTCTAAAATAGGACCATCACTTTCACATATTTTAGTTCCGTGACACTGAGGTTGCTAAATGTGTCATCCTTTCTTACTCAGTTCTCCATTTACATCCTCTCCATGCTTAAAGCATCCAGAACTTGTGCACCATAAGAAACAAAAAATATGTCAGAAAACATTTAAACTAGACTTTGGAAGGTTTTGACTACTACACTGCTAATTTATAGTCTGTATTTGTGCAAATCATATAATACCTATGATTTTCAGTTTCTTCACTGTGAAATTAGGATAATGATACTTTTATGCTACCTCTTAGCATATATAAGAGGATCAATACATGATAATAATTTACAAATTACAAAGTGCTCTACAAATGCAAATTACTACTAATATAAAAATGAGCTTCTAGGCACATTTATACTTCTGGGGAAACATGTACACTGGTAAAACTTCATGGAGAAATATTTGATACTTCCCTTTTTGGCCACATCGTTTTAGTAATAAGAATTTATTTTACAGATATCACAAGACTACACTAAAAGATTTATGAAAACTATACTTATCAGAGGAAACAATGAAAACATATAAAAATAAGTCATGGCACATCTATATGATAGAAAAATATGCAGTAATTTAAGTTCACAATTATCGGGGCACGTGGGTGGCTCATTTGGTTAAGCGTCTGACTCTTGATTTTGGCTCAGGTCATGGTCTCAGGGTCATGAGATCGAGCCCAGTGTGGGGATTTGTGTTCAGCGTTACAGCTTACTTAAGATTCTCTCTCTCTGCACCTGCCTCGACTCGCATACACGCACATGCACATACACATGCTCTCTCTTTGTCTTTGTCTCTAAAAAATAAATAAATAAAAATTAAAAAAATTAAATCACAATGATCATAACTGTTACCATGGTGCCTATGTTCACATAATAAAGTTAGGTGAGGCTACTATAAACAGTCAAATCCAAACTTTGTTGCACACATACACATACAGGCAAACATAATAATGGACCACATTAAACTGCTGAATATTATTTTGCCTGAGTATGTTAGATTATGTATGTTTTAAAACTTTATTTTTTTTGGCATTTATAATTGTCTTCAATAAATATGTTTGACTTAAAATATAGAGGGAAGAAATATATCCTTTAAAAAGTGGTTTCCATACAATCTCTTCAACACTAGTTAAGAAATTCACTAAACAAATGGATTTCTACTGTCCTCAACAATCAAAAACCCCAGCAAGTCCCGGGAAAGGGAAATATGACTTCCAGAGTTTCCACAATATATTTTTTAAATGTCTAGTTTTCAACCAAAAAATTATAAACCGTAAAAAAGAAGAAAGTATGACCATTCAAAGAAGTAAATTAAATTATCAGGAACTATCCTGAGGAAACCCAGGCATTAAACTTAAGGGAAAAATTTTTTTTAAATTGCCTTAAATAGACTTAAAGAGTTAAGGGAAAATATGAGCAAAAACCCCCACATGCAATTAGGAAAATAAGTATGAACAAAAGGAGTATATCAATAAAGAGATAGAAATTATACAAAGAAGTCAACTGGAAATTTGGATTGAAAGGAACAAAAACTGACATGAAAAATTCAGTACAGGGGTTCAAGAGCATATTAAGCAGGCAGAAGACAGAGTCATCAAACTAAGTAGATAAGAAATGAAATCATTGTGTCTAAGAAGCAGAGAGAAGAAAGAAAAATGAACAGGACCTAAGGATCATGTGGGACACCATCAGGTAACCAAGATAATTTTTATAGAGGTCCCAGAAGGAGAAGAGGTGATAGTAGGAAGGGAGTGGAAGGGAGAGAAACAGCTGAGTCTGACACAGGGCTCAATTTCACAAATCCTGAGATCATGACCTGGGCTGAAATCAAGAGCCAGACTCTTAACCCGCTAAGTCACCCAGGTGCCCAGAAGGAGACTCACTTTAGATCCAAATCCACAAGTAACTTGAAAGCGAAAAGGTGAACAAAGACAGTCTATGCAAACAGTAACCAAAAGAGATCTGGTTAGCTATACTAATATTAGGAAACATAGGCTTTATGTAAAAACTGTTATATGAGACAATATGAATCATATGGGTCAATAAATCATGAAGATATATTAATTATGAATATATATGCATAAAACAGAGCCAAAATATGTTTAAAAATTGACAGAAGTAAAAGGAGAAATAGATAGTTCTATACTAATAGTTTGAAGACTTCAATATACCACTTTGAATAATGGATAGAATACCTAGGGTGAAGATCTTGAGGAAATAGAGAAGTTGCACAAACACCGTAAACCAAACAGACATAAAAGACTTACATATAGCACCCTATCTCACAAAAGAATCATATTTTTCTCAAGTGAAAATAGATCATTACCATAATAGATTATTTGTTAGTTCAGAAATCAGCCTCAATAAACGTCAAAGGTTTGAAATGATACAAAGTACATTCTCTGACCACAATGGAATGAAGCTTGAAATGCATAACAGAGGAAAATTAGAAAGTGACACATATGTGCAAATTAAACAACACAATCTTCTTTTTAAATTTTATTTTAGACAGAGAGAGAACAAGCAGGGGAGGGGCAGAGAGAGACAGAGAGAGAGAGAGAGAGAGAGAGAGAGAGAGATTGAGAATCTCTTGATCTCACAGCTGTGGGATAATGATCTGAGCCAAAATCAAGAGTCAGATACTCAACCAACTAAGCCACCCTTAGTGGCTTACTAACACACTCTTAATTAACCAATGTGTCAAAGAAGAAATTACAAGTGGAATTAAAAAATGCATACAAAAATGCAAATGAAAACACAACATACCAAAACTTATAGGATGCAGTGAAAGAAGTCCTCAGAATGACATTTATGGCTATAAATGTCTACATTACAAAAATAAAAATCTCATTAATAACCAAACTTTACACCTTGAAAAGCTATAGTTTACTATAAGAGAGCAAACTAAATCCAAATATAGCAGAAGGAAGAAAATAATAAAGATCAGAATGGATATGAACTAAAAAGAGGATAGAAAAACAATAAAATTCATAATACCTAAACTTTTTCCTTGGAGAGAGAACCAAATTGGAAAAAAAAAAAAAATTAGCTAGATTGATAGGCTAAAAAAAAAAGAGAGAGAGAAGACACAAATGACCAAAATCAGGAGTGAAGTGGCGCCTCAATGGCTCAGTCGGTTAAGTGTCCGACTTCGGCTCAGGTCATGATCTCCTGGTTCGTGAGTTTGAGCCCCGCGTCTGGCTCTGGGCTGACAGCTCGGAGTCTGGAGCCCACTTCAGTTTCTGTGTCTCCCTCTGTCTGCCCCTCTGCTGCTTGCACTCTGTCTCTCGCGTTGTCTCAAAAATAAATAAACATTAAAAAAGATTTTTTAAAAAAAATCAGGAGTGAAAATGGAGACATTAATATTGAGCTTATAGAAAATTAAAGATTATATGATATTATGAATAATTGTATGCCAGAAAATTAGATATTGTAAATAATAGAATTTATCAAAATTGGTTCAAGAATAAATAGAAGATTTCAACAAATTTATAACAAGTAAGGAGATCGATCTGTAATCAAAACTTTCTGGAGGAGAAAAGCCCAGAACCAGATGGCTTCTTTAGTGTATTCTACTAAACATTTAAAGAAGAATTAATAATTCTCAGGGCGCCTGGGTGTCTCAGTCCATTTAATGTCCGACTTGGGCTCAGGTCGTGATCTCACGGTTCACGGGTTTGAGCCCCGCACCAGGCTCTGTGCTGACAGCTCCTAGCCTGTAGCCTGCTTCAGATTCTGTCTCCCTCTCTCTCTGCCCCTCCCCCCACTTGTGCTCACTCTCTTTCTCTCTCTCTCAAAAATAATAAATGAACGTTTATAAACATTAAAAAAAAAAAGAATTGACAATGCTTATCTAACTCTTACAAAAAAGTAGAAGGAGAAACACCTCCTAACTTTTTCTGTAAGGCCAGCTGTACCCTGATATCAAAGTGAGGTAGAGACAATAAAAGAAATTAGAGAATACAGAACATTTATGATACAGAGAATTGCAGAATATAGAATCGTTATGAATAAAGATTAAGTAATACTCAACAAAATACTACCACACCAAATGCAATAGCATATTGAAAGAATTGTATACGATTAACAAGTGAGATTTATCACAGGCATGCAAGGGTGGTTTAACATAAAGAAAATCAATCAATGTAATCCACCACATTAATAGAAAATATTACAGAAAAAATAATCATCTTAATTGATATAGAAATGCTATTTGACAAACTGAACACCCTTTTATGATAAAAAACAGCCTTTCATGATAAAAATGAAGAATAGAATGGGGGTTTCCTAACAGAATAAAGGCATTTATGCAAAACCTGCAGCTAACATAATACTCAGGTTAGAACGAGAATTCAGAAATAAACCCACATTATTATGGCCAATTAAATTTAAACAAGGATGATAATCCATTTAAAGGGAAAATATAGTCTCTTCAACAAATGGGCGGGTGCAAATGGATTTTCACATGTAAAAGAGTTTCACATGCATCCTTACCTCACACCATAAACAAAAGTTAACTCAAAATGGATCAATGACCTGAATATGTAAACTAAAATTCTAGAAGAAAACTTAGGGGCAATCTTCATGATTTTAGATTTAGCAACATATTTTAAATATGACCCTAAAAACCCCTGTAAGAAAAGAAACAATATAGCTTGTAGTTGTAATTGCATTGACACAATCTTACCCAATTTATCAACAGACTATGTAAATCTCAAGTGGATTTTCACATGTCATATGGCAAACTCAAGATTCAGTACAAAGATGGAAAAATAGCTGAACCATATTTGATGATTGGAAAGGTTAATTTTGGCTGATGTCTGCCTCAGTGATTTGGAACATCTGTGAAATGTATGCTGTTAATGCTTTTGATGTGTTTGAGTCCCAGGAGAACTGTTATAAATTAAGCAGAAGCCTAACTTTATTTTTGATCTTGGAATATAAATTTTCTAAGAATAAGGTAATTCAGAATGCAAGCTAGAATCAACCCCTTTTATAATGCTTTCTGATTTCATCAGTTATTGTATGATCAGCTATTGTGTATTAGGCAATTACTGAAACACTGGGCTTCGGTCCTTGGAGCTTACATCCCACTCTTAATAAATTTGCTATGAGGGATAAAAGCTGTAAAAGACCTGCTTAGTTACTGGCAGAGAGCAAGCATGAGATTCAGTTGTCTTCTGAATCTCTATCTACAAAATCAGGAATATAATAGCTCCTTTAACTGTTGCGATGGTAAAGATGACATAATCTACATGAAAGCATGTTACAGTATCTTAACATTCAAAAATGGTAACTCTCACTTTTCAGTGCCTACCATATTCATGTCTTAAAATGAATGAATAAATAATACAATAACTTGTGAGTAGGAGTCTAAAAGGGCAAATATTATCAATAGATTTTAGTGTTTGGGGAAGAATATAAGACATAGACAAAACCTGAGCACATATGCTGATATTTGTGACTTGAGGTGATTTTTTTATACATTTATTCCATGCATGCATGGTCAATTTTCAAGATGTATGCTTTGGAATTTGTTCAGGGATCGGTATAGCAAGAACTGTGTCCTGATTATTTAGGCACCCTTTGTATCGATGGGCTCCCTCAGAGATGCCTCAATCTTCCACCATGTTTCTTTTTGCTTGGATATTACTGTTTCAGCTCAACACTGCTTTTGCTCTCCATTTTCAGTAGTCATAGCTTAATGGCCACTAATGATAGCGAAATCACTTTGGTCTCTTAGGTACACATACCGTCTCCTTAGATCAATCTGTACTTCTCTCCTGCTTGATGCCAACTCCCCCAGCTCCAGCCAATCAAGAGTTGCACAGACCCTTCATTTTTCTGAATGAATGTTTTATAAAATCAAATCAAGTTCTATTAGGTTTCCTTCACCTTCTTTCTCCAACAAAATTAGCTGGATGGAAAAGAGGAAGTATTCCTTAGTCTTCAATTATTTATTCATTTTGTGTTTCCTAAACCCTTCAGTTTATGATTAAAAAGGCAGAAAAACTGTATGACCTTGAGAAAGTTATTTAACTTGTCTGTGTTTCAATTTCCTCATACACTTACAACATTTAAAATAATGTTTAGAATCTAGTAAGCACTACAGAAGTGTAATTAATTATTATTATGACCCAGCTTAGCACACTTCCTAAGAGGTCCTCTTCCCCAGTTGTAGCCACTCGTCTCTATACAGCATGTGTGTGCATGCATGTATGTGTGTTAAGCCCACTAGGTGCAAATAGGAAATATCCTCTCTTAATTACTTATTTATTCGAGAATGGGCTCATCAACCCTGCCCAAATGAAGAGAGACATTGAAGGCTATTCAAAATCAATGTGAATGTCAACACACTTAGACAAATGGCCAACCTGCTTTGTGATAAGCACAATGAACAAATCAATGAAACCCATTAGAAGGTACTGAAGAATAATAAATTATAAAGAGATAAATAACATTTCAGCAATGGTTTGGCCCTGAGATTTTGAATTGAAGGTGTCAGAATTGGAAACTCCTCAGATATTCCCTGTATAACTTAAGTCATGGCAAAATATATGAATCATTTTAAAAAGATCATAATTTCTCTATATGAACAAAGTGTATTGGTCAATTTGCATGTAAACATTCCTGTCTGTAAACTCACCGAAGCATGCAGCAAGAGCACTGTCCTGTCTGTCAATGTGGTCTCCCTCAATCCCACCTCCTGTTTATGGACATAAATGAGAAAATGTTGAGTCAGAAGACTTAAGCCATCATTACCACAAATGTACAAACAACCCAGAAAGTTGTCCTGACCTCGTGGTTGAGAAAAAGGTAGTATTTCATTTTAGAATATGTGTTAACTTCTAGTTATTTTCCCATAACCATCTTTTTTAGTGTGCTTATAATAAAAGTTCTAGCAGTATGTGGTCAATGGAAGACCAGCTACAACTTTGGCTAATTGAAAAGGACTTAAATAGTTATTCATATTTACCTTGCTAAAACATCCAGGGGAATTTGCATTTCAACAGGGGATAAGACTTACATCACAGAAGTGAATCTATGATGTTACAAGTGGAGGCATCAGTGAACAAGTCAAGGAGGAACTGGGGCTACACAAGGCATGGCCACTTTCCCTGAAATCACATGTCTTATTCAGGTACCACATTTCTTCTTTCAATAAGGCTAGAGTAACTCTGGTTTTTGGATTAAAATGTTGTCAATCTGCACATAGCCTTCTGGAATTTTGTACCCAATTAAACCATCTGTTGGTGCCCTGGAGCACACCCACCTACAAATTTCTCAGTTAATGAGTTGCTCAGTGGTTTCAGTAAAATTTCTTCCTCAAGGACAATGCCTTGTGCAGTTAAAAAGCCTGAAACTACTGGAGCATAGAGAAAACACAAAAATATGTGCTTTTTATACTGTAAAAGGGTCAGTGTCAAAACAAGTGTGAGAAAAATAGATTTGTTCGGTTCAGCAAATGGGTGTTCTCTTCATGGCATTTCCAAATTTACCAATTTAAGAAAAAAATTAACACAGTCTTGAGACAGGATCCTCCATTTCATTGTAGAAGCTGCCTTCTCTGACAGTTATGAAAAATATGTCATACAAGGCATCTTCACAAGTGGTGAGATTCTGCTTACTGATAAATTTATGATGCACAGGAAGCAGGTGTATGGTGGAGAAATTGTTCTTCAGGTTTTGTGTATGAGGGTTCTGCAAAGAGTTATTGATATATTACTGAGAGAAAGTGTGTGAGAGAGAGGGACAAGGAAGGGTGTGGAGAGAAAAAGTAAAAAAAAAAAATAGAAAGAAGGGAGGATAGAAATAAAAATAGGAAGTAGAAGATATAGGGAAAAGTCTAGGAAAAAGGAATCACCCCTTTATCAAATTACTAACTCAAGCTTTTGCTAACCTAGGGATTTTAATATATTCATCTTATATTTAGGCTTAAGTAATAATATCTTTTTAAATTGAAGTATAGTTGACATAAAACAGTGTATTTGTATCAGGTGTACAACACAGTGATTTGACAAGTTTATATGTTATGGTATGCTCACCACAAGTGTAGCTATCATCTGTCACCATACAACACTATTACAATACCATTGATTATATTTCCTATGCTGTACCTTTCATTCCTATGACTTATTCATTCCATAACTGGAAGACTGTACCACCCATCTGCTTTCCCCATTTGCCCACCCCCCATCCTATCCCCTCTGGCAACTGTCAAATAATATCTTTTAATACATGTTTACCTTTCCAACACACAATTAAATGTAGGAAGGTACTTCTTAAAGACATCTTTTCTATAAACCAACTATTTAGCCTTACCTATTTTTTTTTTGCCAAAACTAATGCTGAGAATCAGTTCACAGATTAATGATTCACTATCACCATAGTTAGAAGAAAATTTTGTGACCAAAGAAAAATTTTCAGCATTACGCTAGAAACCTATATAGACATTTATATAGACACAGGTTTACAAATAAGTTTCATCATATATACTAACTCTCAATTGTAGATAGTAGCTGACTGAGAGTTGAATTGGGAGAGAGACTGAGGTCAAGGACAAACACAGAAGAAATGGCTGACAAGTCTTCCATGGGCATAAGAAGGAGAATTGTGCCATATGTCCCAGGTATTTGTGATCTGTTCTAGCACTGCATTCTCCAAAAGAGTAGCCACTAACCACATGTAGCTATTGAGTACCTGACATATGGCTAGTCCAAATTGAGACAAGCTATGTGTATAAAATTCTCACTGGATTTCAGACCTAGTACTCAAAACATGTAAAATATCTAACAATTTTTATAGTGATTACAGGTTAAAATGTTTTTTTTTAATGTGACTACTAGAAAAATTAAAACTATGTATATGGCTCACATTATAATTCTATTGGGCAAAATTTGCCTAGAAAATCAACTCAAATGGTGTTATTTTTTTAATGTTTATTTATTTTTGAGAGAGAGAGAGAGACAGCATGAGCAGGGGAGGGGCAGAGAGAGATGGAAACACAGAATCCAAAGCAGGCCCCAGGCTCTGAGGTGTCAGCATGGATCAGACGTGGGGCTTAAACTCATGAGTCATGAGATCACAACTTGAACTGAAGTTGGACACTTAACCGACTGAGCTACCCAGACATCCCAACCCAAATGGCCGTCTTATTGATCATGTCAAACACATATATAATTAATATCCTTTCATTTTTTCTACATGGGTCCCATACTATAAATACTATATTAACTTTTTTGTACTAAGAAGATCTGACTGCAGCATATATATATTAAAAAAAAGAATAGTTAACATTTGCTAAGCATTTATGATGTCCCACAATCCTATATTATAATCTGATTGATAAATGAGGAAACAGGCTTAGTGTGCTTAAGTAACTCACCAAAGTTGTCAGTCTAATAAGCAGCAGACATGTGATCTAAATCCTAGTCGTCTGTCATAACTTCTGGGCTAGTCTCCCTGTTTTAGGCTTATAAAATGTGTAAATGCATTCAGTATTATAACGGATTCTAGGAAATTCTTAAATATTTCAAAATGGCACAACTCAAGTAAATCATGATTCCCATCTTGTGGTATCTGGTTTGTAAAGACTTTAGGACATCACATAAATGACTTTGTCTCAAAAAACTGTGAGAAATAAATTTCTGTTGATTATAAGCCACCCAGTCTATGGTACTTTGTTATAGCAGCCCAAACTGACCAAGACAATCACTAATAATTCCGGGTCAGTGTGGGCCTCTGTGTGTGTAACACTTGTCAAGGGTTAAATATAACATGTAATCTATGCTATAACCTAAAGAATTAAAACTTTGTTATTTTAACCCTTTTCCCCCCAAAAATTACCTCTAACTTTTCCCCTTAAAGCATATCTCACTGATCATAATCTCTTCATAAGTAAGTTAAAATTCATAAGCATTAATTATTTAACTGCATTTGCATATAGGTGAGCCTTCAAGGATCATTGAAATATATTAACATTAGCATATATGAGTGAGAGGACAACTATCTTTGACAAAAGAAAATGGATGGGGGATTTGGCTAATAGAACAGGCTAACATTCTATCTTCCCTTAGAGTGACAAACCTCCACATGTCTCTTCTCACCTCTCCCTCTCTCACCCTGCCTCAAACACACAGAGGTAGTAGTTCAGTTTGAATATCTGTCTTCTTGTCCTTGCCTTGGACTTATTATGCGTTGGTGGACATATCTAGCAGAGCTCATGATTCAATCATTTTTAGATAATAGTATATGTTTGTCAAAACTACTTGGCTTAAACTCTAAAATAAATTGTGTCACATTCACTCACTCACTTTGAGGTACCTGTGTGGAAATTAACCAGGGGTAGTTTCTTTCAATTTCCTTATTTACTGCAGATTTATTCACTACAAAAAAATGTAGTCCAATATAAAATGTATCTATCTCAAATATGTCTTCTCTAAGTAAATAACACACTAATTTGAAGTAGGGAAGAAAGGCCATGATGTATTAACTCGTAGGTGGGTTTCCATGATGGTCACGTAGACATGGATATTCACTGTCTTACAGAAAGTGGCCTAGGCCAACACTGCAGAGTAGACGCCTTAAGCAAGATCAGAACCTTCTTCCAGAACATATAGAGAATTGGTGGGGTATCATTGCCATAGGACTAAATGTCAAAGAGCTGTGAAATTTCAGGGATTTTATACTTGGAAAATTTCAATATGTTGGTCTTAGATTGGTATGGCTTGGTATTGATAAAGGTGCTATGATTGGAGCTTGGAGTCAGACTCAAAATTCATACACACAAACAATCTAAAATGTCTAGAAAGTATTAACCTCCCTCGCCCTTTAAAAAGTCCCAGGCTGGTTGATTCTCTTTTCTCCTCTATTTACATTTTGCTACGTCTTCTCTGTTTTTCTCACCTTTTTCAATAGATCTCACCTTTTTTTAATAATCTCTAATTATCCTTGGGGTGCCTGGATGTCTCAGTTGGTTAAGCATCCGACTTTTGCTCAGGTCATGATCTCAAGGTTCATGGGTTCAAGACCCACATCAGGCTAGCTGCTGTCAGCACAGAGCCCACTTTGGATCCTCTGACTCCCTCTCTCTGGCCATCTCCTGTGTTCACACATGTTCTCTCTCTCAAAAATAAATAAACATTAAAAAATAAAATAAAATCTCTTGTTATTTTTATACCAGCTTACTTTATCCTACATAATTGTTACTTAGGTTAGATCTTAAATATTATAAAACAAAACAGATAGTAAGGTCTAGTAAGTCTATAATCCCAATAGATTGTACAAAACTAAATTACTTAAATACATTGTGTCTGAAAATGTGGAGATGGCTCTATTCCTTAGTGATATCTATTTTCCTCAATCCTCATTGCTAAAGAGATTTTTATTATTTTTCATGTTACAGATATTTATATATGACCATTTAAAATTCAGTGTCTTCAGTAACTGAATTTATGGAGAGTTCTACTGTAGAAAAACTGACCTCACTTCCCCTGCAGCTAAACTATATTCAGATACAATTTGACTTTTTTTTTTCAAGGACAATTTACATTTATTTGCTGATGACTCTGACTAAACATACTTCAAACACAGCAGAAGTTAAAGAGTCTGTCAGGTGAACTATCCTTTTCTTGCCAACAGCTAAAGTGGTCAGTGAAGAGTAATCTGAGCATCATCTTCAAGCTGAGGCCCTGGTTCTGGGCAAACAGCTGGGGGGTGGACCTGGTCCTTTTGGCCTGGGTACGGGTCTCCGAGGAACTACTCCTTATTCCCATACTTGTGCTTGATGTGTTTCCACAGCTTCCTCTCGCTGATACGTTTGTAGATCGTACCCACACATCGGTTGAAGAGTGGTGGAAGAACAAGGCGCCCACCGCTACCGTGAGGGCAAAGGTGGAGGTCCTTTGGAACAGCCCGGAGTATAACCTCCAAGTGAACATCGGCCGCCATGTTTCTCCGCTGTTGAGCCCCAGACGCAATTTAACTCTTAATGCAGTTTGCAAAAAGAGTTTATTTATCTGGCGGTGATGGTTGTCCATATTGTATGGTTTGAGAAAGAGAAGAAAAGAATACCCCACCAAAAATTAAAAGTGCCACTTTTATGCCATAATGTGAGGAGTTATACTTAATCACTATAAGTGGTTACTACACTCAATTAAATATTGCCTTGTATGCACTCTTATTTTTGAACTGAAAAAAATAACCATTTATCAATTTAGGGTGCTGTTGTTGATTTCTATAAAACAAGAAGATTCTAAAATGGATGAAAGTATTGTTGCATACCAGGGCAGGGAAGAAATAGATATAATTTGGGGACCAAAAGGGAGTTCTAAACAATTAAAAACAATTTTCTCCATTTTACTAAAGGAAAGTAAGGGATGGGTGAGGAAGTGGTTTGCTGTACCTTCATATATTTGCTGAAATATGAATGAAATCTTGCCATTTGCAATGACTTGGACAGAGCTAGAATGTATTATGTATGTAGAATGTATTATGCTAACACATAAGTCAATCAGAGAAAGACAAATACCAAAGAATTTCATTCACATATAGAATTTAAGAAACAAAACAGATGAGCATAGGGGCAAGGATATGTGGCAGGGAAGAGAGGGAAACAACCACAAGAGACTCTTAATGTTAGAGAACAAACTGTGGGTTGGTTAAAGGAGGTGGATGGGAGATGGGCTAGATGGGTGATGGGTACTAAAGGAGGGCACTTGTGATGGACACAGGGTGTTGCATGTAAGTGATGAATCACTGAATTCTACTCCTGAAACCAATATTGCACTGTATGTTAGCTAACTAAATTTAAATAAAAAAAAGAAATGGATCTTAAAATAGAAAGCTTGTCATTTATAAAAGACTACTTATGGTCTTGGGGCGCCTGGGTGGCTTGGTCCATTAAACATCCAATTCTTGATTTCGGCTCAGGTCACGGTCTCACAGTTGTGAGATTGAGCCCCATGTTGCGCTTTGTGCTGACAGCATAGAGCCTGCTTAGGATTTTCTTTCTCTCTCTGTCTCTCTCTCTGTCTCTCTTTCCTCACCTGATTCTCTCTCTCTCTCTCTCTCTCTCTCTCTCTCTACTTTCTCTCTTTCAAAATAAATAAATAAACTTAAAAAGAATTTCTTATGGTCTTTCTTCGTATTTAAGATTTTAATTTTCAGGTAATCAAATGAGTCGACCTTTTATTTTATGACTTCTAGGTTTTGTGTCTAATTTTGAGTGTTGCTATCACATGTATTTTCATGTATTCATAAATTATATCTTTATTTAATCTGAATATTTATCTTATGCTGTAAGACACATATTTTTTTGAACAGATAACAAATTGGCCCAAGATCATTTATTGAGTAACCATTATTTTCCTACTGATTAAAATAGACATTATCTTGTTCTAAACAATTATACAGACATGAGTTGACTTATGTAAAATGACATATTTTCTGTTGATATACTTTTCTTTTTCATAAACATGCTGTAACTCTAACATAAATTAATAAACTGTGATAAAGAATTGTGTTGGAAAAAATAAAATAAAATATCAAATTGCAACTAATGAAGAAAACACATTACTTTATATTTTCTTCAGTAATTTCTGTTGACAGATTGCTTCCACTCCCCTTTAGGTGGACTGATTTATGCCTAGACTGACTATTACCATCTGCTATTTTTTCCTTTCCTATGACCTGTTTTATTTTCAAGGCACCCTTTTCTTATGTTTAACTCCTTGGTAAACATAAAACACCCATGTCCAGTTGGCTATAACCCTGCTACCTTATACCTTAACACCTAAAGAATTCTACCTGTTTTCTCCAACTTTAGCTTCTGCTGGAGTTGAGAGAATAGAAGGAGGGGACATAAGACAATAGTTATATCCAGACTCCACTTCAAAAACAATCCCAATCACAAAAGAAGGGGAGAACTTTGTGAGATGACTTTCTCTTCTTGCATACAATTAACTTACAATTAAGTCATTTTCTCTGTAATTATTATAAAACCAGATGGCCTCCCAAACTGAGGACACTCTTAACATGAATGAATTCTATTCAAATTTCTTTCTACTCACAATGTCTATATTAAATTCATACCAGAGATCAGATACTATAATAGAAACCAAGGCTACGAGAGATTAAAAAAATTCAGCGCCTTCTCTCAAACTTTACAGCCTACTCGGTTGCCCAAATATGCAAAATGTTGGGCACACTCTCCAAAACCTTGGAGAAGGGAAAAGTGCATTTTCTGACTCCCCACAGTGGGGCAATTAAATTCTGTGTTCTGTATAGCCCATGGAGAATAGAAACTCACCCTTGTGGAGAAGCAGAGAAACAAGTCTGTCTTTGACACAATGAGTTCGAATGGAGGTTTGGAGACATATCAACTCTCAGGGTGTCTTAGTCTTCTCAGGATGCTAGAAGAAAATACCATATAGTGGGTGAATTAAACAACAGACACTTATTTCTCCCAATTCTGGAGGCTGGGAAGTCTAATATCAAGGTGCCAGTGGTTTCAGGTCTTGATGAGGGCCCTTTTCTAGGCAGGTGGTCACCTTTTCGCAGTGTCCTTACATGGGTGGGGGCGTAGAAGGGAGGGAGAGGGAGAGTTAGAGGGGGAGGAAGGGAGAGGAGGAAGGAGGGGGAGAGGGAGAGGGGGAGGGAGAGGACGATGCTTTGGTCTCTTTTTCTTCTTACAAGGACACAAATCCCATTATGGAGGCTTCACTGTCCATGACCTCATCTAAACCTAGTACTTCTAAATGGCCCCAAATCCAAATAGGGCTTCAACATATAATTTTGAGATTGGGGCTTCAACATATAAGGGCTTCAACATATAGTTTTGGATTGACAAAAATAGTCATTTCATAACACAAGGGTTTACCTACAACAATATAAGGCAATCCCTATGGAGCCACGCCAGTTTCATATGGAAATTATGTTTCTGCTGAGATTCAAAGGCAATTGAAATGATAACACAAAGAAAATTTACAAACTTATCCTTCTCAACCCCTATATCCATACTGAGGTTGAGAGTATCAAATGCTTGAAATTTGAAAATTTGGAGGGAACTTATCCTGCCCCCTTCAATAAAACTTAGGAAGACAGCTTTAACAACTCAAGGAAATTGCAGCAATATAAAGGGATATTTTTCTGAAGAATGTGCAAAAGCACCAGTTGGGAGTGAGTGAGAAAGAGCTGGTTTAAATGTCTACAAAATCCATAGAGTGCTCCACACCTAGATAACTAAAATCATTTTATTAAAACTTTCTTTATATATATATATACATGTATATATATATATATACACACACATATATACACACATACACACACACACACACTCACACACACACACACACACACACACACATATGCATTTGAGAGAGAGAATATGAGTAGGGGAGAGGGGGAGAGAGAGAGAGGAGAGAGTGAATATCAAATAAGCTCCATGCTCAGGGTGGAGCCTAACTCAGGGCTCAATCCCACAGCCCTGGGATCATGACCTGAGCCAAAATCAAGAGTCAGATGCTCAACCGACTGAGCCACCCAAGCACCCCTACAAACTTTCTTAAATAAGAGTATTCCTGCTTCCTTGAAGAAGTCACAGCCATAGTTAGCAAGATGTAGAAGGGGGAACAGAAGTACTAGGTGAGAAAAGTAAGAAGCTAATCACCTGATCTTTTGCTGAACTGAACCCTCAGATAATCACCTGAACCTTTAGCATTAGACTTTATTGCGGCAATGGAGAAGTTTCAACTTTAAATCAAGGTATGATTTTGGAATATTCTGAGAAGACATTTTATTTAATGAGTTGAGACTGTGATTTGTACTTAAAGTGACTATGAAACTTTTATTATCTAAGAATAAGTAGAAATGTATGGCTCCTTAGTAGGAAAAAAATTCACTCTTCCTCCTGTGTCTCCCTTACTCTGACACGACTACCACACTCATAGCACTTCTGACACCAGGTGTGTGGAGTTTTTCCCTATCAAGCAATCCTGTAATAACAACTGGGTGTCTTACAATTTTATCCAATTCTGATACTACCTGTGGGATATAGCATTGGATTCCACAGGTTTAGGGCTTAGCCCCAGTGCACTGTCCCCCACTTCAGATGCCAATTGCAAATCCAGGTTGTCACCTGTTGCTCCTGAACAACTGGCTATAAATTGGAGATTCTCATAATCCCCTCCTCAGTTTGAATATTTTGGTAGAGCAGTACAGAGAATTTAGGGAAACAGTTTACTGTTTACTGGTTATTATACAAGGACATAATAAAGGATACAGATGACCATCCAGATGGAAGGGATGTTTGGGACAAGTTATGTGGGAAGGGAGTGGAGCCTCCATGCCCTCTCTGGATGTATGACTCTCCCAGAACCTTAATATGTTCACCATCCCAGAAGATTTCTGAACTCCACACTTTGGGGATTTTTATGGAAGTTTCATCACATAGGGATGGTCGATCATTAGCTCCATTTCTAGCCCCACTCCCCTCTCTGGAGGATGAGGGATGGGACTGAAAGTTCCAAGTGTCTACTTTACAACTTGGTCTTCCTGTTGACCAGCCCCCATGTAGGAGCCCATGAAGAGTCACCTCATTAGTACAATAGGCATTCATTCTGGTCACCCAGGAAATCCCAAGGGATTTAGGGACACACACACACACACACACACACACACACACACACACACACCATGTAAGGAACCTGGGTTAAAGACCAAATGTTGGAACAAAAGAAGCTTATATGGTCTTATTAGGAAATTACTGGAGTTTTAGGAGCTCTGTACCAGGAACCAGCGATAGAGACGAATACATATTTTCTTCTATTATTTCACAGCATCTTATCTGGTTTATATCCAGGGAATGAGGACAATCTAGTGCTTCTGACTATATTCAAATGGAGAGCAGGAATATACTCCTTAATAAGTATATCCCATAGATGGAGCTGGTTAAATGTAATGGCTACATATTTATTACTGCATCAGTAAGTCTAAAGCAGGCTGACCACAACATACCACTTGGTACAATTGATTTATTGAAGACTCACAACTCTTCACAGGTTTAAATGAGAAACCATTTGATTTTTCCAATAACTGCTTGGCAATTCTATATAAACCCCCTTCCTATTGATTCCTTTATAACTTGTGACTAAATTCCATAATGCCAGTCACTTCAATTGATTCAAACCATCTTATTTCAGTTTCAAAATCCAGTTCTGTTCATTTTTAAATTTCATTTAAGATACTTCTGTTCCTCTACCTGTATTTTAGGCGAGATCTGTCTGTGGTTTTAGCTGCTTGGAGTCTTGAGGTGAGGATGAAGTGGGGTAAGATAATTTCTTCACTTTCCTGATCTATTTTTCTGTCTCCCATGCACCCTTTCTGTAATTGGGCAAGGAGAGGGAAGAGGGAAACAGGTGTAGATGAATGGGCACATTTCTTCCTTTGTAAAATGGATGGCTAAACATATTGTCTGTTTGGCCAAATGCTTGTGAGTTGTTTCAAGAACCCTAATGTTCCAGGTTTCTGATCTGAGGATCCAGTTTGTTACCATTCCATTTCAGCTCTTTGTTCGTGCTCTAAAGATAAATCCAATCCAAAACACTATCATCTGTATCAGTCAGATTCCCAGCATAGAATAGTCTCAAAAGGAGTAGTGAAAAAGTATAATGAATTAACTATTTACACACCTGTGCACTGGATTCAGGGAGCCAACAAGGATATTGATGCACCCAGGGATCTGAAAGCTGTTACCACCCCCAGTCCTGAAGAGCAAAATAAAGAAACAGTGTTACTGAATTTCAGTGAGAGTTGGAGTTGTGCAGATGAAATTCATCTGGCAGGGGCTATGGCTTTAGTCCCTGGAAGAGACCTCTTAATAGGAGCTATGGTTTAGGTAGAGGAACACAGTCACTGCCAAACCAGATGTGACAGGCATGGTGCTAGGGGATAAATTTTCCTTATTTTAATTCTTTTTGCCTTCTTATGTCCCACAGATGCCTCTCATGGGGGGGAACTCACTTGGATACCAGAAGATAAGGGAACCTGTTTGATGCATTATGTCATATGCTAGAGCAGAGAAGAATAAAAAATGTATCTGGAGAGGTAAACAAAATACACATCTCAACTCTCTTCTTGTCTTATTCATTCCGTGAGTGGCTTACTTGGTAAATCAAAGTAAGATGGCTCAGCCCAGGTCATGATCTCATGGTTCATGAGTTTGAGACCCACATCGGGCTCTCTGCTGTCAGCACAGAGCCTACTTTAGATCTTCTATTTGCCCCCCTCTCTCTGCTACTTCCCAGCTCACTCTCTCAAAAATAATAATAAAAACATTAAAATCAGATGGTTCAAGTTCAGCTACTTCTGATGCTGTCCAATTAACTTGGGGAAATCCATAGATAAGCCACATCAGAGAGCACAGAGAGCAATGTGTGTGTCCTGTTTCTTAACTCCTCCATCTCTCTACCTCAGGAGCCCAAGGTTCTCTGAAAACCCAGAGGTGCAATGATTTTCAGAGAAGGACACTTAAAAGACCTTGGTTTATTTCCATACACTGAGAGTGATTCTGTCCTGCTATTGGGGGAAGACAAGCCCTGCAATTTTCTCTCCAAAAGGGGGTATAATAAAAGGAGTAACTTTTCTCTAGAAATCTGCAAGCACATCCCACAAACTATTTGATTTCTGAATGCTGCCCGGGCATGAACCAAGGGGCAAGGGGGGTGGCATGGATGATGGAGTACATATTTCTAAATTGGAACACTGAAAATGATGCCCCTCCCTTGCTGGTGATCCAATTCATTCAAGATACAAGGAATGGCATCCTTGTTCAGGTACAATTTTCAGGCATCAGGAAAGAAGAACACTGTGAGAAGCCACACTTCTAGAGATAAGAAGGAGAGATCTGCAGGCTGAGAGATTCAAAAGTGGACGGTAAAGAAAAAGAAAAACTGGTGTAGGAACTTAGAACTTAGGACAGAAGCTATTTCTTTTCTGAATTCCATACTGCCTGCATCTCACTGCTATTGATATAATCATATAATGGTAAGTTGGAGTGCCCTTAGAGATACTCTATTTTTAAGACAGAGAAATTTAGATCGATCTAAAAGTTTATGATTGCATAATTTTTCTGATGAAGATTCTCACTCTTACAGCAAATATTTTATGACTTTTTAAGATATATATATCTTATATATCCAAGAATATTGTGACATCCTTGAAGGGAGAACGTTCTTCTTCCTGTGTGTTCCATCAGCCTTAATCTCACTCTGGGGAGTAAATAAGTGCTAAATAAAATTTGACCAACTGTATGTAATAGGCAGTGGGTGTACTGCTGATAATTCCAGTTTCTAAGAATTTAGAGGTGTTTCTTTATTATCAAATGTATCCTTATTACTAATGGCTCATCTTGCCATACTCGACTCTAAACATTTGGCTCTAACTTGGGGTCAGGAAACATCCTTATATTTTATACGGAAGTTTGCATATTTGTCTACTTTTGAGGAAAAGAAATTTGCTTTGAATCTTTTGTTTGCAATCATATTTCAAGGGAGTAGGTAATACAAAATATATAACAACACAATTTTGTAGTGAAAGAAGATTTTAGGGGTAGAAAACTGTATTAAAGTTTGAGAGACTGAAAGTCTATGATTCTATACTGACACTGCAACCAATTACCTCTGATTTTTGCATTTCTTTTGTTAAATAATAGCTTCTCTCTTCCTGACTCTTTAAATCTTTTTTTTTTATGTTTATTTCTTACTGAGAGACAGAGAGAGACAGAGCATGAGCATGGGAGGGGCAGAGAGAGGAGACACAGAATACGAAGCAGGCTCCAGGCTCTGAGCTGTCAGCACAGAGCCCTACGCAGGGCTGGAACTCACAAACTGCAAGACCTTCAACCTGAGTCGAAGTCGGATGCTTAACTAACTGAGCCACCTGGGCGCCCCACTCTTTAAATCTTCTAACTTGTGTCCCATCCTAAGAAATTTGCTTTAATGATTGTATACTCCTTTAGAGTGAAGGCATTGTCATTGCTATAATTGTATATGCTAAACTTGCATACTCACAGGCTGGCTCAGAGTAGGTGCTCAGAACTGAGTTTGTACAGAATCCGTGACATGGTGCAAGAACCAAAACTTCTCCAGTGAGATAAATAGATTTATCGACATTGGTCTTCCTTGACATCACTCAAAGGAATCAGTACTGCAGAAGTTTCGAGTTCTAGGCCAGGCTATTTTAGTAACATGAGTTCTGCAAACAACTTCTTCAACTCCCAGCTCTGTCTTAACTAAGGTGAAAACATGTCCAATACATTTAATGTGTCAGCCTCAATTTACCTTTGTATAACACTGAGACAATATTATCATTTAGTTTAGTTTTTGCAAGCATTGAAGAAGTTAATACATGTGATTTTTTGTTTGTTTGTTTTTCTTGGAGCTGTGATCTGCTTGCATTAATTAGTTAATCCAGGTTTCTGGAAGTATAATTGACAAATAAAAATTGTATACATTTAAGTATACATTGTTAAGTTTTGATATATGTATACCAATGTATATTACCTTATACAATTACCATAATCAAGCTAATTAACATATCCATCAGCTCACATTTCTATGTGTTGAGAACACATAAGATCTATGCTTTTAGCAAATTTCAGTTATCTGATAGAGTATTATTAACTTTAGTCATCATGCTGTGATTAGATCTCCCGAACTTATTCATCCTCTGTAAATGAAACCTTGTACTCTTTGACCAGAATCTCCCCATTTTCCCCACCATTCAGACCTTGGCACCTACCATTCTACTTTCTGCTTCTATGAGTTTGACTTTTTTAGGCAACCCTTATCCACTATTGGTGGGACTCTAAACTGGTATAGCCATTATGGAAAACAGTATGAAAATCCCACAAAAAATTAAAATACAATTACCATATGATATAGTACTGGATATAATCCATGGAAATAATCCATGGAAATTCTGGATATAATCCATGGAAATAAAATCAGTATACTTTATTATTTATTTTTTTAATGTTTACTTATTTTTGAGAGCGCGCGAGAGAGAGAGAGCAAGTGGGGGAAGGGCAGAGGGAGAGGGAGACACAGAATCTGAAGCAGGCTCCAGGCTGTGAGCTGTCAGCACAGAGCCTGATGCAGGACTCGAACTCATAGACTGCAAGATCATGACCTGAGCTGAAGTCTGACACTTAACTGACTTAGCCACCCAGGTGCCCCAGAAATTAGTATCTTGAAGAAATATGTATGCTCTCTTATGTGCTGAAGCATTTTTCATGATAGCCAAGATTTAGAAACAACCTAAGCGTCCACTAATGAATGAATGGATGAAGAGACTATCGTACATACACATACAATGGTATATTATTTAGCCTTAAAAAAGGAGATCCTGTCATTTGAAACAACATAGATATATATAAAGGACATTATGCTAAGTGAAATAACCCAGACAGAGAAAGACAAATACTTCATGATCTCACTTATATTTGGAATCTTAAAAAGTTGAACATGTGAAATATTCAAAAAGATGACAACACACAAAAAATACTCAATTTTAGCAATAATCACCTATAAAGGTCTCTGGTGGTTCCTAAATAATTTATCATAGAAATAACCTTACTAAGCCTGGGTGGCTTGGTTGGTTAAGTGTCTGACTCTTGGTTTCGGCTTAGGTCATGATCTCACAGTTCATGAGATCTCACACTGACAGTGCAGAGCCTGCTTGGGAATCTCACTCTCCCTCCCTCTCTCTCTGCCCCTCTACTGCTCACACCCTCACTCTCTCTCTATCTCTCTTAAGAATGAGTGAATGGATGGATGGATGGATGGATGAATGAATAAATAAATAAATAAATAAATAAATAAATAAATAAGAAGAGATAACCTTCCCTAGTACAGGACTAGCTTGAGCCATCATACAGCACCATGCAGCAGTGCTTAGACAAGAGGTATACTATTGGAGCAAGCAGTAGGAGTTCCCATATCAGAGCTTAAACTGAGTGGTTACATGACCTTGGCATTAGTCTCTTTAATGGTTAGACCCAGGCTTCTCTCCCATAGTGGTCATCATACTACACTTGCACTGGATCTCTATGGCGGGTTTGATGTAATGATACTTGTGTAGCAATTACGTTCCAGACTCATTTCTAAATCTAAATTGTTTCTCCTCAATCCTGTCTCAGAAGTGAGAATGAGTGTCTTCTACATGCTAGGCACTGTGGTGGCTGCATCTCTTAGGTCTCTTGGAGCCTCTCTTCTTGAAGTGAATAGGATGTTCTTTCCCTTCCTCTCTGTCCCTGTTTCTGTCTCTCTGTTTTCTTTTTTCCTGTGCCTTTCATGAAGAAACTGTGCAAAATGAGCACGTGCTTTCTCATTCTATGTTTCTTTTCTGACAAACACAAAAATGATATCACTTTGGTTCAAGAGGTTCCCCACTCCTGACTAGTGAATACTTACACATAATATCACTTTTCAAAAAATTCTAAGAGTTCCTGAACCCTATTTACAGGCTCTTGCTCCCAAATGCATTTCTAAGCAAAACTGCATTAAGCCCTCTCTATGCAAGTACTTTTTCTCTAATTATTATGTTTTTTTTCTTTTAATCTTCATTATTTGTCATATATCTGCCTTATTATTACTTTTTTAGCTCTCTCAAGCCTGGTTTGGGGCAAAAGACATTAATGGCAGAGAATCACACATTACCTTAAATGTACCTCCAGCAGCACTCTTCAAGGAAAATATGCACAATACAAAGTCAAGAGATTTGACTTTATTCCCAGCTTGACCACGAGGCTAGGTAATTTCAACCAGCCACTTCCTCTTTTTGAATCAATTTCCTGATCTTCAGGGAAGAAATAATGGAGGGGAAACATTAGAGAAGAAATAATGGAGAGATAACATATTTTTTAATGGACATCAGTCCACATTGCCCTCCAAATGTATGCCTTGCTTAGCCTTGCTTAGCCAAGCCATCAAGTTATGTTTTTCAGATATAGGAAAATGTGTAGATATTAGAGGATAGGCTCTTGGTCCCTGTCTACCTCTCCTCTACATCCGCATAGTCTGTAAAATCTTAATAGTCAGAATCACCCTGTGTATATGTCATCCTTTCCCACAACCTACCCCTAAAACAAAAAACTGAATACTACAATTTGGAAATTCAAAAGTAAATAATTTTGTGTACAGATGAGGTATCATCTCAACTTTATTTTGTATTCTAATTACTTTTATTGTTTAGTTCAAATAGATGATCAGACCCTTGGTCAAACATCCCCTGGCTTATCTTCTACAAATTCAAGTTAATAGGCATACCTTGACTATCAACCATAGGACTATATTCTATTACATCCCTCTTGGCCTCTAATAAATTACAGCTCTGGATTCAGTTTTTTAAAGGATGTTTTTTCATGGTTAAAAATTAAATATTTTATATGAATATTATTTTTAAAGCACTCTCAGAAACTAATACAATCTTGAAAATTATAATCAATAAAATAAAATTTCATTAATTAAATGTATTTTACCCAAAACATGCAAAAGCATGAATTCAAAGGGACACATGTACATCTATGTCTATTTCACTATTTATAATAGCCAAATTATTGAAGTAGCCCAAGTGTCCACTGACAGATGAATGGATAAAGAAGATGTGATGATGGTACACACACACACACACACACACACACACACACACACACAGGAATATTATTCAGCCATTAAAAATAATGAAATCTTACCATTTGTAACACATGTATGAAACTAGAGAGTATAATGCTAAGTGGAATAAGTCAGAGAAAGACAAATACGATATGATAGCACTCATACATGGAATTTAAGAGACAATACAAATGAGCAAAGAGGAAAAAATAAGAGAGAGACAGAGACCAACCAAAGAAAAGAGTCTTAACTATGGAGCACAAACGGATGGTTACCAGAGGGCAGATGGGTGGAAGGATGGGTGAAACAGATGATGGGGATTAAAAAGAGCACTTATCATGATGAACAGTGAGTTATGTATAGATGTGTTGAATCACTATATTGTACACCTGAAATTAATATAACACTGAATGTTAACTATACTGGAATTAAACAACTTATAAAAAAGGTAAATAAATCAATAAAATAAATTTTTATTAATTACATTAACTGCACCTAAACTAAAAAATTAATAAAAAATAAAATAAACAGTATCACATGAATCAAATTATACAGGGTTTTTTCATCATGCATATCATATTGTAGTCTAGTCATGTCTTATTATATATATATATATATATACACACACATATAGATAGATAGGTAGATAGATACATAGAAGATAAATAGATATAGTGACTCATAAAAATAATGAAAAATATACCAACACAGAATGTTTAAAATGTTAAATTAATTTTATTTAAGTTTATAGAATAGAGGAAAAACTGAAGTGATTGATGGACTTCAGATAAATATTTCTTCTCAGGGTATATTGTATTATAAATCCTATTTCTAAGTTTAAGGAAAATACTGAAGAAAATAGCTAATATGTGTTTTAATTTTGAGTAGAATTGACTGCTACCTTGCATAGTAGGTAGTAGAATGGTCTCCCAAAGATAATCCATGTCCTAAATCCTGGAACCTGTGACTATGTTACCTCACAAGGCAAGAAGGAATGAAAGTAAGTAGATGAAATAAAGTTTGCTAACTAGTTGACCTTAAAATAGAAAATTATTTGGGCATATGCAGATAAGCCCAATCTAATGATGGGATGGTTAAAATTGGAAAAGGGAGGCAGAAGAGAAAGTTACAGAGATGGCAGCATGAGAAGAACTTAACCCAATGTTGATGGCTTTGCTGATGGGGATTTGGCTATTTTTCTCATGATGAGAATGGGTAATATGCTTCTGGAAGGAAAACTACAGAGGTCAAGTACCATTTTCATTACATCATATCAAGGATAGATACTGTCAATATACCTTTTTACTTTAATCTTGATAGCTGAGGTAGTGTTTGTCAGGTTTCCCCACTGTAAAATTACAGTTTTTCCCCTCCATTTCCATACTGGTCCCTTTGAAAGAAAGTCACCATATGCAACCCTCAACTGAGGAGTTGGAAGTTAGTTTACCTCTTTAAAAGTGAAGTTTCTACATAAATTATTTGGAATACTACATGGGAGATTTTTGTTTCCATTTTCTTACTTATACCAGTATGTATGTAATCATGCAAATTGTTTTATACGTCTGACTTTTAATACAATACTATTTGAATTTGTTGCTCAAATTGTTGTAGCTTGGGAGCTCTTTCAGTTGACTTCTTTGACATACCTCCATCAATGTGTGTCTTGTTTTGCTTTAAGCACTCCTTTACTTTCTGGTTCTGCAACGTATCATAAACACATCTTGTATATTCTCTGACCCAGTCCTATAACCAGCCATCTCTCCAGGAAGCCATGGTCCATTTATTGGAGAATACTATTAAAAATCAAGAAATAGATACCATTTGTTCTCATTACTCCTGAGGTGTCATTGATTATTGAATCTTTCAAGTGATAAAGAAATGTATTTGTGTAAACCAAACTGTGTATGTACACATAACTATATATATATATATATATATATATATATACATTTGTAGATATATGTAAAACTTCAATTTAGACTAATGTCTCTAACTGTAATCCAGTACCACATGGGTCATTCTAGCCTTCCTGCATTGTTTATTTGTAAGCTGAGTCTAAGAATGAGAAACCTAGATCTTACCATCCATCATTCATTTGCTTAATACACAATTCCAGTATAAATGTATAGTGGCTTCATATTTATTAACCTACACCCTACTGGGCAACACCCTTACCAATTAAAGTACCGACTGTCTTTAGTCTCACAGTCTAAACTTACTTTTCACATTGCTTAGGTAAGCAACTTTTTCCCTATCTCCCCTCAGTGAGATTAGTTCCTATACTTGTCATACAGTTTGAATATTGCCATGGGGTGTCTGAGGTCAGGTGAAATCATATCACTTGTGTGTTGTTTTATTTTCACAGACACCCCTGACACATACTTCTCATCTTTTTCGATAAATATCTTAACCACAGTATGTCTTACTGGCCATTTATATATCAATTTTTACCTTTATCCTTCCAAAATTCAGATCTCTTTCCTTCATTATTTCAGAGAATTTCAATTTTATTATTACTATGTACATATGCTTCACACCTTATTTACCATAAAGTATCAAACTTCAGTTACTAATCTCAAGTCAGTACTGAAATATTTACCATATTTCACTTAAAAACATTCTTTGTTTTAATGGTTATTGTTTTATTAATTTCACATTTCTGAAATTATTGCCCTTATTTTCATGATTAAATTCCACTTTTCATGATTGTCCATACATATTTATGTTGTTTTTTAGCTGTTCTCTGTACCTAAGTGTTAACCTTTTGGCATGATTACCTACTGCAAATGTCTGTCCTTTTCATTCAGCAACGACTTAGTGATAATTTGGACAATATTGGCTCCTGAATCCTTTGTATATCTTCAACAGAATGAGTCATATGTTAGAAGGCTCAAAGCTCCATACTTGTACTAGATAAAACTGAAAGCTTGAGAGCTCTGGGGATGAGGTCAATGCTCTTATGTTTCACCTCCCTAGACATCCATTGTCCATCTGGCCTAATCCCATCTGTAACTCATTGTTCTACCACAGAATGACTCCCCTTGTTTAGTCCTCTAAAGACTTTATACTATAGTTAATATCATTGCTATATCATTAAATGGGATTGGGATAATGTTCTAAGCAGTAAGTAACTCACCTGGAATGATTTTTGTGGAGATCTTACCTCAGCACAGTATCTGAGAATCCTGCCTTAAAAGATCAGCTCTTAGAAAACTATCTTCTTTCATGGGGCACCTGGGTGGCTCAGTTGGTTAAGCATCAGACTCTTGATTTTGGCTCAGGTCATGATCTCGTGGTGCGTGGCTTTGAGCCCGCTATCAGTCTTTGCACTGACAGTGTGGAGCCTGCTTGGGATCTCTCTCCCCTCTCCCTCTACCCCTCCCCCACTCTTGTTCCCTCTCTCTCTCTCTCTCAAAATAAACTTAAAAAAAAAGAAAAAAGAAAACTGCCATCTTTCAGAACATTACAGGGCATATTTTTCTGTTTGCATACTACCTCCTATGCTAGCAAGTTTAAATTACTTGGCTAAGTAACATTTTGACTACTTACCATAAAATTAGCACCATCAATTACTCATAATTAATATTCATATAAATATTCATATATAATACATAATATATATATATATTCATATATAATACATTATATATATATATATTAGAGTGTAGTAAATACTCAAATATCTTTTTTTTTTAGGAATTAATCTCTGTTTAAGAAAACCAGAATAAATCCTTCATTTTGTGATCTATTTTGCTTAACATAAAGTAAAGGATATGGACAGTGCAGAAAAAGAGAAATAGGTTGAATAAAATATGCAAGAAGGAAGAAATAAAGCATTTAAAAAATACAGGAAGACTAACTTGACTGGAGCAAAGAACCCATATAAGAAAAAATGACTTTGAAAAGTTTTACTTCTTTTTAAGAAATGTGAACATCTTTTTTATGGGCAAAAATGTCAGTACTATTTTGGTTTCTGTGAGACAGAACTAATCCTGACTGCTATGGATCCTTTGTCTAATTTCAACACCACACTCTTCAATAATTGCAGAACCTGCATATTACAGCTTTACTTTTTACAAAGTGTTTTCAGTTTCTGAATCTGATTTGATGCTTAAAACTCTGTTAGAAAATAAGAATAGAAGAAAACTTCATTCCCCATTTGCAGAGGAAGGATATAAGATGCAGAGACTAGCTTGTGACATTTGAAACCTCAAGAAATGACCCTTTCTACCAGGCTGGCCAACCCTCTCAATGGGATTAAGTAATGGTTCTTCTTCTCTCACTACTTTCCAACATTGGAAAAAATTCACCTCTTCCAAAAAAGGACATCCTCATGCAGAACAATAGTCCATAATTACTGAGCAGTCAGACATCTGCACTGAGTATATTTTATAACTATCTATCATACTTTCCTGACTACTCTACACTGCTTGCTGGAATTCCACAATTTCTTTCTCATTACTTCAGTTTAGGGCAGGGGTTGTAATAAAATGGTAATACCACTGGTAGAGTTAACCTATTAAACACTGTCAGTCACTTAAGCATTTTCCTGACCCTATCTTGGAAACAGATGTAGATAAAAGGGTAAAGAAGAGAGTATGAATGTCCTAATGTAGTCTGAGTCATACGTGACCACTCTGCCCTCTCTCCTGTTAGAGGAAAGTCAGGGTGATGTTAATGTATGCTTGCTTAGAAATGCCAGCCTGCTCCCTCCTCTCCACAGCCTGTACCAGCTGTAGCCCAATTAAATTCAACAGTTCACAGGTGTTCAGAGAAATGCTTTCAACACAAAACCTCAGTTGTTTTTAGGGCACTTCATTCTCTTTAGTACTCTTTAAATTTGAAATATTCTTCCACAAAACAAACCATGTTTACAAATGAAGGAAAAAATATATAAGGAATGATGATAAGGATGCTAATAACTATAAAAATGTTATTAATAACCAAAAAGAAATATTCTTATGGTGCCAGCTGGAATCCTAACAGATTTAGCCCAAATCTGAAGAAAATAATATTTTCTTGATTGAAATGGATAAGGGTGAGAGTGGAAGACCATCATGCTATATGTGTGATGAAGGTAAGAAAGAAAATATAAGAACTTATATTCCATCTTTTCTGGCATATTTAAATCATTCGCACACCCACTCCCTCCTACTTCCTGCATTTAGTCACTTACGTAATACATCACACACACAGACCCAGCCATATCTAGCCAGTGAATGCACCAAGAATACCTCTGTCCAGGTAATCTGAGCCTCAATCCAGAGAGAAAAAACTGACAGCTAATGATTACCTCTCCATTCACCATAACAAATACATTAACTTATTCCAAAGGACTTCGGAATTATTTCACAGATAACTAAGGTCAGAAACAATAAGGCACAAAATATGTGTAATTTACACTACACAAATCTGATCCATATGTACATATCCATCACATGAAGCAGTCCTTGGTAATGTCTGAATTTGGAGGTTCACTGCTGTATAAGAACTTAGCACATACAAATTTTGCAGGAGTAAACCAGGATAAAACCCATTCATTTATTCATTCATTCAGCAAATATTTATTGATAGCATGGTAATGAGCCAAACAAACTAAATACAGTGCCCTAGGGAATCTTACTGCAGGTAATAAACATTAAACATACATAATAACTAAATTATTTATTTTAAAAGGCAATATGTGCATAGGGAAAAAGAAAAAGTCAAGCAAGGAAAAGAGAATCTGGAGTTCAAAAGGAGAGGGTAGGAAATATGGTAGGTTAATAAGAAGAAACTTCACCTACTTCATTTCAGAGATCCTTATATTTGTTGGATGATTCCTGAATTGATCTTAGACTACTTGTATTTACTAAAATTGGAATTTGGAAAATATAAGTTTTGTTTGGTGATGATGATGTTAACAACTAAACTTCCTTCAGCTTTTATTATGTGATAAACAGTACTAAATTACTTTACATGGATAATTTCATATAATAGCCACAAAAATTCTGTGAGATACCTAATGCTACTCCAACTTTAAATATTAGGAAAATATGGTAAAGAGAGGCAACATAATTCACCCAACTCCAATTCACTCAGCTCAATTATCAGAGCTGAGCTTTAATCTGCGTCTTGAATCCCAAGCCCATGCTATTAATCATTACTGTAGATCCCAAGTCTTACTTGTTTTATTTGGAATATATTCTGAACTCACACTTATTCATTTTTCTATTTATACTTTTAAAAAATAGAAAAAAACTTTCTGGATCATTCATGGATTTTTTTAATGATCTCCTTTCCCCCCAAATAATAGATGCATTGTCTAGAAAATTTTAGAAAATGCAAAGAAAAAAAATTTGAGATCCTGTAGGTGTGAAATCATTTGTATATTTTCTTCGATGATTAGGTTTTTTCACTGAAAAATGTATCATGAACATTTCCTCATATAATTAAATACCTTTCGAGGACATATTTAATGAGTACAGAGCAATTAGCCATATGAACCTATGCTAATTTGTTTAATCTATTATCATTAGAAATTAAACAGGTTGTCCATTTTTTTCTTATTTAACCAAAAGCAGAGCATTACATATTCAGTGAAAATCAGTCATTTTCTCAAGATAGTACATAAATATGAAATGGACGTAAGAAAAAAATATAATTAGAGGTATTGATTTCCCTATATCACTAGCCTACCCCATAAAATTGTAATCATCTTACACCCCATAGGCAGCATGGCAGCACATTCATTTTCCAACACTCCAGTCAATAGTGCAGATATGTAGGTATATATACAATACATGCTATGATGTATTTATTGGTTTTTCAAGTTTTTCTACAAAAATCTTGCTTATACAAACATTTTTTAAAATTTATTTAGCCCATAAAAAGGTCAGCAGTTTTTTACATGCTTCAGATATATTAATTTATTTTAATTCTTGAAAACAATTTTATAAATAATAAATTAAATATTTTCTAGAAGTCTGTGCTGGGATGAATTAGTGGTTCTCCACTGACATACATGTCCTGATCCCAGGAACCTGTAAATATGTTCTCTTACATGGGGAAAAAAAATATTTTGTTTATGTGATTAAATTAAGGATCTTGATATTAGGATTCTATCCTCAATTATTTGAAAGGGTTCTATGTAAGGGTCCTTATAAGAAGGAGGCAGTAAGGTCAGAGCCAGAGACAATATGAAGCTAGAAGCAGAAGTTAGTAACGTGGACCATGAGCCAAGCAATGCCAACATTCTCTAGAAGGTAGAAAAGGCAAGGAAATGGATTTTCTCTAGAGCTTCCAGATGGGACACAGGCTTTCCAACCCCTTTTGGACTTCTGACCTCCAAAACTGTATGATAACAGATCTGGGGTGTTTTAAGCTATTAATTTTATGGTAATTTGTCACAGGCATACCAGGAAGCTAATGTGGATTTTAGTACCTAGAAATGGGATGCTTCTATAACACATATCTAAAAATGTGAAAATGGCACTGAACTGGGTAATGGATAAAGGCTGAAAGAATCTTGAGGAGCATGACTGAAACTGTGTTGTTTGCCTTAAACAGCAATATAACAGCCTGTTAGCAGAAATATGGATGTTAATGGCTGTGCTAGTGAGGATTTGAAAAAACGAGGAGCAAAACAGAGAAAATCTATATTGTCCTAGAGAATAATTAAATCATCACAAAGACAATATTGGTAGAAATATCACTAAAGACACTGTGAGGATTTAGAAGGAAGTGAAGCATATGTTATTGAAAAAGAGAGGAAAAAAGATACTTGTTATTTAAATGCAGAAGTTTAGTAAAATGTGTCCTACAGTTATGTGGACAGCACAACTGAAAGCAATGAACTTGAATATTTAGCTGAAGAGACTTCCAAGCAATGTTGACAGCAGAGTCTTTTTTCTATAATACTTGTACTAAAATGGAGTAAATTGAAGGAACAACTTAAGTAAATACAAATCATGACCTGATGATTTGGGAAATTACCAGCATAGCAAGACTGCAAAAGATGCTAAAATTAAGAAATATATTGTCACAAAAGCATTTTCTGGAAAGAAAACCAAGGATCGAGCACAAATATTGCCAGGAACTTTGAAAGATCAAAAAATTATTCAGTCATTCAGAGGACTCTTTGAAGGTATTAGGCATGTGATTCATGGATCCCCTCAGCCATCTCAATAGCAGAAAAAAATGGAGACGGGATTATCTAGGAAAGACCTAAGAGTGTCTTGTTCACTTACACTGTACATAATATCTCAGCCAACAATCGACAATCAATCCATCAATCAATCAAAAAACTATTATGTTTGGGAAAGGTACTTTTTGTTTATTCCTGTTATGCACGTTGGAAAGTAGGGAAAAAATGAATGAGCTTGGTGATTCATTTCAGAGAAATTACAAATTATTTGAAGATTTGAACATTTTTAAAATATAAAATAAAAATAGAGGAAATAATATTAAATGTTTCACTGTGTGGTCTAACATTATAGGAGGAATTGAGCAAAAAGGAGAATACATGTAAAGGTTTGAGTCTTTCAGCAGGGAGATACAATTTAAATTGGTCTTTCAAGGATGGATGCTATTTTCATGGAGAGCAGAGTGGGAGACAAACAGTGAGTGAAGAAAGAACTTCAGGATAAAGATAAAGTTGGCTTAAATTAGAGGAAGATTTAGTTTTGGGATTGGGGGAGATTATGTTATATGGGTAAAGTGTGGTCAGAATATATTGAAGGTAAAGTTTAGGTATTCTTTTTTATTAGGGAATCACTGAAAGGATGAACCTACTGGAGGCTTGAATCAATCATACTTGTGTTTGTTTTGAGTTAAAAAGCTTATCTTTTATATCTCACAACCTACCATATTGAATAAATAAATACCTGAATTATTAAACTTATAAAAGTAAAAACAAAAAAAGGTAGTCTTTTTTATACACAAATGCATTTAACTCATTTTATGTGATATTTATACATGAATGCATTTATCTTTGTGCATGTAAAACATTAACTGTGTAAAAATTCCAAGTCTATTTATGAAGGAGTGCAAATAATTATGTTGAAGTTCCTGTACAGTAACCAACTATCAAGTCTGTGTCTACCTAGAGGTGAAATGTGTCACAATTGTTTTATTTGTTCTTGTTAAGCTCCAATTAATTTTTTCCTATTCTTTTCTGTTTTTAATAAATTCTTTCATCAAATTATGTGTTTTTTCTGGAAGATTTATCTTTGCCCAATTATTTTATAATTACTCTGACTTTTAAAAAAAAAAAAAAACAACTGTCTTAGATTCATAGACATTTTGAAGTATCTGAAACCCAACTTGCTAAAAAGAGGAAGATAATAAGATCATTAAGCTTTGTTTCCCATTTGGGATAGACACATTATTATTGCTTTAAAATGTACTAATTAAGCTAGTTTCAGATCCTTAAGGAGTTAGAATCTGAATAATCTGATTTCACGGTCTTTGGTTTTCTGCCTCTTAGCCCACATCTGCATAAAATAGAACCAATCATGTCAAGCATCATCTCCTACTTTTACCTAATGTGGTTACTCTACTACAAAAACTTTAGTTTTGTTAGAGTCACACGTTTACTACCACTCCTATTCCTCTCTCTCTCTGTTGATTTCACTGTGCCTGGATTACTGTCTACTTTCTCTCTTCTACTTCAAGTTCTTCAATAATATCATATTCCCAAAAGTAACTCTATGAAATTGCTCTCACCTCTTCTAATGTATTCTTTTAATCCATATATAAAAAATTCTCAGGCATATCGACAAATTTTTTAATTTGTGAGTTGTCTTGTTGCCTTATATTTTTTATGTAGTCTAAGGTTCAAGCCTATGGTTATTAACCTTCAAATAAAATGTTATGTAAAAATAACTAACATATATAAAAAGTAATGCAATGAAATAAAATGAAGTGAAAAATTTTAGTTCTATAACAGAGCTAATTTGTACTCCTCTTTCTCCACCACTACAATCCCATATAATTCTGGATAAAATAAGACAATTTTTAAGTCGATGAACTTTAAACAAAGACAAGAAAATCTCCATGTATTAAAATAAAGAAGACAACCATAACCAGAGAGGTAAACAGACTGCTTTACAGTGGGCTAACTTACAGGACTAATAGCCTTAGAATATATCCCGGGGAATGGATATACTGCCCAGATGAGTAAAGAAATCAGTTCTTGCCCCATGGTAAAAGGAAAAGTAGAACTGAGCCAGTTTCACATGCTAAAATTACTCTCTCCACATTAAAAGGAGATAAGAAAGAAAGAAATTACCCTTCTTGCTGCCCAAGATAGTATAAAAGCTACTCTTCATATTTGACATGACTCTGAAAAAGTATTTTCTATGAGAAATCAAAAGTATAGTTAGTTACAAACTGCTGTTTGTGACCGAGATGGAATAACAGGACTTAAATTTCTCTCCTGCTCTTAACAATTATAAAAAGAAAAAAGAAAGCAAAAGAACAGATTTTAGACAGTGAACATCAAGCAGCAAATGATAGTGAACACTGAAAGAGAGGAAACAAATGAGCCATCTGATTGCTATAGTTCACTGACTAGAAGAAGTTTCTAGACTGCAGTGCAGGAAGAAGAAAACACTTGAAGTCTGGCAGTCTCCCTAAGTTAAGAAGACAGATCTGGGAGTCCCACTAGATCAAAGCAGTCAGAGCTTATAGGGCAGAGTACTAAAGAAGAGTGTGCAGTAAAGAGAGAATGAAGGCTTTGGAGATCTGCATAAGGTCCCCCTTGATGTTAAAGCTGAACATTGATCAGCACATACACATTAGGAAACTACCCAGGCCCTGAAAAGACCTACCCAAAAAGAACAGATAAAACAATTCCCAGGGATCACACAGTGCTGGAAGTTTTTCATGTTCCCATCAAGTAAAGGAAAGGTCTTATAATTCACTGGGCACTGGGTTGAGTAATAATTAGAAGGGAACTGCCTTAGTAGTAGAACAAAGGTAGTCCTAGATTACATGAGTTCTGGCCTTGCCTAATAAATCTTAAAAAGAAAATCTTGAAAAAAAATTATATTGTTTTAAAGTAACTTAACTGCATCCCAAAACAAAGCTCAATAATTTTTATAGAAATGTGAAAACATCTAAGACCTAACAAGACAAATTCACAATATCTAGAACATGATCAAATATTACCAAAAAAATGAAGAGGCAGGAAAATGTGATCCTTCACAAGATAAATAAATCATTACAAAATGACACAGTAATGACACACAATTTTATAATTTTATAAAGACATTAAAACAGTTGTAATTCTATTCCATCTTTGAAAGAGGATGGGGGGGAGTAAGCATATAAAGTAGGACATTAAAGGAATTTAAAACAAGGCTCAAATTGAACTTCTACATATAAAAACCCCAATATCTGATAGAAAAATATCCTTGGCCATATGAATGTCAGATTAGATAATACAGAAGAAAAGATTAGTGAACATGAAAATGCAATAGTAGAACTAACAAAACCAAACACACCGAAAAATAAAAAAAAAAGAGACATTAAAGGGATGAAGAGAGCATGGGTGAAATGTTGAATAATATCAAGGAATATAATACATGTATAATAGGAGTCACTAGGGGAGAGGAGGAGGAGTAGTCAAATAAAACATTTAAAATGATATTGAATAAAGAATTTCTGAAATTTTATTAAAACTATAAACTCACAGATCCAAGAAGTTCAAAGAATCCTATGCATATTTTTGAAGAAAAAATTACAGAAGAACATGATGTCAAACTCCTTAAAACCAGAGAAAAAGTAAATATTTTAGAATCAGCTAGAGGGGAAACAAAAGATATTTTACACACAGCAAAAAAAACGTAAGAATGACAGTAGAGTTCACTGGAAAAGTAGGAGTCAGGAGACAATAATGCAGTATCTTTAAAGTATTGGAAAAAAGTCAACTTAGAAAAAATACCTTCCAAAAGCAAATAAAAACTTTTCCAGATGTAATAAAGCTGAAGAATTCTTCACCAGCATCGCTGTACTAAAGAAATGCAAGAGCAATTCTTAAAAAAAGAATGAAAATGATATCAATTGGAAATCCACATCTAGCCAAACAAATTAGGAGCACCAAACATCTATGTACCCAAAGGTGGGTAAATAAAAAGCAGAATGTTTTTATCTTGATTTTGAAATCTCTCTAAAGATACTGTTTCAAACAAAAACAATAATGATGCAATATAAAGTTTATTAAAGTGCATTACAATATTATAAAATTCTCCAGGAGGAAAAACTGGAATTGCACTGATGTGAGTTTATATTTTCATGAAGTAGTACCTTATTACTTTAAGGCTGACTGTGATAAATTATAGACATACACTTAACCTCTAAAGCAAACATTAAAGAAAAAAAGAGCTATAGCTAATAAATAACTAAAGAGGTAAAATAGAATTATTAGAATATATACAATATAACACATGGCAGAAAAGAAGAAATGGGGGAAAGTGAAGATATAAAACTAAAAGAAATAAATACCGATACAGTATATTTAAACCCAAGTAAATCAATAGCCACCTTAATTGAAAACAGTTCAAACACTCTAATTAAATGTAAGAAATACACCAAAGAAAAATCTACTTAAAATTTTTTTAAATGTTTTTATTATTTTTTAGACAGAGGGAGACAGAGGATGAGCAGGGGAGGGGCAGAGAGAGAGGGAGACACAGAATCCAAAGCAGGCTCCAGGCTCTGAGCTGTCAGCACAGAGCCTGATGCGGGGCTCGAACTCACGGACTGTGAGATCACGACCTGAGCTGAAGTTGGACGCTTAACCGACTGAGCCACCCAGGCATCCCAAGAAAAATCTACTTTAGAATAACATTATAACTAGAAAAAAGTAGAAGGATTGGAAAAGATACACCATGTTAACACATAAAAAATAGATGGAGTACTTATTTACTTGTCAAATGCATTTTTATAGCTAAAAATATTACCAGGAATGAAGAGGAATAATTCTTCTTGGTAATATAATTAATTACTCAAAAAGATAACAATCTTACATATTTATGTACCTAATAATCGCACTTATAAATACCTAAAGCAGAGTTTACTAGAGCAAATAGATGAAAAGAAATACACAAATCCAGTTTTATTTGAGCATTTTCTATCTTTCTGTCAATAATTAATACAAATAGAAAAAAAAAGTAAGGTATAGAAGACATGAACAACACTCAACGGTAAAACAGTCCTTAGTCAAAAGGATTAAATCCATACACAGAATCTTTTCTCATCACAATGGAGTTAAATTAGATGGTAATAACAAAAAGATTTCTGGAAAATCTCTAAATATTTGGAAACTAAATAACATACTTCTTAAAAAAATTAGACAAAAACAGAAACCAAAGAGAAATTAAAATCTGTTATGAACCAAATGCTAAATAACACAAAAACATATCAAAATTTGTGAGAACTTTGTGGGAAATGGGTAGCCATTCATATACGGTATGTATGAATGGACATAAGGACACATATAAGAAAAATCTTTAGTTACCTAAATTCCCACATTAAAAAATTAGATTAAAAAGGCAAATAAAACACAAAATGAACAGAATAAATTAAAAATGAACATAAGATTATGAATTAATGAAACAAAAACATAGGAAATAAATAAAATCAAAACAGCCAAAAGTTGGTTTTCTCAAAAGATCAGTAGGACCCTAGCAAGACTTACCAGAGTGATACTGAGAAAATACCTACATGACAAATGAGAGAACTAATATCAAAGCACACTCCATGATAAACAAATAACCTGAACACCTTATATGTATTAGATAATGTGTAAACAACTTCCCAGAAAGAAAATTCTAGACCCAGATGGCTTCATTTTTTTCTAACAAAAAATTAAAGAAGAATAAACTAAAAATAAGTAAATGCTAAAATACTAATTGTTGGTTAGCAAACTTGGAAGTTTCCTGGGTGAAATCTGAACCCAGCCCCCACACAGAGGGCAGGGAGAGAACAAAGAAAGAAGGCCACTCGAGATTGGGAGGTGGATGATTTAATAAGCAAGGGAACTTACCCCTGTGAGGCTTGTCTTGGATGGCTACATGATGAATAGATACGCATACCCTGTGGCCAGAATCTTAAAAGAGTTTATACAGAGGTTTAAACAGGGTTCAGTCACGTATGTATCCATATGGTCTCAATAACATATGCTTTCTCAAGGCTGCGACATTAAAAATGACTCTGGCTGTGGGATTGGTGGGCTAAACATACATTCCGAAGACAGGGCAGCAGCTACAGAGCCTCTGATTGTCTGCGCCCAGCTCCCGGGTCACTAAAGAGTCACTATCCCCTGAATGACCACCTCAAACACTAATCTATTAAAATAGAAATATAAAAGTACTAAGCTTTTTTAAAAAAATGTGGTTTTGATGGCTGCACAGCATCTCCGATAATAGGTAGAATAAGTATGGAAAGCTTTAACATTTTAAAAGATTTCAAATATTTATCACATAGATAAAAATGTAATTGAGATTATTTCACACATCTAAATGTGCACTGTCATTGTTGAAATTCACTTATTTTGTTTAGTAATTGTATTTTCTTTCCAAAGGGTCTCTTTAAAATATGCTTACAAATGGAAGGATAAATATATTTGTTAAAAACTTTATCTACATCATCAAATTATTATTTGTATGAGCAAAGTACATATAGTCAAATAACTATGCTTTACTGCCATATTAGTTGAAGATATTTTAATGGATCCCTTTTCTCTAAGATAGATGGAAAAAAATCCCAAGTATGCTGGAGAGTTGGTATAAATTCATAAATAGACAACCGCATTGGAGAAGATTTTATCTTTGAAATCAAGGGGAAGAAGCATAAAAATGATAATTAGGTTGCACATTCATTTCCAAAAGACTAAATAACCTGTTCACTCCAATCTTTGCTTTGTTACAGAGTCCTGTAGCTACATTTACCATGGTAAATGTTACCAGACTTTTTTTTGGGGGGGTGGGTGGCAAATTGGGTGGTGACATCTAGTTTATTCAAAAGATAGCATCTGAAATTAGCCCATCAGGGTTTGAATCCAAATTTTGCCTTGTCTTGTATCTTTGGACAAAAATATTCACCTTTCTGAGTCTCTGTTATTTCACCAATAAAATAGGGATATAAATAGAGATTGCCTCAAAGGTAGAGAGCAAGGATTAAAGAAAATGCTAAAAGAACTCAGAAGAGTCCCTGATATTCTAAGCATTTAATAAATATTAGTTGTGATTGTCATCATGGTAGGTACCTTTGTGCCCTGATTCAAACTTTGAGTCTATGCTGTTTCTTGCTGATCTCTAGTCTACTAGTCTTATCCAGTTAAAATACTAGTATCAAAGAATTAGGATCAATAGCCAGAGTTCCTAATGAAATTTTAGAAATGATCTTTAAAAAAGTAACCATTCTTGAAACTTTTAAAGAAAACTCAAAAATAGGTTTCATATGTATATTGTTATTAAAATCATATGGGTTTCTCAAAGGTATCAGAATTCTTTCAGCTTAATCCCATTAAGATGAGAAGTTTATTATGATTTTTGGCAAATGTGAAGCTGACATAGATAAAAATCAAATGAAACTCTTGCTCAAGAGGTTTACAAATTTATTTGCTTCAGAAGCAGCAGACAGTACAGTCTTTTTTTTAATTAAGAAAATCTAGGTCAACAAACATATTTACACATAAGATTTAGTGTAATTTTATCTATTTGGGGATTATATAGTGTACTTAATATACTTTATTATTATCTAATCCTTTCTAATTACCTACAAATTCCTTTGTGGAGTTTTTGTTGTCTTACTTTCAGCTTTCCACGCAATTGGGGATAGATATATATCTTGCATTGAATACTAAGCCAATTCTAAAATGTCTGTATTCTTTGGAGTGCATTCTTTTTATTCAGTAGGTGTTCAGATGATGTCAGGATATTTATTTTAAAAGCAATGAGCAGCCATGATGGAGTGAATGGTATTAGATTTGTCCTCCTACTCTAAACCACAACTCAAAATATATGAAATGATTGTTTTCAGACAATGTATACCAGGCAGCACAGCCTCTGATCCTCGAGACATGGAAAACAAATTAAGTGAGCCCTTTTATCCCTCTGGTTTCTGACTTGCCCTTTCTTTCAAGACCATGGAGAAGCAAGAAAGGAGGTTTTGCTGAACTGAGGAGACAGATAATAAAGTTGAATAAAGTTACAATGCAGATTATCAGGGCTTCAGAAGTCTGTTTAGAGTTAGTTCCCCATAAGTTTTTGGTTGAATTTCAAACTGTAATCTTTCAGGTCAGCTACTCAGGGCCAGGCAAATAACAGTTACTGGGGAAAGAACAACTACCAGGTAGCTATAAACTGATGACGTTTTAGAGCTCACTGGTTTACATTTCCACTGAGAGGATTTAACATTTGTGTTGCTGCATATTTTTGACAATATTTGTTATTTTGACAACTTAAAAAATAGATACGTGTCTGATGAGTATGATATAGAGACATTGTGTTGTCAGCCAGAGTGGAAAGATCCCATGAAATATCTGTGGCATTCAGTATTATCTCCAAAACAGCCATGCCTTATTAGATGAAATTAAAAGAAAAAGACTTAAAATCCATTACAAATATAATGTTTAAAGAAAAACATGAACATAATATAAAAAAATGGAGGGGCATCTGATGGCTCAGTCAGTAGAGCATCTAGCTCTTGATCTCAGGGTCGTGAGTTCAAACCCCATGTTGGGCATGGAGCCTATTTAAAATTTAAAAAGGAAAAATAAATAGAAATTATTAAAAGAAACCTAAAGAAGTACCTAGATCTAAAAACAATGCAAAAAATTTTACAAGCAAATTTACAAAATGACACTAAAGAATGTGACACATAGTAAACCAAATTTAATAATATTAAAATTTAACTGAACTCAATATCCTTCATTGTTTGCATTTTCCAACATCTTCCATGCTTGGCATAATTCATGACTTAACTGCTCCTGTGCTTTGGCTTATACTTTGTGACACATATAACTTTAAAAAAAATCAAACTCTTTTAGGGATGCTTGTAAACTGTGTGCGAAGTAAATATAGTGCATATATTCTTGGGGATTTTCTTCTAAATATATTCTATTCTCTCTCTCTCTATATATATATATAAATATATATAATGCAACAAAGTTGACATATGTGCTTCTATTTTATCAATGTTAATTGCTACTGTATGAGTGTACCATAGTTTTTGTTTTGTTGATTGATATTTTTGTTTGATTTTTTTTAATATCCTAAAGATATTTTTTTGTAAATGTCAGCATGTGCACATATATGAAATTTTCTCTAGGTTATATGTTCTGATTATTGGGTCCTAGGGTATACAAATCTTCACATTTTCTAGTTTCTTCCCAATTGTAGACTAGGTTGATTGTAGCAATTTACATTTCTTCTTGTATAGTATAGCAGTTGCATTGTTGAACATTATTGGCAATTCTTGTTATTTTTACAACTTAAAAATATGTTTGTTTAATGGGTATGAAAGAATATATTTTTATGTTTTCTAGCTGACAACCTTCCGTTTAATAGCAAAGCTGATCATCTTTACAAATATTTATTGGAAATTCAGCTATCCTCTTTTGTGGTTTGTCTGTTATTTTCTTTTGCATATATTTCTTATAAATGTTTATGTTTACATTATGGTTTTTAATTTTTATTTATATATTATATAATTTATACTAATTAAAGCTGATTCAATGTATTATAATTATCTCTTTAGGGGAAATAGTTTTATTTTAATTTTTCTAACTGCCATCACACAAAATATTTTTAAATGTAGTCAACTTACCAACTTTCAATTATAACTGAGTCTTCTGTGTTAATAAATCATTTTCTTTTCAGAAATTAACAATATGGTATTTCATGTTTTATTCTAAAAGTTTCAAGTTTCCTTGTAACAGCTTATATCTCATTCACATGTATTTGAATGGTCTGCAGGGTATGAGGCAAGAATCCAACCACATTGTATTATCATCCCAGCAGCATTTACTGGCCTATTGTTCATCCTTCTCACAGTGGTTTGCAATATCAGACACCTAAACAGAATGTCTATTTTTAAGACCCTTATTTTGTTATTTCAGTTCATTGGTTTAGCTGAGCATCACTTTTCTTCTGTGGACCACACTAAGTTAACATTTTTCTGGGGCTATCTGTGATGACAGAAAGATTAATGCAAATAAAAAATCTGTGTGAGGGCAGGTAAATGCTTCTTAATTCTCAAATGATACTTTTTTGAACACATAGCCCATTTCATTGAGAATATCATTGGATGGGTTCTAGTTTTAGGTGAGTGTCCAATTTCCTTCTTTGCAGGGGACACAACCATGTTTGCTGCTGCCTGAACAACCACTAAAATATTCTCTTAGTTATCAGTGTCTGCATAGGCTCCAGAATAACTTCAAATCCACAGTGGTTTCATCTGTGACCTCTTTCATCTGTACCCTTTTTCATCTGTGACCACTAAGATTTCTCTTACTTTCTTGAGCATTAAGGAGTGGCTGAAAACAAAACAAAAAAAATAAAGAGAAGCCAAATCAACCAACCGAATAAATTTAAAAAAACAAATTTAATATATTCAGTATTCATGAGTATTGTGTACTAGGAGATCCCCCCCCCCCCCAGGGCATCTTATACATTGCAATACTAGAAACAAAAGTCCATACAAGTATTTCTAGTTTTGATACAAAGGATAGTAAAAAAAAAAAAAAAAAGCGGTTGTTGGGCACCATTTTCCCTACACAACGTATTTAAAAATATATTTTTTATAGTGGAGTATAAATTTCTGTAGATAAAGGATGTTGCTCTTCAGTCCTCTACAGTTTGACACTCTCCCAATTATTTTACATACCGCATGCCTCCTTATGTTGTCTTTCTGATGCCTAAAGAAATTAAAGCCTGAAATATCTGATTGAAGTATTTAATTCTTTCTTTTCTATATTTATCCCACTCTGAAGTTTGAAGAGCTTTGTATTTGATGATGGTAATAGAAGAAAAATTAGAATAGGACAGTCTCCTTTGTCTTTGACTTTATTGAAATGATAGCACCTGCCTTAAGCAGGTTGACCTCCTTTCTGCTTATCCCCCCACTGCAAACACTGACTGAAGAACCACTTACATTCAACATTCTCACAAGCCACAGCTCATTTTGAGTTCAGGTCTTCCTGACTCTTCTATATTTTTATAACATTCTTATATTCTTCCTTGGTTGTATATATTTCTTCTTACCTCTTACAAGGAAAGAAGGAAGGAAGGAAGGAAGGAAGGAAGGAAGGAAGGAAGGAAGGAAGGAAGAACTAACATCTAGAATTTTGCAAAAGGTCTTTGGGCTTGCTTGCTATGCATCTTATATGGTTCTCATTGAATTTTCTCTTGTAGGCTATTTGCAGGAATGTGACTAGAATGTTATTTTTTTAGGTGCCAGTTAATTTCGTTGTATTGCTTTATAGGGTTTCTGATCATTGTATCATTGTTATAATTTAAATGTAAAATTTTGCTTTCCATAAGTTTATGAGACTTATCAAACCATGCTGAACATTTCTTTATCACCATAAGCTTGAAAATGGCCCAGTTACATCTACATCATGAATATGTCATTCTTGTTGATATTTTATTTTTCCCTTATAGTTCCATGTAATTAAATATATCAGAAAGTATTATATAAGCAAAATGATACTTTCAAAAACCATTGGGATCACCCAAACTCTCCAAACTATCTAATATTTTCTCTGTGACAGAACATTTAGAAAAGAGTAGATGTTTGATAAATATCATTTAAATCATTTAAATATTGAATTTAAACTAATGCAAATTGAGGGATTTGATCAAAGATATTCTAAGCCACTAAGACCAATATTTTATAACCCTTCTTGCTACATTTCCAGTTGTGTGGTAAAAGTCCTTAGTGTTCAGAATAATGACACTGAGAACTTGGAAGACCTGAGTTTGATAAGTGATTTTAGTACACAGAAGCCACTGATCTGCTACCATGACTTTCAGGAAATTTTAGGAAATTTTCCTAAAATGTAGGAAATATTCCTAAAATATAGGAAAATTTTGTAAAAGAAAGCTTGAATTTGTTTTTGTTTGTTGGTTTGGTTTTTTTGTGTGACTTTTGCTTCAGATTTTTGTGTGTTTGTTTTTGCAGTCACCTCTTGCCTCAGAGAATTTATTTTCCTGGCTACTTGGATTTCCTAGGCATTTTGTGTGTGTGTGTGTTTCTAGGAATTTTGAAAAAGCATCAGTTCATCATTATTACATATGATAATTACATACACATGAGCTTTAGAGTGTGCTGATACACACACATATAATCTGTTTTGAGGCATTAAAGTTCAGGGAAACTGAATCAACTACAGAGCTGTCTTTATAAATTAAATTACCACAGTAAATTATTTAACCTTTCACATTTTCTATTTATCCCTTAGTAAAAGACATTTCAAAAACATCGCTTCATATGCAAATCTTCAAATGCAAAGAATTTTAGTGTTGGCTTCTCTTCTTAAATTTGAGGCTGAAAGGCTAGCTCTCACCAGTGTCTTATTTTCTTTCCTTCCTACTGAGCCCTTATGACATTAGATTTTGTTGTTCTGGATAAAAGTCAACCAGGTGAGTGGTAGCAACTTGTTCAGGATTTTTAATGTCAAAGAGTGAGGCTTTTCACAGTTGATTAGCTGAGAATAAACTATGTTACACTCAATAGTTTAGAAAAGAGGTCTAAAACAAATTTTAAAAATTATTTATGTTCAAGAATATTTGAATTTAGTTGGAGTGATACCAAACTCTTACTTGAAAGAAAACCTCTGAAGACCCCTTACAAGCAGTATGTATCTTATTTTTCTCTTAGGTATAATATACTTATTTCACTACAAAGATGCAAAAAAAAACATAAATAAAGTATAAAGTTGAACTAAATTGACACCTTTCCTCCACTTTCCAATACATTCTTGACTGGCAGTTTCAGTTTACAGGTGAATGGCTGTCGTGAGTAATGGGTGAAGGGCCATGGAACAGCCATCCCAGGAAACAGCCATTACCTATGTCTGAGATGAGCACTCTGAGGCAGGGAAAAGCAGATCAGCAAACCCAGTGGTATGCCTCCTGCAGCAGCCACCTCACCTTCAAGTGCTCCTCACTTGAAGTAGCCAGATTTCAAGGTTAGAATAGAGGCACAGCCAGCAGGCAGCTCACTTCCAACAATTCTTGCCTGCAGCAATTTGAGAACAATAGAGCAATTAGAAAGCCCTTGCTTATTAGATTTTCCACCAGGTTGCACTTTTATTTTTCAGGTCAACTCTTCAGGGAGTTTTGTTTACTCCGGGCAAGGGTGGGAAGTTATTTCAGATCAGGAGGCCGGCTTTCTGGTAGAAAAGTGTGTAGAATACATTCAAGCAAGGATTAGAATATCTGGCTAGGCAGTCTTTAGAGTTACAAGACATCCTTAGGTTTCATGACTTGGTGAGTTTGGGTACCATTAGCCAGTTTCCCAATTGAGGCATCAAAGCCCATATGACTAAAAACCTAAACCGTGGGATATAGTCGATGCTCCAGAATCATGTCACATCACTTCCTCCAAAAGTTGCTCAAACATATACATTCACAGTGTTGGTGGGTAACACCAATGAGTGCTGTCATTTTTGTCATCTGTCTCCCTCTATATGTATATCCAATGCTACCAATTCTACCCCATAAAATGAATTCAAATATCTTCAGTTCTCTTCACATCATGGTCATTACTTCTGAACAAGCCAACATTATTTTTTTTTTAATTTTTTAACGTTTATTCATTTTTTGAGAGGCAGAGAGAGAGAGGGAGAGACAGAATCAGAAGCAGGCTCCAGGCTCTGAGCTGTCAGCACAGAACCCAACGCAGGGCTTGAACCCATGAATCATGAGATCTTGACCTGAGCTGAAGTCAGATGCTTAACTGACTGAGCCACCCAGGTGCTCCCAACATTATTATTTTTTTTAACGGAACAGTACAAATGCCTAACTGGTCTGTCAGTCACCAGTCTTATTCCTCCCCCACTCCCTTCTCCAGAGTGACCTGTTTTAGAAATACACAATGTATCATGGCATACAGCAGTTTATAAGCTATCCAATCACTTTCATGAATTCTGAATGTAGTCATGTGGCATGCATGCAAGCTCCAGCCCTTGCTTAACTCACCAGCATCAATTCCTCTTGCACGGTGCCATCCAGATCTCTAGCCATGTGGCCATTATTTCCACTCTTAGTTTCTAAATGGGTCATAATCTCACATTCCTTATGTCTTCCCACATGTCTCTCTTTGGCCTGGAACATTGCCTCGCATTTCAGCACCTTACCCTTTCATTATACTCATGTGCTGCTTCCTTAGGCTGATGCCTTCCTACTTTTCAGTTTTTAGTTTAGAAGATCTTCCTTCCAAGTGTTATTTCTTGATTCTCTCAACCTGGGAACAGCGACATTTTCCTGCAAAGGGCCAATAGAAAATATTTTAGTTTTGCAGACCATATTAGGTCCCTGTCGTATACTCTTTGTTGTTGTTTTGTTTTGTTTCTAATCCTTTAAATTGTAAAAGTATTCTTAGCTCTCAGGCCATCCAAAATAGGCCAAGGCAGCATTTTGCCTATGAGACTATAATTTGCCACCCCCTACTCTAGATACTTCTTTAGATGTGTTCTTAAGAGCATGTACTAATATTGTAATAATTGAAAACTGTTTTAAAAATTTAATTAATTAATTAATTATTTTGAGGGGTGGTGGTGAGCAAGCAAGTGCACGAGTGGGGCAGGAACAGAAAGAGAAGGAGAGAGAATTCCAAGCAGGCTCCACGCTGTCAGCACAGAGCCTGATCCGGAGCTTGAACTCACAAACCGTGATATCATGACCTGAGCTGAGATCAACCCAGGTGCCCCAAACTTTCATTTTTAAGTGATTTTAAGTTTATAGAAGAGTTTAGTACCATATACCCTTCACCTAGCTTATCCTTATATTAACATATAACCATAGTGCATTTATTAAAACTAGGACATTTAAATTAGAACATTGGTAACTAAGTAAAAAACTTTACTTGGATTTCACCAGCAAGTAGTTTGTCCACTAATGTCTTTTGTATATGTGTGTGTGTGTGGTTCTAGGATCTATCAATAAAGAATAAATCTATCACTGCATTTAGCTATTGTTTCTTTTGTATTTTCTAATTTGTTACATTTCCCTTACCTTTATTTTTTATAACTTTGATAGTTTTCAAGAACAATAGTCCTATTTTGATGTCTCTCAATTAGACATTTTTTTTTCCCCTGATGTTTCTCATGATTAGATGTGCTTATGGATTTTTAGGAAGAATACCACAGAGGTGAAGTTAATTTCCCCCTTACTTCATATCAGGAGGTACACGAAATTAAGACGGCTTATTCCTGATGATGTTAGCATGATCACTTGGCTAACGTAGTGACTGTCAGGTTTATCCTATATAAAGCCCCTAATTTTCCATTTTTGTCCTTTATCCTTCAAAAGCAAGCCACTAAGTTTCAATCAGCAGCCCACTCTTAAGAGAATGGGAATTATACATTTTGGTATTTGACTCCACTACTGAATTTAAAGAGCAGAAACTGTTAGGTGGGAAACTAGGCATGAGTGACAGGAGGATGGACCTTAGACATCCTGATGGAGAGCCCCAACAGAGGACCGCCCAGGGACCACCTCATTCCTCCCATCTAGCAGTGGCTTGAGGTTACAACATCCTGGCAGAGGAAGAGTTTAGTTTGTCCTGCTTGTTGCACTTGTGCAGAAGGCAGCTGCTCGTCCTTATTTGACCTATGTCCTTAGAATAGAAATAATGTTGCAGTTTCCCACTCCAGGCAGGCATTTCCAGTGCATCTTGGGAAAGGACATGAGTAGTTGGCTAATTATTATAGAATCTAGCCTGTCACTCTAATGATGATACCCTAGGACCAGTCCTAAGGAAAAAAAAATGATATAAGCCCACATCCTGGAGTTTCTGGGGCCATCCTCTCTCTTGACTGACCCCCTCCTCCCTTGGAATGTACTTTAATAAAACTTTGCTCTGCTAATAATTTTGTTTCACTGTCCTGTAATTTTTTACTGTGGCAGGGAAAAGAAGTGAGGCTTTTTTTCCTTTTCCATCTCTCAGTAACAAAACCTTTTGTTTTTTGGTTTTGTTTTGTTTTGTCTATTTCTATATACCCAGCATGTTATCAGGCATAGTGTTGATTAATTTATGTGGAGTAAATAACTTGTTATGACCATCTGACTTTTTCTTTCTACATTTTTCCATAGCTTATATGGCAGTAGGGTAGAAAATAAAAAGAAAGCAAGGAAAAATAACCACCAAGCAAATAAAGAAACAAACAAAAGCCTTAGCCTGTAGTTAGAAGTCATGAAATTTTAAAATTCATTCCATTTATGAATTGTATATTTGGGTAAGTAGTAGCCACTTTAAATTTTTGAAATTTAATTGTTGCAAAAGGCAGGGAGATAACAAGACTACAGTATTATGTAGTTTTTAAAGTGTCAATGTTGGAAACCTAACTGCATTGGTTCAAAGTGACCAGCTGTATAAGTTTGATCAAGTTACTTACCCTTCTCTGATTCATTTTCCTCATCTCTGAAATAAGGATAAGAATAGAAGTTCATAAATTCTATTATTTACTTCATAAGTTATCTATTTTCTAAAATTATTTTTAGGACTAAACACCCTAACATATACAAAACCCTTAGGATTGCTCCCAGATCTATAAATGTTAGTTAATATTGCTATTTATTAGTATTAGTACTATAAGCACAGAATTAGGCAATTTATATAAATACAACCTTTATTTAAATTGTAAGATTTAATACAAATATCCTATTAGTAAGAAAGAAAAACCCAATATGGTTTTTTTTGAGAAGAATTCAAAATTCAAAATTCAAAACAATGGCTTCCTTTGTGAATAGCAGAGTCCAAGTTAGAATCACGTGGAATTCAGTGCATGATGAGGGATACGAACATTAAGAAAAATCTTAATTTGCCTTTAAGTTTATCTAAATTTTATAGTTAAAAGAAATTTTCTATTTATTATGTATTAAGTAAATTAAAGACATGTATATTGATTTCTCATAATATATTGAGAGATTTGGAAGACTGGTAACCTGAAAATAAATACAGTGGCTGAATAGTCATTCCCAAGAACATTCTGATATGAAAGTTCAGGAAGAATTTTTCTCCCTTTTTCGGCACTTCATTCCAGTCCTACTATATTCGAATCTATATATTCTGGTCATTTCTTACCCAGCTCAGCTATCTTAAGGCTAATCTGTTGCAGATCCATTCATTGCCATATTCCAGAACCCTATTTCTAACAGTGTCCTAGGCATCAAACCTAGATGTTACAAAAGCCTACAAACATATTAAAATTGAACATACACAAATCCTACCTCTCATGCATATTGGCAGTTATTATTTTTTCCACTATTTTCTCTCTCATAGTTAATATTATAAAAAGATTAAACAGAGCTTCTATTATTCTTCTTAGGATATGACTCACTCTTGTACTGTTTGTACTGGTATTTCAGTAAAGCATATCAAATGAACCACAGGAAGAGGGAGATTTTGTCCTGTACATCTTGTGAATTTCATACGTGACTCTGGAAATGGAAGGTGGGAGTAGAACTGAATTCACTACTTCATACCGAACAAGAGTGACTAGAAATACACAGAGGAAATATGGAAAAGAGAAGAGTCTCTGGCAAGTCTATAAATCCTTTTTTTTTTTTTTTTTTTTAAAGACTGGATATTCTATGGGGGTAAGAATCATGGGCAAAAATGAAATGAAACATGGTTCACCCTGCTAAATACTTTTAAAGAATTTCTAAAAATTTTTCAATATCTCTCCTTGGTCTTCAGTAAATCCTATACTTTCCAAGAATGATTCTGCAGGTGTATCTTTCAGAGATAATTTTAAGAAATGCTGAATTATGTTCAAATGGGTGTTAAGAGAAAGTGATATAGCTCAGAAAGAACCAAAAAAAATAGGGAATAAAGGGAGATATGATGACTTCTCAGTTGTGTAATATTAAAATTCTCCAAACAGGCCAAAAGCCTGAAATCAATTCCTTTGTCTTTGCCACTTCATCTTCCCTATCCAGCAAGATCCTTGATACATCGTTATAAATGTTCAAATCTATTCCACAGCCATAGTCATGATATAGAATATCATCATCTCTTCACCAGAGCTACTGTGATATTTTATGCTAACCTTTTTGGTACCGAGCATAAAGTGAGTTACTGCTTTCAAGCATGGCAACTAGTGACATACAAGGAGTGTCATGCCATACCAAGGAGGGCCAGTTTCCATCCTGAATCCCAGGTAGAAACATTTCTTTCAGAGTGGCTTACACTTCTTTCCCCCACCATTTCATTGTGGTAAAGAATACTTGAGGGACAGAAAGAACACAGACACACAATCGGGAAGTTGTATTAGAGGAGAAATGTTGCAGGCATGTCATTAGGCAAAATGGGCCAACAGTGTCTTATTGATTATATACAGAATTAAGCAATTTTTAGAAATTAAACATTAAAAACATTATCCCTAAGCATAATAATTACAGCAAATATAAATTATTATGTGTCTATTTTTTGTCAGTCATCTTAGTTTCGGAGCTTAACATCTACTATTTCCCATAATCTTCACAAAACTTATGAAATTGCTATTATTATCCCTGTTTAATGGGTGAAAAAGAAGGGCAAAAGAGGTTAAAACAATTGGCCTAAGGTCTTACAGCTGGCATTTTTTAGAGCCAAAACTTGAACATAGGCCTAACAGACTATAAGGATTATGCTACACCCCTCTCACAGAGTGAAACAAAGGCCAAAACCTTCTAATCTGTAGCTCTTACACAATTTTGCCTTGACAAGACTTATGTTGAATGAAGACACTTCATCAACATTCCTGTCTCTTTGAAACATCCCTCAGTATAAAGGGTCTTCTACAGTGTTACTTGAATTATCTTCAAATAACAAATGGCATTACATCACTTTCTTATTAAAAACTCCCCATCCAAGTATAAATATCATATGACTTCACTCATATGAGGACTTTAAGACACAGAACAGATGAATACAAGGGAAGGAAAGCAAAAATAATATAAAAACAGGGAGGGGGACAAAACATAAGAGACTCTTAAATTTGGAGAACGAACAGAGAGTTACTGGAGGGGTTGTGGGAATGGGGATGGGTTAAATGGGTAAGAGGCATTAAGGAATCTACTCCTGAAATCATTGTTGCATTATATGCTAACTAACTTGGATGTAAGTTAAACAAACAAACAAACAAACAAACAAACAAACAAAAAGTCCCCATTAGCTGTGGCATAGCCACAGTTTGAGAGAAAGGTACAGAGATTTACCACATATCCTTGATCCTACACATGCATAGCCTACCCTATATCAACATTACTCACAACAGTGGTGCATTTTGTTACCAAGGATGAGCCTACATTGACACATCATAGTTACCCAAAGTCCATAGTTAATATGAGGATTCACCCTTGGAACTGTACATTCTATGAATTGGATAAATGTATAATGATATGTACCCATCATTATAGTACCATACAAATTATTTTCACTTCCCTAATATCCACTGTGCTTTATCTCTTCAAAATCCCCTTCCCCACCTCCCAGGCAACCACTAATCTTTTTATTGTCTACATGGTTTGGTCTTTTCCAGAATGTTATATAGTTGGACTCATACAGTATAGAGCCTTTACAGACTGGCTTCTTCCACTTAGTAATAGGCATTTAAGTTTCCTCCATGTTTTTTCATGGCTCGATAGCTCACTTTTTTGTAGGAATGAATAATATTCCATTGTCTAGATGTACTATACTTTATTCATCCATCCCCCTACTAATGGACATGTTGGTTCCTTTTAAGTTTTGTCAGCTATTAATAAATTAGTTGTTATAAACAACCCTATGCAGGTTTTTGTGTGAATGTTAGTTTAGAGCTCCTCTGGGTAAATACCAAAGAGCATGGCTACTGAATTGTATGTAAGAATATGCTTAGTTCTACAAGAAACCATAAACCTGTCTTCTAAAGTGGTTGTACCATTTTGCATTCCTGCCAGCAATAAATACATTCCTACTACATTCTCACCAGCATTTGGTGTTGTCAATGTTTCAGATTTTGGCCATTCTAATAGGTGTGTATCTTACTGTTGTTTTAATTTGGTTTGCTCCAGTGACATACGTGGAACATCTTTTCATATGCTTATTTGTCATCTGTATATTTTCTTTGGTGAGATCTGCTAAGGTCTTCAGCCCATTTTTTTAAACCAATTTTTTTCTTATTGTGAGCTTTAAGGGTTCTTTGTATAATTTGAATAATATTCCTTTATAAGATATGTCTCTAGTAAATACATTCTCCCAGGGTATGGCTTGTCTTCTCATTCTCTTGACATTGTTTTTCACAGAGAAAAAGTTTTTAATTTTAATGAAGTCCAGCTTATCAATTATTTCTTTCATGGATTGTTGTGGCTTTGATGTTGTATCCAAAATGGCATCACCATACCCAAGGTTATCGAGGTTGTTTCCAACATTATCTTCTAGGAGTTTTATAGTTTTGTATGCAATATTTAGGTCTGTGATCCATTTTGAGTTAATTTTTGTGAAGTGATTAAAGGTTTGTGTTAAAATTAATTTTTTTGCTTGTGGGTATTCAGCTGTTCCAGCTCCATTTGTTGAAGAGACTATCTTTGTTCCATTATTGCCTTTGCTCCTTTGTCAGAGTTTCAGTTGACAACAGTAATAGTAAGAGGCATTTAGGAGGTAGTATTAATAAGAGTTGGTAATAAATTGTGGAAGTGGGTCTTGGTGGCTGGAGAGTATAACTCATTTTCACACATTCTGTAAATAATATTCAGATTTTCCTGAATCAGCATTCAATGGAAGCAACTGTGGTTATCTCCTGAAGCAATATATGGATGTTTCTTTGAGATTCTGGGTATCTTCTTTATAATCATTTATTTTTGATTGTGAGGTGTCAGACAAAAATCTCTATGGTGCTTTATTTTTCAGGTGAGTTGTGAAAGGATATAAGTCTTTGTTTTCTGCACATTTTCTCACTGAATTCATGACCTGAGTGACTGACATTTTTCAAAAAAAGTTTAATATGGATTTGCAGTTTCAGTTTTCCACAACTATGGAAATATGGGGTTCACTTTACTTTAATGCTTCCTTTCTATCCACTTCTAAGGTCACAAGCAATCTACAGAATGCCTCCATTGTCACTTCAGAAATTGCTCAATCTCTAGGTTCTGTTCTCCATTTGTAAATATTTCTCATAGCTGGTTCTTAGCCTTTAATCTATCGGCCTTACCCAAGTTCTTCCTCTCAGTTTAGTTTCTGTGTTTTGACAATTCCTTGCTTATGATTTAGAATCTCAGCAAACTTATTCTTTGGAGAACACTTCTCAGATTTTTTTTTTTATATAAGTAAAAGATGGGAAGATCTTATGATGAAGTTATAATTGTAGGATATGTCAATTGAATTTGGACCTCCATAATACTGGCTTACATTGTTTTTTCCCTAAATTTATAGATTAGGACTACTAAGGGAGGATTAACAATGAGTCTTCATTAGCATATTTGTAAACAGTAGAAGAATCCAGTCTTGCTGCTGTTCAAGATTAGCTTTAAGATGCAGTGGCAAAGTAAAATTAACAAACATCCAGGTGATGGGGCACCTGGGTGGCTCAGTCAGTTGAACATCCGACTTCAGCTCAGGTCATTATCTTGCAGTCCATGAGTTTGAGCCCCAAGTCAGGCTCTGTGCTAACAGGTCAGAGCGTGGAGCCTGCTTCGGATTCTGTGTCTCACTCTCTCTCTGCCCCTCTCCCACTCATGCTTTGTCTCTCTCTCTCTCTCTCTCAAAAATAAATAAACCTTAAAACAAAATAAAACAACAACAACAACAACAACAACAACAACAACAACAACAACAACAACTAAAACATCCAGGTGAGTCATACCTGCAAAATAGGCTGACGAGAATGATGGGACCTCTGTCCTGCAGATAATTCCTTTCTCTCTCTCTCTGTCTCTTATGTATGTATGTATGTATGTATGTATGTATGTATGTATTTATTTATTTATTTATTTATTTATTTATTTATTGCTTTGAAAAGATGGCATAGGTGGGAAAAGTTTAAAAGTTTAGATTTCAGCGGAGTAGGCTGGCAGATCCAGTTTTGAATGTGTGCACATGAAAAGCCTAAATGCAGATCCATACGGAGGCATCTACTACTAGCATACATCCAAGAAAAGTATTGCAAATGGCCTTCAAGACCTGTGTGATTAACCTAGGGATTTTCAGTACATAAAACCGCATAGAGTGTGATATATTTCAAAATAAAAAGTAAAAGTAATTCCTGAAGATTAAAAAAAAAAAAGCAGAAAGATTCGTTCTGTTGAATAAGCTGAAATAAAGACATTATTCCCTTTAAAATATCACCTGACATGGAACCTTCTAAAACACCCCAGAATACACAGACAATGAAAGCAGTTTGCATCAGTGATAACTAATGTGGACTTGTTCAGCCAGCACATCAGGGCAAGCTCAAACTGTCTCACAAACAGACAGTAACAGCATCAGAGGCTCTTTGTACCACTTCATCTATATATTGTCTTCTCACTATGAGACCCAGAATCTCTTGCACCCTGAAAATTAACTAGCCTGCTGTATACACTGTGGGTAGTGAATATGGCCTCGGTACACTACCATCACCCTCATCTTTTCAGTAAAAAACAAAAAACAAAAAACAAAAAACAAAAAAAAAAAAACTCTGAGGAAACAGTTAACCAAGAAAAAAGGTGGAAGGCCAGTAATGATCTATACCATGAAAAAAAAGGAACTCACTGTTCAATTTCTTCAGATAAAAACTGTGACGAGACAGACTCAAATACCAGACCATACTGTAATGTTACAGAAATTTCATTCTTTTAAAGTATCAGTGAACTAATTTAGAAGTAGAGTTAGGGGAAGGCATAATTTTGGCTTTGAAGGAAAACTCCAATAAAAAGAGCATATAGTAATTTGAAGCAGTTGAATATTTACGGAAAATAGACAAAAAGACGATAAGCAAAACAATAATTTAAAGTGGAATAATATTAAAGACCAACATCTCGAACTCAAATCACTGAATCTGGAACCAAGATACTTTAAAACACAGAAACATATGCAAAGTCTCTCATCACACAAAAATTTCCCTCTTAACTAATGAGTAAAACAAGAAAGTAAAACTCACATCACAGAATATTTGGAAAACAAATTATTTAAAACTCTAAAAATCCTACCCTGGGAGAAATGTCTAAAGTTATAATGAAAGTAACATTCACAACCTTAAATACCCACGTTATTAGGCAAAAATTAATGTAAGTAAGCAGTTAAGCCTAGCAGAAACTAACTTGTCATGGTGACTGACAATACCTTTGGAAAGTTTGCTTCAGTGAATCCAGGTTTGCAATCAACTCTCAGGAAATTGTACTCGTCTTTGTTTGCACCAGTTAACAGGACCTGATGAGCAGGCAAGCACAAGGCCAGGGTGTCCTGAAGAGTTGCACACTAGGGAAGGAGAAGAATAAAGAGTTCTTTGTGAAGCAGTGGAAGTCAAGTATCCCCTATCTGTTTTTTTAGAAATCAGAAACCCTGAATTAACTGTATTATACAAAAACATGGATAAGTGAAATTACTTAAGTGAAACATAAAAGGCTTATTGGTAAGAGGGTAGAGGAAGAGATAAACAGTTTACTGACAATCATCTTTTCTCTATGGCACTACAAAGACACCATCATCCTTGACCAAATGACTATGTTTGTGTTTGGTTCTGGAGACTCTATTCTGCTCCATTGCTCTATTTGTATATCCTTGCACCAACATACTGTATATTGTCTTGAAGTTTAAAAATAACTCCTGGTATTCAGTAGATGCCTTCACCTTTATTGTCCGTCAATGTTTGTCTTGGCTATTTTCCCATATGCTTCCATACAAATTTTCATTTTTTTCTTCTTATTTTTTTATAATTTTTTAATGTTTTTCCTTTTGTCTTTTTGTTTGTTTGTTTTTACTTTTCATTTTTGAGAGAGAGAGAGAGAGAGAGAGAGAGAGAGAGCGAGCATGAGTGGGGAAGGGGCAGAGAGAGAGGGAGATATAGAATCTGAAGCAGGCTCCATACTCCAAGCTGTCAGCATGGAGCCCGATGTGGGGCTTGAACTCACAAACTGTGAGATCATGACCTGAGCCAAAGTCACACGTTTAACTGACTGAGCCACCCTGGCACCCCCATACAAATTTTCAAATAAAGTTACCAATTCACACTCCACAACAAACCTTTCAAGATCCTGAGTGGTTTTTATTGTTATTGCATTGAATTTATTGTTTTAAGAATTACATCTTTATAACTTTGACTCTTTCAATATCAGTAATGACAGAACTTTTAGTTATTTAGATTTTCTTTAATTTCTCTAGTGCCAACTAATGCTCTGTGTAAAAAGGTTGTACATCTTTTATAAAATTTATTTCTCTGCATTGGATATGCTTTAACACTGTTATAAATTATATCATTGTAAGTTTCACATTCTATTTTTGTCACTAATGTGTAGAAATATAGTGGTTTATATATATAGGTCTTAAATCCAGAAACCTTGAAATACCAAATTATAATAATATTCATTCGATTATTTTGAAGTTTCCATGTATACAATCATGTCATCTGTTTAAAAAGTCATGTTTTTCTCTATTTTCCATTGTGTATACATTTTTTTTTTCTCTTGCTGGAAACATAGCACTGGCTAGAATTCCTATGTGTCTCATTCCTACTCACAAGTAGAAACATCTTAATATTAACCACTGAATATGATATTTGTAGATTTATGGATATACTCTTAGATTAAGGAGGTTTTCTTTTAATCTAGTTTTCAAAGAATTTTAACATCAATAAGTATGGAATTCAGTCCCATCTCCTGGAGGGGGCAGTATTTACTTATATTATTTATAATTCTTCTCTTAGGAGGATGTGTCCTTTCTCCCCATTTATTTATTTGTTCAATCATTTATTTATATAAGTATGGAATCATGTATATTTGTTTTATACATTGTTTTTTTAACTCAATACCACACCATGTATTTTATTGTTAACATTATCACAGCTTTGTTTGACTCTTAGTAGCTCTTCTACTTTGGCTTTTATTTCTTTTGACATACCCCTCCTTAGCTTTTTGAGTACTTATTTGCTTTCTGATACTAAAAGGTGCTCTGGGTTCATTAGGCACCTTACCTAACTCAGCCCTAGCACAGCCATTTCTACAAGCCCTTTTCCTTTTCATTGAATAATGGCATTTAGAAACCAAAAACTAGGTGCTGGGTGTGCTCTTAGCTATTGGATTGTTATTGCTTCTACAAATTGTTATTGCTTCTTAGAAAATTATTTAGGGCATATATGCACATATACAACGAACATATGTATATACACACACCTATCATTATTTCTGTATCTATCCATATTTACCTATATTAAACTAAATGTTAAATTCATACTGATATCTCATACTCCAAACAAGTGCTGGTTATTTATTCTCTCTTGCTTTTCTATATTTTTCCTGCCCAATAGTGACAAACCTGACCAAATAACTCACCATCCACTGACTTGTTTAACCTGAACAGACATATAATGCAGATTCAGAACAGTTACACCATGCTATACCTTCATGTCCTTAAGCTCTACAGTGTTCAGTCTAAATGCCGTTTGTTGGTATTACTTAGATCAACTTTTTAGCTCCACTCCCTGTAGTAAGGTTGTGTAAAATTTTTCATACAGTTATGTTCATTTTGTCACAGTTTATATTACATTCTGGGATCCTAGGCACCTGATATAATTTTTTTAGTTTGCATACATTGAAGCTTACCCTTTTTGATGTACAGCTCTATGGGTTTTGATAAATACATAAAGCCATGTATCTACTACTGAAGTACCAAAAAGAACAGTTCCATTACCTTAAAACTTATTCTATGCATCGTTTCATAGTGATCCATCCTTCCCTCCACAACTGGAAAACATTCCTCTGTTTTCCATTGCTCAGTTTTGTCTCTTTAGAATGTTAGATGACTGAAATTATATAATGTGTGGTCTTTTGAGTTTGGCTTCTTCCACTCAACAAAATGTGTTTTGTCCATGAATTCCAATATTTACTCAAAAAAATCTCCAAATGAGCCTGAGATGCTTTTTTTTTTAATAAAGAAAAGATACTTTAAAACATCTGGGATAGCATTAAAATACATGTATGTATGTATATATCTACACATATTTATTAGGAGGTTACCCTGAAAGACCAAACAGTAAAGATTTACACATTAAATTTAAAAATATTTTCATATATTAGAATCAGTGAAGTTTATAGGGAACCATTAGGTCATGATGGTGCTTAAAATGAACAAATACAATTAAATATACTGAAGAAAAATCATACTGACCAATGGAAGTGAAATTATTCATGGTTACTTCTTACCAGCAAATGGGTTGTTGAATGGGTTTTGAATTTATATATCCCATATTCCACAACAAATTGTTCAATTACTTGCTACTGTGATAGTAATTAACACTAGATTCTGTCATTTTGCCTGAAATATGCAGACCTAGTCAGTTTATATGCCAATTAAAATGAATCATAGTTAAGGAAATTAACCACAGAATACAAACCAACCAACTTGAGCCTGCTGGACAACGCTATACAGGGAATACTGCCTTTTTTTTTTTTTTAAGTTTATTTATTTATTTATTTTTGAGCGAGAGAAGAGAGAGAGAGAGAGAGAGAGAGCATGTGGGAGAGGCAAAGAGGGAGAGGGAGAATCCCAAGGAGGCTCCACACTGTCAGTGCAGAGCCCAACACAGGGCTTGAACTCACGAGCTGTGAGATCTTGATTCGTGAGACCAAGAACTGAGCCGAAAACAAGAGATGGACACTTAACCAACTGAGCCACCAGGGTGCCCCGGGAATATTGCTTTTTGATTCATCTAGTTTTGAAATACATTTTGGGAATTCTTCACAAAGTTAGGTTTTCCTAATGAGCTCAGAACCAAATAGTCATAGCCTCTAGGGTGATTGTATCGGGAGGGGACTTAATTGAGGAAAGAAAAAGAAAAGAGTTTTGAGCAAATGTCAGAAAGGCTGGAATTGGGTATAATTCTCCCAGCTGCTGGCAGCGCCAGCTCTCACGTGTCTCTGCAATGGACTTTAGGTTCATAGGGACCTTTATCTCTGCCTAGGTTTGTGCTATGTGGTTTCTTCCATTGGAGAATCATCTGCATAAGTCTTCACATCCTTTACTTCTTTTAAAGTAACTTTAAAATGTCTTCAAATTTTTACCTTGTTTTCCTTTTTTTTTTTTTTTTTACTCTTTGCCTTAATCCTACTGGAGACCATTTTTGTTTACCACATTTGTATTCAAGAAACAAAGACAATGAAAATAAAATGAATATGAAGACAAGCAAAAGAATGAAGTTCCCAAGAGATATCAAGAATGCAGGAAAATAACGTGATAAATTGAGGTGCCTGGATGGCTCAGTTGCTTAAACGTCTGACTTTGGCTCAGGTCATGATCTCATGGTTTGTGGGTTTAAGCCCCGCATCAAGCTCTGTGCTGAATGATTGCTCAGAGCCTGGAGCCTGCTTCAGATTCTGTGTCTCCCTGTCTCTCTGGCTCCTCCCCTGCTCATGCTCTCTCTCTCTCTCTCTCAAAATAATAAATAAACGTTAATTTTTTTTTTTAAAGAATGTGATAAATTGGCAATCTAATGCAATAGCTGGTATTTGAAAATGCACAAATTAACCAACCACTAAGTAGCCTAAGAAATCATGAAAAGGAAAAATACCAGATTCCTAAGATTAAATTATCTGAAGATTCAAAGGGTATACAAATAATTTCCCTTTGTCATTGAGTCATTAATTATGCATCATTAAGAGGTAGAAAACCCAGGGTGTCTGCGTGGCTCAGTCGGTTGAGCGTCTTACTTGATTTCGGCTCAGGTCATGATCTCAGGGTTGGCGAACTCAGCCTCACAATGGGCTCAGCACTGGTGGTGCAAGCCTGCTTAGGATTCTCTCCCTCTGGGCGCCTGGGTGGCTCAGTCGGTTAGGTGACCAACTTCAGCTCAGATCATGATCTCATGGTTTGTGGGTTCGAGCCCCACATCAAGCTCTGTGCTGAATGCTTGCTCAGAGCCTGGAGCCTGCTTCAGATTCTGTGTCTCTTTCTCTCTCTCTGCCTCCACACCCCACTTATGCTCTGTCTCTCAAAAATAAATAAATGTAAAAAAACTTAAAAAACAAATTAAAAAAAAGAGGTAGAAAACCCAAATCTACTAAATATCCTTGAGGCAATTTTCTAAACATAAGACTTCTCCATATACACCAGGCCCATACTGATTCACAGGTGAATTACTGTCTGCTATTAAGAAACTAATAATTTCAATTCCATTCATTCTTAAAAAGAGTTACATTTTCTCTTTTTTAAACCAGCATGCCATATGTAAAAAAAAAAGACAGTAACTGCAAAAAGGAAAGTTTAACCTATCATTTACTGAATATTAACATAAAATCTGATAGAAAACACACATTAGAAGAATAACCTACTGTGTTGTCCATTTTGCCAAAACAAGTATAGAACCTGATGAAGTCTATTAATATAATTCAAACCTGAAAACAGTTGCCTTAACATACACTAAAGTTTAAATATATAAGACCTATTCCTGATTTTTAAAAATAGTAGTTTATGTCAGGATACACATATATTTCCTGCAAAATAATCATAAAGTAATATCAAATTCGGACTTAGTTGTGAACATGCAAAGCATTCCCATCAATATCAGAAAGATAAAACTTTCCTGCCTTCAATATATCTATTTAACCATCTTCTGTCAGCAACTGACACGAGTGCTCAATAAATATGAATAAATAAATAAATGAATTACTCCATTAATGTTTTTTAAAACCACCTGTCCATCCATTCAGAGAAGGTAAACCCAGTTTCTGATTTCATTCCATATCCAAAATGAATTCTATATGAAAAAATAACTGTAATATAAAAAGAATCAATTTGCACATAAAAAAAGAAATATGTGTGAGTTTTTAGAGTGTAAAAGATTTTTTTAAATTGAAAAATGATGGCAAAAAATCCACAAAAGACTGATTAATTACATATATTTCTTCCCTGAAAATAACAATATTAATTACAACAAAAAATTAATTACAAAAATAAAACCCCAGAGATTTTTAAAAAATGAAAAATGCAGTGCAAATAAAACAGAGGGTTAAGTTATTTAATGTATAGAATTTTTACAAAAAATGCTACAAGAAAATATTTGCTTAGTAGAAAAACGTTATAATAAATGACTATGAATGACAAATTAGCAGAAGAAAATATGTCAAAGTTTTTTAATAAATAAGAAAATGTAAGTCAAAATTACAGAATATTATCTTTTAGAAAATGGTGGGGAGAAACAGGCACTCCCATACAGTGGTGATAAGAAGATAAATTGGCTTAATATTTTTGATGCAATTTGTTAATGCTTATCAATATTTAATTTTTTTAATGTTTATTTATTTTTGAGAGAGGGAGAGCACAGAGGAGGGGAAAGGAGAGAGACACACAGAACTGCAAGTGGGCTCCAGGCTCCAAGCTTTCAGAACAGAGCCCTACACAGGGCTCGAACTCACCGCACTGTGAAATCATGACCTGAGCCTAAGTCGGACGCTTAACCAACTGAGCCACCCAGGTGCCCCGATGTTTATCAATATTTTATATGCATATACATATTTATGTGTAAGGGAAAGATATAGTATTTAAATTAAGAATTAGAAACGACTGAAAAGTACAATCAGAAAATGACTTTAAATATGATGCATCTTCATAATAAAATTCAAAGCATTATTTATTTTGAGAATATAATTAATGATTCCTTTTGTATTTAGTCCTTTTTTTGTTAAAAAATTTTTTTAATGTTTATTTATGTTTGAGAGAGGGAGAGATGGAGCATGAGTAGGAGAGGGGCAGAGAGAGAGGGAGACACAGAATCGGAAGCAGGCTCCAGGCTCCGAGCTGTCAGCACAGAGCCCGACGCGGAGCTCGAACCCAGAAACTGCGAGATCATGACCTGAGCTGAAGCTGGACACTAAGCCAACTGAGCCACCCAGGTGCCCCAGTATTTCGTCCTTTTTAATCAATAAAAGTTGACTGGGAACTAGTATGTGGTTTAAATAGTATGCACATAATATGTTTACTGATGCATGGAGAAAACCTAGAAAAAAAATCAATATATAGATACAGAACTTTAATGACTCTAGAAAGGTAAAACTGGACAAGTTGCAGAGTGGAACTTTATTTTTCCTTTTAGGAATAATTAGCTATGTCCTGAAGGAAAATCAGTCTGGGAAATATACGTAGGATTCACTGGAAAACGGGAAACTTTAGCTGGTGAAGATGGTAGATGCTACTTTCAGGCAACAGGCCGAAGCAACGGAAACATGTGCCAGGCAAAGGGCCCACTTTGACCACTGAGGGCAAGAAAACAGGCCCATTCACAACCCACCTTGAAATAGCCATAGGCCCTAACTGACCAATTACAATCTAGGCATAGTTCCTAAGATGACCAAAAAAGGGAAAACTCCATATGCCCCATACTCCATCACTCTGCCCTATAACATGGCTCCTGGCTCCTCACCACCACCTCATCCAGACAGGTTTTCCTTTGCTGTTCTGCCCACTGCTCCCTTGCAGTGTATTCAGGAAACTTTTATCTCTTTTGTTCTCTCTTGGGCATCTACCCAACTGGGTTGCCCCACAAAGATGCCTGCGGAAAGATGCTCTATAAAGAAAGGAAGAAATATGAAACTCGCCTACAGTTTTAATTCATTTTTGGAAAGTCTTCAGTAGTCTACTTTAAAAGCTTTGCTTTTCTGATTTTGTTTCAGTGCTCCCATTTATTTTGACAAGCTATTTAAAGTTCCCCCAAAATAATGAGCTTCTAAAACGCCTAGATCTGCAATTTTATTTGGGTTTGTAGGAATTTATATCAAGTAAAAAGATAATACTAGCTTGATTGTTAATTTCTCTCATTAGCTACAGAGCTTAACAAAAGAATGTCAAGTAATTCACATTGGCCACTATATTTTTTTCACCTTGGCATTCTGATCCCACTTTGACTTGTTTTTTTTACTCTCCCATCCTGCAGCTACAAACTTCATTTTTATCATTTACAGAATAATGTTTTTTTCAGGTACAACTCCCACTGCTTACTCCCAAACTCTTTCAGCCATCAAAACTTGGATATGCTTTATAGCTAAACATGCACTAGTTCGTGTGTAAATATCAAGAGTAGTCCTACCTACCACTGGTACCATGAGAATCATAAAAACAAAGAAAAGAGAAAAACCCAAAACACTGAAAACTTTCTTCCCAGATAGAAGCTAGCAACTAATTCAACAACATGCATTCAAAGTCATTTGGTTATATCTCAAGGTCCAAAGTCAAAATGGTCACTCTTTTCTTTTGCACATTCACTTACCTAAAACAAACAAAAACATAATATTCCTCCCACAGAGTACTGATAACTAAATTGGTTTTGGATGACCACACATAAGATGTATAAAAAGTTTTATTAAGCCATTGAAAGAGGGGAATTGGCAGGAGTGAAAAAACACCTGGTTCTTACTCAAATGTCAATTGCATTTGTTCAACTTTGCACTCAGGTGTTGGGGCAAAAGGACTGAAGAGCGCTGGCGGGAGGGGGTGTGTGGTTAATGGAGGTGTGTGGAGGAAAACAGCAGATGCATATTTTAGAAAGAATACTGGGAGCTATGATAAAGGAATCGTCCAAACTAAAGACAGAAAAGAACAATTAGAAGATAGTGATTTGACTGAAAAGTAGTAACTCTCAACTAAGCTGTGACAGTGGGAAGGGTAAAGATGCAATGTTTTGGGAAATAGCAAGTAAGTAGAACTTACTGAACTTGGTAAATGACTGAAGATATCAGATAAGTAACAGTGAACAATTGAGGACCCACCTTAGTTGTCCTAAATTGGCTCCGTAACCCAGCAGGTATTGGTGTCTTTCACTGTATCAAGGGAATAGAAAAGAGAGGTATGTTTGGGGTCAAGACAATGAGTTGAATACATTGTGTTGAAGGTACCTGCAAGTGATTCAGTTGAAGATATCTAAAATGCAGCAAAATATTGAGAGAATTCTGTAATTATTTATAAGTTTAGAAATAATTTGTATTCATGTTTCATCAAAATGGTGCTGTATATGAGGACACACAACAATTGTGCACACAAGGGGCACCTGTGTGGCTCAGCAGGTGGAGTGTCCAACTCTTGATTTTGGCTTAGGGCATGGTTTCGCGGTTCGTGCAATCGAGTGCCGCTTGGGCTCTGCACTGACAGTGCAGAGCGTGCTTGGGATTCTCTCTCTCCTTCTCTCTCTGCTCCTCTTCCCTGTGCACACATGCTCTCTCAAAATAAATAAACAAATAAACTGAGAAAAAATTGTGTGCACAGGTGGGGGATCAAGTTTAAAAAGAAAACCCGCAAAGAACAGTCAGCAAGAAAGGTAGGAATGGCTAGAAAGATAGGAGGACTAACAGAGAGCAAACCATAAAAGTGGAGGGAATAAGAAATGTCAAAGGTGGTGATTATCAGAAATGTGTGTTGAAGATGCCCAAAAGATTGGCAATGTGAAATGTAAAGGCACAGCTAGTATAAGCAGTCTATTTAGAAGAGTGAGAGAGAATCAGGTTGAAGAGAAAAGGAAGAGTAAAATGTGCTATTATTTTGAGATTACGTGACAAAATCATGAGTCATGATAAAGGAGATGAGTCCAAAGCTAGGCATAGATAAGGTGGCATGTGCAACAGACTAATTAATAAATGTGCACTGGCAGCAAGATAGGGTGACTGTGGTATTGGACAGCAGGAGTAAGCTGAACTTGAGTCTGGAAGACACATCCAGAGGGCAATTCTGAGACAAAGATGGGGAAGTAGAGATGAGACTGTTCGATTTGGAAGACAGTGAAAGTCTGCTTTACTGCTTTCAGAGAGCAAGAGACAATAACTACCTCCTTGTCAGGGGAAGCAAGACTACAGAAAACTTTAGAAACTATATGATGGAGATGAGATGAAATGATGTTAAAAATTAGAGTTCTGGAAAAAAAATAGAGTTCTGATGATTAAAAAGTCTTTTATTCCATTTTCTGAAAATATTGGTTTAAGAGGTAAAATTATTCAAAAATATCACATTATACTAAAATGTTTACCAGTCCTTCCTTTACTACAACCATATGTTAAAAGTATTTTCTTTATTCGCTTAACTGAGCTTTTAATGGATTAAATTTTCCAAAACATCGCTAGTTTGCTTTTGAGCAAAGTACATAATTGCTATGTACTCTCTTCCAGCTGTATATTAACATAAAAATGCAAGCATTATTTTCGCAAATATTGCATGCTAGTGCTGAAAATTTGGCTTGATAATGGGGAAAAATGACAAAAATGCTTTAGAACTAGGTATGTTTTGTGTGATTTGATAGTTATTTGCATTTTTTTAAGTATGAAGACACACTTTTAATCCTGGCTATCCAGCTACAGTTTAAAATATGTGCTAATTAAAATAAGGAAACCTAAGATTTAGATTAGATAATTTGGCATAAAAACTAAGCTACAGCTTGGCCACTTAGCTTCAGTTTTCACTGCATGCATCAGTTTTACTATTTTTTTTTTATTTTTTTTTTATTTTTTTTTTTATATATGAAATTTATTGTCAAATTGGTTTCCATACAACACCCAGTGCTCATCCCAAAAGGTGCCCTCCTCAATACCCATCACCCACCCTCCCCTCCCTCCCACCCCCCATCAACCCTTAGTTTGTTCTCAGTTTTTAACAGTCTCTTATGCTTTGGCTCTCTCCCACTCTAACCTCTTTTTTTTTTTTTTTTTCCTTCCCCTCCCCCATGGGTTTCTGTTAAGTTTCTCAGGATCCACATAAGAGTGAAACCATATGGTATCTGTCTTTCTCTGTATGGCTTATTTCACTTAGCATAACACTCTCCAGTTCCATCCACGTTGCTACAAAGGGCCATATTTCATTTTTTCTCATTGTAGTGGCAGAGTTAAAAGTATTCTTAGTTACCACTTTTCTTTATCCCCAAGGACAATACATGGACATTTTCTATTTTGAAGGCTTTAAATCTAAGCCCCTTAGGGAAAGCCAAGGGAGTGGGCAGTAAGTTATCTAATTATAGATAATGAGAAACAATTATTGCACACTTCTTGAATGCCATATATTTCTCATGCTCATTCAAAGTTCACCACAGCCCTGTGGCCCAGGTCCATTTAAAATTCTAATTTTGCAACTGAGAAAACTGAGTTTGGGGCAAGTTACTTGCTCTAAGCTACACGGAAATAGTAGAACAGACTTTCGAACCTAGGATGTCTGATCTCAGAGCCCCAAACCTTAACTTCCACATTACAATGCATCAATAAATAATTAAAAATTTAGAATACCTTACCTAGGTTTGACAGATATGATTTGTAACTTCCTCTGAGATGGTAACAATAAATCCACTGCGTAAACCATACCATCACTTTGAAGATTCCCTTAGAGTATGTGAAGTCCTAGAGATGAAAGTGGAGTAAAAATAGGTTTGTTCTGTGCTTTGAAGATTTCAAAGTATAATAACTTCTTCTTTAGTTTCTCTAATATTTCTACCCTCATGGTAAAGTTGTCCATACATTTGCCCCAAAAAGTATGGAAGCAATTTCATCCACATTTCACTATGCCAACAATGGTCAGTAAAATTGTAAAGATACACTTGACTATTGATGCTTAAGATTTCTCAATCTTCAAATAGCAGATGAAAGGTATTATCATATTATCATTTGTGGGTTACAAATTTGCATCGGCTCCTTGATATTAGGCTGTCACCACAGCAGATAATTGGACAGGAACTGTTTTTCCAATAACTGAGAAAGACCTGTTTTAACCAATCCTACCCCATCTCCATGCCAGCGACTTTTTTTTTAACAAAACAGTTTGTTAAATTCTGTTGACTTATTCTTTTTATTCCAATAACAGTTATTAGAGATACCCTTCTGTGCTCTCTATAATAGACATCAACTCCTACAGTCTTATTACTGAATGAAATGTTCATAACTTTCGCATTAATCTGGAAAGCTGGGTTATGATGCAGTAACATAGCATTCCAAATTTTTGTGTATTATTTATATTCAGGAATGCATTCATTTTAGGCAGAACAGGAGGAAGAAGAATCTTAAATAGTTAAGGTGGATGAAAGAAAGCAGTAAAATAAACAAAATAGGCAGAAATGAAAAAGAGACCCAGAAAAAAAAATATCATTGGTTCAATAGATGGAAAAGTGTCATATACTCAGGAACCCAGGGGACTGAGTCAGTATAAAGATAGAAACTGAAAATGGTAAAGGCTAAAGAAGTAACAGTAACACAACACACTGGGCCTGACTTCAAAGAACTCTCCTTCAGATATGGAAATAGATGGAGCTAGATGTCACAATTAGAGAACAATTATGGGACTGGCCTGGAATGATGATGAATGACTTTCCCAGAAGAGGGAAACATTCAAGGGAAATTTAAATAAGGTAATTTACAAGTTATTTGCTCTAAGCTACGCAGAATTAGTAGAACAGACATTCAAACCTAGTGTGTCTGATCTCAGAGCCCCAAATCTTAATTTCCACATTACACTGCATCAATAAACAAACATTTAAAATATCGTATGTACATATGTAAAATATCTTCAAATAGTTAACTGAAAAAAGAAAAGGTACTACAGGTAGGTTGCATAGCACGAAGCACGAACAAAAGCTGGGAACCATGATGGAATAAGCGACAGGTAAGGGCAGACAGGGAAGGATGAAAGTAAACTAGATCAAGTAGATGGTTGCTTATGTCCAGCCTTTGCTATCTAGGAGTACATTTTAACTTAGTCATGTTATTTCGTTTCTCTGAAAGTCAAAGTGTTAAACTCTTACTTTTTTTTACTCTCCATTTTTTTTGTATTTTACGTCTAGAGAACCTCACATTTCTTCTTAGAAAGTCGCCTGTCATATCTAGAATGTCATAGTCTGATGGTATCCAAAAAAGTCCAAATGTACAGATGCCATGTTGGTCATTTAGCTGATTCCAAACACAGAAAATTATTTGACAATATTTTTCTACATTTATTTTCCTTTTGTTAAGAACTGTGTTCTTATTTAGATATCTGTCCCAACCTAGAGAAGACAACAAATACAGGTACTTTTAGGCAGAATTTCAGGCTCTGTAATTAGAACCAACTCCAAGTCTTATTCTGGTTACCACTCATAGCTCTAGAATAGACAAAGAGACAAATTTCAGTCTAGTTCAAGATAGAACAGAAGCTTCTAGTAAGCAGACTCTAACTTTAAGGTAGTAATATTATTAGACTACCAGTCGTGTTAAAATAAATACATATTGATGGATATTTAGGCTCTTTCCATAGTTTGGCTACTGTTGAAAGTGCTGCTATGAACATTGGGGTACAAGTGCCCCTATGCATCAGCACTCCTGTATTCCTTGGGTAAACTCCTAGCAGTGCTATTGCTGGGTCATAGGGTACATCTATTTTTAATTTTTTGAGGAACCTCCACACTGTTTTCCAGAGTGGCTGCACCAGTTTGCATTCCCACCAACAGTGCAAGAAGGTTCCTGTTTCTCCACATCCTCTCCAGCATCTATAGTCTCCTGATTTGTTCATCTTAGCCACTCTGAGAGCCTAAATGTCCATCAGCAGATGAATGGATAAAGAAATTGTGGTTTATATACACAATGGAATACCACTTGGCAATGAGAAGGAATGAAATATGGCCTTTTGTAGCAATGTGGATGGAACTGGAGAGTGTTATGCTAAGTGAAATAAGTCATACAGAGAAAGACAGATACTATATGGTTTCACTCTTATGTGGATCCTGAGAAACTTAAGAGAAGACCATGGGGGAGGGGAAGGAAAAAAAAATAAAGTTAGAGAGGGAGGGAGCCAAATCATAAGAGATACTTAAAAACTGAGAATAAACTGAGGGTTGATGGGGGGTGGGAGGGAGGGGAAAGTGGGTGATGGGCATTGAGGTGGGCACCTGTTGGGATGAGCACTGGGTATTGTATGGAAACCAATTTGACAATAAATTTCATATTAAAATAAATAATTTTTTCTAGAAAAATGTAAAAAATAAAATAAAATAAATATGTATTTTCATAACAGATTCTAAAAAAATCTAGAAGACTTTTACAAATAAAGAATTCTTCTCTATGAGATATCCAAGGCTAATATACAGACAGCAGTGACAGATAACTTAGGAAAAATTATGCAGTGTTACTTTTTTCCTGGACTAGTTATTCCAAAGTAGACCACAATGAAAGCCGATCAAAAAGCCTGATCTGCTTGCTTCTGGGTTAATCCTAAACTGAAATCCTGGATCTTGCTTCTTTTTATGAGGACAGATATGTGAGCCAATGAAAAGACCTAATGGGACCATCTAATACCTGCCTTGATGATGAGACGGAACAGTCCTATTTAGACTTCCTCAGACCTTTTTCTTTCTTTCTTTTTCTTTCTTTCTTTCTTTCTTTCTTTCTTTCTTTCTTTCTTTCTTTCTTTCTTTCTTTCTTTCTCTCTTTCTCTTTCTCTTTCTTTCTCTTTCTTTCTTTCTCTTTCTTTCTCTCTTTCTTCTTTGTTTCTTTCTCTTTTTTTCATTCTTTTTCTTTCTCCTTCTTTCTCTCTTTCATTCTTTCTTTCACCTTAGGGCAAAGAAGAACAAAGTTCACAAGGTCTTCCTCTAGGTGTCCACTAATTCTAGGTCCTGTGTATCTGTTTTAAATCAATGTCAATTGATTGGTTTTCTACTGTTTATGGGTATCATATTTCCCTGCTTCTTTGACTTTCATTACTTTCAGTAATGTTTGATTTGATGTAAAGTTTACCTTTTTTGGGTGCTGGATATTTTTATGCTCCTAAAAATATTCTTGGGGTCTGTTTTAGGATTGTGTTATTTGGAAAATGGTTAATCTTTTTGGGTCTAGCTCCTAAGATCTGTTAGGTGGAGCCAGAGCTGGGTCATTACTGAGGCAAAGTCTTCTGATTAGTCTACTCTGTGCCACATGGATTATGAGGTTGGTCATTCTGACTGGCAGGAATAAGCAATATTTTCTACTCTGAGTATTATATACTGTTTCCTCTATCCTTTCAAAAGTCTCTTTTCTTGGTCTCAGGTAGTTTTCTAATATGCATGTGGTAATAACTACCCTGAATTCTCAAAGAGAACCCTCTGCACATCTCTGGATTTCTCTCTCAGATTTCCAGAATTATCTCTCTACAGTACTCTTTATTTTCTCTTGCATTGTCCTTCAAAATCCATCTTCCTTAGTCTCCCTGGATTCTGAATTCTATATCCTCAATTCTGTGAATCTTGCCAGACTCTTCTTGAGTTCTATTTTCTTGTGCTATACCCAAAAGTCTCTCAAGACAGTGGACTTGGAGAATTTTAGGGCTCTCCTTGTTTGCTTCTTATATCTCAGAGAACATTGACCTTTCTTTCGAGTATATTTTCTTTAAAGATTGTTGTTTCATATAAATATTCTCATTTTTTTCTTTGTTTCATACAGCAGTCGCTGGTACACCATCTTGGCCAGAAGCCTCCCTTATCGTTTAAAGGTGAAAATAATTTCTACCATTGTCTCTGCGACAGGATATTGTTTCTGATTTACTATTTGACTGGCAATGGAGGTAGGTAGTTATGAGACTTTCACTTTTATAATAGCTCTTATGTAGGCTAAGTAACCCTTTTTTGAGTTCTACCAACTCTTACATATGATCATTTCAAATGTACCTTTGGGCACATGGAAGATAATTACTGGGTGGGCCTGTGGAGACAGTAGACACACTGAAACCCCAATATGTGCCAACAATTCATGCATTATCTTGCCCACCATATGCTTCTACCAGGGGTCCTAATGACTTTTGATCCATAGATAGTAATATCATCTTGATTTTTGGGCCTAGCAATCTTCAAAATGTTTGTGTGTTCCCTTTCCCAGTACGTAGTTACCTGAGTAAATGGGTATAGGTCTATATGGGGAAGAACTATGGGAACATTACATTATACATTGCCTGTGGCATTGTGATACCTTTCCCCTAGGATATGCAATGTTCCCTCAGTCACTGGGTTCTGGATCTGGAAAACTGATCTCAGTCTGTATACTACTCCAGGAATTATGACTTTTTTTGCAAATGGCTGCCTTCATGGACCTCTTGATCCATGCTTGGTTTATTCTGTTTCTATCTGTCTTATTCCTATAGCAGGGTTTCTCAACCTCAGAAATATGGACATTGCTTGTGGTTTGGGTAATTATTTCTTGTGGGGTACTGTCCTGCTCATTGTAGAATGTTTGGCAGCATGTCTGGCCTCTACCACCTTGGTGCCAGTACCATCGCTCTTCCATTTGCGACAACCAAAAATATCCCTGGACATTGCCAAATGTTCCCTGAGAGCCAAAATTCCTCCTGGTTGAAAACCACTTCCCCATAACCTCCAAGTATTTTTAAAAGTCTTGATAGGTTTGTCTGATCTTCCTTAGATTGTATCAGATATTCTCCAGCTACCTGTCAGAATAACCTTACTTACCGTGATGATGACTGCAACTCCTGTCCACTACCTGTTTCCTATTTTTTCACAATTTTAATTATCCCTATTGCCACTTACAAGCACATGATGTATGAGCATCTCTTACTGCTAGTACTGGTCCGCAGAAGATAACCACTGAGGTGCTCAATAATGCTTGTGCTCTTATCACCAGTTCACCTCATCATTTGTATAAACCAAGCATCCTCTAGTTCCTCCATTGGTTGAGTCTTCCAGTCTTATGTTGTTTGTATTTCTACATCACTTAGCATGGACCATCACCTTCTCCAAGCTTCTAAAAACAATCTTAGCATGTCAGCACTATTTCCAAGTATTTTGCCAGAATGTCTAATCCTGTATTATGGGAGGGTGCTCCCACATCCATAAACTTTTCCTCTTTCAACTTTATGTTCTTTCCTTAGTCCAGCATCCTCCAAAGCGAATCCTATGAAGACTCCCCTGACCCCTAACTGAACATTGGCTGAGCCCAGCAGGCAGTTCAGGATGTAGTCCCCTCAGGATGTAGTCTTGACTTCCCTAGCTTCATTATGTTGTAACTTAATCCTAATTTTTGATCTTGTGAACTGCAGAGGTGGATAGATCCTGCACTGGGTTGCATGCTTTCTTGCAAGGTAGTGATACCTACATTGATTTCAAGCAAGGGAGGAACTCTGGCATTTAACAGGGACTTGTAGATCTCTTAAATGGACTCTGAGACTTCAGAAGTGTTTCAGTAATTCATATTTTAGACTGCATTTATCCAGATAACTCTATACTTCTAAATCCCACTCCTTCTTAATTAGGATCCTGATCTTAGCAAGGTAGATATTCCACATTTGAGAATTTAAACTCCTCTATAGCTTTGCTATTATTATACTCAAGTCTTGGGATTTATCATAAGCTTTTTTCTGTCCTCTAGTTGTAGAAAAAGAGAATCTTAGTATATGCTACTAAGGAGGCTCTCTAGCTTTTACTCTTAGCTTTTAGTTGGTGATTACTCTTTCTATACCTTTTAATTTTTATCCAATGTGTCAATAGTTCCTAATAATGAGACAAGGAAATTAGGGACTCCATGAAAAAAAGTTTTTATTTTCTTTGCTCCTTTTCTTGCTTCTATACCTACTAGGACCTGGACCCCTTCATTACATACACCTTAATGTATGTCCTCCTTACAGAGGTCAAGGGGTTAATATCTCTGGAGTCTTCCAGTACAATAGATAACATCTAAGGAATGACCAGGTGAGGTTGTCATGTATGTTTTCCAAGACCACTGACTCCAGACACGTTGATGCCAAGACCCTTGGCTCTGGTGCATAAGTGACGTATGGAGGACATCTGAGTACTTGTCCTTATTCAACCAGTTCCTGGATGCCTAAGAGAACACGTAAACCAGACCAACATCCTCAATAAAAACTCCAGACTCCAAGCAGAGATGAGATTCATTCTCCTATTCCTTTCCAAGTCTCCCAGACACTTTTGTGTGTACCTGCACTGTCTGTATATATTCAATAAACTCTGCTCTCACTTCCTGCTGACTTGGGTTTGATTTCTATCATGTGTATAAGCAAGGACCCTCTTGGCTGGTTCTGTGGGACCTCCTCTGGATCCTCGAACCCAACCTGCCTGCATCAGTGAGAACCATTCTATTCTAATCTCGTGATGATTATCAGTTACACAGAATTTCGTAAATACTTGAGATATGCCACCCACTAGTGCTTATGGTCCTTCAGTACTTACAGAGTGAAAGTCTCAATAATTGCACTGCTAACAAAATGCAAGGCACTAACAATGTTCCACATGCTACCAGTTAGTTCTCTTTGCCAGGTGAATGGTGGCTAATTGATCCAAAGTCCTCTTCCTCAGGCATTCTTGGCACCAACTATCTTAGGTCAGGTTCCCCAGGAAAGATTCTGAAGCTGAGATTTGTGAGCAAAACGTTAACTGAGGAGTGCCTCTGGGATCAAAAACAGTAAGAGAGTGAAGGAGACAGGACAGGGCAAGGGAAGCACTGAACTGTTACGTGGATACCACAAAGCCTACATGTGGTCCCATGGGGAATTCTTGTATTGGAAGAATCTTACAGAGTTGTTACTTAAAGCAAAGAGGCCAAGCCCTTAATTCCCTCAAATGACCTGTCATTGGATACAGGCTGCTCCTGAACAAGAGGGCCTAACTTTGGGCAAGTCAGAATCTTCTAAAGAGTACAATTTCCAGAGAGGGTATCTTTTGAAACTTTATGATGCCAACATTTCCAGAAACTGAGGGAATGAGTGTCTCAGTCCTAAAGAGGGAAGTGGCATCTCTATGGTACCCCACAGCATCCATTATACTGCTTAAACCAAGGAATGAAGATGTGATTGTAGATCCTCCCTTGCATTTTCAGTGAACTAGACGGAGGAAATATTTTGGCAGGGGAAGGGTGGTTTCTTGGCCTCTAGGCAGATACCTTTTTTCCTTGATGGCTTACGCTCAGCCCTGCTTGAAGATAATTTTTCAGATATGAACAACTAACTCAAGAGTAGTGCTAGTGAGATGATTGGCTCTCCGCACCACAAGTCCAGTACTTTCGTTCCTTACCCCATTTTAGAGATTGCAATCAATCAGTGATGTTTCTTTCAGTGGCTGGTGTGAACCATGACTTCCCTAAGTGATAGCTCAAGAACTTTTCACTCTAAAGTGACCTGAAAGGCAATGATGGGAGCTTGAGAAATATATTATGTATTGTTATATCCCTGAGCATTTGCTATCATAAATAATGCATGCTTGTCTTCCACACTGACTGTAAATTATTAAGTGGTGTGTGATACTTCTGAATTTAAATAGTACTAACTAGACACAATAAACTGCATATGTGCTGTGCACCCCATCTGTGTGTGTGCATGCACACACACATGCACACACACACACACACACACACACACTTCCCTGATAACGGGTCATTTCTGCACTAGAAAAAAATGCAGTAGTGGTAGAGGGATTTAGATTTAAAAAAATTAACATTTACTTATTTTTGAGAGACAGAGAGAGACAGAGCATGAGTGGGAGAGGGAGACACAGAATCCAAAGCAGGCTCCAGGCTCTGAGCTGTCAGCACAGAGCCTGACGCAGGGCTCAAACTCACTAACTGCCAGATCATGACCTGAGCTGAAGTCGGACACTCAACTGACTGAGTCAGCAAGGGCCCCTGGATTTAGATTTTAAAAGCATTCTGTTTAACCATATGTAATAAGAAAAGCTTTTAAAAATTTTTTGAGAAACACTTTTTAAGCAAACGTTCATTTACATGTCACATGCTGGTTTATATACACAATGGAGTACTACGTGGCAATGGGAAAGAATGAAATATGGCCCTTTGTAGCAACGTGGATGGAACTGGAGAGTGTGATGCTAAGTGAAATAAGCCATACAGAGAAAAGACAGATACCCTATGTTTTCACTCTTATGTGGATCCTGAGAAACTTAACATAAACCCATGGGGGGAGGGGAAGGAAAAAAAAAAGAGGTTAGAGTGGGAGAGAGCCAAAGCATAAGAGACTCTTAAAAACTGAGAACAAACTGAGGGTTGATGGGGGGGGGGGTGGGGGGGAGGGAAGGGTAGGTGATGGGCATTGAAGAGGGCACCTTTTGGGATGAGCACTGGGCGTTGTATGGAAACCAATTTGACAATAAATTTCATATATTAAAAAAAATAAATGTCACATGCTACCATTTGTAAATTTATTGACACTTCTTTTCTGTGCAAAGCACATTAATGTTCATTTTCATTTTCTTTTAGGCACTAATAATTTAAATCAGACCTGGAAAACACACATTATGTTACATGCCAATATTTTATATTAGTTCTGCTCTAGTGGGCCAGGTCACGACTAATTACTGATTTTGTTGTTGTTTCTAATTTCATTCCTTCTCTTCCATTAAACCCACATTTTTCTCTCACTCATGCCTCTTTTCAGTGTTCCTCCTTTTGTCCATTTGCCTTAATGACGGAATAACAGGAGAAAGTATGTAACACTTTTGTATCACTGCAGTGATATCACTTATTATGTATAAGATATTCTTCGCAATACACACAATTTTATCTATTTCTAGGGTTATGCTCACAAAGCACATACTGTGCACAAATTCTAGGAAATTATAAAAAGTGAACTCAACATGCAATAGTTGCCTTTTTTTCACTCTTCAAAATTTCTGACTTTAGATGAAAATTTGTTGTACTATAATTATGAAATATTTTCTCACATAAGAGATGCTTATATATTCTATAGCTCCCATCTACTGAGGCAACAAGAAGAAACAGATCATTCAGGTTGTCTGATAAATTGCCATGGTCATACAGTGGTAACAGTTTCATATTTTTCACTTGATACCCCAAATTCCTATGTTTTCTTAGGAAATTGTTCCAATTATTGTTTTTTTATGTTTTATTTATTTGAGAGAGAGAGAGAGAGAGAGAGAGAGACAGAGAGAGATTGAGAAAAGCAGAGAGAGAGAGATAGGCAGAGAGAAAGGGAGAGAGAATCCCAAGCAAGCTCAGTGCTGTCAGTGTGGAGCCCAATACAGAGCTCAATCTCACAAACTGCGAGGTCATGACCTGAGCCAAAATCAAAAGTCAGACACTTAACTGACTGAATCACACAGGTGCCCCATTCCAATTGGTGTTTTATCCATACACCATGCCCATTGGAGTTTCATACCTTAGTCATTCTGTCTTTACTCAAACTTCTTGCTTCCTCCCTTCTTCCTAAAAAATTTTACTTTGTCTATGAGAATAATCTCAGGTGTCACCTCTTGCAAGCTGGAAAGCAATCACTCCTTTCCTTGCATGTTTACAACAATGTTTTTGTGTTTCCCCCAATATAACAGTTCATTTTTTGTCTCTATTACATTTGTTCTTTTAGCACAAGACATGTGTCCTTTCATCACATTTGTCATAATATTTTGTGGAAATTATTGACAGATGGAGTTAGGTCTTTAAGTTAGGGACAAAAGGTGACGGGAAATGGGAAACCCATGGAAATGATACTTGTATTTTGAGAGATGTATACTGTACAAGAAGAGACTGGTGGGGTGAATGGGAAAAGCTCTGGATCTGGGATCAGTACAAGTCAGTTATGGAGGTTTTTCTACTACCCCTGCATTGCTTAATGCTGCATTTGCTTCTTTAGTCCTCTGTGCCTCATTTTCTTCACTGCTCAGTGGAAATAGCAATCCCCTTCTCTTCTTCCTGTTTCCTTATGACTTCCTGCTTGATTTACAACTCAGAAGTAGTAATCATAAGATTGTAGCCACTGGTAAAGTGAATGAGAAGAAACAGTGCTGTGGTTCAGAGCACAGGCTTCAGAGACATACCTGAGTTTGTATCCATGAGAATGTCACTTACGCTGGGCAATGACCTTGGGTACTTAGTTACTAACTTTGCTGTCTTCTAGTTTCCTTAAAGTAAAGATAATACACCCTCCATAGACTGTTCTAAGAAGCAGATGAGACAATGAATGCAAAACACTTCTGGAAGTGCTACCATATAGCAACTGATCAATAAATGATGGTGGTGGTGGCAGCAGGTGGTACTAAGGGGGCAGTTATTTCAGATGATATTTGGATTCAAGCAGATAATACAGGGACACCACAAGTGACAGCAGCACCCTGTTTCTATAGTATCATGTATAAAGTCCCCACATCTCTGTTATAGTCATATTTATATAAATATTAACCTCCTTTTGCCTTTGTTTTTAATTAAAAAATAGAATTTTATTTTATTAAATCAGTGCATGTATGCTAACATAATCTTCATAAAGCATGTTTTAAAAACAAACTTTAGAATAATAATTGGTCCGTTTTCACAAATCTTGAAACCTCAAACTCTCTGAAATGGCCTGTTTTGATTCAAAGAGTGAAACCACTGGGTCTTTTCACTCATTATTTCACTTCATATAAACACCCTGAGGTTTCATCTCTGAAGTGTTCTTCACAAATGGGGCCTCTCCATTATCAGAGATTGATCTCAAAGCAGGGAAATAGGAGACTGAGATAAAGCTACACTATTTTATGGACCCACCTGTTAGTTGCTCTTAATTGTTTTGTATTTTGCTCTAACATCAAAAACCGAATGGGGTGTACTATTTTTTAATTTGCTTCTGCACCAGCATTATAAACCCTGCTCTTTCCTTTGCCCAATAAAAAAAAATATTATGTTTGGGGGAAATATCAGGATGGTGAAAGCCTTAGTAGGAAGGAGGTCACTTTACAAATTCTAGCCATGTATCTATAAAAACCTTACCCTTAACTTAATGTTTTACTTAATGACATGAACCAGGAACAGATGTTGATACTCACAGAATTTTACGACTTGCTACCAATGTTCACAAGCAGACAGAGAGGTAAAATTGAAAATAAAGTCGCTGTGTCTCACACATTAAGGAACATCTACTTATGCATTCACAATCAGATCATAAAATAATATAAAAATTGAAAGTTAAAGCTGGCAAGGCCAGAGGATTCATGGTACCAACCCAGTGGAGGAGATAATTTGGGACAAAATTTGTTTTTCAAAATCTTTAACTAGATGCTATGCAAGTAGTTAGCATTTCTTCATAAAATGTTACGAGCAAGAATGTGACAAACACACCCTCTTTTTTCTAGTCTGAATAATCTTAATATAAATGGATGTGAGTTGAGGATAAATACAGTCTGGTCCATGTGTGGCATCACTAGTTTCTAGCTAAGCCTGCAGACAACTTTAAGAAACATCCATCTGCAAAAAAGAAGAGGGACAGTAAGAGTATTGATTGTGGGGATAAACACTGAATTTTGTAGGTGGTAAAATATTATTTGTATCCCTTGATAGTAGATGACCATGTGAGAGTCACATTTGTATTTCATTAGCCAAGATGTTTTTAATTTCAACATTCTTCAGACTTCTTAAGGAAAAGTCATTCCAGTTTGCCCCAAACTTCATAATGTAAGGGTCTCCTTTAGATAATCATTAAGCATAACTTTATATGCACGTGTATTTCCATAATCACAGATTTTATGAAATGAAGTTGGGTGTTTTCTACTGGACTATGGAATTTTGTATTTGCTGAACTAGCAGAAGAAAATCTTGAGCTGGCATTAAGATGCATGGAGGCATTACTGGATTCAATTGACAAGAAAATGTTTAAAAATAACGGTTTATTTGCCAGCTTCTCTCAACGCATCTTCTGCCATTGGCCCAGGATGTCATAAATATCCATAGAATATGGATCCATATTCCATCCATAGAAGCTGAAATAATGCCTTAAAACTCTTAACACTTTCTCACCATTCAAGGATGGACACATAAAAGATAGGTCATACCAGGTATTCCTCAAGTGTCTTCCACTATCATTTTAATAATATAAACTGAATTTTACTAAATCATCCACTTTAATTTGTACAATATAGGCAGTTCCTTGGAATTATTTGCAATTTGTTTTTTGGTATTAAGTTTTTATTCCCTATTACTCCCTTGGCCTCTCAAATAGAACTCAGGGGTAGACTGAGCTTTCTGTCTTCTCTTTCCCCTCTCTTCTACTTTTTGCACAGAAAATGATGTACAATAAACACTTTGGCAGTTTTTAAAATGTGAGTGCACAGGAAAGGGTTAACTCTGCCGGCCTGAGTTGCTTAGTATTCCCAAGAAAGGCCTGGTTTCAGGGCTGGCCCTTGGCTGGCTCCTGGGACTGAGGGCTCCTGGAATTTCCCATTGGATGAGAGTGCTGCTGCATGACTTTTGCCTGAGGCCACACTGCACTAGTTTTCAAGGCAGTTTATACTAACAATGTGATTTATGGTGAACACTTACTTTCTCTTAGGATCTGGAGCTTCCGTAACTGAGGTCAGTCACACAAGTGCTGAATGCCCATATAACTGACCCCCAGTAAAAACTCTGGGCACCCAGACTAGCAGCAGGTTTCCTGGTTGGCAATATTTTGTGTGTGTTGTCACCTATCATTGCTGGGGGAATTAAATGCATTCCATGAAACTCCAGCGGAAGCCGACCCTTGAAAGCTTGCATTTGGTTTTCCCCAGACTTTGCCCCATGCACCGTTTCCCTTGGCTGACCTTAATTTGTATTATTTTGCTCTAATGAGGAGCAACATAAATATAAGAACTTCAGAGTCCTAGGAAATCATCTAACCTGAGGGTGTTCTTAGGGACCCTTGATACAGTGGGCTGCTCCCCAGTTTAAACTGTGGCAGTATGAATACAATATGGGACTCAGAGACTGTTTCTGACTTCTATCCTTCTTTTATGCCACCTATTCTCCTTTTCCTCTTCTCTTGTATCAAATAAGTCTTTCTCAGCTCCTTATGTTTCCATTAGTCTACTGTGCTCTAGAGAGAGAGAGAGAAAGAGAGAGAGAGAGAAATCAATTAAGACTACAAAAAGAATTTCAAGAAGAAAAAGACTGCATTCAATGGAATACCCCTAATTTGTCATTGTTAATAATGTCCACTTTTTGTCTCTCCATTTATCTTTGCCATTCTCTTGACTGGCTCTCTATTTCCACCAAACCAAATTGAAATTCCTTTACCTGGCTCTCAGTATCACAAAAAATCCAGTTTTCCATTACCCAACCTGTCTTTTAAAAACCATTTTCCAATTATGACTCTTTCCTGTGAGTAACCTTGGTTTTTCCAAACTACCTTCATTAGCTCAATTATATACTCAACTATTCTCCTAATGAAAATCCATTTGTTAAGTAACGTTATTGTGCCATAAACACCATTAGACATTGTAGATACACAAATGAAAAGACAGATATCTTTTCTGCTTTCATGGTGTTGCAGACAGACATTGAATAAACACACAAATGACTCCTTTAAAGAAGAAGCACAGCTTTGCTTAAATCTCTCTATATTGGTATTACATACTTAAAGACACACACACACACACACACACACACACACACACACACACACACTCCTTTCCCTAACACCAGCATCCTCTTACCTACAACCATGGAATTACCAGCTATTGATAGATGTGATATTTGAAATCATTCTAAGGAATGCCAGACATTACAGACAGTTGTGGGCACTATAATTATTTCTCACGTATTTGCCTAAATGGGAATGAAGTGAAGGTCTTTAAAGAGGCACATATATCTTTCAAGACACTTTATTCACTGTGGGATATCTCTTCCCAATTTTCTTCCACATCACATTTAGCACACAATAGAAAATGCTGCTGGCCAATGACCTTGTTGGAAATAAGATATAATATGAACCACAATGTTATCCACCATCTATATGAACTAAAGCAATTTAAAGTGTATTTTATGATTTTTTAATGCAGTTTTGAAACAAAGTACCATTTTTATTGTTTCACTGCTTGTGATTTATTGTTTTGCTGCTTGTGTTTTATTGTTTTGTGCTTATACTTAATGATACCTTATTTTTGATAGGACATCAAAATTATTAAATATTTATTATTCTGCAACTCAAGTTCTGCTACACACACACACACACACACACACACACTGATATAATCTGGTTAAACAATTCTTTCTTGTCCATTTGTAATAGGGCCAGTGAAAGTATTTCATCATATGCTTCATTTGCTCTCCAACTTTGTTACATTTTAAGTATTCTAGGAATTAGCAAGTTGGCTAGACCTTGATATTTGGCAAGATCTTCATGTAGCCTAATTTAAATTATTGTGTAATACAAAGATCAAAATAAAGTGTGACTAAATTGAAAATTCAGGTTAGAACCAACCATTCTAATTTGTGAATAGGTTCCCTTTGAATCTAAAAGGTTTCTTTTCTCTCTTTAAGTACAACACCATCAACAGCAGCAAAATAACAAGAAAAAAGGGAAGAGATTCATTACAGTTCATATACTATTTTTAACGTTTAATTTGCAATATCAATAGGGCACCATTATCAGATGAGGAAATTTTACACCTTTAACAGATGAGAAAACAGGCACTCCATTCAGCGGCACTACCTGTCATGCCCAAGGTCATGGTAAGAGGAATTAGATCCAGGTCCCTGAGTCCAACACCAGGGCTGTTTGTATTAGAAATCATCGCCTCTTTGGGGGGAGTTTCTCCATTAAGATCACTCCATCTATTTCTTACAGTTCTATGAATATTTGTATTGATATATACATATCTTTAACTCTATTCTAGAAATAGCAACCAAATAAACTGTTGTCAATATTTTATGGGATTTTTCTCATTTCACCTGACAATTCTATTAGTAAATATTGATGGGTTGACTATTTACAATTCTTATTTTTATTATTTATTCTTTCATAAATGATTTGAGGTGGCTTAAAGAAACACAGACAATAACATTAGATGACAGGAAGAGAAAACTAATTTATGAGCTATTAATAGATAAAAGAAAATCTGCTTGTAAGTTTCCTAGCCATCAAAGTAAGGAGGAGGAATTAAAGAAGTATAATGTTCAATCATATACTTACACTATAGTTGTTAAGGACTTGGGTTTGGAGACAGTTCATGTCCAAAGTAGATTATCAGTCGTTCCCTAGCTCAGGGACTTGAGCAAGTCACTAAACATCTATACCCTTCAGTGAAGTATCTGATAAGAGGAAAGAAGAACAATATATTGTGAGGATAAAATGAGATGACTAATATAAACAACTTAGCCCACTAACTACACTATAGTAAGAACTCAATAAAGATTAGTGTTTTTAAAAAAAAATAATGTTTTTTTTAATGTTTAATATTTAATGTTTAAATTTTTTAATTTTTTTAATGTTTAATGTTTAAAATTAAAAAAAAATTGTTTTAATGTTGTTTGTTTGTTTGCTTCTTTCTTTCTTTCTTTAGAGAAAGATTGGGATAGGATTGGGATAGAAACAGAGAGAGCGGGAGACACAGAATCTGAAGCAGGCTCCAGGCTCTGAACTGTCGGCACAGAACCTGATGCAGGACTCAAACCCAAGCCAAAGTCAGACACTTAACTGACTGAGTCACCCAGGCACCGCATTTTTTTTAAATCATAAACATAATCAAACTTAATAAGAGTATTTAACTATGTGCACTGCAAAAACTCTTTAAATGCACTAATTCTTTTATTCCTCCACAACCACACCATAAAGGAGTTACTATAAGAGAAGTAAAACTACCTGCTAAAAGCCCCATATGTGGGATAATACATGGCAGGGCTAGTTACTGAACTCAGAACTTAGGGAATATTCTTTATTATTATTATTATTTTTTTTTTTTTAATTTACCTCCAAATTAGTTAGCGTGTAGTGAAACAGTGATTTCAGGAGTAGATTCCTTAATGCCTTTACCCATTTAGCCCATCCCCCCACCCACAACCCCTCCAGTAACCCTCAGTTTGTTCTCCATATTTATGAGTCTCTTCTGTTTTGTCCCCATCCCTGTTTTTATATTATTTTTGTTTCCCTTCCCTTATGTTCATCTGTTTTGTCTCTTAAAGTCCTCATAAAAGTGAAGTCATATGATATTTGTCTTTCTCTGACTAATTTAACTTAGCATAATACCCTCCAGTTCCATCCATATAGTTGCAAATGGCAAGATTTCATTATTTTTGATTGCTGAGTAATACTCCATTGTATATATATACCATATCTTCTTTATCCATTCATCCATCGAGGGACATTTGGGCTCTTTCCATACTTTGGCTATTGCTGATAGTGCTGCTATAAACATGGGGATGCCTGTGTCCCTTCAAAACAGCACACCTGTATCCCTTGGATAAATGCCTAGTAATGCAATTGCTGGGTCATAGGGTAGTTCTATTTTTAGTTTTTTGAGGAACCTCCATACTGTTTTCCAGAGTGGCTGCACCAGCTTGCATTGCCACCAACAATGCAAAAGAGATCCTCTTTCTCCGCATCCTCGCCAACATCTGCTGTTGCCTGAGTTGTTAAATGTTAGCCATTCTCACAGGTGTAAGGTGGTATCTCATTGTGGTTTTGATTTGTATTTCCCTGATGATGAGTGAAGTTGAGCACTTTTTCATGTGTCGGTTGCCCATCTGGATGTCTTCCTTAGAGAACTGTCTATTCATGTATTTTGCCCATTTCTTCACTGGATTATTTGTTTTTTTGGGGTGTTGAGTTTGATAAGTTCTTTATAGATTTTGGAGACTAACCCTTTATCTGATATGTCATTTGCAAATATATTCTCCCATTCTGTCAGTTGCCTTTTAGTTTTGTTGATTGTTTCCTTCACTGTGCAGAAGCTTTTTATTTTGATGAGGTCCCAGTAGTTCATTTTTGCTTTTGTTTCCCTTGCCTCCGGAGACGTGTTGAGTAAGAAGTTGCTGCAGCCAAGGTCAAAGAGGTTTTTGCCTGCTTTCTCGTCAAAGATTTTGATGGCTTCCTGTATTACATTGAGGTCTTTAATCCATTTTGAGTTTATTTCTGTGTATGGTGTAAGAAAGTGGTCCAGGTTCATTGTTCTACATTTCGCTGTCCAGTTTTCCCAGCACCACTTGCTGAAGAGACTGTCTTTATTCCATTGGATATTCTTTCCTGTTTTGTCAAAGATTAGTTGGCCATACATTCGTGGGTCCATTCTGGGTTCTCTATTCTGTTCCATTGATCTGAGTGTTTGTTCTTGTGCCAGTACCATACTGTCTTAATGATTACAGCTTTGTAGTATAGCTTGAAGTCTGGGATTGTGACGCCTCCTGCTTTGGTTTTCTTTTTCAAGATTGCTTTGGCTATTCGGGGTCTTTTCTTGTTCCATACAAATTTTAGGATTATTTGTTTTAGCTCTGTGAAGAATTCTGGTGTTACTTTGATAGGGATCGTGTTGAATATGTAGATTGCTTTGGGTAGTACCAACATTTTAACAATATTTCTTCTTCCTATCCAGGAGCATGGAATCTTTTTCCATTTTTTTTGTGTGTCTTCTTCAACTTCTTTCATAAGTTTTCTATAGTTTCCAGTGTATAGATTTTTCACTTCTTTGGTTAGATTTATTCCTGGGTATTTGATGGATTTTTGTGCAACTGTAAATGGGATCGATTCCTTGATTTCTCTTTCTGTCACTTCACTGTTGGTGTATAGGAATGCAAAGGATTTCTATGCATTGATTTTATATCCTGTAACTTTGCTGAATTCATGAATCAGTTCTAGCAGTTTTTTGGTGGAATCTTTTGGGTTTTCCATACAGAATATCATGTCATCTGCGAAGAATGAAAGATTGACCTCCTCCTGGCTGATTTGGATGCCTTTTACTTCTTTGTGTTATCTGATTGCAGAGGCTAAGACTTCCAATACTATGTTGAATAACAGTGGCAAGAGTGGACATCCCTGTCTTGTTCCACCTTTGGGGGAAAGCTCTCAGTTTTTCCCCATTGAGGATGATATTAGCATTGGGTCATTCATATATGGCTTTTATGATCTTGAGGTATGATCCTTCTATCCCTACTTTCTTGAGGGTTTTTATCAAGAAAGGATGCTGTATTTTGTCAAATGCTTTCTCTCCATCTATTGAAAGGATCATATGGAACTCATCCTTTCTTTTATTGATGTGATGAATCATGTTAATTGTTTTGCAGATATTGAACCAGCCCTGCATCCCAGGTATAAATCCCACTTGGTCATGGTGAATTATTTTTTTAATGTATTGTTGGATGCCATTGGCTAATATCTTGTTGAGGATTTTTGCATCCATGGTCATCAGGGAAATTGGTCTATAGTTCTCCTTTTTAGTGGGGTCTCTGTCTGGTTTTGGAATCAAGGTAATGCTGGCTTCATAGAAAGAGTTTGGAAGTTATCCTTTCATTTCTATTTTTTGGAACAGTTTCAAGAGAATAGGTGTTAACTCTTCCTTAAATGTTTGGTAGAATTCCCCTGGAAAGCCATCTGGCCCTGGACTCTTGTTTTTTGGCAGATTTTTGATTACTAATTCGATTTCCTTTCTGGTTATGGGTCTGTTCAAATTTTCTATTTCTTCCTATTTCAGTTTTGGTAGTGTATATGTTTCTAGGAATTTGTCCATTTCTTCCAGATTGTCCATTTCATTGTCATATAATTTCTCATAATATTCTCTTATTGTTTTTATTTCTGTTGTGTTGGTTGTGATCTCTCCTCTTTCTTTCTTGATTTTATTTATTTGGGTCCTTTCCTTTTTCTTCTTGATCAAACTGGCTAGTGGTTTATCAATTTTGTTAATTCTTTCAAAGAACCAGCTTCTGGTTCCATTGATTTGTTCTACTGTTTTGTTTGGTTTGGTTTGGTTTGGTTTCGATAGCATTAATTTCTGCTCTAATCATTATTATTTCCTGTCTTATGCTGGTTTTGGGTTTTATTTGCTGTTCTTTTTCCAGCTTCTTAAGGCATAAGGTTAGGTTGTGTATCTGAGATCTTTCTTCCTTCTTTAGGAAGGCCTGGATTGCTATATACTTTCCTCTTATGACTACCTTTGCTGCATCCCAGAGGTTTTGGGTTTTTGTTTTATCATTTTCATTGACTTCCATAAGCTTTTTAATTACCTCTTTAACTGCCTGGTTAGCCCATTCATTCTTTAGTAGGATGTTCTTCAGTCTCCAAGTATTTGTTACCTCCCCAAATTTTTTCTTGTGTTTGATTTCGAGTTTTATAGCGTTGTGGTCTGAAAATATGCACGGTATGCTATTGATCTTTTTGTACTTGCTGAGGGCTGATTTGTGTCCCAGTATGTGGTCTATTCTGGAGAATGTTCTGTGTGCACTGGAGAAGACTGTATATTCTGCTGCTTTAGGATGAAATGTTCTGAATATGTCTGTTAAGTCCATCTGATCCAGTGTGTCATTCAAAGCCATTGTTTCCTTGTTGATTTTTTGATTAGATGATCTGTTCATTGCTGTGAGTGGGGTGTTGAAGTCTCCTACTATTATGGTATTACAATCGATGAGTTTCTTTATGTTTGTGATTAATTGATTTATCTATTTGGGTAGTCCCACATTTGGCACATAAATGTTTACAACTGTTAGGCCTTCTTGGTGGATAGACCCCTTGATTATAATATAATGCCCGTCTGCATCTCTTGATACAGTCTTTATTTTAAAGTCTAGATTGTCTGATATAAGTATGGCTACTACGGCTTTCTTTTGTTGACCATTAGCATGATGGATCTTGCTAAGACATCTTGCTTGTATCTGTGTTGGTTAAATCCCTGGCTGTCGTTTTTTTGTGCTCTTTCTTTTGGGGTGAATTCCTTCATTTTGTCATTTTGAAGGGAGTAAAGGAATTAATGAGGTAGAAAAATTGAAATAAAAAAATTAAAATTAAAAAAATATATTAAAATAAAAATTAAAAATACACACACACAAAAATGGAATAGATGATGCTAGATCCTAGGTGTGTTTTGGTCTGGGTGTTGAAAGTGGTTTGACAAAACTCTCACCGCTGTTGTTTAACATAGTGTTGGAAGTTCTAGCATCAGCAATCAGACAACAAAAGGAAATCAAAGGCATCAAAATTGGCAAAGATGAAGTCAAGCTTTCACTTTTTGCAGATGACATGAAACTATACATGGAAAATCTGACAGACGCCACCAAAAGTCTGCTAGAACTGATACATGAATTCAGCAAAGTTGCAGGATACAAAATCAATGTACAGAAATCAGTTGCATTCTTATACACTAACAATGAAGCAACAGAAAGACAAATAAAGAAACTGATCCCATTCACGATTACACCAAGAAGCATAAAATACCTAGGAATAAATCTAACCAAAGATGTAAGAGATCTGTATGCTGAAAACTATAGAAAGCTTATGAAGGTAATTGAAGAAGATATAAAGAAATGGAAAGACATTCCCTGCTCATGGATTGGAAGAAAAAAATTGTCAAAATGTCAATAGTACCCAAAGCTATCTACACATTCAATGCAATCCCAATCAAAACCACACCAGCATTCTTCTCGAAACTAGAACAAGCAATCCTAAAATTCATATGGAACCACAAAAAGCCCCGAATAGCCAAAGCAATTTTGAAGAAGACCAAAGCAGGAGGCATCACAATCCCAGACTTTAGTCTTTACTACAAAGCTGTCATCATCAAGACAGCATGGTATTGGCACAAAAACAGACACATAGACCAATGGAATAGAATAGAAACCCCAGAACTAGACCCACAAACGTATGGCCAACTCATCTTTGACAAAGCAGGAAAGAACATCCAATGGAAAAAAGACAGTCTCTTTAACAAATGGTGCTGGGAGAACTGGACAGCAACATGCAGAAGGTTGAAACTAGACCACTTTCTCACACCATTCACAAAAATAAACTCAAAATGGATAAAGGACCTGAATGTGAGACAGGAAACCATCAAAACCCTAGAGGAGAAAGCAGGAAAAGACCTCTCTGACCTCAGCCGTAGCAATCTCTTACTCGACACATCCCCAAAGGCAAGGGAATTAAAAGCAAAAATGAATTACTGGGACCTTATGAAGATAAAAAGCTTCTGCACAGCAAAGGAAACAACCAACAAAACTAAAAGGCAACCAACGGAATGGGAAAAGATATTCGCAAATGACATATCGGACAAAGGGCTAGGATCCAAAATGTATAAAGAGCTCACCAAACTCCACACCCAAAAAACAAATAACCCAGTGAAGAAATGGGCAGAAAACATGAATAGACACTTCTCTAAAGAAGACATCTGGATGGCCAACAGGCACATGAAAAGATGCTCAATGTCGCTCCTTATCAGGGAAATACAAATCAAAACCACACTCAGATATCACCTCATGCCAGTCAGAGTGGCCAAAATGAACAAATCAGGAGACTATAGATGCTGGAGAGGATGTGGAGAAACGGGAACCCTCTTGCACTGTTGGTGGGAATGCAAACTGGTGCAGCCACTCTGGAAAACAGTGTGGAGATTCCTCAGAAAATTAAAAATAGACCTACCCTATGACCCAGCAATAGCACTGCTAGGAATTTACCCAAGGGATACAGGAATACTGATCCATAGGGACACTTGTACCCCAATGTTTATAGCAGCACTCTCAACAATAGCCAATTTATGGAAAGAGCCTAAATGTCCATCAACTGATGAATGGATAAAGAAATTGTGGTTTATATACACAATGGAGTACTACAGGGTAATGAGAAAGAACAAAATATGGACCTTTGTAGCAACGTGGATGGAACTGGAGAGTGTGATGCTAAGTGAAATAAGCCATACAGGGAAAGACAGATACCATATGTTTTCACTCTTATGTGGATCCTGAGAAACTTAACAGAAACCCATGGGGGAGGGGAAGAAAAAAAAAAAAAAGAGGTTAGAATGGGAGAGAGCCAAAGCATAAGAGACCCTTAAAAACTGAGAACAAACTGAGGGTTGATGTGGGGTGAGAGGGAGGGGAGGGTGGGTGATGGGTATTGAGGGGGGCACCTTTTGGGATGAGCACTGGGTGTTGTATGGAAACCAATTTGACAATAAATTTCATATATTGAAAAAAAAAGAAAGTGGTTTGACAGATTAGAGAAAAAAAGGGGGGGAAGAAAAAAAAGGAAATTGTTTGACAATATGAAAAAATGAATGCACTGAAGTAGACTAAAATGTGATGATTGGGGTAAAATAGAATTTGAAAAAATATACAGAAAAGTAAAGAATATAGTAGAAAAAATAAAGAAAAATATTTTTAATAAAAACTAAAAATATGAATTTTTCATTTTCTGTATTTAAGAAAAAAGAAAATGAATGAAAAAGAGAAAGATAAAAAAAGAAAAAAGAAAAGAAAAAAAGAAATCATTTGAAAATTTGAAAAAGTGAATACACTATAGTGGACTAAAATAAAATGATGGGAGTATGACAGAATCTGAAAAGATACACACAAAAGCAAAAAATATAGTAATAGAAATTAAATAAAAATATTTTTAAAAGAAACTGAAAATAAAAATGAAGTTTTTCTGCATTCAAGAAAAAGAAATGAAAAAGAAAAAAAGAAAGAGAAAGAAAAAAAGGAAATTGTTTGAAAATTTGAAAAGGTGAGTACACTGACGTAGACTAAAATAAAATGATGGAAGTAAAGTAGAATTTGAAAAAAATTTACAGAAAAGTAAAAAATATAGTAATAAAAATTAAAGGCAGATATTGTTAACAAAAATTGAAAATAAAGATTTTTTTTCTTTTTCTGTATTCAAGAAAAAGAAAAGAATTGGAAAAGAGAAAAAGAAGAAAGAAAAACAAAAAAAAGAAAAAAAAATGAGTAGATGAAGCTGCTAACAGATTGAAGTAGGACTTAAATTGCTTCATTTTCCCCTGGAGATCAGTCTACATAGCTCTTTATAGTCCATAAATTAAGCGGCAGTGAGGCTTGTGTTTTTGAAGAGGGAAGTTGGCCCATTTGGGCAGGGCTCGCTGTAACAGCTCCTCTCTCCACTAGATGGCGCAGCTAGCCTACTGGGGTGGATTGTTGTGGTGCTCATAGGTGCATATGTGCATGCATGGGAGCGGTGAAAATGGCGCCACCCAGCTACCCAGTCTGTTCTCCCATATCAGCAATCGTGCACCAGTCCTCTTTCTTCAGCTCTCATCCACTGCCTGCTTTTTCACACTCTGTGACCAGTCCCCAGGCGGTACCTCTCTCCCAAGTTTTGTCTCAGATGCAGCTGTTTTCCCTGGCCCCTTACTTCCAAAAGACTGCAGCTTTGACCTGTTCCGCCCCTCTGTGGGAGGGTCTCACCAAGCAATGGCTGAATGAGCAATGGCCGAATATCAGCTACACCCAGGAATGCCTGCTGCACCCTGCTGTTGCCGGTGCCCCGAGACTGCAGCCAGGTGCTAGCCCGCCCCCCAAAAAGTTTGCGAGACAGTGTAGCAGTAGCATTTCAGGGATTATGGAAAATCACAACAAACATCTGGTACCAAGTTTTACCCTCAGCGACCTTGCCCCAGCACCAGCGAATGTGGCTGCTTTCCAGGGTCTGCTGGGAACAGGTGGCTTCAACAGTCTCTATCAAATGTCCTTCCAGCAGTGGAACTGCTTTTCCCCGTGTGGCTTGAGAACCCCCAGGACCCCACTCTGTTCCTGAGGATTTACCCTTCCCACCAGAGCACCACCAGGTATCGAGCTGCGGAGTTGCCTTTGCGTTCCCCTTGTTTACAGTCTTAGTGGAATTAAACCCTCTCCTTTCTCCTTTCTCCCTTTTTAGTTTAGTCCCTGTGGCTGTTTCCAATTTTCCACTTTCTCTACAGCTGCTTTTGGGGAGAGGTGCTTTTCCTATATGCTCCCCCCGCCCAGTCTCCGTCCTCCTTCTGCCCTCAAAAGGGGTTCCCTACCTTTCGCGGCTTCTCACTCCCCAAGTTCAGCTCTCCGCACCACATACCTGCTGAATTCTGTGGTTCAGGTTGTGCAGATTGTTGTGTTAATTCTCCAATCAGGTTTCTAGGTGTGTAGGATGGTTTAGTGTTGGTCTGGCTGTATTTCATGGATGCGAGACACACAAAAAGCTTCCATGCTGATCTGCCATCTTGGCTTCTTCTCAGAACTTAAAGAATATTCTTAACTCCTCTGCTCAGTCTATCATTCATACATGGGCAATAAATACATACATAAATTCTTAGTATTTATAGTGCCCCTTTGGAGATGCATAAATTTCTATTTACTGTGATAAATTTACATTAGCGATCATTTCTGGCTAAATTAAATGCCATCAATCAAACGGTGACAATAGTCAGATAACATTTCATCTTATGTATTTTGTAGTAGGTAGGTCCTAATCACTTAGTGAAGAACAGGAGTGGGAGAAGACATACCTGCAAATGATTGAGGCTGGTGCGGAATCCTGACAAATTCCGTAAGCAGCAGAACTATTGGTATCTCAACAGGACCTGGAATATGTTGCTTTGATATGCTGAATCACAACAGTGAATAGGGTGGCTCATTGTTGACCAATGTCAGGTTTGAGGACTCTTTGGCCAATTGTTATCAATTGACTGAGGCTTCACCTCCAATGTGACCCAGAGACAGGAATTAGCAGATAGCCAAACTTCTATTTTTTGAAAAAACTAAATATACTATCACTTTATAAACTCATTCCAAAAAAATAAAAGCCTCAAAAATAAAGGATTTAATCTGATATTACCTGTCCTTGTAATGGGCAAAATTACTCAACCAATGGCACCCAACATAAAATTGTTTTAAGAAATTGGCTTTGTTGATTCCTGGTATTACATAAAATTGAGAAAACTAACTGTACTTAATATATATTACTTCACTTACTGGTAGTATACAAAGGCCCTGTGCTGAAATCTGTGTATCTGGAGATGAACTAGGTAAGATCCAAAATTGAGTGGCTTTGTAGTCTTATAAGAGATGGATAAACAATAACAATGCCAATATAATAAGTTCAATGATAAGGCATTCATAACATATTTAGAAAGAAAGTCATTCTGCATAGGGAGTAGAGAAGAGATGTCTTGCAATCATGACAATAAGGGAAAGACGATGATTTAAGCTTTGGTGGGAGTTAGCATAGGTATAATCAAAAAGAAGAACATTCAGTTCAAAGGACAGATTTAAGGAATGAAAGTACTCCAAAAAATGGCGAGGGACTCTATGTAGCTGAGAGACATATTCCAATTGGCAGGAGACACAGCAAACATTAATATTGTTGTTCCAATGTATTTCATTTCCAATATTTTATTCAAGGTTGGGTCCAATTCCTGATGAGTTAAAATTCTGTATTTGCTTTTCTCATTCAGATTAGGGTATCTCAATGCAAGCATGTAATGTAAATCTACCCTGCTTCATTTAAAAATAAGTAATGCATTCACAAGCAATGTGTGCTTGAACTATTATTGGTAATAAATAATTTAAACCTCACCCACCATTTAACATATCAGCCTATTAACATGACTGATGATACCACTGTGCAGAGTATAGAGTGTACATTAAGTGACATGGTCAGGGACAGAGGTGAATGTGAGGAGTGGCTTATAAGTGCTATCTTTCTGAACTTAAAGCCTGCATACTCTCTAAATGGTTCTACTCTTTGGTTTAATGTCTAATGTGCATTTTGCAAGTTGTCCTGTACATTTATAAATTGTTTTTTGTTGTCATGCTCACTAATAAAATGCTTTTACAGGAATAGCTGAGGAAACATTATGCAATTTTAAGATGCACTGATATCCCCCTACACTGGGTCTCAGGAAGGAGTAACATACAATTACTACTATTCTAGTGTAAATTTTCAAAATGATACACAATAAGTGAATTGATCTGGCAAACTCCCCCATGAAATCCACTCATCAGAGTGCTCATTAGCTCTCCAGACTACTGCAGTGTTTCAGCTTCTTCTTCTAAACCATAGCTCCCCTAGGAGTTCAACTATTATATGTATATGTGTGTGTGTGTATATACATATATATATATATATATATATATATATATATATATATATATATACCTATATCTATATCTAGACATATATATATATATACATATATATATATGTAGATATATAGATAGATAGATATGGAAATTTATATATTTAATTCTTAAATTGTTTTAACAGCAAGATCTGCAGATGATAACTACTGAAAGTCTAGTCCATCTTGGCCAACAGAGACTGACAATGTTAACTTACCTGTTTTTGAAGACAAGGACATGGCATTTGCTGTTGTCATAATTAAGGTTCTGCAAATTTCCTCCCTGTGACTTATTCTCATTCCTCACAGAAACTTTGTCCTTCTTGTTAAGCTCACCCACTCACAGTTTTTATTTATTATTTTATTTATTATCCCGATTTGTGTCCACAGTAAATATCTGCTACAGGCTACTTCTGTACTGTTACTCATATCAACAAATAGAATGTGTTCAGTTATTCCCTACCCTGGACTTTGACTTCATATTTATTAGAATTTCTGCCAATACTTCTAGGCACTGAGAATTGCATAATACAGAGAAAATACTCATGTTTAATCTAAAAGTAAAGATAATGATAATAGAACCCAGCTTTGTTACAAATCTAATGAAGTGAGACTAAATGTGAGTTACAATGTGTGCTATAAGTAAGAAATTATTTTGAAAATCCTTCACATTTCAGGGGAATGTAAAACATCAAATATACAAAACTTGGACTTTATTGGGTAAGTTAGCAAGCTGCGTTTCCTGGAGATTGCAAAAACAAAATAAAATACAAATAACACAGAAACAAAAAACACTGAAATAAGAGGAGGTCATGATTTGGAACTCATGTCTCCACTTACTAAAAGTTCATGAGAAGCCCATATTAACTTTGCCTCCCTCAAAGTTCATCCTACAAACATAAGGTTTTATAGCTGATGAGGGAATTTAAGGCATGTTACTAATATGTCTTAACTGGCCATGTGGAAAGTTGACTATATGGCCACATAGTAACATCCAGACTACTTAGAAGATTTTTTCAGTAGCTGGGGTGACCATAATGCAAAACCCAAAATCTAGGACAAAAAAAACTGGGTGGCTCAGCTGGTTAAGCATCTGACTTCTGCTCAGGTCATGATCTTGCAGTTCGTGAGTTCAAGCCCCACATCGGGCTCTGTGCTGACAGCTCAGAGTCTGGAGCCTGTTTTGGAATCTGTGTCTCCCTCTCTCTCTGCCCCTCCCCCACTCATGCTCTGTCTCTGTCTCTGTCTCTGTCTCTATCTCTCTCTCAAAAATAAACATTTAAATATAGTGCAAGTATTACTATAATCTTCATCGTTTAATAATTATATATGCATATATACACATATGTAGCAACTTTCAATGCAAGATCTTACACTGGAAGATGCGTTAGCTTATACATGCATCATCACACAGGCTTGTAAGAGCTGAACTTCAACAACAGTCTGCAAGGTAGAACAAATATTACAATTCTTCAAAATTTATAGATGAAGAAATTGAGAATTGGAGAAGAAAAAATTACTTTGTAACAGTGAATACAGTTTTACAGAATGAGTTGCAGCCTTTCAAATCCTTTTATACAGAAGTGCCTTTAACACCGCAGCACAGTCACTTGCTTCTGCCTGTTGCTAATGGCTCTCCAAATGTCACTGCACCTACAGGAATCAGGATGTGTGTGGGTGTATTGGGTGCACTTCCTCAGAGAGACCATGATCAGAAAACCTTCTTGTCTTATGTTTTCACCTTGTGTATATTTAGTTTTCCAAATTATTCCTGTTTTGAAACATTTAAAAGATCAATGCAGTCATCTATTCTAGGATTCATTTTTTAATTTTTATGATTTTAATAATTTCTGTACTTAACCATGTAAGGGATAATTTATCTAGTAACTAATCTCTGAATGGATTTTAGATTTAAAATCTAAAACCTTTGGAAAACAGCTTTACTTCATCCTTCTCATATAAATTTCTTTCAAATTACATGAACCAGGGTTGGGCCAATCTATAACATGGAATACTGCACCTTAGTTAAAGAATCAGTTCACATTTTCTATACTGGTATTAAAGATGCCTGTGATCTGAATTATTTCAAAAACAATATAATTATTTTATAAATGATAAATTAGGCACATAATTTTACACACACATTTATACGCACAGACACAGACACACAGGCAGACTCCAAGTATGTAGAATAAAGGACAAAGGATTGAGAGAGTACACACCGAACACTTAACAACAGTAGTGGGGTTGGGCTATAAGGAGAGACTGAGAGGAAGTGTGTTGAAGGATGGTACTTTCATGTTTTACTTTATATATTTCTGTGTTGAAGGTCTTTTAAAAATATAACTTCAATGTGCATTCTGCATCACATTTGTATTTAGAAAAGTACACAATGGGAATGTTATTAAAATGCACAGAAACATTTTTAAAATATTCTCAGACCCCAAAACTAGACATTTAAGAACTTAAAGAATAATTACAGATATGTTTAGATTTCACAAATTGGAAAAAAAAAAGTTCAACAATAAGGATTGCATAAGAAGTATATTATATAAAACATATTCTTTCAAATAATACAGATGGAGAATTTTGTTCAAAATATATTATTAAATAAAAAACACTGAAAGAATGGGAAAGTATCATAGATTTTTAATTTTGTTTATAAATATATCTAGATAGAGCACTACATGGAAAAATACACATTTAAGTGTCTACAATGCTTGCCTCAGATCATTGAAACTTTGGATAATGATATGTACATTTAATATGTATGTTTACCTTCTTTTATTAAATATAATTTCTACTTTTGATAGAGTATGTAATGCTGTAATTTTCCTATTTAATCTAAGTAACTACTCCAACGTGTAAATGTTCTAATCTGACTTTGCAAATGGAGACTCTCCTAATATCTAAATGGTTGACAGGAGGCTTTGCATTAAGCCATTTTTCTTACGCAGACCATATTCTCCCTCTCTTAAACCTTAAGTGCCATGCATGCCTCCTGGCTTTATAATTCCTCCATCCAGTCATCTTCCATGTTATTGTTCATGCAGTTCCTTTTGTCGTTTTCCAGGTTAATGAACTCTATCACTTTGAAGACCTCCTGAAATCTGCTGATGGATGAGGTTTGCTACCCCCTCTCTGTGTCCCATTCATTTTGTTCAGACTTTGATATATCATTAATCATAATGTGGAGCATTTGTTTGTTGGGTTACAGGTCGGCTGACAATACAGTGAGATCCTGAATGCTGGAATTATGGCTCAGATGTGGTGTACAATAAATAGTTCTTGGGCAGCATCGAAGAAAGTGTCTGATATGTAACACATGTTCGCTGAGGTCAGTCTTTGTATTCTGGCCTGCACATCAATAGCACTTGTTGAATTTTTTCTAGATTGGCAACAAACAAGCTTTCTAAAACAGACAGGGGAAGAAAAAACTGTAAAATAGTATGCATTTGGTTCCTTGATATAGATCTACTTTATGAGGAAAGAGCAAGTACTCACCTTTGTTCTTCTTGATGTGTCAAATATTCTAGAAGTGTTCATTAATACAAGTGGCCTTAATTCTAAGAGCAACATGAAGAGAATCAAGACTTATTCAATAACAGTAAGAAAACAAAACAACAAAAAATACCACCACCACCCCCCCCCCCCCACCACAAACTAGTTACTAATTTGCTGGGCTCCTTACCTTATTGCGCGGCAAGGAAATTGGATGACATTACAAAGATCATACGCACAGATGGGAACAAACGCTCGTGTGAACTCTCAGGTCATGAGAAATACTTCAAAAACATTAGACTTACTGTTCTTTTAAGGAAAGTCCAGCTTCCCTTGCTTACAGCTTAATGCAGATCTTGTCAACTTATCATCATGATAGTTGCCACAGAAAGGAAAGAGAGAGAAAAAAAAAGAATAAATTCATGAAATAAAGATCAACTTTGTGCAAAAGAGTAAAAGAAAGTTACTGGGAAGGAGGCTGCTTCTGCACGGACAATGGGAGAAAATATTAAAGTAGAGGGTTGAATTAAGGGAACAAATTGGAAACCATCATGAAGGCAGAGCTAACACTAATTTCTCATGTTCTGCATTGCCCATCCTACCACCAAGCCTGGAAGGCCACGACCTCTGCTGTGATTTAAAAAAAAAATTTAATTTACTTATGTTTGAGAGAAAGAGAGAGAGAGAGAGACAGAGATAGAGAGAGAGGAGAGAGACACAGTGTGAGCAGGGGAGGGGCAAAGAGAGGGAGACACAGAATTCGAAGCAGACTACACAGGCTCTGAGCTGTCAGTACTGAGTCCACGGGTTGAACTCACTAGCCGTGAGATCATGACCTGAGCCAAAGTCAGATGCCCAAGTCAGAGGCCCAACTGACTGAGCCACCCAGGTGTCCCATTTTTTTAATCTAAACTTCCCCTTAGTTGTCACTGTCAGGATAACCATAATAATTAGTGTTATTAGATATGGTTCTAATATAAGTGAGATCTCATCATTTGCTTTATGGAAGGAATTGATATACAAGAAATCCTGGTACGAAGAAACTCAGAGAAATGCAGAGCTATTCAAACGACACTAGGATTGGTGATAAATCCTGACCATGGTAAGGATAAAAAAATGTTGGGGTGCCTGAGTGGCTCAGTCAGTTAAGCGTGCAACTTTGGCTCAGGTCATGATCTCACAGTTCGTGGGTTCAAACCCTATGTCAGGCTTTGTGCTGACAGCTCAGAGCCTGGAGCCTGCTTCAGATTCTGTGTCTCCCTCTCTCTCTGCCTCTCCCCTGCTCACACTCTGTCTATCTCTCTCTCTCAAATAACATTAAAAGTTAAATAAAAACATTTGTTATGTCAATATATATTTGTTGAACACATTTTGTGTGCAAAGAAACAAGGAAAGTTTACAGAGACTGGACTTTACAGAGAATCAGTTGATATAATAGGCTGTGTTTATAATCAAGGCAGTTCAGAGTTAACATCTGAATGGATAAAATAAAAGTGACAACAAATAACAAGTGTTGGCAAGGATGTAGAGAAAATGGAACCTTCATGCACTGTTGCTGAAAATGTAAATTTTTATAGACACTGTAGAAAACACTATGGAGTTTCCTCAAATAGAAATACCATATGATCCAATATTTCCACTATTAGGTATTTACCCAAAGAAGATGGAAACATTAATTTGAAAAGATACATGCACTCCCACATTTACTGCAGCATTATTTACAACAACCAAGATATGGAAGCAACCTAAGTGTCTGTCAATATACAAATAGATAAGAAAAATGTGTTACATATATGCAATGGAATACTACACAAACATGAAAAGGATGTGATTGTGCCATTTGAGGCAACAATGATGAACCTAATGAAATGTCAGACTGAGAAAGACAAATGCCATATGACTCCACTCCACAAAAGAAATCTAAAAAACAAAACAAACAAACAAACAAAACAAATAAAAAGCAGAATCAGACCTATAAATACAAAAAACAAATGGCCAAAGGGGAGAGGGGTGGGAGATTGGGCAAAATAGGTGAAGGAGAGAAGGAGATATAGGCTTTCAGTAATAGAATGAATAAATCTCAAGAATAAAAGGCACAGCATAAGGAATATAATCAACAATATTATAATAGTAAGGGAACAGGACAGATAGGAGCCACACTTGTGGTGACCACAGTATAATGTAGGGACTTGTCAAATCACTAAGTTGTACACTTGAAACTAATGTAACATTGTGTGTCCACTATACTCAAATTAACAATAAATAAGTAAAAGTTAACATTTGAGTACACATCAGGCTCTAGGCACTGTGATATGCTTTTTGATTGTGTTATAATTGTTATGCACCCTTCTGACTGATTAATTCTCTTTTTACCCTCCCATTACTAATTGAGGAAATTAAGCTTTAGGAAGGTTTAAATAATGTCACGCAACCGACACAAAAATTTTGGTGTTCAAGATTAGACAGTTTTAGTTCAAAGGGGTGAGATTTTAGTGGAATACAAGGAAATTTTGAGAACTAAAGAGGAAAAAAATATAATAAATAAGTTAAATTATGAAGGTTTCTGGCTTTGTCAGAAAGTAACATTTCTTAGTTGATCATTCTCCAATATGACAAACCATGTATCTATTATTTATTTTCATTGTGGTATATTTAGTATTTCTGAGGACAGGAATACTCTCAGCACATGATCTTGCTTGATTACACATAAATTTTGAAAATTAATATTTAACATTTAATATTAATTTAATATTAATCATTAAATATCATTTGCCTTCATATCCTTGAGGAAAAAAAAGCGCATGTGGAGACATATAATGTGTTAAAACTGCCTCCTAAGCTTACCTCTGATTCTAATGACACCTAAAGGAAAGCTTAAATTCAAATTAATAAATCAAGTCAATGTGCCGAGACAATAAATATTTGGTGAGATCACAAGGAAAACACATTTGTTTGGGCTTATGGGAAAGTGGTGCCATGCACAGAGGTAACTATTAACCAGATGTGATTGACAAGAAAAACGAATCTGATCAACAATCTTCAATAGTCAAGTTCTCTGAATTTCCAGCATTAAATATTCTCAAAGATAAACGTTCAAGTTTATTTTCATTAAATTTGCTCTATTGCCTGCATAACTAACTATGTAAGGGATTACTTAAATTATTTTACGGACTGTATACTTTTTTTTTTTTTAACGTTTATTTATTTTTGAGACAGAGAGAGACAAAGCATGAACGAGGGAGGGTCAGAGAGAGGGAGACACAGTATCTGAAACAGGCTCCAGGCTCTGAGCTGTCAGCACAGAGCCCGACGCGGGGCTCAAACTCACGGACCGCGAGATCATGACCTGAGCCGAAGTTGGCCGCTTAACCAACTGAGCCACCCAGGCGCCCCAGGACTGTATACTTTTTAATTGAAAATAGTATTTACAATCTTAATTTTAAAAAAATATTCAAGCAAAAATGTATTCCCTAACCCTCTATACAGTATGTTTTTCACTTTTGTCTTATCTTTAAGGCCTGTATCTCTTTCAAGGAGAGGCTGATAATTTCTCTAATCCCTAGACAAAATAAGTAGGACTTTAATATTCATGTGGATGACTTACACAACTGGCCCTGACCCTTGTTTCATAACTTTTCTTCAGCTATACTTTGCTTCAGCCACCCATATTATGGCCTAAGTGATCTGGGTCAAGTCTGTGCCCTTGTCTCCAACTGCCATTGGGCTCGTCAGAACATAGTCTTCTGACGGAGATCGTAGAGGTGCAGGAAAGCAGCAAAATCAAGCAAGCACATTGTAAAGCCTCTCCTTCTACAACGTTTGTTAAGAGCCCAAGGGTCAAAGCAAGTCACAAGATCAAGCTCAAATTTATGAAGTGGAAAATACATTCCATTTTCAATAGGAGAGACTGCAAAGTCAAATGTAAATTGCTGTAGATAGAGGAAGCAGCAAAGAAATGGAGCCAATATGCAATTTGCTGTATATATTAGTCAGGCTTCTCCAGAGAAAAAGAACCAAAACCCATGTGTACACACACACACACACACACACACACACACACACACACACACACACACTCGAGAGGAGAGGGAGGAACGGGAGGGGAGAGAGAGAGAACGACTGAGATTTATTTTAAGGAATTGGCTCACAAGACTGTAGAGACTGGCAAGTTCAAAATCTGCAGGGCAGGCTGACAGGCTGGAGACTGAGGGAAGTTTATTTTGCAGCTCAATTCTTAGCGCTGTCTGGAGGCAGAATTCTTCCTTCCTTGGGAGATCATTTTTTTCTCTTAAGGCCTAGAACTAAATGGATGAGACCCACCCATATTATGTAGGTTAATCTGCTTTACTCAAAGTCTACTGATTTAAGTGTTAACCTTATCTAAAAACACCTTCACTGGGATCTCAAGATGGGTGTTTGCCCAACTATCTGGGTACGTGGCCGAGCCAAGTTGACACATAAAATTATCCACCACACCTTTGTTATCAAAGAGAAAAAGACTGGGATATTAGTCAGTAAAACACATGTCTACCTAAAGTACTTAATTGACTTAGTAATCCCCTATCTATCTAAAAGTTCAACTATTCTTTTCTTTTGGCTATTTTCTTTCTGCATATGAATATATTCAGCCTCTATTTAAAACTAAGTTTGTTAGCATTGCAGCCCTCATTGAGAAAGGAGATTTACAGGTGTCAGGGGATTCAGAAGTCACTTTTCAGAGGTAAATGCTAATAGGAGGTGCAGGTGAGCACTAGAGGCTGCGGACCATTCGGCTAATTTCAGGGGCTCATTGCTTCCCTCTGTGAATGACAATGATTGGCTGTATGTTCTACATAGTCCTCTGAAATGTGCATTAGCAAAATTTTCCTAGCAAATGTTCTACCTAAATACCTAAAATTAAAAAGTCAACAATTATAATAATGAAAAAAAAAACCCAAAAACCTAAGTTCTCTCATACATGCATTCTCCTCTAGGTTTCATTTTGTTTTCATTTTTCAAGCTACCAGTAACACCAAACCCATAGAATGTGCCTGGCATGGCCTGGCACAAAATAAACCTTCAATAATGATTGTCTGGTCTTATAGTTCCTTCTTTTTACCTTTTCTTCTTTCCTTTTAAGAAATCATTATAAAAGATAATTTATATATTCCTTCTGAACTTCTAATTTTGCCTTTATTGCTGAGTGTTATTCGTTGTGGAATTTTGAATCCAGGTTTGGTTTTGTTTTTTGTTTTTTTCTTTTAGTTCAACTTTGGAAAAGTTCGTTTTGCATCCCAAGTTGTGGAAATATTCCTATAGGGTGCTTTTGCCAGGAGCCCAGGAGTATCAGTAATTTAGGGGGGGCTATTCTTGCTAGTATTTCTGATTACAATTTTCTGCTCAAGGCTTTAGAATAAATTTAAATCCCACTTTTGCATGATATTTAGAGTTCTAAATTCTCAGAGAAGATCACCTCCAACAGCGGTTCTTAAACTTGGCTGCACTTTGGAATTGCCTGTGGAGCTTTAAATAAAGATGGAGCCCACAGAGATTCTGATTTAATTAGTCTGGCAGACATGGCCTTGGCATCCTTGCTTTTTGTTCCTTTGATGTGCATTTGTTTGTTTGTCAGCTCCCCAGGTGATGCTAATATGCAGCCAAGTTTGAGAATCACTACCTTAGAGATACTGTGTGGTTCACTGTCTTCTCTGGTGGCTAGTCCAACCTTTCACCAAGGGTGCAGCCTTTTGCTACAGGATGCTGGTTTTACGGAGGTCTCTGTTTACACTCCCATGACCTTGTCTAGTATCCTGGGGAGACTGCAAACCCCAAACCTCTAGACTACAAAGAGCAATAACCTCCAGGGCCAATATAGTCCAGCGGCAGCTGCAGTGTTAGTTTGTGTGTTTACCAATTTAGTTGTCAATTTTCTTTCCTTTTAAAAAAAAAATAGAAAATTCCTTTTTTTTCTTGTAAGCATATTAAGACTATCTTGTTTTATTTTATCTAGAAATTCTGCTTATGGCTAGAAGTTTTTTTATTGTCTAAATCCCATTACTTCTTTTTAGTTTTCAAATTCAATTCAAATGTCACCTCTTTGTGAATGCATTTCCTTTTAGTCAGATGTAAACGACTTTCTCTGGATTCTAGCAGCACCCTGTGCTTATCTGTATCAAGACATACATGGCTGTCATATGATATTTAATATACATACCTGTCATTTTAGTTTATTTATTTATTTTTGAGAGAGAGAGAGAGCACAAGCGGGGGAGGGACAGAGAGAAGGAGAGACAGAATCCCAAGCAGGCTCTGCGCCATCAGTGCAGAGCCCAATGTGGGGCTTGAACTCAGGAACTGTGAGATCATGACCTGAGCCAAAGCCAAGAATCAGACATTCAACTGACTGTGCCACCCAGGCGGCCTATACCTGTCATTTTAGTAGCCAGTGCACTATTTGAGGTCCATGGACACGTCCTAAATAACATGACATCGAGTCATTATCACAGTCCATAGCACAAAGAATACAATTGTCTTACAATAGTAAGAAGACACCCTGGATGAACTGATCTTTATTTCTTGTTGTTGTTTTTCAAACTGTGATTTAAAAAAAGAAGATACTATGCAAGCAGTTGTTTCAGAAATGCATACGGTATCAAGATATTTTGATAGAGGCTAGAATTTGTGCTGATCCAGTAGCCACTGACCACGTGTGGCTATTTTAACTTAAATTTAATTACTTAACATAAAAAATAGTTCTTCACTCACACTATAGCCACATGCGGCTAGTGACACACTTGTATTGGACAACACAGATACAAAATATCTACACATCATTATAAAAAGTTCTATAGGACAGCAATAAGCTGCCTTTTTAGAGGCAGTCAGCTCGATTACCCACAAAAATTATCCCAAAGGACCTTCCTGTTAATTCTCAAAAGTAGGTTTTGAACTAAATTATAATTAAATCATTCAAAACACAAATGCTACATAATTTCCCTTATCATAGAATAGTTACACAGGATTTTACATGTATTTAGACTTTTAATAGCACCGTGTTGAAGTTTCTCACTTCACAGTTAGGTAACTTAAGATTCAGAGTGGTTTAGCAGCTTTATCAAACCCACACAGAGAGCTCAAATAAGAGGAAGTAAATCGCAATGGAGAGAAACTAACGCAAAGTTAGGCACTCTGCTCCACTGATGAATTAGGCACAGATGAGTTTCCTAAAATGAGCCTTCACGTTTCCAAAGCACTTATGTCACCTGCTGTTACGGACAGCATGGAGGGGCTGCATTTGTGCCTCTACAACCCCAACATGATATTCAATTATGTGTGGGTGCAGGAACTATGGAAAACAAGGTGGCATCAAAAATTCTGTCTATGCTTGCACCCTGAATACAATTCTTGGGAGTCTCTGCTTTAGATGAGCTCTGTATTTCCAGAGTTGGATCACAGACATCCCTGGTATAGTCCTTAGCATTGCAATAAATCAGTGCTCCTCTGTTCCATCAGACCTCCACAGCCTCTAAGGAATGAGGCAACCCAAGATGTTGATATTCCATTCCAAATGTACATGCTTTTACACAGCTCATGGTTATGAGAATGTCTTTGTATATTCATAAGGCTATCCATCAAGTACAGGAAGACCAATTTTGTTTGGTAATTATTATTATAGAAATGCAAGTAAATGCCAGAATGGAGCTTTTAAAATACACTCCTTGGGAACACTTTTTCTTCAATTACATGAATCTTAGGCAAAACCATTTCTTTTGAAACTTACGATTTTTATTAACTTAGACTCTAGTGATTTTTTTTTATTATTTATTTTTGAGAGAGAGAGAGTGAGCAAACTAGCAGAGAAGGGGCGGAGAGAGAGAGGGGGACAGAGGATCTGAAGTGGGCTCTGCGTTGACAGCAGAGACCTCAACTGGGGGCTTGCACTTATAAACCAAGCCATGAGATCATGACCTGAGCCGAAGTTGGACACTTAACTGACTGAGCTAGTCAGGCACCCTGGACTCTAGTAATTTTTTTGGAAAAAGCTCACCTAAGAGACATTTCATTTAATATATATAGCACACACACAATGCCTACACACACAATGCCTACACACACACACACACACACACACACACACAATTTTCCCTTAAGATAGAAAATAGAATGGGGCGCCTGGGTGGCTCAGTTGGTTAAGCAACATACTGTTGATTTCAGCTCAGGTCATGGTCTCATGGTTCATAGGTTCAAGTTCTGCATCTGGCTCCTTGCTGACAATGCAAAGCCTGCTGGGGTCTTTTCTCTCTCCCTCTCTCTCTGCTCCTCCTCCACTCTCTCTCTCTCTTTAAATAAACAAACCTAAAAAAAGAAATAATACAATGGAAAAACCGAACAATATGAGAAGCAACATGAGAAGGATGAAACTAGACCACTTTGTTATACCATACACAAAAATAAATTTGAAATGGATGAAAGACCTAAATGTGAGATAGGAAACCATCAAAATCTTAGAGGACAACACAGGCAGTAACCTCTTTGACCTTGGCCATAGCAACTTCTTACTAGACATGTCTCTGGAGGCAAGGGAAACAAAAGCTAGCATAAACTATTGGGACTTCATCAAGATAAAATGTTTCTGGGGGGCGCCTGGGTGGCTCAGTCAGTTAAGCATCTCACTTCAGCTCAGGTCATGATCTCAAGGTTCATGGGTTCAAGCTCCACGTCGGGCTCTGTGCTGACAGCTCAGAGTCTAGAGCTCGCTTTGGATTCTGTGTCTCCCTCTCTCTCTGCCTCTTACCCACTCATGCTTTGTCTCTCTTTCTCTCTCAAAAATAAATAATATTAAAAAATGTTTTAAAAAGTTTCTGTACGGTGAAGGGAAGCAATCAACAAAACTAGAAGGCAGCCTAAAGAATGGGAGAAGATATTTGCAAATGACATATCTGATAAAGGGTTAGTATCCAAAATCTATAAAGAAATTATCAAACCCAACAGCCAAAAAAGAAAAAAAAATCCAGTTAAGAAAAGGGCAAAAGACATGAATAGACACTTTTCCTCCACTGTTTCTTAAAAGAGAAGATGGGGACTTTGATGTAGATTAGACTGAAAACTATTCTGCTGAGTCTCCAACAGTTGACAGAAAGTGACTGGTTGAGTATAATGTGCCATAATTCTCACAGAAACTCACCTTCCCTAAAAACATGTTCAAAAAACACAGAGAAGAATTATTTGAAATCTGAGCTTTAACTACCTTGTGTGAGTGAATAATGACAAGGGCCAAGAGTTGTGGTAGAAGCAGGGAGTTGCATTGGTAGGCAGATGAATTCCAAAAATGAAAAGGAGGGAGGGAGGGAAGGAAGGAAGGAAAAGAAATTATAGTCAAAGATGACAGAAAAAAACTAGCCATAAGTTTACCAGTAAAAGAGGTTGAATTTGTGCTTGCTTCATTTTAACAAATTTACTGACCCTTTTTGCATATATAGACACTTGCTTTCTTACTATGATGATAGAATCAGAAAACATGCACAAATGTGATGAAAAGCAAGCAAGAAGAGTAATATAGGTTACTCTCAGTACAGAAGAAGATTGGGAAAACACTGAGTTTTTCAGTAAATCCAGAGCAGAATGCGAGTCTTCAAGAGTGAATTAGGGCCTACTTGAAAGGTGCTCTTGATTGTATGACCAATATTGGCACTATTCATTGATCCTTAGCTTCTAGAACTCATTACTACTCAATCACTTGCATAGTTCAAAAGAAGCTAGTTTCCCTGATCTTCATTACTAATTTACCAAATTCCTCATGCATAAAAGCCAGAGTAATATCAGGTTATGATAAGCTACATAGGTTATCTATGTACATACATAGAGATGGGGCACCTGGGTGGCTCAGTCGGTTAAGCACCCAATTCTTAATCTCGGCTCAGATCACAATCTTATGGTTCATGGGACAGAGCCCCGAGTCAGGCTCTATGCCTTGGGATTTTCTCTCTCCCTCTTTCTCTTCCCCTCCCCTACTTGTGTGCACACGTGCTTGCTCTCTCTCTCTCTCTCTCTCTCTCTCTCTCACTCTCTCTCCCTCTGAAAATAAATAATCTGAAAAAAAAAGAAAAGTCATAGAGAAAAGTGAAATGTAAGCATGTAAAAAAGTATTTTAATCCATGCTCCTCTCTTTCACTCATAGAATTTCTAACCTTTCCTTGAAAGCAGATATCAGTTCCCACATGAGCTTTAAGAATACTTTCAACCATTTTGGCTTATTTTGTCTTCCTACTCTCTGACTCTATGATTCTCATTATGTGAACAACATATTTTGGTATTTAGTCATATGCTGTCTTACATTAATATTTTCTGCTCATTTGAATATAAATTATTTCCCAAAGAAGGCAGATACCATGTTTTAACTTCTTTCAACTTTTACCTAGTACTTTGCACAATGCTATGTACAAAAATACTTCACACTTCATGATTTCAAAATTCACTATAAATCTACAATAATTCAATATGGCACTGACATAAGGACAAACATATGAATTGATGTGATAGAACTGAGAATCCAGAAATACACCCATACATGGCTGGCCAGTTGAATTTTGACAACGGTTTCAAGTCCATCCAATTAGGAAATAACAGTCTCTTCGATTGCTGAAAACTATATATACATATACAAAAGGATAAAAAGACCCCTACCTCACACCATATGCAAAAATTAACTGAAAATGGATAAATGACCTAAATATAATACCTGAAACCATAAAAATCTTAGAAGGAAACGTAAAGGTTAATCTTTATGACTGTAGGTTTGGTAATGGATTTTTTTTTAAGAAAGAAAAAATTCATGTTTAGGGAAGAGTAAGGAAGAGACATTCAATGCTATCCATGTCTACAGGCTTAACTTGTCTGGCCTTGTAAAATGAATGGCCTTGTAAAATGAACCCTAATCCATGTAAAATGAAGACCATGCCTGAGTTTTCCAGGAACTTTGATTTCAAATCATTTTCAGAACAAGCATTGTTCTTACAGTTAGGCTATAGATCTTAAATTTAGATTCAGAAAAACATCCATCAAAGGAAAATACATAAAAATAAGAACACTTAAAGTTACATAGATCCTGCAGACATATTAAACAATGAAATTCTGGTCCTGGTGGACATATTGATTGTAACCTATTATTGAGGAATGAGTTATGTATATTATAATAGACAACATTAGCTCTGATTGATTCTCTGAATTAATTATGGTCAGCAGGGATTTCTTGGAACTTATTTGTGCTATATTCACATTTTGTTATTCTTAGGACTATGTAAGCCTTATTTAGCTGGAATTTCCAACAAAATTTTAAATTTTTAGAAGTCAGGCCTGTAGTAAGGTTGGGAAATCCTCGCATTTAGCCATTGGTACTTTTAGTTTTAATTTGGTGATGGATTCTTAGATACGTTACCAAAAGCATGAGCAACAAAAGGAAGAATAGATAAATTGTACTTCATAAAACAATTGTTTATCAAAGGGAATTATCAAAAAAGTGAACAGACAACCTACATAAGAGGGAATATATTTGAAAATAATATATCTGATAAGGGTATAGTATCCAGAATATATAAAGAACACTTACAACTCAAAAAGAAAAAAAAAAAAAAAAACAACTCAACTAAAAAGTAAACAAAGAACTTAAACAGCCATTTCTCCGAAGGAAATATTTAAATGGTCCATAAATGCATGAAAAGATGTCAAAATCATTAGTAATTAGAGAAATGCAAAACAAAACAATGAGGTATACCCACCAGGATAGGTATAGTCAAAACAACAGAAAATAAAAACTGTTAGTGAGGATGTAAAAAAATTGGAACACTCATCAATTGCTGGTGGGGATGTAAAATAGTTTTGTCTCTGTGGAAAACAGTTTGGCAGTTCCTCACAAGTTAAATATAAAATTACCTTACAGCTGAGCAATTCCACTCCTAAGTAAGTCACTAAAAAAACTGAAAACAAGTATTCATACAAATACATGTACACACACATTCATAGCGGCATGATTCACATGACCAAAAGGTACAAACAGCCCACATGTCTACCACTGGATGAGTGGAAAGCCAAACTGAGGTACATCCATACATAAAAAGTCATATTATTTAGCCATAAAACAGAAAAAAAGATACACTGATATATGTGACAATGCAAATACACATTGAAAATATGCTAACTGAAACAAGTCATATACAGAAGGTCACATATTGTATGATTCCATTTACATGAAATATCTAGAATAGAATAGGAAACATTGATGGGTTCCTGGGGCTGGGGTGAAAAAGAAATGGGGAGCAACTGCTTGGTGGGCACAGGGTCTCTTCAGAGTGATAAATGTTTTAGAAGAAAGAGTAATGGTTGCACAAAACTATGAATGTGCTATATGTTACTGAATTTTTCACTTTCTAATTTTTTAACAAATTTTTCTAAATGTTCATTTGTTTGAGAGAGAGAGAGAGAGAGAGAGAGAGAGAGAGAGAGAGAGAGAGTTGGGGAAGGGCAGAGAGAAAGGGAGAGAGAATCCAAAGCAGGCTCCATGCTCTGAGTCATCAGCACAGAGCCCCACACGGGGCTCAAATTCAGGGACCTTGAGATCATGACCTGAGTTAAAGTTGAATGCTTAACTGACTGAGCCACCGAACACCCCTGAATTACTCACTTTTTAAATTGCTAATCTTATGTTATATGAACTTAACCTCAACAATGAAAAATATTCCCAACAATTATGTACTATACAAATATATTTATTAATTTTGGATTCATAATTGTAAAAGATAATTTGTAAGCACATTTGATATTTGAAAAATACTTGCATTAGTTTATTTCCAAACTTAGAATTGCAATGTTTTCTTGGTTTAGGTGTGCTTTTAGATGTCAGGGGAATAATCCTGTCATAAGCCCATTAAAAGTACCAGGATGGTATACAGATAAGGAAGGTGATGTAGTGGAGTGCCCAGGGTTTAAGGGAGGAAATGCCAACAGCCAATTATTCCTGCCTGTCAGTGAAGGACCAATCGAGTAAGCAGAGTTTTTCAACTTCAGCGCTGTTGTCATTTTGAGCTAGATGATTCATTAAAGAGACTGTTTTGTGAATGTAAGATATTTATCAGAATATCTGGCCTCTACCAACTAAGTGTCAGTAGCAACCACTCCCTTCCTCCCTTGTCAAATTCCATCTGAAGGGGGGGGAGCAAAATCACATTGTTTAGAATTACCAATCTAGAGTTAGATCTTTGGACGTTTTAGAGCAAAGTTTTCTACACAGCGATGGTGTCTACAGCATCAGTAGTCAGTGGTCTGAGCTGTCGGCACAGAGCCTGACACAAGGCTGGGACTCACAAGCCATGAGATCATGACTCGAGCCTAAGTCCAATGCTTAACCAACTGAGCCACCCAGGCACCCAAGGACTGCTCGCTTTTTAATAAAACATGTTAAATTCTTGTATTTAATTATGGTCATTGTATCTAGCATTTTAATGATTTTTTGTTTTGTTTTAATGTTCTTGACATTGGCAAGTCCTCAACATTTATTTTGAAATTTTCTGGCTTGGTAAAAAACCCTAAAAACTTGGGACTCACTGCTTTAGACCAGAGCAGCTATATATTTTTTTCATTCAGTAAACTTTGACTGGGATCCATACAGGCCTGACTGCCATGTAACGAAACTCAAATTAGATAGTCACTTGTAAGAGCCAAGATGAGAAAAACAAAGAAAACTTACTTTCTTAACACTGAGATTTAAACTGGTAGCCTCTAATCATCAAGACAGTATGGTAATGGCACAAAAATAGACACTCAGATCAATGGAACAGAATAGAGAACCCGGAAATGGGCCCACAAACACATGGCCAACTAATCTTGACAAAGCAGGAAAGAATATCCAATGGAATAAAGACAGTCTCTTCAGCAAGTGGTGCTGGGAAAACTGGATAGCGACATGCAGAATGAACCTGGACCGCCTTCTTATACCACACACAAAAATAAACTCAAAATGGATGAAAGACCTAAATGTAAGACAGGAAGCCATAAAAACCCTCCAGGAGAAAGCAGGCATAAACCTCTTTGACCTTGGCCGCAGCAACTTCTTACTCAACATGTCTCCGGAGGCAAGGGAAACAAAAGCAAAAATGAACTATTGGGACCTCATAAAAATAAAAAGCTTCTGCACAGCAAAGAAAACAATCAGCAAAACTAAAAGGCAACTGATAGCATGGGAGAAGATATTTGCAAACGACATATCAGATAAAGGGTTAGTACCCAAAATCTATTAAGCACTTATCAAACTCAACACCCAAAAAACAAATAATCCAGTGAAGATATGGGCAAAAGATATGAATAGACACTTCTCCAAGGACATCCAAATGGCCAACCGACACATGAAAAAAAATGCTCAACATCACTCATCCTTAAAATAATACAAATCAAAACCACAATGAGATACCACCTACACCTGTCAGAATGGCTAACTTTAACAACTCAGGCAACAACAGATGTTGGTGAGGATGCCGAGAAAGAGGATCTCTTTTGCACTGCTGGTGGGAACACAAACTGGTGCAGCCACTCTGGAAAACAGTATGGAGGTTCCTCAAAAAATTAAAAATAGAACTATCCTATGACTCAGAAATTGCAGTACTAGGTATTTATCCAAGGGATACAGGTATGCTGTTTATAAGGGGCACATGCACCCCAATGTTTATGGCAGCACTATCAACAATAGCCAAAGTATGGAAAGAGCCCAAATGTCCATCGATGGATGAATGGATTAAGAAGATGTGGTATGAGGACTTTAAGATACAAAATAGATGAACATAAGGGAAGGGGAGCAAAACAATATAAAAACCGTGAGGGGGAACAAATATAAGAGACTCTTAAATATGGAGAACAAACAGGGGTTACTGGAGGGGAAGTGGGGGATGTGCTAAATGGGTAAGGGAATTAAGGAATCTACTCCTGAAATCATTGTTGCACTGTATGCTAACTAACTTAGGTGTAAATTAAAAAATAATAATAAATTAAATTAAAAAACAAAACAAACAAAAAAACTGGTAGCCCCTAAGTTCCTGCACATGTACTTTGTGTGATAGTGTAGTTGTTTTAAAGATGGGATTTAACTGCCCACTATTTTTTTAATTTTTTTTAATGTTTATTTATTTTTGAGAGAGAGTGTGTGCACATGAGTGGGGGAGGGGCAGAGAGAGGGAGGCACAGAATCTGAAGCAGGCTTCAGACTCTGAGCTATTAGCACAGAGTCCGAAGGGGACTCAAGGAAAAGTAGCTAGAACTGAGAAACTTGTTCCCATTAAAAAGGGTATGCATTTATAATTCGGCCTACTTCTTTCCGTTTTCGATCATCTCCTCAATTTGTCCTACTTGACTCATTTGTGTTATTCTTAGAACAAATGGTCAAGAATAACAAACTGCTATTGTTATGACAGATTGTTATTGTGTTATTCTTTGCCTTCACACTAGCCAGAATGAGATGGTTTAGTCCAAAGAAAAATTATTTAGCAAAGAAATCTCCATTTCATCCCTTTTCAAAGCTCTTTAAGCTAATCTTCCAAATACATTGATGGTGAAAAATATTTAGTTTAAAGAAAAATCCAGCCACTTTTTTTGGAAGTTTTGTTATTTTGTTATTTTTGTTTGTTTTATGTTTAATTCAGGACAAAAATAAAGTTTCTAAGTTCAATTATGTAAATCAGCCAGGTTTTAAGTATTTTTTTCTTCTTCCATGTACCTAAAGGCTGTATCTACTTCTGTAGGTAAGAGTAGATCATTAGGAAACTGAGAGACACTGACAAGGGGAGGGACTAATTGGGGGGAAGCTATCAGGATTTGACAGAGAAGAGATACTATATAAATTAAAAAAAAAATCTCAGCAGGTGATTCTAAGAAACTGGTCTTGCAATACCCCAAATTACTCCCATAGAGAGTTATTTATTTTGAACCTTTCTAACCTTACCTAAAGAAGCTTGGAAATCCTTCCTGATTTTTAAACATACATGAATGAATGCATATAGGGAATGGATAATAAAAAGCCATATTACTAAGAGCTCTGATGAATAAAGAATTAAATTAGCCCCAGAAATGGGATCAAGAATCACAATTTAAAAAGTCTTTTCTTCTCTGCACCTCTCCTGGATGATTTTGTCTGCATTCCATTTATTTTAACTCAGAAGTGAACAAGAAACAGGATGGTAAACTAAACAATAACAACAAAAAACCTTAGTGGATTAACTCACATAACTGTTAGTGCAATATTTTGTATCCTGAACCATAACCTTTTTTAGATCTCACTTAAAGTTGTTGGCATTTCCTTTCTCATCCTTGATTTCCTAATAGACGATTCTGTCATTTTATTTTTCTTGTCACCTTCTCACTCTTATTACATTATGTGTCAGTCACTTTCTTGAAAAAAAAAAAAAGCTTTGAAAAGAAACAGATTAATAATCAGCAGCCACACTTTCCCTCCAATCCAGCTTAATATTTTTGCCCATCACCCAAATCTAACTTCCACTGCCTTTTGAACTACTTATTTCTCATCTTATGGTCTAACATTTAAAATGTGTGATTTCTATAGCCAATTGTGCCTTTCCATCAGCTAGATCACATTTCTGAGCCTCAGTTTCCTCATTTGTAACCCCTAAGTTTCATTCCATTACTGGCATTCTGTGCTTCTCTAGGATCACACACCTGCAGATTTAGATGCTTTCCTTACGTCCACAATGCTCTGGCCTTGTGGACCAGGGCAGGGGCCACTTGGCCTAAGCAAGATGAAGGCACACGTTGTGCTTTGTCAAGGGTAGTATGGGGGATGGCCAGAGGCCACTTGAAATTTTTATGATGCATAATCTCTGCTCTTCTTATCGTTTCCTTTGGGACATTCATCCTTTCATCTCTCAATTCATCCTTTAAGCTTCCAGCAAATGAATGAACAAATGAATGCAGTGTCTGCTAGAAAATCTATTTGATTTTGTTGAATGAATTGGGTGCCTGGATGAGGAGAGAATACAAATGAAACTTGTTGTTTACTTTATAGACTAGTTGATGAATAAATCAATCCCTTTTTAGTGATTTTGCACTGAAGATAGAAATTGTATCAGTCTTATGGAGAGGGATCCCCACTACAAACTCAGGAGAAAAGTACCTTCTCATGTTGGACTTGGATTGACAAATATTGAATAACAGATGCACAAATAGAAATTCTTCTTCAGTTTAATTGAACTAAAATTATTCCTTATGTCACATAGGTGCTTGAGGCTTAGATTTTCCTAACAATATCGGCTCTCCTTCCACAATCTTATGGATACTGGAATTTATTTTTAGCTGGCAGGTTCCTAATCTTGCAAACTATCTACAGAGAATGAAAAAAAAATGGTTGCTTCTAGGGAAATGATATCTCTTGCATTCTTCACTTTTATTTCAAACTGGAACCATCTTAATGTTGCATTAATGCAAGGGAAAAAGGATGTTTGCATTTAATAGTACCTAGAGTTCTTTTAGCTGTCACTTAGCAAGATCCAAATATTTTACACAACATGATTTTAGAAAACTTTTGACCTTTTTAGATTTTATTTTCTTTTATTTAAAATTTTTGTCCCAAATGTCAGGAACCATCAAGGCACTTGTCTTAAGGGAAAAGGTTATTTCAAAGAAAAAAGTCAGTCCTGGGTTGAATGACAGTGTTTCTCTGTTGTCTAATCCTGGGTGTCAAGCACTAATTGTAGACTGCCTGAATGATAGCTCACTTTCCGCAATGGTCCTAGATGTACAAGAATGTTTCAGGAACTTTTGCAGCTACTTCCAACACAAATCTGGTGAAATGTGACAATTAATCCAAATCCAACTGTCATGGTAAATGTAAGTCAGTATTTTGAAGTGCACAGCTCTTTGTGAAAGCCAGTTAGTTATATATACTCCAAATAGTCTTTTTTTTTAATCTTTTTTTTTTCTTTTAAGCAATTTATCACTGGCCTAGGTTATCATTATGGAGGGAGAGCTCTGTGAACGAATTGACATGTAGGAGTATGGTTTTTGCTTGTTACAATAGATCCTTGATTGAATATCAGTCTTACTGCAATTATATAATAGAATAAGTATATAAAAGCACAGATCTGTTCCAATGAAACAGAATTACATTCAAGACTTTTCTTAAAAGCTTATTCTAAAAGTAAATGAAGTCACACCAAGTACACATAATGAAATTATTGTAAGTATTGTAAAATTGTATAGTTGTTATGGACCTTCTCATCTACTATTAAAGAGCTGTTTTGTTTTGCAGAACAGGATGTTGAGACTGGATGAAGCTGCAGCCGACCCCATTGCCCAGGAACTATAGCTCGTTACTGACAAACTGGAGACTAAAATTCTATTTCAATACCTCTTGTCCAGAGCATTCTGTGCCCATGCAGCCTCTGCCACCTAAAGTGCACAGGTGAACCAGACTGTGAAATTTGCTATTATTTGTACAAATAGTAATGACTGACTAGTTTCAGGAAATGTCACTGCTAAGCCACTTTTTTAGTCTAAGCATGTAACCAAAGAAATTGTGACCATAAGACAACAACGTTTATGATTCAATCCTCAAGTCTGAGATTTAAGCAATCGATGACTTGTAATCTCAGAATATATACTACTGTACTATCTCCATGATATTAGATTTAGAAAGTATCTCAAGGTCTAAGAAGGATGTAGTTTTGAGCAATAACAAAAACCAATCAGGATTATAAATCTTAAATATTTCCCCATGCTGATACTGAACACCATTTTTTGAAAGTGTTTAGACAGTTATTACATGTGTTTTGAAGAGAAATGTTTTTAGCGTTATACATTCTGAAACTGTGAGATCCATAACAAAGAACTAACCACCATGCTCTCTCAGGAGTCAAATAATGACTGTAAAGTAGAAAAGGCCAGACCTATTAGTGTTGGTAAGCAAAGAAACATCAACAATGACTGTGACTCAGGATTTTGTGACAGTAAATGTGTCTGTTAAATCCCTGGTTTATCCATCTACAATTGTGTACCAGTCATTAAAGCTGGAGAGAAAAGTTTGAAATTGGTAACATGGTTGCAAATTAGAGCCTAAGTCAAGTATAATTATCTGTCACCACTATCTTGAAAACTTCCCAAAGGAAAAAAATGAATGCTAATAATTCTTTATTCATGTCACCAGGATTACAATGAGGTTTAAACATCACTAAAGTCAAAATTATTTGGTATCATTTTACCTGTATACAGTTGGCTTTCATTGGTATAAGATACAGTACATTTCCTCAATATCTTATTTCCAGTAGACAGTACCATCAAATATATAACAAAAATAAAATCTGGAAAATTAAAAAATGGTCAGTAATAACCACGAGGATGTCAGGAAGGCTCTCCTCTTCTACAGGAATTAACGAAATGCTGGACCTGTATAGAATACCCAGCAGTGATCTTATCTACCGGAAGTATCAAATTGAGTGAAAATAGGAAATCACTGGTAAAACATTGCACTTTCCCTCCAGCAAAGCACACACACCTGCCCTCCACCAAACCCCACTTGACGGTGTTCAGGCCAGAAACCTGGCTGTCACAATATGAGCAGTAATGACTTATCTTGTCCCAAATCTTATGCAAAAGCGTCTCATTGGTACAAGATAAATCAGAGCCCTGCAGGGGAACAGAGTCTGGGATATGTGTTTTCCTGGCCTCCAGCCTCTGTAATACAGAGAAGGTGGCAAAAGTTATATAGAATAATGCTGAGTTACCAATAGGCAATATAGCATGTTTTTTTTTGTTTGTTTGTTTGTTTTTTGTCATAAAGACGTGGGGTGTGAACAAAGGTAATTGCAATGATTACTGGAATCAATTTACTTCTTATTTGTGAAGACAATGGTCCAGGATTAAATACATTTTACCTTTAAAGTGTTCCAGCTGATATATTTGCATGTTGTGATTTTATTTTCAAAAATGTAGAAGTCTGTGGAACTGGACATACTCAGTCATTTTGGAAATGTAACTTACAGTTAAACCTATGACTAATACATATCTATTTTATAGTAACAAAGATCAATGTAGCAGTTGTCCTCCAAGTGAGGTTCTCAAACCAGCAGCATCAGCACTGGTAGCAATGCAAATTATCTAGTCCCATCCCACAACTAGTGGCCTAATCTCTGTGTTTGAGCCCAAATGTCTGTATTTTTTAAAACTCTCCAATAATTCTAAACCAAAATGAATTTTACCACTACTGGCCTACATTATGAAGAATTGGGGGAATTGCTTCAAGATCTGCATTTGATTCAGGAAAAAATAGTGTGAATGTAGTAGAGTTGAGTATGCATCAGGTGTTACAAAGGATCAACACCTCTAGAACCTGTTAGCTCTATCAAAGAGGCTCCATAATCTTCATTCTTCCCCTTTTTTTCTTTCTTCATTCATTCTCTCTTAACCTACAGATTTAGCAGTTCAGCTGTAGTGATTTTTGTGATTAATAATTCCTAACAAGCTGCCGTTAAAGTGTTTCTCCACCCAAGTTTCCAGGGCAAAGAATTTTAATATATTTTATACAATTCTTTAACATCTACCATCGATCTATGGAGGGACTTCCTCCTACCCTAAGCATGGCTGCAAAATGAAAACCTTGTCTTTGCACCTCAACTTTTCTCAGTGCTTTCCCCCATTTCCTTGCTAATCTTAAAGATCAGCAAGCACACCATTCTTGTTTAATGGATTTATATCTAATTACCGGTGGTGGGTGGAGGAGAGAATTTAGGAATAATAAAAAAGGAAATGTGAGGAGGATATAAAAGTTAATGTCCATTCTTTTCAATATGAATTTCCTGATACTCTTAACAATGTTGCTTAAAAATAAACTTTAATCTTTCTGTTCCCATTCTCTCTCTTCTTCTCTTTCTATCTTTCTACCTCTAATACACACACACATGCACGCACACACACACACACACATATCCCACACTGAGGTTATATGTTATGGCTTCTCTGGTAATTTGGTGAAAAATTCTTAGAAGTATTACAACGAGCACTCAGAAAATACTGAATACAATGGAGTGCTGCTTATTTATTTACTGAGTTATTCTTATATTTTCAAATAGATTGTAAACCTGTGAGAGCAGTGTTCATACCTCCTATACTATGATTTCTGTTACATACACTGTTGGTTCTCATACACGTTGGTTTTGGCACAGTACTGGCACATGTAGTTTGAGATATGTTTCTGAAGACCCTTCTGTCACAAAGGCTTCTGTCATTTATTTACAATCATCTGAGCTTCAGGTGTACCTAGTTCTCCTGCCGTGTAGTTCTTTTTTTTTTTTTTTTTGAGTTATTGTTGTGAAAAGAGGATATCATTATTTGCATTTCACCATTGGAGAAAATAAACACATATTTTAACTTTTATAAAGAGAGCAAACTGAGCCACAAATAATTATGGAAGTAACCATAATGTAATTAATATAATTAATTATAGATTTTATATATATTTTATATATAATTAATTATATAAATATATACTATACAATTAATTCATTATAATTATATAATTAATATAGTGGGTATGTGTGTATATGTATATTATTATGTTTGATGATTTTATGCTCCCCAAAATTTTTGAGAATTTTCTGACTTACCTGTAATTTAAAAAAAAATATTCAATCATTTTACTCATTTAATAAACCAATTTTGATACCGCCTTGGAAATAATCAGTAGTATGCAGAAAGATTGCCAGAATAGTTTACTAATTAATTATCTGTGCTTATAGTCAATGACTGATTTTACCTGTTTTATTTATATTGTACAATACATGTTAAAATACCATCCAATTACTCTTATAAACACCATATTTTAAATGAATATGTGTGTGTATGTTATGTATGTATGTATTTTTGTGTATGTTTTACAGTATATATATAGTGTCTTTAGTCTTTGCTAAGCGTTAGATATCATGTAGTATTTAGATATGGAGCTGTTCTAAGAGATGATAAGAAATGAGTTTATAGCTAGATTTATGATGAAAGCCTACATCCAAGGAAAAGTGTGAGGAACACAGGTAAGTTTCACCCAAGAATTATCAGTGACTTTTCCCTTTCAGGAAGGCAGTGGTAAGGAGCCCAACAACTCAGCCTCCTATACTGATTCCAATGTCATACTTACTCTAAGCTGCGATTGTTATGACTAAGGGAGTCTTCTTTCTTTCTTTTACTCCTATTGCTAAAGATTTGTTGTCAATAGCAATCCATTCAGGTGCAGAGTCTAATGTTTCAAGAACTACAGCTTGCCTGAAGTGAATGGAGATTCATAGCTGATAGAAATCCATTGTCGAGAATGAGTTCACACCAGCAAAACTATAACTCCATTCAAAGGACCAGCAGTTCAGTCTGATAGTGTCCTCCTGAGAAGAATAGTTTCCCATTTAAGCACCAGGATATGAAGAAAGGGTAGGAAATGGTTGCTTTGTCAATATTTCTCAATAGGTTTACTTTGGATCGCTATGACCTACCTCTTCTTTATAAATCATCTCAAAAGTTAACTTTTGAGTTCCTGCTGAAATATATCTCTGCCAGGAACAATCTGCCACTGATAGAAGAGTTAACACAAAGCATTTTTCTCATCTTCAGTAAGGATAATCTTGCTTCTTTTTGACATTTCCCACTATCTTGCTTGGTCTGATTTCACCATATGGACAAAGGATTTGAGAAAAGCAACAGCTCAGGTAATGAATGTATTGGAGAAAAAAAATCATCATTTAGGTTTGTATGACTTCTCCATGAAAGCTGTCTGTAGAGATTAAATGAAGCAGCAGCTCTGCTTTACTATCTCTAAAGATGAAAGCTTGAGCTACGTGTATATGATGATAGAACAATTTGTCAAATGAGTGAATGTAGTTAATTTGCAATGTAGCAAAACACATCTATTTACTCTTTTTAGGAGGTCCAGTGATCTTGTTACAAATAAACTTGAATGAGTCTAAAATTCTTGGTAATTGATGCAAACCACTGTGTGATTGATTCTAAATCTAAGAATTTACCCATTCATCTAATGCTTTCTTTTTTTTTTCTATTTTAAACATAATTTGGCTATCACAAACATTTCCATAGTAAATGTTTAATTATATACATATTTATACAGAATAAAACTAACAAATTAGGGGGGAAAAGTATACTACAAAATTATAAAAATTAAATCTCCCTCCCAGTCCAACTCTGGGCCACATAGTCTTCCCGTCCATCAGAGGTAACTGTTTAGAACTATTCTATGCACGTACAAACTAATGCATGTACACTTACACACAGACATATATTCCATTTCTCTTTCTACAAATAATAGCACACTATACTTCCTATTCTGCACCTTGTTTTTTGTTTGTTTGTTTGTTTGTTTGTTTTCTTAACAAAATATCTTTGATCACAAAATGAGAAAATTTTAGAATGTTTCTATGTTGTCCGGAAGTGTTTTAAAAAGATTCTGGAGCCTTTTTAAATTTTCAAGTATATTAACCATCCATAATAAGTAAGTTTGTGATAATTAGAATAGTATCTTGGATAGAGAAAAGTTTAACTGTTGCTCTACTTACATAGATTTGGTTTGTAGGTTTGCTAAGCTGCCCTGTCTGAACAATCCACTCTCAAAAGAGAGTTTGCTAACTTTTTCTCCACCTCAGCCTTGCCTTTCTCCTTAATACTGTTACATAGATTCATTCGATAACAGTTGGAAGAATACCAGCCTTGTGCCAGGCATTTAATTAAGTGTTGGTGTGGTAGAGGTGGATCAAACGGCAGGATGACTGAGGGGACTAGATTAAAAAGCAACATCAACATACAATCCATAGTGACATATATCATCAAGTATGCATAAGACACATTGATCACAATATTATTTTTCCTAAGTCAGAGAAATCTTGGGGAAAAATAAAGCAATACTTGAGCAGAGTTTTGGAGAAAGACATTTTCTAACAATAACAACAAAAAGATATGCAATGTTCTTACAAGTGGATGAAGCTACATTCAAAAAGCACACAGTTAAAAGGAGGAAGAGGAATGAGAGCAAAAGGAGGGGAAATAAGAAAGCAAAAGCAGCATGTTAGCTCAGGAAATGTACACATATTTGGCCATGGCTCAAGGTTGAAATTCAAAGGTGAGAAGAAGCACTGGAGAAGCAGATGGAGGGGTGAGGGAAGGACCGGATTTATTTAGATAATGGAAAGTATGCACAGACTATGTGCAGTAGTGAAAATAATGCCCCATTGAAGTATTCTAAACTACAAAGAAAAGCATTTGTTTTGTGTTTAAGTAAAATAACTCATAAAGTTCAGGGTAGAGCAGCCTGAAAGAAGAGATTTGAGACCGAAAAAATATTTAGGGGATAGTTTCTTGCAGTTCATGTGATAAGGATCAGGATAAAGGTGGAAACAGTTGGAACACAGTGACAAAGCTCTTTAGAGCAATATTTAATGAAAACCACTGGAGTCAGTGCCTACCCTTAATAGGAGTGTTGGAGGGTAAAAAAAGAAATGAAAAATAACTCCCAGGTTTTGGTATAAAATCTCAGTGGATGTTAATAGTAAAAATCTTCAATTTTGGAGATCATATACTCCAAAGTTGGCATCATAGTTATACTACATTTTAAAATGGGCTTCTGGCAAAAAAACAAATAATATTAATTATTTGTTCAAATATATGAGACTTATTTTTTATGCATAAGGGATTCTCATTCATAATTTGTCAAATATCTGCCCCCCAAATTGAAAATATATATTTTTTGAGTCAGGACAAAAAAAAACAGTATGCCTTATTTCATCCACTTATTTTATAATAATAGGAAATTAAAATTGAGTGGTATCATACATAACTTACAGTTTCTATTAAATAAATATATCCAGTTACTTACAGGCTTAACGTTATCATTCTTTGTATTTTGCAAAATACCTCAATTTGAGCATATGTTAGTTTACTGAATGGCTGCCATGATTTTAATCTAGCTCTGCCATTGGTTAATAATGCTATCCTTGACGAGTCTTTGACAAGTCATCCATCTTTCTATTTCCTCCTTTAAACAAAAGATATAATAAAAACTGTCCAAGCTGTATCAGAGCTATGCAGCAGAATAATTGTGATAATATGAGGACATAAACAAAATATCCCAAAGGACATGATTCATGAATATGAAGACATGATTTTCTGGTACTAGGCATGCTAACTATAGGTCAAACCTGAAAATTACATTAAGCCAGATGTCCCATTAGCAAACTACTGACTAAGATATAATTTACATTTGGTGTCCAAAGTACCTAATCCAGGAGGGTTTATGTACTGGAGGGAGATCCAGCATAGGAAAAATTTTGACATCAGAAAAAACAGCGAAGTCAAAAATTTAGATTGCTAAAAGAACTTGATTGTCACTGTGGGGGATTTAGGTCAAATGTCGAGATCAATGGGAATATTTCTCAAGAATTTGATAGTGGTATTAGGGTCACACAGCTGGCTAGGCTAAGATTTGGGGCCAGACTCTAGTCCTAGAGGATATTTTGAATATAAGCATTCCAAGTAGTAAGTATATCAATCAGATTTTTTATACCCAAAGAGAGTTCTCTAAAGAGGTTATAAGTCAATGTTCAAGTAACTATATCTGTTAGTCAGCATTTGTATTCAGCTTCACGTAACAGAAACTGCAAACACCATAGACTTAAGATGAGAGGTTCATCTTATACTCAGATAACAAAATATTTGGGAAGTAGATAATATCGGACTGATGTAATGTCTCAAGTGTATAAGAGCTGAGATGACTGTAATTCTCATGGAAACTCTTTTGGTCATTATTCAGGAGATGTGGCAGAAACCAGCAGTAGTATTCAATATTCACAACTACCAGTATAGCACAGGCATGGAACTAATCAGAATAGATACCTAGCCAATTGACATGGTTTCTGGACATAAACGTCCAGTACAGCTGAAGTAGGATATAGCAGCTGATTATCAGCTCTGGCTGAACTCAAATTTTGTAATAGTACTTCTGGCAGAAAGGAAGAAGAGGAGAAAACAACAAAAGGGTGTATGTTAACTGAAGCAGCATTCATTCTAAAAAAATTTTCCAAAAATAGCTATTCTTTGACTTCTGCATATCTCATACCTCAAATTTTGTTCTAGCACAAAATCAAGCTGCAAGAGAGTCTAGGAAATTCAGGACGGGGTATTTTGTTTGTCCTTAATTCCTTGATTCTTTGCTTGCTGGTTTATTTTTACATTGGGCCCATTTCTACAACAAAATCAGAATTCTTTTACTAAAGAAGAAATAGAGGAGTGGATATTGGATTAACACTTCTGCAATCTAGCTCTTTCTTCTTCCTGTGATGACAACAACAGAACAGCCATTTTGATACAATGACAAAAAATTCAAAAACTCTTTCAGACTTCAGCCCTGTTTCTCTCAAGTTACCGAACCAATGTCAGTGGTCACTTTTGTGTGGACTCACAACAATACAAAAATAAAACAAATCCTAATCAATCGCTACTATTTGATTCATCCATGATATGAAGCAGAACACAATCTCTGAGTAGTAAATATACTACCCAGGGTTTGGTCAACTCCAGACAGTCTATAAGTAGGCTTAAGTCTGCAGTATAATATCTGAATTCACTGATTACTGGGAGGAAATTTCTCAATATAATGCTAGGCTGGGTTCGCATTGTTTCAGGACAATGGGGCTCAGCCTTAGAGATCAGGCTTTTATTGTTGGCTGCTAACTGAAGCCTGAACAGGCAGAGGCTGAAAAAAATATATAGAACTTTGAATTTAGGCATATCCTAAAATCAGACACCTGAAATTGAAAGCAAAAAGATTTCTGTGCTTGCAGGGAAAGGAATATATGCTAAAATAATTGAAGTGAAATATGAACTTCCCAAGTTATAAACCAATAAATCATCAAAGATATAAATGTATTGCTATATTTGGAGTTTCAGTCTAGCCAAGAAAATTTGGTACTTATCCAGTTAAATGGAAATTTAAAAGTTAGAAGGAAATTGATGTTGGAATCTTAGTCACAGGGAAACTGGGATTCAGTTGAAGAAATTCAGCTATAGAGTTTAGTTCACAGGGTAGAAGCTGAAATAACTGAGTCCAAGGTAGGAATTCATTGGGTAGAAGCTCAAATGACTGTATCTAAGGCAGGAAGTGTCTCTGTGAGAGTGGTCTACGGAGCAAATGCACTATAAAACTTGGGAATTATAACAGAACCCAGTCAGTGCAGACTGAGACATTAGGTTAGAAGATTTAATACTAAACTCTTAACATTACACCATACAATTCCTTAGAATCCTTCTTGAATATGAATGTTGGCATAAGAATTTGGGACAGAACAGAAATAAACTTTCCATTAGAGGTTAAGTGGCTTAGTAATGTGAATATGAGTAATTGGGCACACAAAGTCCAAGTAGGCCATTACAACTTGGGCATTATTTTATGATTTTCAAGATACTCAGATATGGAATAACCAAACATTTTGTAATTCCTATACCAAATTCTATTTTAGGCTAGCTTAGGAAGTAGTTGTATATAAATTGAAATATTCTCAGGAGTTCATATCAGTATGAAAACCTTAATGAGAAAGTGCTATACTGTATTGTTACTATCACTGAATTTCAATTTAATTTGATTTTTAATACCATTTTACCAGTATTCATTAAGGCAAATAAAGAAGTAGAAATTGAACCTGTTAAGGAGTAATCAGAATTGATAACAACAACAAATATAGGTTAAGACAGGATATACCACAGACACTGTTTCTATGCCCTTGATTTAGAGCAGTAATAGAAATTATTGGGACTCAGGAAGGGTAAAAAGTTATAGAAATTCAACTATCATTAGAAAGAGATTGATGGAAACAAATAGGAGATAGGATTGATATGAAACAAACGTGTAACCTTCCACCTTTATAGTTTAAGTCTTTGTTATCTCTAAGCATCTTTTTTATAAAATGAAAATGACCTTGAAAGTTTCATACTTTAAGTCATCATCCACTAATATATTTGTCTGAAAGACTACATGAATTCAATTCAACAAGCATAATATTAACACTACTAAGTTAGCCTGGTACAAAATCCTACCCAAGGCCTTTGTGGTAGGCTGATTTCTAAGATGTCCCTTAGAGATAACCATCACCTGGTATTTAACCTTACCCCTTTGTCTGTGGCCTGCACCAATGACTCACTTTAAGCCAACAAAATGTGACAAAGGTGATGGATCACCACTGCCATGATTAGGTTATAAAAGATAGTGACTCTTGCTAGCATTCCTTCTCTGCTGTCTTCTTGGTTTACACTTTTTGATTAGAAAGCTGCCTTTTGAAGAGGCCCCATTGCCCATGTAGAAGTGAGGGCAGCCTCTAGTTCAGAAGCTCTTGATGAGCTAAATTCTGATAACAACCATGTGCTCTTGGAGCAGATATTTACCTATCTGAACTTTGAGATAACTCACCCTGAAACATAGACAAACATAGACACTTTGGAGACTTGTGAGAAACTCTAAACAAAGGATGCAACTAAGCTATTATACACAGATTCCTGACCAACAGAAACCACAGCTAATAAATGTTTTTTATTTAAACTGCTACATTTGGGGTGTTTTGTTATACAATATTATATAACTAACACTAACTTGCAGGAATAGAGAAAAAGGATAAGATTTTTCCATCCAGATATTCTCAGCATAGATAGGAACATTCCTGAGAGCACTGATAACCAGAGTTCAAGCTATGATAAAACTATAGTGTGTGTCATAAATAACATATAACATAAATATAAAATATTTATATATAATAAATTATATATATATAAATTTGGTGCATTTTGGAAGCACCAAAAAGCAATAATGGACAAAAAAGAAGAAAATACCCTGAAGAGTAGTTTTGTATCAAGCATATTCACATTTGTTCTACAGAATGATTATAAGCCTATCAATGAATTGAAGTATATGTGCTTGGAAAAACAAGGAAAGTACTTTTGGCTACAGTGTGAGGCACGTGGTGGGGTGAGATGTTTGAATGTAAGCTAGAAAAATACGTTAAAGGAAGATGATGACATTAAATGCAAAACTGACTAGTTGGAGCTATACTTCTCAAATGAAGATCGCTTTCCTTCTTGCTTGCCATGTGTAATCTGACCAGGAGAAGAGGGATAAAGAGATAATAGACATTATATAGACTTGATAAAATGCATGTGTATCACCATTTGAAAATGAAAGGCTCGCATTGGTACCTCAGAAACTGGAAATTCACATAAAAGGAGGACACAGTTTCAGAAAGGTAAAGATATCTAAAGGGAGACAAAATTTGAAATCCATAAGAAAATGGTTCAATAGAAATAAAGCTAAAGAAATAGGACACTTCTTCTCGTCAAGATTTTCAACTTTTCTGCCTGCCTGTGAGAAACAGCCATTCGTAAACTGGACTACAGTCAAACACGTTCACGGGAAAGAGAATTTGAGAGGTGGCATATCCCGCCGAGATTTCCTTTCAAAGAAACACTGAAAACAACACTATCAACCTGATGAACAAACTCAAAATTACTCCATAAAAAGTAGGTGAAACAACCGGAGATTCAAGAACCAAAAAACAAAAGACTCACAATGGGGGACATTATAAGTGTCTTACATATATCAAAAGTTGTCACATGGAAAAGGATTTGAAGTGTTTGTGTGGATCCGGCAGTGTAGGACCTGACGACACAGATGCTGGAAAAAAAATTCACAATTAAAAATCATCTGTAGCATATCATGCACTTTGATAGACATTGGGAATACAAATGTGAATGAGACAGAGTGCTTGGCCCAAGGAATTTACAATCTGGCTGAAAAGTCAGATAAATGGTTAATGTTAATATATGATAAGTGGGAAGAGGAGTTCAGAAACTTACTGAGAGGAGAGGACAGAGGTGAAGTGTGAGAACAAACCCCCACACAGAGGAGAAGACATAGATATTGGAAGAAGGTTTCCTGCTTTGTTAGGCATAGAAACTTGAGGTGGTAGTCAGAATCATAAAGTAATCATTGTTCCAGTGTGCTGAGGCCTCCCTCAGAGCAGATGCTGTGAAGCTTTCTTCCAATGGGCATCAGAAATCTAGGACAACAGGGTGGGACTACCAAGGCTATGGACTCCAGATGACAGACTGACTACCTAGAAGGACCTCAGCAATGGCAGGAATGGAGTATGATACATCACCTTTGCACATCTCTCAAAGAGGCAGCTCATAAAAGGAATGGCTGTTTTGACTTACCCAGTCACCACTCTTTTCTGTCAGAAAATGTGAGTATATTGGGGCACCTGGATGGCTCAGTTAGTTAAGCATCTGACTTCAGTTCAGGTCATGATCTCACGATTTGTGGGTTCAAGCCCCATGTCAGGCTCTGTGCTGACAGCTCAGAGCCTGGAGCCTGCTTCGGATTCTATGTCTCCCTCTCTTTCTCTGCTCCTCCCCTGCTTGTATTCTGTCTCTCTCAAAAATAAATAAACATTTTTAAAAAATTTAAAAAAAGAAAATGTGAATATGTTGATAGCACTATATAGATTTGGTATAATACAGAAGGCCTTACCTAGGCTTCATGCTGAGGCCATTTAGTAAATCAGCCTTTATCTTTATCTAAAGCTTTTTTTCCTAAGGTGAACAGTACTTACCACTAATAAAATGGTACATTTTAATTGGTATTTTTCTATTATTCCTCAGAGTGAATGATGATTGGCAGCAAAAGACAAACATTCTTGATCTATCATAAAATAATCTCTCTATGATTCCTATCACCTAACCATCTTATTCACAGCTGCTCACTACTTTTGAGGTTTCATACTAGTACCCTCTGGAATGAATCCATTCCTAGATTTCTGTTATTATTATGCTTCCAAGATCATCCCCAATCTACTCCACTAATCCTCTGCCCTAGTTTTGACCCTCTTTCATTGATTCAGCTTTTTGGGTCTTGGATCCATGTCCTTTCCACACTGTCTGCCTGCCTACCTCCAAGAGGCCTTCATTTTTACTAAGGGTTCAATGAACACATTGGGCTTTGCAACCAGACCTTGAGTGATTTTAGTCTTGGCTTTCCAATTTGAGTGAGGTTCCACTTTAAGCAAACCATGTAAACCATTTTCCTCCTGGGAAAATGTTAAAAAGAAACACATTCAAAATGTCTAGTGCATAGTAGGCACTTTATAAAGGTGACTTATTTTCCTTCCTCATTCCCCCAATCTTACGTAAATCATTCTGAAGGAAATGCTTAACTGTGAGAGAGAGGGAAAGAGGGAAGGAGAGACAGACAGAGAGAGAGAGAGAGAGAGAGAGAGAGAGAGAGAAGAGTAGCACTGTACAATTTCTGAAAATAACTCACCATTCTGCTGAACAACTTATCTGTCAGAATAAAGAATGGTATTCACCATGTTCTTTCATTTTAAGAGGTGGTTGCTCTCTAGGAGCCATGGTAATGAAAGGAACACACCTCCTCATTCCTTTGCACAGTAAGGCATGCTGCTGCCTGGTGAAGGTTTCCATAGAAACATCAGATGGGCTGCTGGGGCAGGGGTACATGGGAAATTCTTTGTGGAGACTTTTTCTTCTCTTTAGCCATCAGTGGCATTCCTGGGTCTGGTTAAGCCTATAAGTAGATAGACATTGATTTGAAACTGTGTGAATTCCAGAGGACCAAGCTCAAAGCAAACCTTCAACTTGTAGTCATCTAAATTCAGGCAGAGAGAGGGGAGGGAGATTTGGGCATATGTTGTGCCAATGCTAAATCAAAGAAAGTGTCAATTACCCACTATTCACTTAAAGTGATACTCCAGGCTAGTAAAACCAGCAGAAATGTTGTGCTTTTGTATTTAAATTATTGATGTAAAGTCCTTGGAGTAAAGAGGTAGTGGGAAACAGATAGGTCTATCAACTTGTTAAAGTATCACCTCTACTTTCTAACTGATAGATGGTCATATGGACTTCACCATTTTTTTTCTTTTTAAAGTAGGCTTCATGCCCAGTTTGGAACCCAAAACAGCGCTTGAACTCACAACCCTGAGATCAACCTGAGCTAAGAGTCAGACACTTAACCAGTTGAGCCACCCAGGCACCCCTGGACTTCACCATTTCTAGGATTGGGAGCTCCCTATTAAACAAACAAACAAACAAACAAACAAACAAACAAACAAACAAAAGCAGTCCATCCCACTATTGGATAGCTTTAGTTATATTCCTCAATTTCATTGCAACTTGCTTCCTTCTATTTCCCAAGCAAAAGAGTAACAGTAATAATGATATCCTTGGCAATATTGCATTAGGGAGTGGGTATAAGTGTGGGACAGGGACCCTGTTAATCTCAGATAGAAGATATTGCTCATAAACTTCTTGGCTGTTAGTATTTATCTTAAGAGGATTTTTTTTTTTCACTTTCAGAAATATTTAGGCTCTTCAGTGTCCCACAATTAGGGTTCAATTTAATATACCTCATGTATCAAACAGCCTTCTGGAACATATCTGGGTTCTGCCAAATTTTTAACAGTTTTTTAATTCCCAACACCAGCCCTGCTTTTTGAGGAAGAGAGATGTAATGCAGAAAAATGAATCAAGTACTTGGAAGAGTATGAAAATCTTATCTGAGTAATCAAAGTTAATATAATTTTGAGGGGAACATATCTCAATCAAGTTTATCCATACCCCCTGGACTGTACCAAACACACCAAATTCTTAAGTTTTATTTCTCTAAGAATGTGTATAGAAAACTTGTGTGTGTGAGAAAGACAGACAGGCAGACAGAGACAGAGGGAGATGGAGGTGCTCCTGAAACACATATCACAGAAGAAACAGCTTTAGTTATTCACGAAAATAATAGATTTCAAATAAGCACATTGACTTTTCCTCTACGTTGTGCTTTAGGCATTGAAAAGGCCTATTAATTCAACAGTGGCCTGGTTAAAAAAAAAAGATATGACTACTTTGGCAAGTTAATCTTAGATAGCTAAAAAGACGTAGATAATGTGCCCAGAAATATTTAATAATTGCTAAGAATAATATAGGGACATTAGTAACTGATCATTTATTTGGGAAAATTTGCAGACTAGATAGAGAGGCAAAAAGGAATAAAGTTGAAATAGAAAAAAAAACTAATCACAGAATAAATTTATATTTTATTTGCTACCCATTTTATTTTCCTAAAATTTTTTTCATGTTTATTTATTTTTGAGAGAAAGAGAGGCAGAGAGTTAGTGGGAGAGGGGCAGAGAGACAGGGAGACACAGAATCTGAAGGAGATTCAAACTCATGAATGGCAAGATCATGACCTGAGTCAAAGTCCGACACTAAACAGACTGAGCCACCCAGGAGCCTCAACTACACATTTTATTTTAATGTAGTTTTCTTTCACATGTGTTTTAGTATTTAAGACTGCAATTTCAGTTACAGAGTTCTGACCTTTTTGATTATTCATTATTCCCTGAAATCCCACCCACATAATGACTTATACATACGTATCTCTTCAGCTGATCCCACCACAAATTTTCCTCCCAAGTTATACCCCTCTCCTGGTTTGTGCATACACAGGCTCCCTATTTCCAAAATTTTCCTGGAACATTTTCCCCATCATCTTGCCTTAACTAAAATATGACTTTCATTTGACATGTCATCAAATCCCCTCTTCCAGAAGAGATTTCACATCCTCTCATACCCAAAGCATCTCATGGTGGGGAGCTGGGAATGTCTTCATTCTTCAGTATCTCCTCTAGGTCATAAATTACCCCTCCCCTGCTGCCATTTTTATTAAAATTTATTAAATTTATTTTATTTAAATTATAAAATTATAAAATTTAAAGTTTATGCCAGACACCTATAACCTTCTTTTCCCTATGTGGTTGCTAAAATCTATGGGTTTTCTTCATTGAAACTTTTGCCTGTGCTCAGTTACCTACAGCTTCATTTCCAAAGTCCTTTTCATCCTCTCTACCACAGCTACGCAATTCTAGGGTCATGCCAGAGACTTTGTTATTAATGAATACTGCAAATTTGCCTATTTACTGAATTCAAAGAGTCTACAGTTTTCTATTTTTCCAGCTCATCTAATTTAGGTTGACACTGAAAGCAACCTTTGGCCTCTGTGGCAGAGAAAGTGTTTATCAAATATCCTCCACAAAACATATTTCCTTGGAGCAAATTCAGGTCATGTGGTTAATTCTGGTTAAAGTATAGGCTGTAAAGAGAGAATGTGGAATCTTACATTCCCTGCTTCTGCCTAAATGACTTTGAAGGCCATGCACTGAGATGATACCATCACAAAACAGAGGCAATCTAAACCAACCAGTCACTAAATGGAATTAGATCCTCACTAATACATTTCAAAATTTTCTTGCCTGAGGAGATTACCTTTTTAGTGCTGGTTAGTGAGAAATTGAGGGTTTGTTTGTTCTGGTGGTAGCATTAATTATCCCTACTAATACAATCTGCTGTTACTTAAAATCCATTGACTCCATTACCTTGTATATAGTATTTAAAACACTCTGCCTCTATTTCCATTTTCATTCAGCTGATACTTTATGGCCCAAACTTATATTCAGCATTTTGTTAATTCACCCATCTCTACTTGTACCTTCTCCTTCTATCAAAAGCCTCAACCTGAGATACAATAAACCAACTGCATTCTCTGTTCTTACATCCAACCACCTGAATATTCTCATCTCTATATCATGATCACCTCCTTAAAAGAGTACTTGACACTGTAAGATGTTCGATTACATTTATTTAGTATGTTCACTCTAAAAAACACTTATTGTATACCCGAAGGATAATACTAAAAAAAAAACAAAAAAACACGTGTCTCCCTTCTGCTTTAATTTTCAGCCAATTAACGCACCTTCTGCTTTATTGAGAAAACAGAAGCAATTAAAACAATTTCTCATTCTTCCACCACCAATTTTTGTAAGTATTATTCTCCATACGAATCACTGTCTTCTCTTTCTAGCTACTTCCTTGTTTCTACCTCATTACCATGAAGGAAGTGTTCCCCTTTGTATGAAATGCTAATACCTTCACATGTGTTCCAGATCCCATCACTTCTTGTCTTCTCAATGATCTTAGTATTCTTCTCAAATATCTAGGAGCAAATCTCTCTAAAAATATCCCACATTTATTTCATATATCCTCCTAGCTACTGTCCTATTTCTTGCTCCACATCACACTCAAACTTCCTGAAATATTTCAACATCTACTAAATCGATTTCGTCACTTACCATTCATTCCTTAGTGCATGATTCCTGTGTATACCAGTATACAATAACTGCTCTTAAGACATAAGAATGGCCACTATATTCCTGCATCCAATAAAACATTTTCTCTTCTCATCTGTTTAGAACTCACAGCAGCATATAATAGACTTGAACACTTCCCTCGAAACACATTTCCATGTTCTTACATGTCAAGCTCTGTTTATTTCCCCACTACGTCTTACTATTCTGTCCAAATGCTTCAATTCTTCCTAGTTCCATCCTTTTTGCTTTGCATTCTCTCTTCCTAGATGACCTCATTCATTTGCATGTCTGTGAATATCAACTACAATGTCTTAACTATCCAATTTCTTTTCTTATTTTGACCTCTCTTCTGAGCATACTCAATTGACTGCTTGATTATCTTTAAGTCTGCACCAAACTCAAAGCTTCCCAAATTCAATGTGTAGAAAACAAAATTCCATATGTTTTTATCCAAACATTCTCCTGGTATTTCTATGCATCTCTGTAAATTTTATCCTACCAGAGGGCTGGAAATATATATTATTGTGAGCAATTCACTCAACCTCAATCCAACATTCAATCTATAAACAAGTTTTTCCATTTTAGATCCAAAATATACTTAAAATTCATTAAAGATTTTCTATCAAAATCTTTGTAGCTAACATCATCTCTTTCTTGGACTATGGTAAGAACTTCCTTAGTGGTGCCATTTTAATATTCCTTTGTCCCACACCCAATTCCTATCCATTCTTCTACACAAGAGCTAGAGTTTTATTATTACCATTTTAAGTCACAAATGGGACCTGATTATATGCCAGATTTAAATTATTCAATTGTTTCCCACTATACTGAGAAGAAATTTCTAATACCTTTTCACGGACTACAAAGATCTGTGTGACTTCACCCCTACCTAGCTTTCTAGCTGCATCAAGTATCACCCTTCTCCTTTACTTCTTACTCTGTTCCAGGTGATTTCCTTCAAGTGTTTAAGATAAACTTTATTTTTTGGAACAGCTTTTCATTTATATAAAAACTGATAAGCGTATGAGAAAACCCATCAGTAACATTCCCTTATTATTAAATTTACTTTAATATGGTATATTTGTTATAATTAATGAACTACTATTGATACAGTATTAATAACCCAAATCCCTACATTGCTAACATTTTTCTTAGTTTTTATCAAATGCCTGTTTTTTGCTCCAGTATACCCCCCAAGATACTACATTAAATTCAATCATGTTGCCTTAGGCTCCTCATGGCTGTGACACTTCCTAAGACTTACCTGTTTATGATGACCTTAAAAATCTTAAGGATTACTGGTTGGGTATTTTGTAAAATGTCCCTTTACTGGGATTTGTCTGATTTTCTCCCCTATGATTACACTTGAGATTAGAGTTTTGGGGAGAAAGACTACAAAGATAAAAAGTTCTTTTTATCACATTATATCAAGGGTATTTACTTTCAACATGACTCATCACTGTTGATGTCAACCTTTATAACCTGGCTAAGGTAGTGTTTGTCAGAGTTCACCACTATAAATTTACTTTCTTTTACTCACTTGTCTTACTTTTCTCCTTGGAAGTAAATCACTATGCACAGTCCATACTTAAGAGATGAGAAGTTATATTCCTCCTCCTTTAGGGCAGAGTATTTATAAAACTTACTTGGAATTTTTCTGACTGGGAGATTTGTCTCTTCTTCCCCATTTATTTATTTTTTTTAAATTTATTTATTTTGAGAGAGAGAGACAGAGACAGAGAGAGTGAAAGAGAATGCGAGTGGGGGAGGGGCAGAGACAGAGAGAGAATCCCAAGTAGGCTCCACAATGTCAGAGCAGAGCCCAATGCAGGGCTTGAACCCATAACTGTGAGATCATGACTAGAGCTGAAATCAAGAACCAGATGCTTATCCAACTGAGTCATCCAGGTGCTCCTTAATTTACTTAATCATGTATTTATATCAATAGGAACTCATAAATATGTATTTTATTTGGGTTTTAATCCAGTTCTACTTTATTTTGGTGGTCAATATCCTCCAGTTTTGGCTATTGGTAGCTCTTTTTTTTAAACGTTTATTTATTTTTGAAAGAGAGAGAGCATGACAGGGGAATGGGGCAGAGAAAGAAGGGGATAGAGGATCCAAAGTGGGCTCCATGCTAACAGCGGAGAGCCTGATGCAGGGCTCAAACTCAGGAACCATGAGATCATGACTTGAGATAAATTTGTATGCTTAACCAACTGAGCCACCCAGGAGACCCTGGTAGCTCTTTTAGTTGGCTCCTGTTTTCCTTTGATATATTCCCATTATTGTGGGTTTTTGTTTTTATTTTCCTGTGCACTACAGGATGCTCCAGGTTCATCTTGTATATTACTACTTCATCCTAGAATCAACAATTTCTCCAAGGAGGATTGGTTTCTTTTATTATAGAAATCTTATCAGAAATCAAAACCTAGTGCTAGGTGTGTTCATTCCTAATGGGATGTCACTATTTCTAGGCTTAGCTTGCAGAGCATGGAAATATACTAACTAATGTGTATATACTAACACATGTATGCACATATGTTATACATATTTCTACAGTATCCATCTGTATCTATATTGAGCTAAAATGATTTTGTTCTGATGTCTCCAATTCAAACCCATTACCATTTAGATCTTTACAACATCGTCCCCTTATTTGTCTGTAACCTCATGCTACAACAGACAAAAACTTGCCTACCAACATTGTTATTCATTTACTTAATTTTTCATTTCCATTATTCATATATAAAAACATCATAATTGTTAACCCATGTTCCCATGAGATACAATTTTATCAACTGGTGTATAGTGCTTATGTATAGTATCTTTTGTTTTTTAGTTTTCCAGACTCCTCTTTCCAAAGTTATTTAAGTCAGCAGCTTTGTCTCCACCCCATTTAAGACGTGTTTCATACATTTAAATACAATTAGATTATTTTTTTCACATTCTGCATTCCATCTTGGATTTTCTGCCAAACTCCTAAATATTTAAAATTTGCATATATAAAAATTCACTCTTTTTAATGTAAAGCACAGAACCTTTGTACAAATATATAATGTAATATACCACAATTATAATATCATATAGGATAGTTTCCCCACCCTAAACAATTCCCTGTGCTTTATTGAGCCAATCTTATTTTCCCTATCTGCAAACCTCTGGCAAACACTGATGGTTTTTATTGGCTCTTATGGTTTTATCTTTTCCAGAATATCATATAATTGAAACTATATTGTATGTAGCCTTTCAGACTGACTTGTAGCTAAGCTACATGTATTTAAGATATGTCCATGACTGTTTGTGGTCTGATAGATCATTTCTATCACTACATTATTTTTCATTGTATAGATGTACTATAGTTAGCTTATACATTCACTTATTGAAGGACATTCTAATTGCTTCCATTTATTTCTGACTTTAAAGTTTTTTCTCACCTTAGTTTTCATCAACCTGCCTCAGATGCTTTACCTCCCACTCTTTGCCTGCAAGTCTCTTAATAATTTGTTAAGGTCTAAGCTTAAATGTCGTTTCTTTATGGAAGACTGTCTTCATCCTAACCATAGTATCCCATGGAATTCCTTCTCAAGATTCCTTTTTGGGACCCTTAGTAATGCTTACCATTATTTTTATGACATATTGTTGACTTACTTTAATATTTCTCCCCTACATAACTCTAACCTTGTTCTGACTGGTTTGCCTCTGTATCCCCGGTGCCAACTAATGCTTTGACATAAGCTAGGTTCATAGTATTGGATGACTGAATTTGTTAGTAAACCATCTCAGTAAATTTTTATATAACTGACATAGATATTTTTATTCATATTTTACCTTGAGAAATTGAAACTAGGCAAATTTGCTTAAAGTTATATAGATATTAACACAACTGAGCTTTAAACTTTAATATTCTCATTCCAAGGCCAGTGTTCCTCTTCCTATTCCACCACCAGTGCACAATAAATGGTGCTACAAGTAATAGGATTTTACACAAATAAAGATAAGTATTATCCGGCTCAGAAGAGAGTTATTTTAGAAACCTACTGCCTTGAGGATATGAGGTTAGAATTAGGCTCTCGTAGACATAAAAATGATCTAATCACAATCTTGTAGAACTTGACAAAGTCTTACAAGATATTCATGATATTTAATTATGAATGAATCGTAGGTTAAGGAAAAAAGTGTTAATTTGAGATGAAATTTATTGTCATGGTTAACGATATTCTTTAGATAATCTGTCCCTGTATATTTTTTCTATTGACAACTACATAAAAATCCATGAGCCTCTACCCAACAAAGGTTGAGGTTAGAGTCCTAGTGGTTTTAAAGGTTTGTTTTTTGCTCCCCACCCCCCCTCACCAGTAGCAGTTAAAAATTGGATCTTTTGTCACTGAAGTAGAGGCTGGGCCCAGAGATCTATTTTCTTAGCTTTCTCTTTCCTACATGGAAAAATTTGAAGGTCTCTGCTATGGGCCTTGAAATCCATTTTAAGCATGGGAAAATCATACCTTTCCAAATATGCCCTAAGGTTACAACTTGTGCTACCTCCATAATCAACATACTAACCAATCTTTCAGCAGCTGTCATTACATAGAAACACCCAAAATTACTGAGAATGAGGGACTATGTAATAAAAGGATGATACATTAATCACTGTAGTTGCTAAATTAATTATCAGTCATTTTTCTATGCTCAGAATACGTAAGCCCCAAAGCACTACATGGCCATTTTTCCTGGTGGAATTAAGAAGATTAAGAAGTGCAATACGAAACCATTAGTTCACCAAGTCCATTTATCTCAATTGCAGAGCAATTCTTGGTAAAAAGATTCGATTCAATAATTTTTTCGTGTCTTCTGTCATCCTTGTATTTAGCACTTTTTCCCCCACACTTGGAAAGAGATTCCACTGTAGAATACAGTGCACTTCAGTGTTTTCATCTATTTTTAACCCATAGAATTATATATCAAGAAACTACCTGTAATAATGAAAAGTCATGCAGCTACCATGACCCTTCCACTGCTTCTGACATGTCTTCCATCCTCACCACACTCGGCCTCAGTGGAATAAATGGGAATAATAATACTGTGTGAGACACATGGATGAGGTGAAAACATATTTAGTACTAAGTAAAATGATATGCCTTTGTATAACATAATTATCTGAACTAGGTTTCACTATGCTTGCCAGCTAACACTCTTGAATAAAGTCATCTTTTTACCAGAAGAAAGCAATAAAAAAATAGGCTGCTTAGGTTTAAATAGTCAGTAGCCTGACTTAAAGACCACCTGTAGACCCAGTTAATAAATCCAAGAACACTATTTTATTATGAAAATAGTGTATGCTCACGAAAAAATTCAAATGAATTGAAAAGCATTTTAGTTATATATAACCATATAATCACATTGCCTGCATATAATGCTGTTAATATTTTAATAGATATTAAATGTGACATGATGTATAATATTACATAATGTCACATACTATGAGTCTGGAGTTCTCTCTTGTCCAGCAAGAGAGCAGATGCAGAACAGAATATGAGAAAGTCTAATGTCCAGGAGAAGACAAGAGCCCTGAACAGGGGTTTTGTCTCCGTGTTTATTGAGCTCACAAGGTATTACCCACATGGTGAAAATGAAGAAAGCAAGACCTTACACACATGGACGTGGAGAAAACAATCAGACCACAATCATTAACTTGTATGTGTAAGAAGCAAAGGCTTTGTCGGGGGGGCAAGTAGAGTTTGTGATCAAAGTACAATAGTATATTGGTGTTAGATGGAAAGTACTCGTGATCCCATTACAGTATCTTGCTAGCTAACCTCGTTCATTTTCACCCTGTGGTGGCAGCCTTCCACTCTAAGCTTTTTCCTAACTCATTTATGTAAGGAGAACCCATTTCCCCACATATATATATGTTTATAAATACATTTAAATGAGTGCCTTATAAAATGGGGTGATACACATACTTCCCATACATATGATCACAATTATGTCTGCAACTATAGCTATGAAAATGCTACGCCACATTTTAATATCTATAATAGCTATTTAGATTTGCCTAATTTTTCACAACTTCACACAATACAGTAATATACATCTCTGTGTATGCATTATTTTCCATAATGTTGTCCTAAGGACAATTTATTATGTGTGGAAATTTGGACTCAGCACTTGAGCATATTTCTTAAATCAACTTCTATTAAATAGTCTGGAAGCAAGTATTTTACCAATTTGCAACACTACCAGCAGTGTATGAGATTTACCATCAATTATAACTTTTAAAATCTTGACCAATATAAAAAGTAAGTCATTTATACATCCATTATTTTTGAGTTCTATTGCTGTTGAGGTTGATTTTTTTAATATTAATTGAACATTTTTATTTCTGCTATACCACAGACAAAGTCTTAGGAGTCAAAATATACTGGAAGGAGGACATAACTTATGTATTACCTACAATTTGTCACAAATTATATCCCCATATTAGGAAGAAAGCTAGTACAAGCACATTACTGAGTATGTAGTGAACCTGTTCCAAGGCATAAAATAAATGACATCGCAGCCCTGGCTGGCTTTATGGATGCTGCCTACAAGATGCATTTGAGCCATTTTGAACTGACTTACTACCAAATATATCTCCTGCTTTGTTCAGCCACTGTGCAGATATTTTCATCATTACTTTTAAGTATATTGTAAGTAGGATACTAGATAAGAAAGTTCTCAAAATAATGTAAGTAGGAATATACTCCATATTATTCCTGGAATAGACATCTTTTTATTATGCTACATAGAAGTGCCCAAATAGAAGTCCATTTTTATGATATATCTTTAATCAATAATTATGCTTTGAGAAAAGAAACAGATGTTAACATTACTGTTTTGATTGATTAGTAATTTTTGAGTTCATGAAGGAAAGGAGCATGCAATTTACCTTCCACATACATTTCTTCCTAGTAATAATGCTGAATAATTAAGTCCTACTCTAAATATCCAACTTACACTGTTTGTTCATTTTGTAGGTTAACAATCTCCAAATATTTAAAATCACCAATAAGTTTTTTACATTAAATAACAATGATAGTTTTTAGACACATACATTCCTACCAGTAAAACCGATAGTTGGAACTAATAAATTTTTTTTCAGATCTCCCTCAACTAAATTTATCTGGTCAAAGTATGATGAGTTTTAGGATACCGGCAATGTTGGATAACTTAAGACTCACTAGCACTACAAACTAGATGCCATTAGTATAACAGATTTGCTACAATATAGTAGATCCAGGTCTTTTTTTCACATTTCCTAAAATGTCTACATTTTATGACATATTTTCTTAATTTGACTACAGATGTCACACATACACACACACACACACACACACACACACACACACACACACACACACATTGTTTCACCTAGAATAGGCTAGATTATAGTGCAGAAACAAACATGTCTAAATAACCAATCACCAATGATATCTGTTTCTAACTAATGCTGCATGATCAGAATGGGTTGGTCAGGATTTTGGACGGACAAAAGCTCTGTCTCAAAATGTGCTTCTGCCATCAGTTCAACAAAGGGAAGGGGTTTGATCGATGTGTTCTGGCGTTGCAAGTGCCTACTATAAAGCGGTTGTGAAGGTCAATTTTACATGTCAAAGTGGTGAGGATATGGTGTCCAGTCGTTTGATCAACAGTGAAGTTTCCTGAAGGAGAGGAAATTCTGCCTCCAGATTACAACACAGAAATCCTGACTGAGTTCCCCACATGCTGCCATGCAGAATTTGGGCTCAAAACTGGAACATCAACTCTTGTCTAAATTTCCAGCCTGCTGGCCTGCTGTGTCAATTTTCAACTTCCCAGACCCACAAATGCATAATTCTGTGTTTAACATTTTCAGAAACCATTAAAATGTTTACCACAGTAGCTATGCCATTTTAGATTTCCAATAGGAATGTATAAGGAATTCAACTTCCCTATATGCTTACTAACACACTTGTTTTCCTTTTTTAAAAATTATAACCACCCTAGCAGGGGTGAAGTAGTAGAAGGTTATTTTTAAATCAAACCAACTTATTTTATTATTTACTTCTTGTTTTTCATTTTATATTTTATATTATCAAATTTGGGCCACATAGATATAGTCTATATCTAATAATTTTATTAAATTATGTTCATGTTTCTTTCCTTTGTTTTGGCCTATTCTTTAATATGGTGAATTTTCCTCTGTTTGAGTTCATCTTCACTAAGGCTTTAACTATAACCATTATGAAGTTTCTTAGTTGAGCATTTATCCCTTCGAAAAGATTTTCCTTACATTCACTGGCAGTGGTCAGGCCATCCTGAGCATTTTCCCAGTCCTCCATTTTGATATAAAATCTTGGGTCAAGCAAAATCAAAGAACATTTTGAGGAACAGTCATATCACCAAGATGGCCAAATAAGAGCCCTCTTCCTACATCCCCCTCAAAAATAACAATTTGGCATCCATCCACAGCCAAAAGTACCTTTGTAGGAGCTGTGAAATATAGCACCATAGGCCAAGGTACTCAGGTAATAGGCATATAGACCTTAGTCTCAACTGTGGACTCTGAAGTGGCCTTTGAACTGGATCCAAGCCCTCTTGGCTGGCCATGTTTGTGAGCCCCTAGAAAACACTGATCTGACAATACCTAAGAACAAGAGAGCCTTTGTGGAAGTCAAGGAGTCCAGTAGAAAAGTTTCAGTATGTGGATGGAGAAAAAAAAGAAATTGGAAGATTGGACACACTAGAGAGGGTAGGAGGAACAGTTTGACTTTACCTGGATGACTCCTCCTTCAAGGTGGTTCATATCAGCACCAAGAGAGTTTATCTCCACACACGATTTCCCCTGTGGGGAAAAGCGAGAGCATGTAAGTGATCATCTGGCTTCCTCAGCCTTCCGGGATACTCCCTATCTAGAGTACTGAGTCATGAGCTGTACAACTGGGAGGGGCAGATAGGGGAAAAGCAGTTGGAAGAATGGCAGGTAGGGCTTGGAAGATATCGAAGGGACACTGATCTTAACTGTGTCACAGATTGCATCAGGAGGCTTACTTACAAGTCTCTGGGACACCTTGCCTCTGGACCCCCAAAACTCGCCCATAACTGGAAACCTGTACCTTACTCCCCTTTGCTCCTTTTTTGTCCTTTCTCTCCCCCCTCCCTCTGGCAACCACCAGTTTGTTCTCTGTATTTATGGGTCTGTTTGTTTGTTCATCTGTTTTGTTTTTTAGAATCCACATATAAGTGAAATAATATGGTATTCGTAATTGCCTGACTTATTTCACTTAGCATAAATCCTCTAGGTCCATCCATGTTGTCACCAATGGAAAGATTTCATTCTTTTTTATAGCTGAGTAAAATTCCATTTCATATATATATGAATATCTTAATCCATTCATCTATTGATGGACACATGGGTTGCTTCCATATCTTGGTTATTATAAATGATGCTGCTATAAACATAAGGGTGCATGTATCTTTTCAAACTAGTATGTTTTCTTTGGGTAAATACTAGTAGAATTACTGGATCATACGGTATTTCTATTTTCAATTTTTTCAGAAACCTCCATGTTGTTTTCCACAGTAATTGCACTAATTTATATTCCCAACAAGAGTGCACAAGACTTCCCTTTTCTCCACATCCTCACTAACATTCGTTATTTCCTGTCTTTTTGATTCTAGCCATTCTGACAGGTGTAAGTGATATCTCATTGTGGTTTGATTTGCATTTCCCTGATTATTAGTGATGTTGAGTATCTTTTCATGCATCTGTTGGCCATGTGTGTGTCTTTGTTAGGAAAAAAGTTTATTCAGGTCCTCTTCCCACGTTTAATTGGATTTTTTAAAATATGTTTATTCCTTCTTTAATGTTCCCTCTTTCATTATGTAGATCTGAATTTCTCACCTATATCATTTTCCTTCTCTTTGTTAAAAAATTTTTAATGGTTATTTATTTCTGAGACAGAGAGAGACAGAGCATGAGTGGGGAAGGGGCGGAGAGAGAGGGAGACACAGAATCTGAAGCAGGCTCCAGGCTCTGAGCTGCCAGCACACAGCCCGACACGGGTCTCAAAGTCACAAACCGCGAGATCATGACCTGAGCCGAAGTCAGACGCTCAACCAAGTGAGCCACCCTGGTGCCCCTCATTTTCCTTCTCTTTGATGAACTTATTCTTAACATTTATCTAAAAGCAGGTCCATTGGCAACAGATTCCAATTTTTGTTCATCTTGAAAGTCTACTTTTCTTCACTTTAAAGGATTTCATGGGGGTATACAATTCTAGATTGGTGGGTTTTTTTTCTCTCCATATTTTAAATATTTAATTCCACTGTCTTCTTGTTTGCATGGTACTGAAAAGAAGTCAGATAAAATTCTTTACTCCTCCATAGGTAAGGCATTTTTCTCTTATGGCTTCTTTCAGAATTTTTTTCTTTGATTTTCTTTAGTTTTAGAATGATATTTCAGGTGTAGATTTTCATTGGAATTTTTCTTGCTTAGTGTTCTTTGAGCTTCTTGAGTCTATAGATTCCTGGTTCCATGTCTGCCATTAATTTGGGAAAAGTCATTATTAACCATAATAATCTTGGTCATTATTTTTTCAAATATTTCTTCTTATTCCTTCTCTTTCTTCTCTTTGTTTTCCCATCACACATATGTTACACCTTTTATAGTTCTTCCATAGTTATCAAATATTTTGCTATGTTTGTTTCAGTATTTTTTTCATTGCTTTTCAGTTTTGGAAGATTCTACTGAGATATCCTCAAGTTCAGAGTGTCCAGTCTACCTATAAGTCCTTCGAAGGTATTCTTCATTTCTGTTACAATGTTTTTAATGTCTAGCATTTCTTTTTGGTTCCTTCTTAGAATTTATACCTCTTGGCTTACACTGCCCATCTGCTCTTGCAGACTGTCTCCATTATTCAATATAGCTCTTAGCATATTAATCATAGTTGTTTTAAATTTCAAGTCTAGTAATTCCAACATCCCAACCATATCTGCATCTGGTTCTGATGCTTTCTCTGTCTCTTCAAACTGTGTTGCCTTTTAGTATGCCTTATCATTTTTTTTTTTTTTTTGATGATCAGACATTATGTATTGGGTAAAAGAAACTACTGTAAATAAGTAGTTATGTGGTGATAAAATGTGGAGGGAGGAGAAGTGTTTTATAGTTCTGTGATTATATCTCAACCTTTAATTTTTTTAATTTATTTTTTCTTTTTCTTTTTTTTCTTCTTTCTTTCTTTCTTTCTTTCTTTCTTTCTTTCTTTCTTTCTTTCTTTCTTTCTTTCTTTTTTCTTGAGAGAGAGAGAGATCTTAAGAAGGCTCCACCCTGGGCGGAGCTTCACTATATGGGGCTCAATCTCATTACTGTGATATGACCTGAGCCAAAAGGAAGAGTCCCTCTGCACTCATTAGGTGGCACAAAATGGCTAGAGTCAGCTGGAATTGGGTATTCCTTTACCCAAGTCAATTAGGCTCTGGTTAAACCGTTTCTTTCCCCAGCAGATTAGGCTCTGGTTAAACTTTCTTCTGAGGGTAGACCAGAACAGAAGAAGAACAGAATATTCTGGTATATTTCAAAATGGCTTTTGCCTTTTTGCCTTTCCACGTGCCAGGAGATGACAGGATTTTTCTTTGATATTCAATGTGAGAACCTGGTTGAGTTCCAGGGGGCAAAACTTGAAAAGTTTGGGATCCCCTCAATGATTGGGTACCCCTGGAGTTTTTCTCTCTCAGACTTGTTTGCACTGAGTATCCAATATTTTATCAACCCTAGTACTGATTCTTGTAGAGTTTCTTGCTCATGAGTTTCTACCTCAATAAGCTCCAATTCTCTGTTTTCATCCCAACTGGTCTCTCCAATTTGGGCAGCAGTTTGTCGTGTGACTTTTCTTCCCTTACAAATCTAAGAGTTGTTTATTTTTCACTTTGTTCTGCTTTTTATTTGTTGTTAGGATTGCGATAAGACTTCCAAGTTTCTTACATGCTGGACCATAACCCAGAAGCCACTATGTGTATCCTACCACAATTCCATATATTTTTTAATTTGAAAAGGGTTAAGGAACAATATGGATAGTATATCCCTGCCTTCATAGAAAATACTTACATATCTGCATGCATTTGTAAGAGAACATTTAATGCAGAAAATCTGTATTTTCAGAAAAGATACTAGGATGGAAAGACATATATTTTTGCTTTTTTTTTTCATTTCAAAAACTACTTACATTTTCATGAGTATATATTATATTTTTAAATTAAATTCACGGAAAATAGGAGAAAATACAAGAGAATAAAACACATCAGTGGTCAGCAGAATTTCTCATGTGAAATGATAGCCTGATAGACCTAAACTTGTAGAGTTCCTTTTATTCATCTCCAACTAAATCTCTTTACTTAAGAAATTCCCAACAGCTGCAAATACAGATGTCACATTTACACTTGAGATGAGGAATGACAATCACCTTTGTGGAAAGTGTGGAAACAGGAAGCCATGAAGTTTGTATCTGTAGGTGATATCTATGGGCAGCCAAGTTTCCAAACCACTACCCCAGATACCCTTTAGACATCCCTCTTTTTCTACACCTTTCATGTATTGCCACTTTGTATTGCAACAATTTATTATCTGGCAAAGGGGAATAAGTAAGTCATAGCCCCACCTTTTTCAGGATCTAATTTAATCCTGGACAACTGTCCAGCTATGTAGAAGCTTATTTCTAAGATAAAGAGAACATCACTTCCTTTCCCACTCAAGCAACTTTCCTGTCCCCAATTTCTTCAGTTTTTTTTTTTTTCCAACTTCCAACTCCATTTTTTTATGTCTTAATTTTTGGATGAAAAATATTGTATGGGGTCCCCAAAACACTGGTATTTCTCAGGAAGCCTTCTCTGGTAATTCTTAACACAGAAAATCACTCTTATGGGTATTACTGCTGCTCTTCTCCCATTATTATCAGTGCTTGTGGTGAATGCGGAGGCTGAGGATGGTACTGGAATTTACATACAAAGTAAGTTATCTTACTTTTTAAGATGCTCATGATTATTCCTCCCTCACTTATTTCAACATAGTCCAAATAAAGTTTCTGCTTTATGGTTTATATTCCCAAGACTAATTTAAACTTTTCTGTGAATCAAAGAACGGTGTTAAAGGAATAAAATCTAAGTGAGGTTTAAAATTAAGTTTGAGTGATGGATATTTTACTCATTTTAGCAGAACCTGCAAAACCCACAATATTACAAGAGACATTACAAGAGCAATGTGGTAGCCAGTTCTATGTACATGGTCTTTCACAGCCATATGTAAGGCAGTAGAATGCAGTATTTAAGTAGCACTGATAACATTCATAGAGAGCTTGCTTTGGGCCTTGTACTGTTTTAGGTGCTGGGTTTTAGTGGTAGAGAGATCTAGGTTCTAGATTCCACTTATTTGCTAGCTGTGTGACTGGGGCAGATTTCTAACTTCACCAGTCTTCTGTTTGTTTCTAAAATGGACATTTATAAGTACTAGCCTAACAGGATTGTTGTATGGATTTAATACATGATGTATTTAAAGTGTTTAGCATAGGATCCTGCACAGAGTAAACATTTACTGGTATTTTAATTACTTCCCACAGACTGGCTTCAGTGTGCTTTCTTGGTATTCTAGGTTATAAGTCAGAAAAATCCAGCTAATTTACTTCACTTTGGTCAAAGGATATGTTAATAGATTTCCATTTTCACACCCTCTTTAAAGCAATTATGTTTACCTTAGATTTATTTCATTTCCCCAGTTCTTTATCCATTCCTTACTGGCTTTGGAATCATGAAGCCTGACACCAAGGTGATGAAATTTCCATTTAAAAATGGAAAGAGCCATGTAACTTTTTAAGTGGCTTAAAAAAAATAAAGCTCTCAATTTTATTATATAAAACACCAAAGAATTACTTCTATTTACCACTGTGTTTTTGATGAAAGCTATGTTGCACACAATTTAATTATATAATTAGTTCATCCTCAAACTCTGTTTCATATTAAAAAGTAATGCATATATATAGCATATAATGCATATATTCATGTATATGTATTTGTTTGTTTATTGATTGATTTTTCAGTGAAAGCACATCCATACACAATTAGAGCCGAAGAGAGGAGATTACCCCTAACCCGAGATCCCTAATATCCCTGCCAGAGTGGGCTGTATAGGGAGAGTAAGTGGCTACTTTCATTGAGTGAATCAGAGGATACTATTTAGTTTAAAGACATCACCTCATGGTGGCCTTTCTAAGGTCACTGGATGTAAAACTACTTTCTAGAAAGGTGTCACAAAAAGAGAAGTGAAAATTACAAGAGGGAGAAAATATTTCCAGAACATCAAGATCTGAAAACTTTGGCATCTTCAAATTTAATATTTTTGTGAGAAAACACATCTTTTAGGGCCAGAAGGTAGGTATACTTATGGCTTGAAGTAAGGACTGAAATAAAAGAGATGTGATGGATGATCAAGGGGGGAATGCCCTGAAAATACGTACTGCCTAGTTAAAATTACTGCTCCCTCTTCACTTTAATATGAACCATGGAAAGGGTGCAGGATGGGGTGAAGGAGCATGACCTAGAGGAAATACATGTTTACAAACAATATTCTCTTCTGTTTGAATTAAGATACTGCAGTTTCTCGGTGGCCTTCACTGACCTTATCACAATGATTTATATGCCCAGCAGCTAAGGTATCTTGTAGCTAAGTAAGGTCTGGGGCACTTGAGAAGTTTATTTTTACAAATCTGAAGGTTAATTACACAGTGATGTGGATGGCTGGGTTAGAACTGATGGTGTCCATTCCATGTAATCCCCATCACCACTCAAGTGAAGCAAGGTTGGGTGTTAGGAGTAGTTTTACTGCATTTATCCATTTGTGAGGGTGAATGTGGGATCCTAAAGGCAGATCTCAAGCCCTTATTATTTAAGAAACTTTTACAGCCTAATAGGACACCAGGCTACACATACGGAGAATCATGCTCATAGGCGGTGCTAAATATATCTTTGTTTAATAAATGAATGAATGAATAAATGCCATTGCTAGTTAGTTGAATGGGATATTGTGTAATGTATTATAATTATGGCATAATTCCATTTATTCTTGGTATGCATTACAGAATCATGATAAAGACCAAGATTATATAAGACAGAGAAGGAAGTTACCCTATTCCCTCCATTCTGACGCTCCCAAGTCATGCATCTATTAAAATCAAGACAAAGGCAAGGTTCTCTAAAATAACTGTCTTTATCATTAACATCTCACCTTTAGAGGTTCATACATTTGAACCTTTAGAATTTTTAAGTATTTTCCTTCAAATGGTTTCATTCACCCTCTAATTTCAATAATGTGCTCAATCGTATATTTAGATAAATATTAAATATTACTAATATATGTGGTTTATTATTTATAATCAGCATAGAAAATTATACTTCTGAAATTGTAGCTCTGGTGGCGAAGATAAACTATAGGGGAAGATAATGTTCAAGTATTCGGTCACACAAAGAGTACTCGAGTATTCCCGTATACAAAGAGGGGGAACCCTGTTTACAGAGGGCTCAGGCTTTATCAGTATCTATTCAATAATAGATGATATGTACAGGTTTAAATGGATTAATAATAGCACACTAATTCTAACTGATCGATAATAAGTGCTGACAGTTTCTGCAGTCACATGTGGGTATGTCCTGAATGCCAATTAACTGATGGGAAAATGGCAGCCTAAGACTGTATTTGCCATCCGTATAACCATGCTTTCTCAGGGATGAATATTCAGTGTTAACAAAACGAAGACATGACCCCAGGACAATGCAGTTGAAATGGCACGGAAAGATCAACATAAGGAGGCCCAGTCTGTTTTTCTGTCAGCTTTGACTTGTGTGCATCTCCTCAGCAAACAACACTGTTGCTGATGACACCAGCCGGCAGCAGGAAGAGGTATTTTCTGTGACGAGTTGGCAGCAGAGCAACAGTGATCGCTACATTTTTACTTTTACCTTTTGTATTCAATTGCACAACCCGAGGACAGGGATTTAGCTTTTTATCTGGATGTGGATTGGGGTTTGCTATGTGAAATGTCTTCATTATTCACAAATAACCTTTCCCTTGAATATAGAAACCGTCACCCTCAGTAAAACATAGCAGTCCAAAGAGATCAATATTCAGTCTCCTTTCCAGATGTTGTAAAGAAATGAGTGACTTCCCAGAATGCTCTGGACTAATTTCACTGTGAGATGTAAAAAGAGGCTTTTTTTTTCTTACCCCAGCCAGCAATCTGTTAAAACTCTGAAGCATAAGGCCAAGTATTTCTTGCACAGTGGTTTTTGTCCTATTGACTATATTGTATGTGCTATTCTTATTCTAGGCAATGACTGAGCCTCATTTAACCAGCCAACCAATTTTCTCTATGCAACCTTGAAACTGCTAATACCTGATGGTGAATTTTATACCACTGGCAGGATATTTGCTTTTATATATTTTAAAAAATTTGCTATGAATCTGTAAAGTGTGTGGCAATTATAGCTTGGTGAGGGAAATTATCTTTTCTTTTTCTCTGACTTTACAACAGAGTGGACCTTCTTTCTAGGCAGAAGTACTGTGTCTGTCCTGTGGTACAATTACTCCATGCCAGAGTCCCAATGATAGTGCCAACAAAGACCTCAGTTGACTCATCTAGTTGACAGTTATTAAAATCTGGAGAGGTTATGTTATTCTTAGCCTCCTATGTAACAGAGCTAAATTTAATTGTAAACTAAGAATAATCTGCAATTACACTTGACCTATTTAGTAGCAAAACAGATAACTAAGTCAAATGTTCTTTCAATGCTATGTCCACTGTTAATCTAAATCTTACCACCCAGCATTTCTTTTCAAGTAGGGAAGGGGAAGGAAAAAACAAAACAAAACAAAGTATGATGTGTGTGTGTGTGTGTGTGTGTGTGTGTGTGTGTGTGTGTGTGTATTTGTGATGAATAAAACATTATGTTAAATATTGGCACATATATATATACCCCAATCCTTGGAATGTCCCTGAAAATTTTGTATAACTATCACAGGCATTTACATCTTAGAAAAAGCAATATCAGAATGTTTAAGTACTTTTATCCAATGTTTCACAGTTAACTAAATAGCCAAGATTGTACTTTGTATAATACTATTACCAGAGTTCAACTACAAAACAAACAAACAAACAAAAAAACAAAAGTAACAAAAAAACCCAACAACAACAAAAAAACCCCTCTGGTTCTCTTGCAGAGACATCCTAGGGTGCTCTGATTAAATACTTAAGATAAATACTGGGGTTTGCTGATCTTCTTTGTTGTTGTTAGTCCAACCCATGGTTTCCTGCTCATACTAGTCAGAAAGACAGCAAAGATAGGGTCTGGGTTAAATAGCCATAGACAGTGAATGCACTCTTGTGCTAGGTCTCTGGGCTGTCAGTGTGGCACTGGGGGCCCTTACCTTCCTTTCTGTTCCTATTCCCTGTTCACCTCTTCTCCTCGCTGGTGGATCCAGCCATGTTTTTCACTACCTAGGTTCTGCATCAATGATATGGCTTCACTGATTATCACCACTCCCGGCCATAATGTTCCCCAATCAAGTCACAGCCAACATTGTTCCTGCCTTCTGGCCCAAACCTCACCAAAGTTCAAACTTGTCCTCATGCTTACCTTTGTTGCCATCACTCCACATGTCTCTGCTGATGTCCATTTTCCGAGCTGCAGAAACACTCACAGAAGTGAGAGTATCCTCTCTCTCCTGAATCCTTTAATCAAGATTCAAAACAGACTTTCTCTTTCTCTTTTCCACACATAACATATGAAGCTTGGTCTCTAACTTATTAGTAATGCTTGCTGGATAAATTTTTAACACATCTCAACATAGTTGAGAACATTAAATTGGTACCATACGCTGTCTCAAACTCTTCCTATCCTGGTCCAATGTTGAAGTACTTCTCTTCTTTCTCCTGGGATGCCTTTCATACACTGTCAGGACACTGATTCTAAAGACTAGAAAGAGATTTGTGTCCCAAGTCCTGTTTCAGAAAACTTTGTCCAGAGACTCACTCCACATTCCTGACATGATTCTTCATAATTTTTTTCTTAAATACCCATTTAATGTTTATGCACAGAGAGCCCCTATTGTATCATCTGACTTCTCAGCATCCCTTCAGAGAGTATGTCAATTCCATCTGAGAGTCTCTCAATATTCATTGTGGCCACAATGAAATAGACCCAGTGTTATTGGGCTATTTCTTGGTACTATCTACATTACTATAATTGTTTGATTCAATGAGTAACTGCATTCACATCCTATAGTAACACAGTGGTGGGTAACCTTAGCAGTCACAAATAATCACATGATTTAGTAGATCTGAAGCGGTCCTTTAAATGAGGTTGCTAAGAATTTTGATTATGGGGAAGGTCAAAGTAAGGGCTCTTCCAAGGGCAGCTATTCAGTATGAGTGTCATAATGGTGAGATAGAGCTTAGAAGAGAATCACATCAAAAAATCCAGCCAAAGATAGAGAAACACTAATAAATAAAAAGATTGCAGGATGGGGTGCCTGGGTGGCTCAGTCTGCTAAGTGTCTGACTTCGGCTCAGGTCATGATCTCCTGGTTTGTGAGTTTAAGCCCTGCATGGGGTTCTGTGCTGATTGCTCAGAGCCTGGAACCTGCTTCAGATTCTTTGTCTCTCTCTCTCTGCCCCTCCCCCACTTGCACTCTATCTCTCTCTCTCTTTCAAAAATAAACATTAACAAACAAACAAAAAAAGATTGCAGGAAACAAATAAAGCAAAGGAGCAATGCTTTCCCCACCAAATCTGGATCCCAGTGTGTGATGACTTTTAGGCATAGGATAATATTGCTCTGATGTGGGCATGAGGCAGTAGTCGAAGGAGAGTTTTGATTTGAATTAAGGCACAAGATGACATTTTATCTTCTATCGGAAAAAACAAAGCTCTGAGGTTGCCTCAAGCTCCCTGCCTACTTTTCCTCCTCCTTTTTCCTGCTGTTCCTTCTGATAGTTTTCCTTTCTAGGTTTTTTTTTTCAATTTGCCTTATCTTTTGTTATGACTGTGGGCTAGATCTTGCCTGGAACCCCCAAATTAGTTCATTAATATACTGTCACTTTATTTATTATTAATTTTTTTGCATGTGCACAGCTGCAGTCAGAGTCCAGTGTCATCCAGATTATAACTATTCAATGATTATTCCCTAGCAGTGGTTCTCTTACCATGTCATAGAGAAGGCATAATCCCAGGCCACAGAGGTAATATGGGCCTACCTGTCCTCGTCCATCCTTCTTGGATGCAACACCATGTATACCTGTCTGTGATTCTGGTTGTTTCTCTCCTGTCCTGAGTTGGTAGGAACACGAGCGACAGCAGACATGACCTAACAAAACAGGGTTGAATGCCAGTGACATGTACCTCCTTGCTTCTGTACAACCTCTACTGAAAATGTCCACTATGTCCACCACTTTCAGACTCATTTCCACTTCCGGCAAACTTCGTTCAGCATTTTCTCTACTCAGAATCCTACCTGACAAACGAGCTGGGCTGTGTGCTTGCATGTTAATCCTTTGTTATGCCAGTAACTTCAAGTAATGATACACTCTTAACTACTTGGGAAAGCCCAAAGCCTCTCCCAGGAGCAGAAGAAGAAATAATACCCTGGATCATTATTGGGTTAAAACCCAATGTATGTAAGCCGTAACAACACTGAAGACTGAAGATGATTGAAGAAATCAGAAAGATTTGAATTCAAAGTCTGCTCCTCTACTTCCTCACAGAGTAATGTGACTTTGGTTGGGGTTATGTGAACTTCATTTTCCTCTTTGTATTTACAGAAGCACATGCGTGTATTAGGGCTATTGTGAAGACTGCTTATACCAATGCAATTAAAGTGCTGAGCGCAGGCCTGGCACAGGTAAGCACTCCTTAACTCAAAGCTATTATTATGACAAAGATTAAGAGTTAAAAGCATCACTTTTCAGGTCATGGTGTCTCTCTGAATGTTTGCTCTCCTTTTGCAAATACCTTCTTTGAATAGTGGTTTCTCCTTATGGTCAGTGTAGTCTGACTGGTGAGGCTTTCTCCTACCTAGAGGGTCACTAGGTTTGGGGGTAACTGAGCTCTTGTTTACCCATGAGAGACAGTCTTTTTATTTCCCTCCTGGTGGGATATTCACCCAGGTTCTTCTTTCACTGTCTATTCTTTCCATAGAAGAAAAAGACTAGAAGGACCATGAACAGGTGATAGTATAGATGGAAAGACCAGAGAATTGCTCATCCTGGTTTTCAGGCAAATCTCTTTCTGGTGCTTCAGAAAGATTTCTAAGAACCATAAAGTTTTATATAGCTTACTAAACTACACTGAGCTTGCACTAGGTCACACAATTGTCATTTTAAACCAAATGTCTTAGCACAATGGTTACCAGAGGGTTGCTTTTGTGTTCTCTCATGGGACCCTCTTGGGATTGGGTGAGGTCATTGTATGTGTTTCAACAAAAATTCAGGGGTTTAGAAACATTTCCAGATATAATTCCAACTGTCCATGATCAACAATGAAAAGTTGTCACTGAGCAAACTAAATGATAGTGGGTTAAGAATTTTGCAAGTTACTTCACCATTGGAAGTTAATACGTTCTAAATTAAAAATCAAAGCAGACATCCATCATTGTCACAAACTATGATTTTCACAGTTGTGGTTGTTTTTTAGGGGAGTCTTTTTTTTATAAGATCCTATTAGGTTAAAACATTTGGATTTTGTTTACACTGAATCTCTTCTGGGGAAATAAACAGACATTATCTAAGAAGGTCTTAGAAAAAGAAAAAAAAAAAAAGAAGAAGAAGGAGCACTTAAAACTTAGCATATGGTTTGAGATCCAGGAGGGAGAAAATCATTATCAGGGCACACAGAAAACACCAATTAAATTAAGGTTACCACCTGCCTAGTTTCAATCAGGATATATCAGAATGAAAGGTTTGTGTCCAATGTCTTGATTGACTTTATCTCTGAACTGATCTTTTTCTTTGAGATTCAAAACCTTAAGTTTCTCTATGTCATTCAATTAATCTCTAAATTCACACCATCCCTAATTTCAAAGAATCTGATAATTTCTCTATAGGATTATTATAATAGGATTCTAATAGGACATCTGCCTACATCTTGTTCCTTCTCATCTGTCTACCATATTCTTTACAGAGCAATCTTTCTAAATTGCATACATGATCATGTCAGTCCTTCTTTAAATGATCGGATAACCCAAAATTTTATTCATAAAACATTTCTAAGCCTTTTGAAATGTTAATATAAGGCCTTCATTGATGTTCTTTATGTCCTGCCCCTTTCTCACATGCTCCTGTAAGCCAGACATTCCGGATTATCTGTTGTTCATTACAGCCAACATGCAATGCTCTTGCTATTTACTCTTAACCAAATGTCACTCTTCCTTTCTTCACAAGCCTCTACTAATTCCTTAGACCACTAGGCTAGATGAGGGCAGTGACAGTGTGGGTTGAGCTTACTTTTATATTTCCAGCACTTATTATAATAACTGCTGTATAGTAAGTAATCAATACTTACTTTTTTTTTCCTGAATAAATGATAAATTACTCAGTTTAAACATAACATACTCCAGGAAATTTTCCTTATGCTATTTACTTTAATTTTTTTTAATGTTTATTATTTTTGAGAGACAGAGAGAGACAGAGCACAAGCGGGGGAGGGGCAGAAAGAGAGGGAGACACAGAATCCGAAGCAGGCTCCAGGCGCTGAGCTGTTAGCACAGAGCCCGACGCGGGGCTCGAACCCACAACTGTGAGATCATGACCTGAGCTGAAGTCGGACTTTAACCGACTGAGCCCCCCAGGCATCCCTTTTACGCTATGTACTTTAAACTCAGTATTTTCATAAAAATTACCAAATGTCTTTACTTACTGATTATAATTTTGACTTGATTGCATACCAGTCCTCTAGATCATGAGCTCCTTGAAGATTATTTCCATACCCCAATTTCTAGCATGTGACTTGTTGGTCCAAACATTCTTGTTCCTTGTTTTGTATTTCATGTTTCTAGTCCTATCAAAGTTCAGAGAAAAAGAGAAGAGTTTTAGCTATACTTTCCAAAGTAGACTTGACAGACAAGAAGAACTGGAGAAATGGTTAGTAATGGAAGTGTTAGAGAAGCCTGGGGCAGAAATTAGTCAGGAAATGTGCCGAAAAAAGTCTGATCAGGAATCAAAGGGTCAAAGAGCGGATAGTTACCTGCAAAAGCTTATGCATGTGTCTGTGAAACATGGTAGGTGTTATTCCAAGTGCTAGGAAACAGCTGTGAGAGGCAGATAAAAATCTCTGCCATGTTGAAGCTGATATTCACAAGCTTCTACTAATCCCTTAAACCACTAGGCTATACAAGGGCAATGATAGTGTGGAGAGGCCTGGGGGAGATTGATGACAAAAATAAATAAGTAAGTAAAGAATGTGGAGTGTCACAGGGTAAAGTAAAAAGAAGAAAGAGAGGGAAAGAAAGAAAGAAAGAAAGAAAGAAAGAAAGAAAGAAAGGGAAATTTAGTTGCAGAAGAAACTGAATGAAAAGAAACAAAGTAAAAACCAAGGTCAGACGGGAATGTATTGCCAGAGCAATGGGTGTTTTTTTTTTTTAATATCGTCAGGGAATTTCTTAGAAGGGGACACTTGGCTAAAGAACTGAAGGAGAGGTATTTTATTCAGAGTAGTGATAGTTTATGCCTCATTAAAAAACAAAAACAAAAACAAACAAACAAACAAACAAAACACTATGAAATATCAATTGGATAAGTGAACCAGAGATTATTCCTTGCTTTCATGGCACATTCAGCCAGCGTGGGTAAGGTGCTTTGTTCCACACTGGCCTGGAGGCTGATGGCAGCTCCATCTAGTTTGGGCTACATAGGAGCACACAACCTTAGATGTCTCTGTGCTGTGGGAAGACAGGTGAGAAAGTCATACATCAGCTTTTAAATGTTTTTGCCCAAGGGTCATTCCTATCTCCTGCTCACAGCCTACTGGGCAGAACTAATCACATGGCTCAATCCTACACTAAAAAGGCTATCAGGTAGAACTTGATATATTCATTTCCTATGACTCTTGTAACAAATTACCACAAACTTATTGGCTTAAAGCAACACAAATTTATTGTATTACAGTTTCTATGTCAGAAGTCCTAAAATGGATGTTGGTAGCTGTATTTTTTCTTGAGCCTCTGGGGGAGAATTCATTTCCTTGACTTTTCCAGTTTCTATAGGCCCTCCTCATTCCTCTGCTTATGGCCCGCTATCACATAGTATTCTCTCCCTCTGTTTTCCTCATCCTATTGCCTTTTCTCCAAATTTGACCCTCTTGCCTCCCTTTTATAAAGATCCTTATGATTATAAATGTGCCCTTCTGTATAATCCAGAATACTCTTTTCATCTCAAATCTTTAATTTGCTCATTCTAACAAAGTCTCTTTTGTCATTATAGGTAAGATACATACAAGTTCTGGGGACTACATTGTGGATGCCTTGAGGGAGTGACATTATTCTGTCTTCTACACTTGATATAAGAAAAACATAATCCCTATTGCTGGGATTCAGCTATGCATTGATTTGGATCAAAGACATTATAGAGAAAGGAGCAACACATAAACATTCTCTGTGTTAGGAATATGTTCATGGCTCAGCAAGAAGGCCAATGTGGGTGAAATGAGCAAAAGAAGGAGTGGTAAGAGATAAAGTCAGAAAGATAAAGGAAGAGTAGGTGGGAGGAGATCATAAAGGGCCTTTTTTGCAGGCCACAATGAGGATTTGGGCCTTTATGCTAAGTGAGTTGGAAAGCCATGTGAAGGTATTGATCAGGTATGTAACATAATTTGAGACTCGACTGCACAGTTAAAACGTCAGCAGTGGCAAACCAAAGTGAGTCAAAGACAGAAGAATATTGGAAATGATAACTGGAGCAAGGCAGAGCTCAACAGTCCCAGATCTAATTCACCTAATTCTGTTGACTGTGTTGCCTGGCTTTTACTATAATTCAGGTTTCTCTCTTAGGAGCCTAGCAGGTTCTGGCAGCAAAGAAATTGCTTATGTAAGGACTAAGATAGTCTGTCTGCCAAGCTCTGTGTTACAACCCTGGGTCATGCTTCTTCCCAAACTTTTGGTTACAGTAATTATATATGCATAGTGATTTACAACAAAATAAATTTATTTATTGTTCTGTGTATATATTCAGTGTATAAAGTAGGTGAATAAAGGTTAAAACAACTGTCATAGGAAGGTTTTTGTGGGTACATTTATATTATATTATATTATATTATATTATATTATATTATATTATATTTATTCAACAGAATCTAACTAATTAGAGGCCACAACCAGGATTTCCTTCCTTTTTGACTTGAAATTTCACCAACAGAGAAATTAAGCTAGAGGAATGTAAATACTTTCACTTAAAAAGGCCAGTTTCTAGGGTATGATAATATTGAGTGCATAAATGTTGTGAATTACTGTGCTAAGCAATAAATGAATGAGGGATAGTCTTATCATCATATTTTATGGATGAGGAAACTGAACTCATAGAGGTTAAGAAATATTCTCACATCTGATATCAATCATAGCAAGTAAGTTATACTAGCAGGCTACCCAATGCACAGTCTCACTCCAAAGCCCATCTTCTGACCAATGCATACCTTCCATTATTTATGGTTTGTTCCCATTCCAACCAAATGAGCTATCTTCCAAATAGCCTACCAATTATCAAGCTAATTTCCCAATGAACCAAATTAATTATCTAATCAATTAATTACTAATTTTGCAATTATCAGCTATTTGATGCTCACATAATCTAAATTTGTGGAAAAGGATTCAATTAATAAAGACCATTATAATCTTTGATATAAATAACTAAGACTATAAAGTAAGTCCTATATTTTATGAAGCTATATGGTAAAGTGTATTGAAACCTTAAAGTGCTTTCAAATTAAAACTCATTGAAATTTCCTATTCATAATTTTGTCTAAGTCTTCTTTAAAAACATTTTTCCTCCTAGGTTTTTCAACCTTAAGAGGGTAGCAAGCATCCTAATTTTGCTTCTTATTGTATAAAATCCTTGATTTATTTGACCTAATTTAAAAATCATTCTAGTATCTTGGGATTTTTGTGATCAAGCTTATGCTGTATCTCCTTTTCAATTTCTTGATGTCATTTAATTAATCATACACCCTCTGGACATTTTATTTTTGGAACTCAGTTGCCTATGTTTTTTTGATCAAGTATTGGCATTTAATGTATATACATCCATATATATGTATATAATATTTTGTATATGTATATAATTTATACACAGATACATATATTATATACATATATGTATAAAATATAAATAATATGGGTCATTATGTATGAATGTATGCATATAAATAATATGCAACCTTGCAATCTCATATAGTAAGTATGATTAAAATGCTTAGAATAGAGGCACCTGGGTGGCTCAGTTGGTTGAGTGTCCAGCTTTGGCTCAGGTTATGATCTCACAGTTTGTGAGTTGGAGCCCCATGTCAGGCTCTGTGCTGACGGCTCAGAGCCTGGAGCCTGCTTTGAATTCTGTGTCTCCCTCTCTGTCTGCTCCTTCCCCGCTCATGCTCTGTCTCTCTCTCTCCTTCAAAAATAAATAAAAACACTAAAAAAAACTTAAAACGCTTATAATAAACGTAAAGACACACACATGTGCACAGACAAAAACATACATTAACATTGCCATTATATATTCGAGTAAAACGTATTTTTGTGGATATGATCTTTAATGTAATAGAATGCGTTTTGTACCAGAGAAGTGGCCCTTGCTAAGAAAAATGACACTTAATTGAGCAAATAATTCAGTAACAACAATGAACAAGAATGTAAGTATTAGCTAAGGATTCAAAAACTCTTTTGGATTTGTGTGTGTCTGTGTGTGTATATGTGTCGTGCAGACACATGTTCCTGTAGACCATTTTATTTAGGGTATAAAAGTAAGATTTAGGAAATAAAACATTCATTTTTGATATCTACAATAATGGGAAGTCTAATGAGGGAAGCCTAAAATCAGAAAAAAGTTTCAGTAATTTTTATAAAAGTATTTTTAAAAATTTAACATTTTTTCAGGATAAAAATACAGCATCTGTCTTTTATTACACAGAACGCTGGGATCCTTTTAACCATTTCTATATAACAGCACACATTCTGAACTAGTTCTTGCTTTTGGTTTTGCTTTTGAGGAATCTCACTTGTTTCAGTTTCTGTGTCCACTTCTGACAACAGTTAAATCATAGACATGCTCTTTCCTGAATTCCTTCCTATCACTTATGGAATTTAAAGAAGCAATTGTATCCTGTGCTGAGGTCAGTAGCCAGTTGCTAATTTGAGTCAGAGCTTTCCTGTTCTTTGGGTATTTTAAAATTTTGAGCAGAGAAAGAAGGCCAGATCAGTGATAGGGAACCACATGTTTTCCACCATATGACCATCCTGTTTTCCTCTCATGGGCAGAACAAGAGCACATGGATATGAATTCACTGATTGTAGAGCAATGAAAAGAGGGATTACAAAATGAAACAGATTTTTTCTGAAGTTAGAAGCATGGCCTGAACATTTATGTCAGAGATTTTGTCTGCAAATTCATATGTTGAAGTCCTAACCCCCAAAGGTAATGGTACAAGTAGAATAGGCCTTTGGGAGGTGATTAGGTCATGAAGGTGGAATTAGACCATGAGGGTGGTCATGGATGGAATTAGTGCTCTTCTAAAAGAGACCCCACAGAGCTCCCTAGCCCCTTCCACCATGGGAGGACACCAGAAGAAGTCTTCAAGCCAGAAAAGGGCCTTCAGTTAGTGCTGGCACCCTGATCTTGACTTCCAGCTTCCAGAACTGTCAGCAAAAAATTTCTACTGTTTATGAACTATCAACTCTGTACCGTTGTATTATAGTAGCCTGTAAGGATTAACACACTAGCAGAAACATAGTTTATTTAGGGCTTAAATTAAAATATTTTCTCTTATTTAAAGATCAGGAGCCCAAGGTGTTTACTTTTCCTTTCAGCAATCCAACACTGAGTAGAAGAGAATGGTCCAATGTCAAATATATCAGAAGCAACAAAGAGATACACCCAAACTACCTCTCAGTATTCAGGATGTGGGAAATATTACTGGACACTGAAATGGAAAGGAAGATGATCTCTCAGGTTCTAGAGGGAGGGATCAGTTGCCCCTAGTATGGAACTGAGTGACAGAAAGGGGTAAGTTGAGAAAAGAAAGTAAAGAAATTCCATGCACTGAATTAACTATGTAAAGCCCACAGCTGAGGATGAATAAATGCCAGGATGAAAAGCACAAGAAAATTTCTACATCTAAACTAAAGACCTATTTTGCAAAGATATTAGAGAAAATTTTAAATGAGCAAGATAAGAAAGTGAAAGTCAAAGAAAATTGCCAGAGTGCTCATAACTTGTAAGAAAATTATATGGCAGAGTAAACACAAAGTACTTACCAAAGGTGTGGCTATACATCTATAATCTGCACAGGAAGTTGAATGATTTGGTAGATCCTAAAAAGTTAGTTATATAGTAAATTCTCTTTTAGACTATATATATGGGATGGGGAGTAATGTATTTAATATTAAATTGTATATCTATATGTAGTCAGGGTTCTCCACAAAAACAGAACAAATAAGATGTGTGTGCATGTTTAAGAGATTTATTTGTGTGTGGTGTGTGTGTCTGTGTGTGTGCATACGTCTGTATAAAGAGATTTATTATTATTTATTTATCTATATATCTATCTATCCATAAATTTTATTTAAATCCAAGCTATTTAACATATAGTGTAATAATGGTTTCAGGAGTAGACTTTAGTGATTCATCACTTACATATAACACCCAATGCTCATCCCAACAAGCGCCCTCCTTAATGCCTGTGTAGCCCATCTCCCTACCCAACACTCCTCCAGCAACCCTCAGTTTGTTCTCTGTATTTAAGAGTCTCTTAAGATGTGTTTCCCTCTCTTGTTTTTATCTTATTTTTCCTTCCCTTTCCCTATGTTAATCTATTTTGTTTCTTAAATTCTACATGAGTGAAATCATAAGGTACTTGTCTTTCTCTGACTTATTTCACTTAGCATAATACACTCTAGTTCCTTCCACATTGTTGCAAATGAGAAGATTTTATTCTTTTTGATGGCCGAGTAATACTCTTTTCTAGATGATGAAATTTTAATTTACTTTTCTACCTAGGTGAATGCTTTGTCTTGAACTTGTTTGGAATTTAATATACCCACACCTCCATAAAATTGAAACTCTGTACACTTACAACAGATGATCCAACTGTTGGCAGGATGACATTGATAATATGTTTTCATTTTTTCTTTTTTTCAAATTAAACAATACTCCAGCTGCCCTTAGTTGTGCTAAGTATAGGATAGGGGGAAATTACAAACACTAAACCCTAAGGGATTCAGGAAAATTTGGAAAATTTTAATGTCTGCTTGAAGAAAAGGCTGATAATGAACTCTCTTAGCACTTAGTTGGTGGACCATTCATTTGGTATATTAGTATACAGAAGCCTAGAAATACTTGTATTGTTATATATATACTTACATGCACGAACTGCCTAGACAAATAGATTATAAGGTCCTCAAAGATAGAGAATATATTTCATTGTTTAAATACCCATATTTGTCAACATAGCTCATATTTAGAAGATAAGTAAATATATGTTCTATATAAGTTAATATATATATATATATATATATATATATATATATACACACACTATATATTTTATACATTATTTATAAGATACTTAGAAGATAAGTTAGATAGATAGATAGATTACAGACAGAGCTACTTTTAAAAGTATGCATCTTATAATTTATTTGTGAATGTGCTGAAATGGACATTCTGGAAAGTTCCCTAGTTCGAATATTGAAATATGCTGAAAGAGCTACCTCAAAGCAGTTGTAAGGAACTTCACAATGACCAGAAAAGAAGAGGAAGATGAAATCAGAACAGGAGTGAGATCTGAGGCAGGAAGGGCACTGGGGGTGGAGTGGGAATTCTGTGCATTGAAGTAAAAACTTTATACAATGTTAGCATTTAAGGAAAGCATGTTTTGGAAAGTGGGAAATGAGACTTAGGCATGAAGCAAGAATCCATGAAGGATGTATACCCTCAATAAAGATGGAAGAAGGAGGTAACAAGTAAATTGATCTGTATCAAACTGGAGAAATCTTTCTCTCTCTCTCACTAAAACAAAACAAAACAAAAAACAAAATACTGGAGAAAATTAAATGAGTCTCTTATAAAACTTTGAATTTAAAAGTCTCTCTACTATAGACTTAGGACTCAAATCTATATTACCTATGCAGAGAGTTTTATCCAAGATAAACCCTTCAGTGATGTCCTGGGGAACTAACAAATTCTGCTTTTATTTTTGTAAATATATTAAGAAATATTTTTAAGCTTAAAATCAAAATACCAAGACTTTGTATTCTCATTTTATTTTATACTTTTTAAAACAGCTAAACTTCAAATGTATAGGCAAGTCAAAAATAAAAATATAGAAGTTATAAAAAAAATAACACAGGCATGTTAAACAACAACAACAAAAAATTAGTGTTGATATAGTGATAATAGATAAACAGACTTTTTGACAATAAAGATCTAATAAGGATAAAAATGATCAATACATAATGATAAAAAACCAAATCACTAAGAAAACACAAGCCTGCTAAACTGTTACATATCAAATTATGTAACTTCAAAACCTATAAAGCAAAAATATATGTAATTGTAAGGAGAAATTTGAAGTAAAAAAATCATCACATCCACCATCACAACAGGAAAGAGTTTTCCCAAAAAGAAAATTAGAATGATTGAATAGACCGAAAGATATAAGGAAATAAGGATATAAGAAATAAGGATAAATAGAAGTTTTGAGGACCAGAATGACAAACTTCATATTTTAGTTATTCTAGAATACGATACTCCCAAATAGACTTATGGTTTTTCTTTTAACTTTTATCACAATATGTTTTTAAAAATAGAGGACATGCAGGGGCACCTGGGTAGTTCAGTCGGTTAAGCGTCTGACTTCGGCTCAGGTCATGATCTCACGGTTCATGAGTTCGAGCCCCACATCAGGCTCTGTGCTGACAGCTCAGAGCCTGGAGCCTGCTTCGGATTCTGCGTCTCCCTCTCTCTCTGCCCCTCCCCCACTCATGCTCTGTCTCCCTCTGTCTCAAAAATAAAAAAAAATAAACATTAAAAAAAATTTTAAAGAAAATTATACTATGTCTATTATACTAGACATTCCCTTAGTGAGCTAAGGCAAGAAAAATTAAATATATGAAGATTGGAAAGATAGAGAGTCCAACATTATTATCTGTAGACACAATGATTATCTTCCCTAGAAATACACATTCATTAGATAATGTAGCAGTATTATGGAGGATATAACTAGAAAATAAAATTTGGGTGCCTGGATGGCTCAGTCAATTGGGTGACCAACTCTTGATTTTGGCTTAGTTCTTGATCTCACAGTTGATGCATTTGAGCCCCACATCAGGCTCTGCACTGACAGTGTGGAGCCTGCTTGGGATTCTATCTCTCCCTGTCTCCCTGTCCCTCCCTTCATGCTTGTCCTCTCTCTCTCTCTCTCTCTCTCTCTCTCTCTCTCTCTTTCTCAAAATAAATAAATAAACATAAAAAAGAAAATTATATTTTTCAATAATTGAAAGTATGCTATTAAAACCAAAATTAAACTAATCACAAAATTATCTAACACAAATGTCAATACTCTTATGCAGAAAATAAACACTACAAAAGGGGATGGAGATAAAAGGACACTTACAGCACATACATGAACAGGATGCTTGTATGTTGGAAATGTCAATTCTTGGGGCACCTGAGTGGCTCAGTCAGTTAAGTGTCTGACTTCAGCTCAGGTCATGATCTCAAGGTTCGGGAGTTTGAGCCCTGCATCGGGCTCTGTGCTGACAGCTCAGAGCCTGGAGCCTGCTTTGGATTCTGTGTCTCCCTCTCTCTCTGCCCTTCCCCACCGCTCACGCTCTCTCTCTCTCTCTCGTCTCCTTCAAAAATAAATAAATGTTAAAAAAAAATTTTTAGAAATGTCAATTCTTCCTAATTCTCTATAATTCATTGTTATTGCAACCAAAGGAAACTGAAAAACTAGTTCCAAATGACAAAGGTTAATAATGTGATTTTGAATAAAAAAGGAGTGTGTGTCCTATTTTAGCAGACATCAAGATTTATTACTGAATGACAGAAATTAAAATAGTATGGTAGAGGGAAATGATAGATACAAATCAGTATAACAAAATCAAGTCCAGACATTATTTTGCACATCTGGAAACAATGCATAAATCAGCTGACAATGTAGAGAATTAGAGAAAGACTGTTCAACTAGCAGTCCCAGCATAATTGGGGTCCATACAAAGAAGTACTAAATTAAGACACACTCACCATGCAATAAAAAGAAAATGCAAGTGAATTAAATCATAAGTGTAAATGTAAAATCATAAATGTAAAAATCATAAATGTAAAAATGAACTTCAAATCATAAAAGAATATCTTTATATATTTGAGGCAAGGAAAGCTTTCTCAAGAAAATAAAAAGAGCCAAGAACACTTGCAACTTTAATGGAAAAAAAAATTAATCAAAAGATAACAGAAGAAATGAAAAGATAACTCTTAATGGGGAGAAATTATTTATCACAGATATAAGAAAGACACCAATCCAGAATATATTGAGAATCTAAAAATCAATAAGAATCACACACACACACACACACACACGCACGCACACACACACACACACACACACACACACATCAATAAAACACAAGCAATTCATAGAAGATATATGTGGCCAAAAATATTTGTCAAGATTTAGAACTTAAGTAGTAATTTTGGAAATACAAAATAATCAAATTGTTCGTGAAAATAAAATGAGTGTTAATGGAATATAATTTCATTATAAATGGGTTCACAGGTTTAAAACACGTATCTATTCTAAGTGTAAGGGAATATATAAAGCAACACGCCCTTTTATATACTGCTAAAGTGAAAGTTGATACTTTTTTTTCAGGAACAAATTGGCAATATCTAGTAACACTGAAGATATATGTATATACCCTATGACCACCAATTCTGTTCCAAGGTATAAAACCTAAAACCTTCATACACATGTTTAAAAATCAAACCAAACCAAACCAAAACAAAACAAAAAAACTAACCCTCCCCCACTCCAAACCTAAAATCTTTGCATGAGGAACATCAAAAAAAATTGCTGTTTATTCTTGTAATGAAATGCTCTAGCATGATTTTATTTTTGCAACATTTTATGTCTTAATCTGAATGATAATTTTAGGCAATAACTGTATTATTTTCATACCTTTTCATGTTTTAAATGCTGTATTATATTATCCTGGGAAAACAGGTAAAAACTAGCACCATTAATGGAAAACTAGGGCTTGTGATGTTACCCTTGAGATGGAATGTCCTTCAGCTTAAGGTCACTGCTGCTTTCAGAGTGGCTGTTCTAAACAACTCTATGTTCTCTGGATCCCACAATTTACAGGAAGTGTCCCACATTAGAGGTAAAATCCTCATTTGGTCATGTTTATTTTCCTTTGGAAATATTGCTGGAATCTGTCCACCTCTCTTTATCTCCGTAAATCATTGCAGCCATCACATTTCACCTGACAACTGCAGAAGTTTCTTAAGTAGTTTCTATGCACCTATTTATGATCCCTTCAAATCTGTTCCTTACATTGTACTGTAGCCGAAGAAGTATTTTAGTTTAAGAGCGCATATTTTGACTCTTATAGAATGTTCTTTTGCTGTAAAGATAGGTTAAAATATGAAATTTGATCTCAAAATTTTGCATGAACTTGTTTTTTTCTAACTCTATTGCTCACTGTACTCCTACTGCCACCAGTCTTTTAATTTTTAGGATCAGCCATATTCCCTCCTACATGAGAGTCTTTGCAAGTGCTGTTCCCTCTAAGAATACTTTCACCCTCTCTTGGTGTAGTAAACTTCTTTCTGAAGTTTGCTTTTTTGTTTGTTTGTTTGTTTGTTTGTTTGTTTATTTATTTATTTATTTATTTATTTAGAGAGGGAGAGAGAGAGCAGGGGAGGGGCAGAGGGGAAGACAGAGAATCAGTCCCAAGCAGGCTCTGGGCTGACAGCAGGACTCAAACACACAAACCGTGAGATCATGACCCGAGCTGAAACCAAGAGTCAGACACTTAAACTACTGAGCCACCCAGGGGCCCCTTTCTTCATAAACTTCTATTACTTCTTTTCTGAGTTCAAATTCACTGCCTTGGGAAGCCTTTTTTAAATCTCCAGAGTATATCTGGTTCCCCTATAATATGTTTTCATGGTTCCTTATCACGTTTCTTCATAGCACTAATTTGAGATTGTAATAATGATTCAAATGAATAATTGATCATTTGATTAATCTCTCTCCTCCCCACCATGTTGAGGTCCCACATGAATAACAAGTATGTCTGCCCTGCCCCTCTTGGTGCTCCCATTACCTAGTACAGTATTGACACAGAATGGGTGCTCAATGCATATTTTCTGCATAAGGGATAAAACTGTATTCACAAGAATTCTATTGAGAGGAAGCCTAACTTTTTAAAGAAAAAAAATACAAATCTTATAAGTGTCTATTTGTGGAAGTGAATATTCTACAGGTTCCTGAATATAGATAGAGGGTATTTCTTTGGAGGAGGAAAAGATGGAGGACTATGAGAGGGAGAAGAAAGAGGTGAGGGGAGAGAGAGGAAGAGGGCAAAGATGAGGTGCAGGAAGAGAAAGAAGAATCTAAAGTGATAGGAAGTGATAGGCAGATTAGTGGGGAAAAGTAAAGAGGTGAAATGCATGTGCTGTCATTCAATTACTCATCTATCCACTTACTCAGCTGGCTACTCATGCAGTTACCATTTGTTGCACATTTACCATGTGCTAGGTACAGGACAATAGCAACAAACAAAACAGAACAGGAATGTCCTCATAGCTTATAACATAGTGATGTGAATATTACAAAATAATTGAGTGAACAATACCAATTTAGACAGTGCTGTGCACTATAGAATAAAACAGAATGTACTGTGATAAGGCTACATACATTGTGGGGGAGGGATGTGTGATGCCCTCACCTCTCAATATTAAGTAAGAGTCTTCAAAAAATCAAAAGTAGGGGCACCTGGGTGGCTCAGTCAGTTGAGCTTCCAACTCTTGATTTTGGTTCAGGTCATGATCTCATGATCTGTGAGATGGAACCCCGCATGGTGCTCGGTGCTGACAGCACAGAGCCTGCTTTGAATTCTCTCTCTCCCCTGCTCCCCCTCCCCCACATGCTCTCTTTCTGTCTCAAAATAAATCAATAAACATTAAAAACAATTTAAAAATAAAATCAGTAATAAAAGCATGAAAACAGAATTCTGCACCTAAGGTTATTGTCAGTTGAACTGAGACAGCACAAAAGAAAGATGGATAAGATAAAGAGAAGAAAGCCAATCTTGGGAATGGATAGAAACAATGGACAAACTTTTGGATTGTTATAGGGTTAGAAAATGGAATTTAAACCAAGTTCACTCTCATATTTAAGAGGGAGGAGGAAGCCATAGCTAATATCAAATCTACATTTGAATGAATAAATGTTATCTAAATTATCTAAAAGAACTTAACCAAATCAAAACATTGCAGCTCCTAACTCAAGTCCATGACAAGACGTGGGCATCTATAGTAAGGAGGTTACAATCTTATACCTTCTTTCATTAAACAATAAGAAAGGAATTTAACAGCTGGATTTTGAGGATATCAGAGTTAAAGTGGGACAAATTTAATGTAAAAGAAGTGCACTTGGGGGAACATTCTATTATTTAGCTCCTGTCTTGGCTTCTCAATTTCATTAGTGGAAGGACAAAAGAGATTCCGTAGAAACTATAGAAGTGTATAATTTGCTGGGGAAAAGGAGTGGCATCTATTGAGGGCTCACTAAAACAATAAAGAAAGAAGTTAAGTAAAAAAAATAAAATGACTACATCATCTCTTTAGTTTTCTCTGAAATCAATAAAGAAAACAAGCACCAAATGTGATAAATAGCTTCTACTTGCCATTCCAATTCCATTTTCTATCCTTTGCTACTTTGCTTTTTGTCCATTCTAGTTGACCTGCATGAATTATATCTACACAGTTCATTTGCCACTGGGACTTCAAAAGGGTTTGGGTACTGAAGATCCTGCCAAAACATGAGAGAGAATGCAGAAAGTTTAGATATTTGTTCCCCTGGTTCTTGTTGCAACATAACTCAGGTTGGGAAGACCACATAATTTTTCTTCCAAATTGGGACATATTTGAGAGTGAAAGAGACACTACCAAAGATTATACTTGTACAAGAGTTTGTATAAGCCTCAGCTGGCCCGGACAAACCTGTACTTCTGTTCAGCTTACTCTGAGTTAAATTCCTCAGTTAAAAGTCACTATGCCTCTCAAGGCATGTTGTTTGACATGATTCTCTCCATTTCTGAGCACCAGGTACCTCTGTTTACTCTAGTCCACTATCTTTCAAATATTGGCATGCATCAGAATCACCTGTTAAAACACAGGTTGCTGGGCTCCAACCTCAGAGTTTCTGATTCAGGGGTGGAGCCTGAAATTTTGCATGTCTATGAAGTTCCCAGGTGATGCTAATTCTGCTGTTCCAAAGTTCACGCTTTGAGAACCACTGCCCTCAACCTTCTGGGCACAAGCTTGATAACAGCTTTGCTGCTGTTAACCATGAGTCTGCACTATCCCAACAGGTCCTCTTAAACTTGTCCACACCTTTGCACATACACTCTCTGCAATTCATTCTTGAATTGTTCAGGGTATTATGCAAAGATAAAAATCAGAGATTATAAATTATAACCTCATTATAAATCCTTAAAGTTATCTTTAGATAAAATAGATACAAGGCTGACCCTTGCCTCATGGTGAGAAGAGTGATTGGTTTTGTAGGGCATTAGAAGATTCATATGCTTCCAATATGTCCTTACCACATTTATGCTTTGGAATAGACACTGCTGAAGAAGCCATGTCCTCTGGTCTTTCTGGAGTGTGTTTATCACTTCAAGATAAGCTGTGGAAATAGATCTATATTGAGAAAATGACCCACAGCCTTTGGATGTTTATTCAACAAAATGCATTCTCACAAAATGCTATAAATATAAGGGAGCATATGGTATTTTCAAAATGGATCTGGTGATTTCAGCCCTCTTACTTGTCACAAGAACACCTTAAGAAACATTTTATTGATGTCTACTCAATGAGTAATTAAAATTTGAAAATACCTGCCGTTGAACCAGCAGCTCTCTTATCCACTCAGAGAAGGGACTGCAAGTTTGTGCCCAAGTATAGTGAGAGTGAAAGGAATTTAAATTGAAAGGGAACACACTAATTTGTGCTTTCAAAGTGGCCCTGCTTGCCACTTCACAAATGTAATTTTCACATCAGTCATAGCCAGCAAGTCTAAAATGACTCTGAGGTTACAGGTTGGTTGGTGTGGTAGAGCAGATTTAAAGAAGAGTCTATTTATTCTCGTACAGAAAAAAAATCTCAAATTCAATACTCAAATCTAATAGTTTCAAATGAACTAAAATAAATGTCTGTATGTTGTATCTCGGATTTTTTTTAACATTGTGTTTCCATCTCTGAATGATGGCAACAACTTCACCTGCCATATACTGACTAGATATTTTGCTAGCACCAACATTTTCTTGGTTTTCCAAAAAACACTGTGTAATTTGCTTGCATGTACATGGTCTTCTCAATTACCTTCTGCCTGTAATTATTTCTAATACTCTCATGCATCCTAAGTGTAGATAGCTGGGGGTAAAAGGCAGAGATAGGATTTAATTCTGGGCATGTGCTACTCTAAAACCAGTGCTAACCTGATTAACCATCAAACAGCTCCTTGTTTTTAGCCCCATAAGTCCTTCCAGACTTTTCTTTCCTGTTTACACAGAATATCCATTCATTCATTCACTTACTGAAAGAACATTTGCTAAAATCACTCTCATGCCAGACAGCATGTTGTAGTCACAATATCCAGTACTGTGAGCAAACAGACAGGTACTAAGCAGCTTTGAGGCAATAAGCTTCTTGAGAGCAGAGACTGTTTCCTTCATGGCAACATTCTCAGGGTGAGCAGGATACTTAGGAAATTGTGCTCTAATCTCCCTGAGAGCAGAAGCAGAAGAGTCATTGGTGGTGCTTTTTAGTGGTCATGGGCCTGGGAGAAGCCCTCACAGAGAATGTGCCATTTAAGTTAGAAATATGATTAAGGAAGGATAATGTAAGGCTAAAGGCAAAAAAGAACTGATCACCAACAGTGTATCCTCATTGGTACATTTGTTTCACATAGGTGTATAGTTATGAATTCTGAAACTACTTTATATGCATTCTAAGGGTAGGTAGACAGATTAAAATTAAAATAAAATAAAATAAAATAAAATAAATTTATAAAGAATGAGATATGGTTTTTTAATGCTGGAGAAACAAGTTATAATTAAGGAAAGGCTGGAAGCCAGAATAATGCCTGTGATGTTAGACAACAGTCAAAAGTTATCAATAGGCTCATTAAAATCACTCATACACACTCAGATATAGAACCAAATGCAGATTTGTATAGGCATTATTTGTGTGTGTATGTGTGAGTGTGTGTGTATATGTGTGTCTCCTAATACAGAAGCATTAATACAGCAATGAGCACACCTGCACATCTTTTTTCTAATACCATTCTTTAGTACAAGTGGCAAATACACTCCTTACACAACATAGCTCCATAGTGAACAGGCTGATTGCAGGGCTCTGCAAGGGAAATAAAGCCAAGTCTGGGGCATCTTACAATGCCAGCATGTAAGGAAATACTAAAAAAATAATAATAAAAACAAATATCCATGAGTTTGTACTTATACAAAGAAAATATTAAGCAAATGAGGGGATGCAGAGTTGTGACAAGTCTTCCTTGCAAAATAATCCGAATTAATAAGTATATAAATAATAAGCAAAACAATAAGTCATCATTTACTGATTTCCTGGGCAAGATTCATTGGTCAATGCTGAAATGAGTAAGTGAAAATTTAAGCAGAAACATAATATTTGCAAAATCTCAAAGCATGTTTCCTCCAATATTTAGTGATTGCAAAGGTAAAAACTGGGCTAAATGGGTAAGAGGAACTAAGCAATCTACTGAAATCATTGTTGCACTATATGCTAACTAATTTGGATGTAAATCTAAAAAAAAAAAAAAAAGGAAATTTACAATGCAGACACCTGTCAGACATTAGCTCAGTCAAGTGCCTGAGGATAACATCACCAGTAAAACATATCAACATCATGTACCCTGTGCAATGATGCACTGAGGACACACTGACTGTTGTATTCTTCCCATGAATATGCAGTCTCATTCTAATGAGACACCATAGACAACCTCAAGCTGAAAAGCATTCTACATACTAACTGACCCTTCAAAAGTGACATGGAAAATTTAAAGTGAAAGCTTGAAAAAATGTCATGAAAGACAAGGCTGAAGAACTCTGACAGATCAGGGGAAATGACAGTACATGACAATTAAATCCACATGAGATCCTGAGTCAGACTGAAACAGCAAAAAAAAAAAAAAAAAAAAAAAAAAAGCATTACTGGGAAAAAATGATTGTATTAGTTAATATATTTTGCTGAGGTTAATAAGGTAAATACATATTCTCTGGTAATGGAAGTTACTAAATATAGCAAATTGGAAGATGGTGTATGGAAACTCTTTGAACTATATTTATAATTTATTTGTAAGTTTCAAATTAACCTAGAAAAAATCAAAAGCTTAAGAAAATCCATGTTTTCTTTCCCAAGTTTGGAGGAAGGCTCCTTCCAGAGTCTTATTGCCCTGCCTCATAGTAAGGGGTATAGGCAAGAACTGTAGGGCACAGAGAATCTAGCATCATTACCTCCCTCTTTAAAGGATGTGAAGGGGGCATGAGTAAGCCTCCTCATGGAAAGATGATAATTTACAGGGAAATGGGAGTATACTGAGTGCTTGAAGATGGCTGAAACCTGGCTTAGCCACTCCATGAAGGAAATGAAATCATAAAACAATGTTTATGAAGTCCTCGTGATAACACAGAAAAACACCCAGTCTAATGTTACAAGAAAACAAAAATAAAGTATACATTATACCATAATAACTGTGTAAAAAAACAAATCTCAGAAGGGAGAAAAAGGATGAAATCAACAGCCATTGTTAGCATTTCAGTATATGTCTAAGTAGTGAAAATGGAAGATTTATTTATTTTTTTTTGCTTCAACTATTCTGCATTTTATTTATTTATGCCTTTACCTTGTTCCAGGAAATGATTTAAGGTAGCTTGGTCTGAATTTTACCTTAATAAACATTGTTTTTAAAACTTCAAAGAAAAGATTAAGGGTTTTTTTTTGTTGTTTTTGTTTTTTTTTTTTTGTTTTTTTTTTTTTTTGCTTTGCTTTGTTTTGTTTTGTTTTTGAGGCATAGGAAGAAGGCATTTCAGGCAAATGGAAATGTATCAAGAAGAACCTGGAAACACACACTGGATATTTGAAAAATAGTGAACAGGTCCAGTATGATTAGAGCATAGAGTGAATGAGATTAGAAACTGCAGCAGAACTTTCATGGACATGTTGAGGAGTTTCTGAACAGGTATTGGCATAGATTTCACAATGGAGAAGTGGTCGAGTTTATATATTAGGAAATATAGCTGAGGAGGGAGATGGATGGAGTAGGAGATATGGCCCATAGGCTGAGATTAATCAGGAGCCTGGTAGCATTAGACTGTCTTCTGGGACCCAGGATTCCTACATGGGTTTGCCTCTGAACCATAACTCATAAGTCTGAAGTAAATTTCCTTCTAGTCAAACCTACTCAGATGTCATGCTGGGAAATATGTAATGAACAAATTCACATAACAGTGTTAGTGAATTCACTATGGTGAAATTGCAGTTATCACTTCCAAGGAGGGTCTTTTAGGCCAACTTGAGCACCAGAATAGCTTTACAAAATCTATTTATAAAAAAATGTGTATATAAGTTGTTATTGAAATCAAGACACTGGAAAACATTACCACTATTCTTAGTGGGATGATGCAATATAATAATTATTTTTTTTAATTGGAATAGATGTAGACTAAAGGTTATACATTGTGTATTAGCCACCATATTTCCTATTACCTCTAGCACATTAATAGCTTCTATTCCCCCCCAAAAATACTAGTAAGTGCTTTTGAAAATAGGTTCTTATTTAAAGTATTGTAGGCTGCTTTAATTAAACCAAAGTGTTATTAATGTGAATAAATATGACTGATGACAGGAAGAAACTATGAATGGTAAAAGGAATTAAGAAGTAAAATGATCATAGCTCTATATTTTTAACATTAAAAATACATTGATAAATGGAGGTCAATATCTTGTGTTTAATGTATATGATATAGCTTATTTGTATAAATTAGAAGCCATCAGTCTCTATATCTGCTGGTAGTAAAATACAGTTCACTTCTCTGAAGGACAAGTCAACATGCTGCTTATATACACAAGGAAAGATGATTTTCTTCTCTGGTGCTAAAACATGCTGTTACTATAAAGACAGTCATAGGCACCTGTGTGGCTCAGTTGGATGAGCGGCGGACTTCTGCTCACGTCATGATCTTAGGGTTCTTGAGTTCAAGCCCCACGTCGTCGGGCTCTGTGCTAACAGTTCAGACCCTGGAGCCTGCTTTGGATTCTGTGTCTCCTTCTCTCTCTGTCCCTTCCCCACTTGCGCGCGCTCTCTCTCTCTCTCTCTCTCTCCCTCTCAAAAATAAAATAAACGTTAAAAATTATAGGAAAAAACAGACAGTCAAAATCCTAGAGTAAGAGATAAAGTTCAAATTGACTGTTAGTCGTAAGAAAGGAGTAAGGTTTGTTGAAAGGAAGAACCATGATCTAACTTTGCTTTTCACTAGGCTTACTCTGGCTTTGGTTCCAAGAATGATCAGCATTGGTCTGGGAGTCAGAGAGAGTCAAGGGGAAAAGTTAAGAACTTTGTTAAGTAAACAAATTAGTGGCATTTAACATTTAAGGTTTGTGAAATATAAAAGAAAATAAATAGTAAATTGTTACTGAATGTATCTGTTTAAATTAAGAGAATGTTCTTTCTTGGAAGAATATTCTACAGTAGAGGAGGCACTGCATACAGGCTATTTTCTTAGGGGTCAAATTTAATAAAATTTTATTCTAAAAGAGTGGATAAGATTAAAAAAAAGAGCAAGCTCACTACTAACAGGAAATGGTGGACACTAAAACTTGACTCCCTCTGCTTCAAGATTCTACCTGGTTTGGTCTAAGATGATGTGTCATTTGGACAATGAATGAAGATAGACAAGTTTCATGTATGCAATGATCAAACTATCAAGAATGTTAAAAGAGAATGTTAAAAACAGTTGTCTTTTATGATCTCCATTATATGCATTTAAGATATTTTTCATTTTGATTAGTTCCTTGTTTTTTGTTAATTCTTTGTTATTCCTTCCTTGTCTCTTACTTATTTGTTACTTGTTAAGTTTTACCCTAAATTTCATTACCAATTTTTTCTTCATAAAATTCTCTACTTATTTGACTTATGGAATCTACTTTTCTTCTTGTTTTCATAAACTTTTCAGTCTCTTTCAGGAGCTTCTCTGTCTCTACTTGCACCCAAATGCTCTTCAGTTGAGAGACATTATTTATGATCTTCTCTTCCTTAATGACAATTTTCAAGTCTCTATTATACACCAACTTTTTTGCCAATACGTAATATATGTATTAGGTTCTCCATAAATATTTGTTAAGTAGACAAATAAGTGAATATAACAGATTCCCAAAGGTGATAGCTTATGTAGGTGGGATAAGCTCAGACAGAATTTCTGGAAATGCCTTTTTAAAACTATAATAAAGATTTGAAGAAATTGCACTCTGCCATCGCCCCCACTCTTCTGGCTCACTTGGAATGGGCAGTGGGGCTTGTATACACTCTTGTGAGAGTGACTGGTCTACTATCTTTGACTTGGCCATCTCATTTAAACTCAGGGCTTTAATTGCCACCCATATGCCAAAAATATTAAATCTCCATCTCTAACCCTGATCTTCCCTGCCCTTCACAGTATCTCATCTGTTAATTTATCAGTCTTCTGAACATCCTTAACTGAATTACAGTAGGCAGTGTCTAAAATGATGCTTATTTCCTGATCTATTCATTCTTGTGTGGTTCCCTTCAACACTATATTCAGGATTGGTCTCTGTGATCAATAGCTTATAGCAGAAGTGATGGCATGTCATTTCTGAGAGTAAGATTATAAAAACTCTTGTGGGTTCTGGGTCACCTGGGTGGCTCGGTCTGTTGGGCATCCGACTTCAGCTCAGGTCATGATCTCACAGTCCGTGGGTTCAAGGCCCGCGTCGGGCTCTGTGCTGACAGCTTAGAGCCTGCAGCCTGCTTCTGATTATGTGTCTCCCTCTCTCTGGCCCTCCTCTGCTCATGCTCTGTCTCACTCTCTCACTCAAAAATAAACAAACATTTAAAAAAATTTTTAAAAATCTTGTAGGTTCTCTCTTATCTCTCCTCTTCCTCTTACTCTGATCATTTTCCCTGAAGAAAAGCATGTTAGGAGCAGTCTTATAGAGAGGTCTTCATGATGAGAACTGAAGCTATCTGTTAATAGCCTCATGAAGGAGCTTGGAACTCAAGCACAGACCTGCCCCACAGCTTTACTGCAAACTCCTGACAGACTGAGCCAGAATCACTCTCCTAAGCCATTTCCAGATTCCTGAACCTCACAAAATGTGTGAATAATAAATATTTGTTGTTTGTTGTTGCTAAAATTTTGGATCATGTTATGTAACAATAGATATTAATATGGCATTTAACACTCAAAGTGGCTTGAGCTGAAATTATATTGTTGAACCCTAAGTTTGCTTTTCTTCCTGTATTCTTTACACTGATCAATGATGCTACCATTAGCATAGGGGCTCATAACCACCCTAAGTTTTTTTCTCCCTCAAGTCATCATACTTAATTAGGCTCCGAGTATACTAAATTTATCCTTCTTATTTTTTCTTAAATCTCTTTCAAGTATACTAAATTTATCCTCCTTATTTTTTCTCAATCTCTTATCCTTTTTGCTATTGCCTTAAGGCGCAGACTGAACCATGTGAGATAACAGTTGGATTCTCATCACATTAATAATTCAGAACCCACTATGCTATGTTAGACACCTGCATGAGATTCTACCTCACAGTTCTTCATTTTTCCCTTTATTAAAAATAATTACCTTTCTGAATTTAATATATACTTTGCATCGTATTTCCATAGTGTGCCAGGGTAAGAAGTCCTGAAAAACAGAAAAATTAGAGTAACCTTGTTATTAATTATAACTTAGTCTTGTAAAACACTCCATAGCATGCAAAATATTTTGCATCTATGGTGAATATAAAACTCAGTAAAACCTCATGTTTTAATCAGGTTTTATTAAACACATTTTATAATTCAAGATACTAAACTTATGAGAATTTATAGACAAGGTTACATAAAAATAACATTTTAGTGAAATTATGCTGAAATCCAATAATCATTCTATTTTTTTCTTCAAATGCATGCAATACAAGTCCTCAGAGGGCAGGAGATTTGTCTCTCTGATTCTACTACTGTTGCCTAGAACACATCCTGGTATGTAGAAGCAGTTAAATATGTATTGGATAAGTGACTGCTCAAAATAATTGTTCACACATAAATGAAAACTTAAGCTCAGACTATAGATCTACCTTAAGACTTCTTTCTCAGTCAACAACTCTGAACAAAAAGATCATCAAGAAAACTATTGATCCCAAAGAAAACAACTTGTAGTGTTCTCCATCCACCATGACACTTGCATAATCCAATGAGCCTTAGGTGAGAAAAGACTCCAGGAATCATTTAGCCAGGGCCACTTCATTAGACAGGTGCACAACTCACAGAAGCTAGACTAAAACACAAACTGGACCAGTTGAGAAACTTAATTCCAAACCGGGGTGCTCAAGGCCATAGGACAAGGGTAAACGCATCAGCTGGCCCCCAGTCATTTCTCTGTATTTTCCTTCATAAGTCAATCACTTGGACTATTTTCTGTTTCTCAAACACACATGAACAAACTTCAGTATTTGTATTTATAATTTCCACTCTTTTTGGAATGTTCTTTACCTCCCATTCTTTCTCTGCTTACCCCACCCAATCTTCCCTTTCTTCTATCTTTGTTAAAATCTTTGCCAGATTTTCTCAGTATAAAGAAGCCTGTTTCCCTCAGTGCCTCCACATCTCTCCTATATTACAGAACTTATTGGATTATGCCTTATCTTATAATTATTTGCATCACTCATTCCCCTACTAGAAGATCATAACTTGAAGAGTCAGTATGCTATTTTTATGTTTTTTGTCTTTAAGTGGCTATCATGGTATTTGACATATGATATAAGTTCACTAATCTCAATAATTGCTGGACTGAATGGAGCTGAATGCTGAGAAACTTCCCAGTTCAGGGAAGTCCTTGTTAAAAAAAAAAAAAAAAAAAAAAAAAAAAAAGCACAATCCGCCCCCCACCCCCCACCCCCTGCCGCAACAGAACCAACCTGCTTCTGAGAAATCCTTACTAAAGCAACTTGGTTGGGCAAGAATTCTGACCTTTGCCTTTAACCTCCATCACATCCATCCAATCATGGGCGGACTGCAATGATAGCGAACAAAAAGAGGAATCAGTGGCTACAATTAACAAACTATCTTCCCTTTCTTTGTTGAGTGCTAAAAGTGACTCAGATTGGGCAGTTTAGAAAACATCTGACCAGAAACCAAGGGGTGGGATGATCGAAGGGAAAGGGAGAGTCATATTTAGTGGGGATGGAGTTTAGCACAAATACCTGGTGAGAGCTCCAGGAACGCCTGAAGCACTGAAGTGAAACCTCTGGACCTGCTTTGATTTCTTAGAGAAAAAGAACTAACAACAAACAAGGTAAGTTATGCCTGCAGCAGAGGTTGTGAGTTGTATGTTAACTTCAGATTAATAGCAGGGAAATGGTCTGGATCACAGAAAAACTGTGAATCAAACACACAGGCTCTTGTGCCCACACATTTGGATATCAGGCATCTCAACCTGAGGCTACAACTCCATTTTTCTTCAACAATTATTACTTTAAGTCAAGGGCGGATGTGGGACACTTTCCTCTTTGACAAAATCTACATTTAGTTACAATATCTTGTATTTTCATTTTCTGAGATTGTTTATAGAGGTTTTCCTGCTTCCTTTGACTCATGACTTAAAGGTTAGGACTGTCTTAAACAATCCATGAACCTGGCACACAGTCCCTAGGCAGCCGGCCAGGAAAAATTTGATCGACACAGGCTTGGACAAGCTCTGCTTCAAAATGGCTATTTTCATACCTACAGATTCAGCAGCAAATTTCCTTTAGAATGCTTTCTCCTGCATCCCATTGCCTCAAGTGTTTATGTAAAACCTCCAAATCCCTCTTCCTCTATCTTCTTAGACCCTTTGTGCCCTCCTATGGAGTCAGGAGGGATTTGGTATTTTAGATGATTTCCTGTTTATAAAACTGCTTCACTGTGGAACTGGATATTGGTTTGCCATACACTCCAAATTACCTTCTGTTTTCATACCTAATCCATGTTTCATTCTGAGAACACCATCCCTAATGTCAGTATCTTATCCTGAATTCCCTAATTTATATAAAAGAGAGGATGGTAAGCATTGTAGCTTGTTACATTCAACCTGGTGTTTCCTTGATGCTTCTGGAATAAGTTTAAGTGCATGGACTCTTTAGAAGGCTTAATTCCTTCCTTATTATTCTTTCCCTGAGAATTTAATATACGGCTGATTTTCTTCAAAAAGTGATGTCCAAACTCAGAGGCCAAGTGTCTCCCCTGTTGTAGTAGCTACTTAATTCCTTCTCCTGGATTGCAGTAGAGAAGCTCCCATAGACCCCTGCCACGAATAAGTGCTGTGATGTTCAAATATGCCCAAGTGGTTAACAGATAGCTTAAGAAGTCATCTCTCTGAGGCTGTGCTTTAATGTACATATATGAGAAGCTTTTACATGTGCCCGCTTTCTCCATACGCAGAAGGCTGCATATGTTAATATGTGTAATACATGTATAATATCATGGGCCTTGGAATCGGATTCCCTGGTCCATTGCCCAGCACTGTCACTGTCCAGCCTTGTGACCTTAGGGGAAGAAGTTAACTACTCTGTGTCATTCCTATGTCTTCTAATGTGTGGTGGGAGGTGCAAAAATTCACACATCAGTCTGGGTCCTTCTAGGTGAGTGAAAAGATAATGAGATGAACTATAAGGCAGAGAATCTCAGGCACAAGTATGGAAGAAAAGCTCTAGTCAGGGGCTCACCTTTTCACTATCAGGAAATAGCAAATTATAAGGAGGTAAGTAGGTTGTAATCTACCTGAACCTTCTGAAAATCTGAACGCTTTCTTGACATAGACTTGTGTGCTTGGAAGGGAGGGAGTAGACAGGCCATCCTGAGCAGCTGACATCACCTCCTCATCTTAGTAAGGCTTTGGGAGACTATAATTCCACCCCAATCCAAAGGACTGCCCTGGCTAATGATTTCTGTGTGAAAGAACAGCCTGTACTGACTCTTCTACAGCAACTCCAGGAGGTGGTAAAAGCTGAACTTAAAAACTCTCCTCCCAAAAGGATGGAGAGTTTCTATTGTTTCCCCTAGATCTCAGCTGCAGACATCCTTCCCTATTTCACTTCAAGAACACATACTAAGTCAAGATACCCATCTGCCTTTTTTTTCTGTATAGTTTCTAAAGTTCATGCTTCTCTTTTTCCTCTCTAGTTTCAGTGGAGTTGATTGCAGGAGGAGGACTCAGCAATCTGTATTATTTATTCACCCTGACAAGACATTACAACTTGTTCTAATTCCTGCATATGTTACCCTATCTTATCTGACTCTTTCTTTCCTTTTGCTTGACAAATTGCTGTTCATCTACAAATGATATCTCAGGTCATTTGTGACCTACTCTTTGAGAGCTTTCTATTCTATAGTTAGACTGTATTTGTACTTTTCTTGTGCTACTGTGGTCCTTAGAACAAGACTCCATCATTGTTCTTTTGCATTCTGTTTCCACCCTGTCTTTACATGTGTGTCTGTAGGTCAGGGAACAGTCATTTTTCTTTATATCCCAAACTTTAAGTACAGAGCCTAGCTCGTTATATGTATTCAGTAAGTGTTGTTGGAGTGAACTTGAAAGAAATACACCAAAGTGATCTGTGTTGGTAAAACCTGGGATAGGACCCAGGTCTCCTGATCTGCTGTCCATCACCCTTCTCAGAATAATTTATAAAGTCTCTAAGATGTAATCTTGAAACAATATCAGTTCTCTAACAGAGGATAAAGTGGCAAGTGCCATAAGAGCACTTGAGTCTGAATGGGCAACCTGTGCCACACAGCGTAATTAGATCTTTAATATAAACAAGTGCCCTGAAGAACTTTAACAACTCATGTAATGAAATTACACGTGTAAATAAATTGCAACAGAAGTGATGAAGAAATTAAAGAATAGTAACCAGGATGATGAGGGCAGAGGTAAATGGCTTGAGATTACAAATTAAAAAACAGTGGAGAGTTAGATAGGATACAGGGTTTTAGAAAGCCCATTACTAGTACAGTGGCTTTAGGAAAAAAACGCAGGCACACTAAGTGTGAAGAAAATGTGTGAGAAGATGGAGAAGAGGTGAGTGCAAAGAAAAGAGACAGGTTGAAAAATATTCTTCAATGTGAGCTAAATCTGGTTTTAATACCTTCTATGTTAAGGTCAAGTTCAATATTAAGTATTTGGAAACCAGATTAAGCAGGAAAAATCCTGCAAGTACTTTTTTCAACTTTCTCAGACTCTGCTACAATGTAGACAGAGGTCTGTAAACTTGAGAAAAGAGGAAATAGATAATACTTCTCTCGGATTTTTATTTAGAACATTAAATGGCCTGCCCCCACTAGGCCTGTATTTTTCCCAGTTCACTGTTAGTCATTCAGTACTTGAACTTTATTCAGACTCAGTTTTATTAGTTCCTTGTAAGTCCACCTATCAAGTTGGTCAGAAAAGGATTAAAGATCAATCCTTACTTTGCAAATGAAAATGGTGAGCTGTGGAGAGTACAGGGTTTTGCATAATCTGGGACTGAGAAATAATTTCTATGTGACTTTGTCAACATTCTTTATGTATTCATCCATATAACACAACTATCTCTTGCCATATTTTGACATTGATAAAATGGAAGTTCAGTGGCCAAAAATCATAATCATTGAAAAGAATTAAGGTGTAGAAGTCATCTTAAGGAATGGTTACACTAAAGTCCTTAATTAAAAATGAGGAAACTGAGGCCACCAAAAGTTAAATGACTTATCCCCTGTATCCCCTGTTACTTCATGGTATAGTCAGGACTAGAATCAAGTCTGCTGATTTCCAGTACTGTTTTGTATCTTAGAAACAATATTACCTGTTATGTCCTGATTAAAGACAGTATAATTCACGTTCCAGTGAAACCTCATTACCCTCTATCACAAATGAGACAAATGACAAAGCTGATATTAATCCAGGCAGATTTGTGTGATATGCAAGGTGCCAAAGGATCTTTCCGCCACTGAAAGGAAACATAATAAACTATAAATTAAAATAAATAAGTAAATAACATAACATAAAAAATCACTTTATATACCCTTTGTATGGATTTTGGTGAAAGATTTTAAAGATCTTTAAAAATAACTACTTCGCATGAAAATAATTGTTTTGTTTTGTTTTGTTTTTAAGGAAAGGAACCCATTAATAACTTAGAACAAATTAATTTATTGTATCTCAGTCACTGAACCCAAAGAAGGTTAGAGAAATGATATTTAGCATTTGAAGGAAGAATGAAATCAGGAAATATGAGGCATTATTGAGGAATATGTATTTCACTGGTAGCAAGAGACTGTGATTGTTCCACTAGCTGTGGTAAACCGACCCAATATTCTGGTTTCTTCTCCGTTAAAAACATTATCTGAACACTAATATTTGGGTTTTTTTAGAAATCTTACCATACTTTGAATATCTTATATTTAAAACACTACTTAATGAATTTCTCATTATAGACTACACAGAGAAAGATCAAAACATTGGGAGATGCAGTAGCCAGCCTCTAAGATGGCTCCCAGGAATGACACCTCCTGCTACTCACACTCTTGTACAGTCCCTTCTCACCTTGTACCCTACCACACAGGGTTGATCTGTGTGACCAGCAGCATAGGGCAGAAGCGAGAGTGTCTCTTCTGAGATTGGGTTTAAAAGTCTATAGCTTTCATCTTAGACTTTCTCACCTCCTTTTCCACTTCTTCCCTCTTTCACCTGCTCTACATCATCTTCCCTCTCCTTCTCCTCCCTTACCTCCTCTTCTCCTCCTTCTTCTTCCTCTTCTCCTTTTTCTCCTCTCTCCTGACTTTCCTCCCCTTCCCTCTTCCTTCCAGCCTTTCTCTCTTTGACAAAGGCAGCTTCCATATCATAGGACACTCAGGCAGTTTCGTGAACTCTATGGAAAGGCCCATGTGGAGAGGAACTGAGACTTCTAGTCTACAGCAGGTGAGGAACTGGGGACTCTAACTGCCATGTGTGTGCACAATCTTAGACTCATGCTACCTGAGGAAGGGCTTTAGATAAATTACACCGCTCCAGCCAACAGCCTGATTGTAACCTCATGAGAAGCCTTGAGCCAGAGCCAGCTAGGACCTGGAATTCTGATGCTCGGAAACTGTTAAAAAGTTTTGTTGTTTGGGGGCACCCGGGTGGCTCAGTCGGTTAAGCGTCTGACTTTGGCTCAGATCACCATTTCACAGTTCATGAGTTCAAGCCCTGAGTCAGGCTCTGTGCTGACAGCACACAGCCTGGAGCCTGCTTCTGATTCTCTGTCTCCCTCTCTTTCTCTGCCCCTCCTTTCCTGGTGCTCTGTTGCTCTCTGTCTCTCAAAAATGAAAAAAAGAAAAAAAATATATATATAAATGTTTTGTTTTAAGCCATTATGTTTTGGGATATTTTTTTAAATGTAGCAATACATAACTACTGCATATATGTAGTGAATTTTAGAAAATCATTAACATAAACAGATTTACAAAAATAAACATGTGGTAAAGACTGCTGGCTGCCCAAGGAAATCTGTTCTACCCTTAATCTATAGCAACAGAATTCTAGCTAGAAGCATGACTTCCCAGGAAAAGACAATATCTCCTTGACCTCCCTTGTATTTTGGATTTGGATATCTGACTAAATGTTGTCTTAAGGGATGCAAGCTGATGTGATATTTGTAACTTCTGACTAATCATCAATATATAAGGTGTGAATGTGGCCTGGCTCATCCTCCTTCCTTTCCCATGGGATGCAACAGCCTTGGGGAGAGCAGAGTTTCAAAATGAATAAAAACTGAATCCCTGGATTATGATTAGGATTAGGACTGGTTTTTGACGTTGTAAAACAGAAATAACTGTTTTTGAACTCACTGTATTGTTGAGGTTACTTATTTACAGCAGTTTTCTCTTTACTTTCATTAAAACATGGTCTTAAAAGCTACCAAATGGCAGGATCAGTCTCAGTATTATACTTGTGAATGGAAGTGACAGGGAGGGCAGACAGAAAAGAAACATAAGAAAACTGGTTAAGTTGGTCAAATGACAAAAGGAAACTTAAAATAAGAGGTAAATTCAAGCTAGTAGATACCTTGGTAACCCCACTGAGATGCAGGGCAAAGATAATTCAGGCACATACTTCAAGATAGTTATTTATCTCCCAGACAAGGGCACATCCCTTTAGGAGTTTATTTCTAAAATAAGCATTAACTGTTTCTTGCCACCGAAGGCAGTGTAAGACCCAGAAATAATCTTTTTCTAGACTCATTTCATTTAATTTGGGAAATACCAATTTCTCTTTAAGCTTCTGTCCCTTTGCCTCCTTTTGCCAACTTATTCCCAGCTCACCTTATGCACCTGAAATTCTATTTCTTATTGTTATGTGGCTCTCAGTTTAACAACTGAGGGTGGCTAGTCTGTTGGCTAGAGTGTATGGGTTAGCATACAACAAAACTTAGAAGCAGGTTTCTGTCCTCATACACTACCACTTTTATTTCTATTTCTTTTATGGCCAAGGTAGGGATGTGGAGGTAGGTGAGGGTGTTTTGGTCATCTTTAAGGAAAAACATAGAATAACTCATAAGGAAGAAAAGGTAGAAGGTGTAAGAGAAGAAAGGGATAATAGCAACTTGACATGTGTAGTTTGACAGTAAGAGGCACAAATATTACATAATAATATTAACTGGCATTTTCTTCTCAAGTAATGTTATGAGTTCTAGAGTCTGTTTATAAGGAAATAACCTCAGAATTAATCTCATCATTATGTGTTCAGGTACTACTGTAGTCTTCTCATTGTTTGGAAAAATGAGAATTAAATCCACAGCTATTACTGACCAGTAAAAGGTAGTGGGTTAATGATTTTTTCTAAAAAATTATCTTTGCTCAATGACCCACTATTTGTTTGGTAAATGTAGATTTCAAAAGAAAGCATGGTCTCCTGCTTAGTGATTCTTAATATTTCCTCTCTATCTTGCCTGAACTGCAGGATAGGACACAATTACTTCAAAAAGAGTGGCTCACTTTCACAGTGTTCTTGAGTAAACATGGAGGCCTTGCTCATGTCTGCCCCAACTGAGAATCACTGTTCCAGGACCTTCAGAAAACTCAGTTATGAGGATCTTCAGTAATTAGTAGAATTCCCTCTTTCTTAATTTAAATTTCCCCCAGCTATTCAGAACTTGTCCATTTTTTTCATAGTTCAGTGCAAGCTACAGAAACTCATAAAGTTTGTTCCAATTCCTTTTATTTCCCACTTGCATTTCTCTTTGGCAAATAACTTTTTTTTTAATGGTGTGTATGATAAAACTCATTAGTTCCATGATGCTTCTTATTTTCCTCTCATCCATTCTGTGATCCAGAATGAAAATGCCCTCTTCTCACATCTAATATTTTTGTATGACAAGCTTTGAAGACTTTCAAGCTTTGAAGAAAGCTATGAAGCTTTGAGTGTGATGAAGAATAGAAACTGGACTTTGGCATAAAGTTGAGCTAACTAACTCACATTCGGGTGGAAATGAAGTGTTAGGTGGACGTGGATAACACAGGTATGGTCTCATTGGCTTTGATTTTTAAGTAGTAAGTTAACTCGTCAAAGGCAAGGTATTTGCTAGGTGAGTCCACAGGGTGGTACATCCCTAATTAAGAAGATGTTCTTAGGGCCCCTGGATAGCTCAGTTGGTTAAGACTCTAACTTCAGCTCAGGTCATGATCTCACGGTTCACGGGTTCAAGCCCCACATTGGGCTCTGTGCTGACAGCTCAGAGCCTGAAGCCTGCTTTAGATTCTGTCTCCCTCTCTCTCTCTCTCTCTCCCTCCCCTGCTCATGCTCTCTCTCTCTCTCTCTCTCTCTCAAAATAAAATAAACATTAAAAAAATTAAAAAAAAAAAGATGTTTTTAGCAGCTCAAGAAAGCAGTGAGCTTCCCCCCCCCCCCCCCCCCCCCGAGGACTGTGTAATTCAGTTCCTTCAGATGAAAGGAGAGAGTATCAACCTGTGAGGACTTACATTCTCTGGACTATTGAAGTGTTCACTGATACACCTATTTGGAAACATTAACACCAAATGAAGAGGACCTGTGATATACTCTCTCTCATATCTCATCCTATAATCCACTCGTGAGTGCTTTAAATTGCACAAGCCCATCCATAAACTCTTATCTCATTTCCCTCAACACCAAATAAACATAGTTGATCAATTTTAGTAGACCAGGAGAGTCAGCCAATGACTGTGTCACATCAAGGAGTTTCTGTGATCACTGGATCATGCTGGCTTCATTAGCTCAATAACTTAGCTACCCAGCCATAATGAAATCAGATTTACCAACTTTAAGGTTACTTCAAATATTTTCCATATCTTGGGAAAGTTATTTGCCACCTAAGTGGGTATTTACGAGAGAAGGAAATTATTTCAATTAAGAGCACATTAAAAATAAAAATAAAAATTCACGACAAGGTAACAACTCAAACACCAGCAAACCCATGAATAATGGCTGTGGTACTCAGCCACAAATCACTCATGTCTTTAGCTAGAGCTTATTTTATTTTTCAGAACCATCTCTAATTAGACTCTTGAAATGAGACCCCACAAACAAACTCTAAATTACATTTGACAAAGTAGAGATTCAATTCCAAATATTCTACATGTTCTAATACACAGCAGAGTCCAGAGAGACATGTCCAGCATAGTAAGTGATGGCAGGCAACATGAACAGAATGTGTAATGCAAAACCTATACTCAGTGGTTAGCTTTTTTGTTTTTCTTTTATAATTAATGAATACTGGAAAATTCTGTTTGTGAAGAAGTTGGATTAAAACCATAAATTATTATTGAAACAGTCAGGTACAGGTTTGACATTATTATGCACAGTGAGAGATGTAAGCATTAAACTGTTTAAGGCACCAACACTAAAAAACTTCAGTTTGAATTTTTTTATATTTTAAATATCCAGACAAATCCAAGTATTTCTTTGGGTCCTGCCCTTGTATAATGTTTCATATTTTCCTTAATTATTTAAAATATTATGTTCACCATATTTAGAGTGCCAACTCCACAGATTATTCCTTCTAAAAGCATCTGTGGGACACCTGGGTGGCTCAGTTGGTTGGGCATCCAACTTCGGCACAGGTCATGATCTCACAGTTCATGAGTTCGAGTCCCATGTCATGCTCTGTGCTGAGAGCTCAGAGCCTGGAGCCTGCTTCATATTTTGTGTCTCCCTCTCTCTCTGCCTTCCCCTGCTCTCCCTCTGTCTCTCTCAAAAATAAATAAACATTAAAAATATTTTTAAAGCATCTGTGGGGCGCTTCCCATAAGCAACACAGACCTTACTTAACCTGTAGAGACTTTTTAGAGATGAAGCATCAAGCAAACAGTGGGTATTTTAAGCCTGGTAGTAATATGGTTGAGGTAGAACTTTCAGGTTGCTTCATATCACATCATGTAAACAAAAAGATCTTCATTGGTTCACCTGCTCTTTTGGAAGAATGGGATTTAATCAGTGCAGAGAAAATATAACCTGGATTATGGCATTTTGTGATTCTTTGTACATCTCACAAGGTCGGTGCTTGGCGGAATACTGGCTAGAAAACAAAAAAATCACTAACATTTTTAAAGCTATATTTTAGAACTCCAATTTATCCTCTTCTATTTACAAATATTTAGTATATACTTACTATGTTTTAGACAATTCTCCCTTAACTAGTTGAATAAGAATGTCAAAGGCCATGTGCTCATAAAACATTTTGGAAGTGAAAACAGATAATACACAAGCAGGCAAGTAAGAAAATATTATAATTTTTGATACTTGTAATGCTACAAGAAAAGAAATTAAGCAAGTTAAGGAAATAGAAGAAGTAGAGGGTGTCTATTTTATAAAAAGTAGAGAATGACTTATAGAGATGATATTTAAGAAGAGATATGACAATAAGGTAACAATGACACACTCCATGTAGCCACTTTTTTCACTTCACCACTTTCTAATAAGCACATTACACAAATAATATCATTTAACCCTCATCACATCTCTCAGAAGTGGGTATAAACATTAGCTTCATTTTTGAAATAGACTGAGAGTATCAGGAATTAGGTGTTACTCTCATAGTCGTGCAACTAGTAAGTGTCAAAACTAGGCCTTTAACCAGGACATCAGACTTCAGAGTCCATATTCATAACCACTGTTCTGCTGAGAGATGTGTTTACACAGGGAAAACAGCAGTTGTTGGACTGTAAAGATGTAAAGGCCATTAGGGGTCAGGGCATTCAGTGGACAACGTGCATCTCACTGTAGCTAGGGAGTAATGAGTGAGGAGAAGAGCACCCCGGGATGAAAACAGAGAGGGAGGCAGGGGCAATAAAGGTGGGATATTGTAAATAGTTTGGAGCTTATGATGAGCAGAGTGAGAAACCTTGCAGGCATTTAGGTAGCAAAGCAACTTACTTATTTTGGGTTTTAAGAAGGTCACTTTGGCTATGTCCTGGTAGACAGATTTTGGCTTAGGATGTTTGAAAACTGAGAGCAATTACAGGGCCACTGTAGCAGCCCAATGATGATGGTTGGTGTTTGGTCAAATGTGGCCGTGTTAGAAGCTGTAAAATGTGATAACATGGGGATGTATTTGAAAGAGAAGCCACCATGATTGCATAGATCATACGTGGGAGCGAAAGAGGTTAAAATATATCAGAGTGGAGTGTTTTAGACACATTGATGTGCCAAATTAAACTTTAAGTCCATGGGCTAGACTGACTCATTAATACACCAAAAAGACACATTTACAAATATTATAACACAAATATTAATACAAAATATTTCATCAACTCTTTTATCTCATCAACTCTTTTTTATCATCAACTCCTAATATGCACACTCTTTTACTTTTTAATAAATCTGAAATTACCATGCCTTTTACTCTTGATAATAATTTAGGATTAATAAAATATTATTCATTGAAACTTGTTTTTCACATGGGAAAAATTACGAGCATTTGGTGGTTTGTTATGTTTTACCTTTCCCTGATATTTCCACATTGATAATTCTGTTTCCTAGGAATCTCTACCAGAATATCATTAATTTGTTAACCCATTTCTTAATTATTCTTTAACTGTGCATTGTATGTATGCCATACTTTCAATACTAGCACACAAACTATTTTAGAGCAGGAGTTTCTCTTCTGTATATTTTTGGTATTCCAAAGAGTACTCAGGAGCAGAGTTAGAAATGGAAAAAAAAGCTCAATAAATTACTCTTGAATTGACTTGACAGGTGTTAGTGGGGTGCTGCAACACCCAGAATTTCTTTTTATAATGCAAAATCCAGTGAAATGTATATTTTTTGTTGTTGTTGGCTAATTGGTTATGAGAGTAAACGGAAATGCCATCTTTATAATAAAAATTTCAACAGGACAGCAAGGGACAAGGGGAAATATTCTTTAAGGAAATGATGAAGACTGAAAAGGTTACTGGTGAAAGGGGCACAGAGAAGAAACCCTTTCAATAGAAGCATAGAGCTTTAATAGACACTGACAGGGGAAGAGTTGCCTAAATAAGGTTTATTGTTTTTCCTTTTCCAGACAAGCTCTTTCCCTTTCCCCCGCCTTTTTTTTTTTTGCCTTTTAACATTAATTTATTGCATAACAAGACTAAACAGTTAGAAAAAATATATACCAAACCATGTGAAGAAATTCAAAGCACCCACATAGTATAAACAAGATGAGTTATAAAATACATTTTGAAATCTGTGTGCATAAAACAAACTCAGCAAGATGTTATATTAACAGTGTTCCTCTGGGAAAATATACATACTAATTTAAACACATATACGAATTAGGTATACACTGTTCAGACTATAATAGCAGTATAATAAAATCAGAACTCAGAAGGAGAACTTTTGGAAAGGTAAGTACATGCTTTTCCCATAGTGGCATGGTAGTCAATTAAGGTGATTTGGTGAAAGAAATTGGAATAGATAGAAATTAATAAATCAAGAAAGAGCAGAATGTGGTGTCAGTGAAATAGCAGTAAAAATTTATAGGCATGAAACAACAACAGAGTTCATTAGGCTGCATACTTAGCAAGTTGCTTTAAAAATTTAGACTCTGACTTTGATCTGTAGGAAAGTGTCCTAGTGTTGGGCATTCAAAGGTAGCCAGACCTTGGTGCATTCTGAGTGTGGGTAATAGACAGCTGAAATCAAAATCTTTCCTTAAAATAACCATGTCTACAGTTACCTGCACCCTTTTAAAATGCATAAACATCACATGAATTATCTTAAAATAATGGGTACCTCTTTCTTACATAAAATGAAAGTTATAAAATATGAGATTTTTCTCCCACATATTTATATCTGTTAAATCAACAAATTTTTGGTTCAGAGGTCATTGTGAAATTTCAAGAACATCAAATATAACATTTTCAATACTATTCACTCTGTTTACAAAATATACTATATTAAATGAATATTGAAGCATATAGTCTGGGATATCACAATATGGAAAAATCAGAGTACAACACTACAGTGCCTGACCTAATTCAAAACAAATAGAATAAATGGTGAATCACACTTCTTTCTTGTTCAGAATTTATCTTTCAAAACTCTCAACAAAGACACAAACTAGTCATATAGTGTCATATAGTGTCTGGAATTTTTATTGAATATGTAGGTAATTATGCATGTCACAGTTTATTACAGGAACTACTTACCGCATGGACCAAAATACAAAATGAATGTGGAGGCTCCTCCGTATAGAGGTCTGTAAATCGGGGAGTGCTGCATGAAAGAAATTCCATGATGGCTGTCTAATCTTCTGGCTCAACAAAATCCAGCACAGTCTGCAGTATACAAAACTCATTCGTGAAGGCTATCTGAGGAATTTACACAAAAAGAATGAAACTAGTGCCAAAAGGAAACCAAAAGACTGAGGAAGGAAATGAACCAGGTTCCAAAAGTACTTGCAAACCACTGAACAGAAGAAGTTGTCACATAACTAAGTAGGTATAAAAGAACATGCTCTCTGAAGGGTCAAGGTGAGACAAGGTTCAGAAATATGGTGAGGAGAAACTTTAGGAAGCAATGAAATGGGTAAAAAATAAAATCAAACAAATAAATCACCTGTACTGTATTAAAAATGGTCACAGTTTCTCTCTCCCTTTCTCTCTGCCCCATCCCCTGCTCATTCTCTCTCTCAAAATAAATTAACTTAAAAAAATTATAAAAAGGGGGCACCTGGGTGGCTCAGTGGGTTAAGTGTCAAACTCTTGGTTTTGGTGCAGGTCATGACCTCAAGGTTCGTGAGTTCGAGGACTGCATCACGCTCTACTCTCTTAAGATTGGAATCTGTGCTTGGGATTCTCTCTCTCTCCCCCTTTCTTTGTCCCCCCCCCCCCTTTTTCTCAAAATAAATAAACAAATAAACTTAAAAAAATTAAGAAGTGGTCACAGTTGTACACAATAGGCTCTGAAAACTACTGCCTGGCAGAGATGATAAAATGTAACACAGAAATTAAAAGCATCTTTAACCTCCATGAAGGCAAGGAATAGGCTGTTGAGTTCAGCTCACTATTGTGAATTTCTTGGCACACAGGGGACTCTCAATCTCTATTTGCTGAATGATGGGCAGCATGATTTGACTTGGATCTTCCATAATTCCAAAGCAATGCAACATTCTAGAAGTGAAATAATTTTGAAGGTTCCTCATAAATACCTTAATCTGGGGTAACAGAAGCAGGTATGCCATCAGACTAGCATTAAAAGAAGCTACTGAGTAGGTTTGTTTCCACCACATCTAAGTGAAGAGGAAAAAGGGGCTGAAGATGAGACCAGGCCATTTATCTTAAACAACTATCGAAGACAGGGAAACCTACAGAAAAAGCAGGTATAGAGGAAGTTTGAGAGAATAAGACATACCTAGTTTTAAGTCTGCTGCTCAAAGTTGACCGAGAAGATATAAATATCCCCTGACACTCCAAACAAAAGGCTGTGAGAAAACCTCAAAGAAACAATTCACAAAAAGAACCATACTTGGCTAAATTTCTTTTCATATTTTAACGAAAAGATAACTTTCATACAATTTAACTGTTTTAATTACTGAAACAGAAAGAAAGAAAAGCTATTTCCATGCGTTTGTGTGTGTGTGTGTGTGTGTGTGTTTACAGAAATGTACTGTTAACAGACCATAAGCAAAGCAACAGTAATTAAATAGCTGACCGAAAAACCCCTAAAAAATGAATACTTATTAAATTTTAAAAAAATTGTTAAAAATGTTTATTTTTGAGAGAGAGACAGAGTGTGAGCAGGGGAAGGGCAGAAAGAGAGAGATACACAGAATCTGAAGTAGGCTCCATGTTCTGAGCTGTCAGAAGCCGACACAAGTCTTAAACTCATGAACCATGAGATTATGACCTGAGCTGAAGTCAGACATTCAATCGACTGAACTCACAGGTTCCCTGAATATTTTTTTTAATGAAAAATAATGTAGTAACTGTGTAGTGATGGCAGTGGAGATGGGAAAGGTGTTGGGGGTGCAGAGGGAGTCGATCTTTCCATAAAAGAAAATATTTATTTTGGGTAAAAGTTCTTTTCATTGGGGTAGGAGAAGAGGCATTACTACAAAAGTCAGGTGTAAGTATCCACTGTGATTAATACCACTTAACATTATTTGGATAAAATTGACATGACCATTAGCATTGGTACTATGTATAATTGCAATGCACCTACATATTGTGATAATAGGTTTTTTTATATCATCATCAATAATATAAAATGCCTAAAATTAGATCAAAAAATAAAAGAATAAACTTAAGTTATTCAACTTTCCTTGGCCTTAAAAAAAGTCTTGAATATATGGAGAGTCACACTTCGTTCTTGAAAAATGTTTTAGATTTCAAAAGTTTTGATATTATAGATTGTGATTTCCCCTAAGTTCATCTATGATATCAGTGATATCCCCCACAAAATCCTACTGTGTGTAGGTAGTGGTTTAGTGTTATGGGGGAAAATCACTAAAATGGTCCCTTTTTAGTTAAATTATTCATAATATTAGTAAAGCAAAGTCAAATAGTGCAATAATCAACTTATAATGATAAGTGACAAGTTTTCTCCCTACATCTGTCTCCGATCTTGTGCCTCAGAGGCAATCATTTTTCTATTTACATTTTTTGTTGTTATTTACATTATTTATTAGTCCTCAGAGCTACCCTGTCCAGTAGGTACTACTGGTCCTCTTCTACAAATAAGCAAATTAACCCCACAGGGGTTTACTAGTTTATCTCTATTTTCATAGCTGAGAGGTGGAGTGGTGGTTCTCAACTTCCAGGAGACACTTAGCAATCTTTGGAGACATTTTTGTTACAACTAGAGGGAAATGACACTGGAATCTAGCAGGTAGAGGCCCGGGACACTGCTAAACAACCAACAATGCACAGCTCCCTCCATCAAGCCATCATTATATGGCACAAAACGTCAACAGTGCTCAATTTGAGAAACCCTTAGTTGAAGGGAGTGGCAATGAATCTAGGTTCTTTTGATTCCTAATTCGATGCTTATTTCTCTACTAGTTTTTAAAGGTAACAGTGTAGTAGAACTATCACTGATCATAAGTTTCTCCAAACTGATGTTGCTCTGGTACATGCTAGTTTCAGCTGGCATAATTTTGATTGGTCATGGTAATTGTTTTGATGGTTTCCTGAAGGGCAAGTTGTTAACTGTTTTGAATATCTGGTTACAATTTTAATTCTTCTAGTAAAATGAATCATGGTCCTCAAACAATGGCCTGCATTAATGTAAACTGACCTATTTGCTTCATGAGTCTTGACTTCCCACAATGATGAATGAGTTTAGATCACTTGCCCAATGTCATTAAAATCCTAGTTTTACTTATTATATTGATTATCACTATATAGATGAAATGACTAATTTTATACCCAATACCACTTTCCCTTCTTCTATAAAACTAAAACAAAATAAGCAAAATTAAACTGCAGTAGTAATATTCCCAGACAAAAATAATGAATTTTTAGTTGGGTGGGGGATAATGAAATGTAAGTACAAGTCGTGGAATGGAAATTTAGGTGGTTACTTAAATGATGGTGACTTACCTATAAGGCAGGTGTCTATTTTTGCTCTTATTATTTCCTCTTTTTCCTGCTCAAATGATTGCTAGAGTTGGTGATCCCCATATGGCTGGCAAGCCATGAAGTAGTCTCGTAGTCTTAGGATGACACCCAAGCCCTAAAAAGGGCATAACATAGAGAAGGGCCTGGAACACCAATGATAATCTGCATCCACTTGGACCATTATCCTCAGGACTTACTGAAAATGAGAGAAAGAGAAAATGAAAACTGTCAATATTGTTAAGCCAAGACATTTTGGATTTCTGTTATAGCAGATTAACACAATTAACAATATAGTATGTAACTTTCAGTAAGGCATGTATAACTTTACATCTGGTTCCTTCATCCATAATGGCAGTTCTTGAGTCCCCACTTTTTAATACAAAGAAATTATAATTTTATTCTTATTATAACCTCTCCTCCTTGCACCCTTTTAACCTTCCAAGCTCTTAAAATTGTATATTTATTTTCATATTTTAAAGTCAATCATATTTACATTCTGTTCTGTGCCACAGTGAAATATTTTATACTTCATCTGTAGTTTGACTTTACTTTAAGGGAAGAAAAGTAATAATTACTTACACATATTTTTATAAATCTGCTAATATTGTTCACTTAGTCAAGTAGATCACTAAAATCATTTTTTGTGTAGTTTTTTTTCTAGCATATTGATTGACTTTCTTTTTAATCTTTGCATTGTACTTTTTTTCTTTAATGTTTCTTTGTTGATTTTGAGAGAGAGAGAGAGAGAGAGAGAGAGAGAGAGAGAGAGAGAGAGAGAGAGATCAAACATGCACAGCATGAGGTAGGGAGCAGAAAGTGGGAGACAGAATCCCAATTATCCATGCTATCAGCACAGAGCCCAGCTCAGCCCCAGGATCACAGCCTGAGCCAAAATCCTGAGTAGGATGCTCAACCTACTGAGCCACACAGGCGCCCCTGCCTTGTCTTTTAATCATAACCAAAATTTCATCAAAATTCTCAAGCATACCCTGTGGCTTATGGAATGCCTTTTTTTTTTTTCCCTCAAGACTCCCCTCCTGAAGATGCTTTCAACATGTCTGGATATAATACTCTCAAGTCCAGCTGTGCAGATAACATTGTGGGCCCTCACTTACCAATCTGTCAGAACTCAATTGTTTCCTGGATCAATTATTGTTGTTGTTGTTGTTATTATTATTAACTATTGCTTTATTTATTTTATTTTACTTTATTTTATTTACATTCTTCTTCCTATGACTTTCTGAGCAAATTTCTCTGTTAAGTAAAATTTCTGAGATTTTGCATATCAGTAAATGTATCACATTGCTTACACATTGATAATTTGACTTGCATACCTAATTCCCTCAAAATTGTAAGGGGTGTACTGATTGTGTCCTAATAACCAAAGTATCAAATACCAGATCTCTGTCTTTATTTTGTTTTTATTTTTTGGATCTCCTTTGTTTTCCTCAGTATGGACAAATTTTTCAACGTGTGTTCAAGTGTGAAATATGGGTCTTATACCATTTCCCTTGCTTGGAACTTGGTAAAATTCTCAATTTTCACATCCACATGTCCATTCCACTTTAAAAATACTCTCATATTGTTTCTATGATAAATTTCTTATCTTTTTTTCTGTTCTCTCCTTCTGAAACTCCCATAAATCCCATTTTTAGCATCCTGAATTAATGTACTTTTTTATTATCACTCCTTTTTTATTTTTAATCCCCTTGATATTTGTTCAATTTTGGAAAATATTTCCAAGTTTACTACTCAGGCTTCTATGCATATAATTACAATTATATTGAAAATTGTACTTAAATTTCTAAGAACTCTTCTTTTTTTCTGTGCTTTTTGGTAGTACTGCATTTTTGTTTTAAGGATACTCTATATATATTTTCTAATTTCTCTGTGAAAAAACCTGAAAACATAAAAAAATTATCTTCTGTTCTTTCAATATTCTTTGTTACTTTTGAAGAGACTTACGTTCATCTTTTTTTTTTTTAATATGGCAGGTTCTACTCAAATATTTGTTAATTCTTGTTTGTATATATGAATGATGCAATAGCAAATCAGAATGGGAAATAACTCGACAAATGAAATCTTTTTTTTAGAATAAAAAAGGAGAAGCAAAGCATGATATGTGGTCCACAAATTCCAGAATATAAAGGTTTTTACTCTGAGGCTTACGTTCTTTTGGTGAATTTATTTAATCAGAGACAATTTATTAACTGGTATGGAAAATAATTTTGTTGCTGTTATCTGATAGAGTAAATAAATGTTTATTTCATTTTATTTCTATGTTAGGTTCTATTCTAGACATTGGAGATACGGTTGTGAACATAAACACAAAATCTGGTGATCTTATGAATAAAGAATACATTGGAACATATAGAGCACTTTTGCTATATTGAAATTGATAAAGCAGAGAAGGAGGCTAAAAACTGTGTACGGGTGTATATACACTGGGGAGTCAGGAAAATACTTTATTTTGTTTTACTTTGCCTTCTCATTGTTGTTTTTTTTTTTAACGTTTATTTATTTTTGAGACAGAGAGAGACAGAGCATGAACGGGGGAGGGTCAGAGAGAGGGAGACACAGAATCTGAAACGGGCTCCAGGGTCTGAGCTGTCAGCACAGAGCCCGACGCAGGGCTTGAACTCACGGACCGCGAGATCATGACCTGAGCCGAAGTCGGCTGCTAAAACGACTGAGCCACCCAGGCGCCCCTCTCATTGTTTATTTGACAGTTCTTGCTTAGGAAATAGATAGATGGCTGGCTATTGGAATTACTTTCTAAAGTGGAAGTGGACAGTTTTCTATTAATTTCTTTAATTTTTTAAACAATGGCAGAGCTAAAAATAGCACACAAAGTACTATGGGTTGGATGGTATTTTTTTTTTAATTTTTTAATGTTTATTGTTTTTGAGAGAGGCAGAGAGAGAGAGCAAGTGGGAGAGGGGCAGAGAGAGAGAGAGAGACAGAGAGACAGAGAGACAGAGAGACAGAATCTGAAGCAGGCTCCAGGCTCTGAGGTGTCAGCACAGAGCCTGACGCGGGCTGGGCTCAAACCCACCAACCATGAGATAATGACCTGAGCCGAAATCGACTGCTTAACCAACTGAGTCACCCAGGTGCCCCAATGATTGGATGATATTTTTATCATTTCACGTATGCCTAAACTTTACATATATGATTCATTTAACCTTCACATTAATCCTAACAAGTAGGTTCTAATATAACTACCTTTTTGTTGTTGTTGTTGTGGTTGTTGTTGTTAGAGAGAGAGAGAGAGAGAGCATGAGCAGGGGAGAAGGGAAGAGGAAAAGAAAGGGAGAATTCTAAGCAGGTTCCATGCTCAGCATGGAGGGGCTCAGCATGTGGGGCTTAATCCCACAACCTTGGGATCATGACCTCAGCCAAAATCAAGAGTTGGATGCTCAACTGACTGAGCCACACAGGCATCCCAATAACTACCTTTTTAATAAGATAAATCTTCGATTGAAAAATAGGGATAAGGATGTCTTGAGTCTTAGATGTTATTCATACTCATATACAATTAAAAAAACCGATAATCATAAATGTATATTAGTTTATAAATTTCATACCTATGCTACTGTAATCAATTCATACATTAGATGTTCTGGTTTTTCAGATACCAAATATAATTAGAAGACCTTCTGCCCCTCACCCCATGAAGTCCACTTGATCACTTTGTACACACATTCTGCTATCTAGCTGTTTAAAAGGGAGAAATACATTCCAGAAAAGTGCATCTGGCAGGGTCCCCTGAGTCCTGAAGAATTTGTGGTATTTAAATACATGGAGATGAGAAAATGCCTTCTGCATTAGAAATGTAGCAGCAAAACACCAGGAGGCAGGAAAACCAAATAATCATTTGAGAAACACTAAATCAATCTGAACTGAGCAGGATTCATAGAAGAGATTAAAGGGAAAGAACCTGAAAAATGGATTAGAAAATATTAATCAGCTCAGCTCAAGAGTGTGTGGACTTTAACCTTTAACAACGGGAGTTAAGGAAATGTTTTGAAAATGGCTAGTGAGGGAATGAAATGATATTTTTTAAATGACACCTAAGTTCCCACAGTAAAAATAGCAATTATAAAGCAACCGGGTAGAAAAAGATCTTACATTTTCCATTTCATGAAAGCAGCAAAAAAAAAAAAAAAAAAACTTTAGATACCCTGGAATGGACTCTTCTTCCTCTCTTGACTCCTCTCCATTTAACCCCGTAATTATCTTTGGTTAACTCCAAAATAAAATATCTTTACATCCTCCATATTTTGCGGAATGAAGTATATGCCCAATGGCTTGTAAGGGGACAGCCTGGAAATCTGGTTTCTAGACTCCTAATCTATGACTCTTTACATGTTCCCTGTACACACCTGTGTAGTAAATGCCTGTGCATTTATTAATACTTAATAATAACAGAGACATTTATGCATGCACCACCATTATAAGATATAGAAAAATTATTGCTGTAAGGGGTTCACTTCATGCCTTATCTAGATGAGTACATTTCAATTCTTCCCTCATAAGGAATTACAACCTTGATATATTTTTTAAAAATATTTTAATAAATAATGTATTTAAAGTAGTTTATTTTTCTAAGTTATCATGTCTTACACAAACAAAAACTCATGTATTATCTTTTTTTATATATTGCTACATAGTTGGTGAATTTTACTTCCATGACATAACTTAATTTTACTTGTACTATTTATATTTTTGGTCTCAACATTTCACTAGCATCATAACATGCACTGAGTTTTCTTTTACTTTATTTACATTCCTATTTTCTATATTTGTTTAAAGTTGGAATTACCTGTGAATATTTAGTTATACCTAACTATAAAGTAACTGGGCTTAATAGCTGCTTTGTAGGAATATTTTCTTTTTCTGAGTACATTTCTTTCTTCTTGTTTCAGTGGCAGTAAATTTTGTTTTTCTAGAATGTATTTATTTTATCTAAGTTTTCAAATAAATCAGCATAAAATTTTGACAGTATGGTGAGATCTTCTTTTTAACTGCTGTTTTAACTGGCTTAATATAGCCAATTATTATCAATGTCTTTTTTAAAAAGGAGATTTTTTGTATATTTATTTTTAAAAATAATTTTATTGAAGGTAATTGACATATAACATTGTAGTAGTTTCAGGTGAAAAATATAATGATTTGGTATTTGTATATATTGTGAAATGATCACTACAGTAAGTCTGATTAATATCTGCCACCACACATATTTATAGAATATTTTTTCTTGTGATGAGAACTTTTAAGATATACTCTCTTAGCAACTTTCAAATAAACATTATAGTATTATTAACTATAGTTGACATACTGTACATTACTTCCCTATAACTTATTTATTTTATAACTGGAAGTTTGTACCTTTTGACTCCTTTCACCCGTTTTGCCAATACCTTACTCCTCGCCAACCTCCTGTTCTCTGTAGCTATGAGCTTGTTTTTTTGTTTTTAGATTCCACAAGTAAGATAATATGGTATTTGTCTTTCTCTGACTGACTTATTTCACTTAGCATAATGCTCTCAAGTTTCATCCATGTTGTCCCAAATGGCAAAGTCTCATTGTTTTTTATGGCTGAATATTATTCTATTGTATGTATATACCACATTTTGTTTTATCCATTCATCCATTGATGGACACTTGTTTCTATATCTTGAATATTATAAATGATGCTGTGGTGCACATGGGGGTGCAGATATCTTTTTGAGTTAGTGTTAGTTCTTTATTTAAAGTCTTTAATTTTAATTCCAGTACAGTTTACATACGTTATATTAGTTTCAGGTGTACAGTGTAGTGATTCAACACTTCCATACAACACCCAGTGCTTATCACAGCAAGTGCACTCCTTAATCCCCATCAGCTATTTCACCCAGCCCTCTTACCACCTCCCCTCTGGTAACCATCAGTTTGTTCTCTACAGTTACGAGTCTGTTTCTTTGTTTGTCTCTCTCTTAGAAAGGAGATTCTTGACTTTATTCATTCCCTTTTGGATTTCTACTTCAATGGATTCTATAAACTTGATCATTTTCTTTCTTTTTTCCCCTTCATTGACATAATTCCAAACTTTATTCTTTTGTAACATTTAAAATTTGTTGCTTAATCATTTGAGATTTTCATCAGTTTGAATACAAATGCTTGAAGTGATGAATTTCATTTTTTATTGCTACTTGCATGTTATCCCTGTTTTAAACATACCATTTTTCTTATCCTGTTCTTAATACTTTTCATATCTATTATGATTTTTTGTTTGATTCATGAGGTGTTTATAAATATGGTATTTAATTTGTAACCATAATTTTTGTAATTATTAACCAAATTACACTGTAGTTGAATTCCAAACCTTTGAAGTTTGTGAGACTTTGTGTATGGTGTAGTACACTGTAGATTTTAACAAGTTTCATGTATTCTCTAATTGTTGGTTGCAATTTTCATATACATCCATTAGATCATGTTAGTTAAAAGAATTGTTGGAGTCTTCTAAATTTCTTTGGATTTTTGATTAGTGAATCTACTAATTACAAAATTAGGTAAAAGATTTATCAATTTCTCCTTGGAGTTCCATCAATTTGTGTTCAAGGTAATTTGAGATGATGGTTTTAGGGGCATATAGTTTATATTTGTTTATTTTTAATCATCCTGGTAAAATGAAGTTTTAACATTTTGAAGTAATACTCTTTATCTCTATTGTTTAAAGTCTGTTATTTGCTGTTAATAACTGTTAATATAACTACACCAACTTCATTTAGGTTAGTACATGCCTGACATATCTCTTCTAGTATCTCTCTGTACTTGTACCTTAGGTGAATTCCAGCTGACAGAATAAAACTGTTTATTTTTTAAAATATAGGCTTTTGTCCTTATCTTTTAAATGAAGATTTATTCCATTTATATTACTACTCAATAAAGGTAGCCAAAATATAGTGGTTAAGAAAATAAATGCTGGAGGCAGACTGCTGGGTTTGAATTCTGAATCTGTCACTTATTAGAAATGCATGACCCTTGCCAAGTCATTAAAATTTTCTGTGCTTCCTCATTATGTGTTATCTTGGGTTTATAGTAGTAATTCTTTCATGGGACTCTTATGAAAATTAAATGAGTTAATATTTGTAAATTCTTTCCAATACTATCTGGAATATGGTAGACAGTATATAATTGTTTGTTATTATTATATTTGAATTAAATTTCTCAACTCTTTTCTTTGCTCATTTTTTGCTTTATTGTATTTTTATTGCTTTATTTGCTTCATTATTGTTCTTTCTTACCTTTTATTGATTCATTAAAAATTTTTAATCACATTCTACTGCTTTATTATCTTTTAAAAGGATCCATCATAATTTTCCCAGGAAATAGTAAAAAGGCAATTCAATAATTATATGTTTCTAGCAGATGAAATAACAAATCAAATAAATTACTCATTAAACTCCAATGGAAGCCAGGGTTAACAAATTCCTCGTCTGACATTTTCCAAAAACTAAGAATATGTGTATAGTACTTTCAGTTTTGCTAAAATTCAATATAAATATTCCATCAGTTGAATAGTACTTTCTGTTTTGCTAAAATTCAATATAAACATTCCATCAGTTGAATATTTAATATAAACATTTAAAATACAGCTGGAGAATTAGAAAAAGAAACATACTTTAAAATGGGAAGATAGGATTATTCAAGGCAGAATTGGCTGATAATGGCTTTTACAAAGAATTTTAGGCACCCTATTAGAGATGGTCTTTTTGGTTGACATATTTTAATTACAATGCATTTAAGTAGGGAGAAAAACGTTAATTTCAAGAGAATTCCAATGCTATCAGTGAGAATTAGCATTTTTGGTGATTTGTCTTTCTTGAAGATCTAAGAGTTTTCTTCTTTCATTTTTAACATGCCATTAATACATTCTATTTTGTGATTCCTGTCTTCATCAGTCTGTGTAGCCTCTTTGCTAAATACCTCCTGTGTTTTAGGTTGCTTCCAAACACAGGTCACTTTCTAGGGGTTTCTCCACATCCAGAAGCCCTGAATGAAAGTAAACTTATCTTTGATGTGCAAAACCAAATGCTGAATCCACCCAGACTCAGAGCTAATACTACAATATTCTGCATCTCAAAATAAAGAAATTGAGTCTCAGAAACAGCAAATCTGTAGGAAGTTTGAACAAACTCTAAAGATAGAAATATCAGTACCATCATACATTTTGGAATTTTGAGTTATAATTTTTTATTTTAGGGTTTTCAGGAATCTTGGAAATTTTTTTTGGTTCCATGTTCTCATTTCACAAACATGGAAACTGAGAATACATGATTTTTCTATTGCATTAGAAATTTAAGTGTCAGTACTGGGAAACACCATTCCATGCTATTTCTCATTTGGTCATATTACTGGTTTGACATATTTAGATATATCGATTACTTGTTTGTTTTGTTTGGTGGGGAGGAGGGTTTATATATACAGCTCTGCTTTTGGACTAGATTATAAACAATTAAGGAAAAGATTTGCATCCTGTTACAATCTGCACAGTAGCCCCAAATCCTTTCTCAAATTGATGCCTAGTCCCAGGTCTGACACTTATTAGAAATTCAATAAATGGCTGAATAATTTATCTCTTGAGAAGTAACTGTAGATACCTTGCTTTTGTAAACTGAAAATCAATAGAAATAGATAGTAATGTTATAAATGCCAGTGACATAGATGAGAGATTAGCAACACCATTTCACACAATGCTGTAGAAATCACCTATAATGTCATTTTGCATGTGGAGATACTTAATAGTTCTTACCATAAGAGGTATATTTACCAAAAATTAGGGAAAGAGAATGTTAGGCTCATTTTATGAGTTGTAAGCAGAACTCTGGCTAAGGAAATCTGAGGCTTCAGTTAATGAATTTTCTAGCAATATGGTATTGAATTAGATTCCCATTTGAAAAGATGTTTTATTATTTGTTGTTTTTGCTGCTGTTTTTATAATAGCCCAGGTTTCTGTTTATCTTATCATGAATCCACTCCTTTAGAATTCTGAAAAATATGAGGTAAAAGAACAACTAGATCCACTTATTTTGAAAGGACTAATGAAAGGATGAGTCATTGATCACTTTTCTTCAAGAAAGCCTGATAAGCAGGAGGATAACTCTGAAAGCTGCTGGGGAAATGATTATATAAATCAGTATATAAATCAGGCTTACTTTGCTCTTATGTAAAAATAAACAATCTTCAAAACTGTGATGACTCAAAAAACAAAGGCTTGTTTTTGTTTATACCTAGTCCACAATGCTTTCAGCTTACTGTTGAGGGCAGCTGTCATGCATGGGAAAGCAGAATGGTTCGCCAACACATCAGCACGTGTCTTTAATCGCAGCAGCTGGTGCACTAAATGCTTAGCCTGCAAGTAATGCACTCACATTTTACTGGCTGAGCAAGTCACATGATCGTACCCAATTTGAAGCTTAAAGGAAGTATCTTTTCTCCTGCATTCTGAAAAAGAAGAAAGTATCAATGCACCTTGTATTGTCTGTAACAGATATGCATTTCTATCACTGTTTCACATTTGCTTAGATTTAAGGTGAGAGATGAAGGCAAATATCATGCTCTTAAGAGGTAACCAAGGCTCTCACATGAATGAAAAGAAATTTATCTCCCACAGTGACCTCAAATTTATTTTGAAATAAAGAGGACAGCCTCTTGGTTCTCAGTCTCAGTTCAAGCATGGCTATAATTTCATGACATTTCCCATAAAGTTAAAAGTTACTCATTGCATGTGAAAGACAAAGACTGTTAGTCTTCCTCTATTCTGAACACTCTGAACAACTTCGAAAAAGGCAAACACATCTTATTTGGCAATTTAAAAAGAAATCAAGTTTCCCAGTTTTTAATACAAGGCCAATACAGCTAGAAACCAACCAATTGTTAAAATTCAAATGATGTGGTGGTATTAATGTGTGTACGCATGTGCATGTGAGTGTTTCAACATAACCCTTGGATCAAAAAAGTAAAAAAAAATCACGCTTGTCTGACATGAATGCAATGGATATTTATAACCAATTACTAACAAACAGAACATATGATGCATCTAGAGATTTTAGTTTTTCTTTATATTTTCCATGATTTTCCCCATGATTTTACCACTTGTGGCCTTTATATGGTATGAAATACTTTCTATGGTCTCCAATACAAATGTATTGTCCATAGCAACAATAGGTATTCTAGGTTTTCTGTTATTTGGGTCTCAGGTTATAGTACAAATTAGCATAAACAATATATGAACTATTAACAAAATAGGATGTGATTTTTAGGCTCTGAGTAATTAAATAACTTGGCAAAAGATCATAAAAAGTAAATGGCAGATTTAAGATTCAAACTCAGGTCTCCTAAATCTGAATCTGGGAAATACATGTTTACGGGATATTCACTTTAATTTGTTTTTAATTTTTTCTGTTACTTCCCTTAAACCAAAAGCTGATACTTTCCTTCTTTAAAATAAAGAATCCTTAAAAGCTATCTCTTTGTCAAATTGGATGGTTATTTTTTTGAGCTGCATAATCTCAGATCTCTTGTACGTTTAATAAAAGTAATTTTACTTCATTTTATGCTAAGAATGAATGTCTCCAAAGGATATGCAAAAGAAATATGTATGACATGAGTTTCTTCAAATTTCCTACTTGTAGCCGTCAGGGATTTTTGAATTTGTAGAATAAAACATCTTAACTCACTAAAATTCTCTATCCAATTGAAAGATTCTCCTAAAGAATAATAACATAATAATTTCTTTGAAATAGTACACTATACTTGCCTTAATTAAGTAAAAATAGAATTTTAAATTTATTTACTTGCTCTAATCCAATCATTATATATTGAAGTATATACTGAAGTAACTAAAAGAGACAAGAGTTAAATTTTTTAAGGTATTGTATGAAAAGAAAATATTATGACTACTTTTGGATGACAAAAGCAATTTGACAAGGAAAAGGAATGTTGCTTTATAAAGTTATTTTGTATGTTCTTCTTGAGAAAAAGACTTTTCAGGTAGAACATATTTATGTATTTGAAATTGCATCTTATTTCTCACCTCAGGTGTCTCTCCATAGGTGCCAACTGTAATATATCAATAGCTGAACAGCTCACTGCCCTAAAGTGTTCCTGTTCATGCCTGGCTGAGCTATTGAAAAGGCTGCCCAGATTTCAGGCTCTTGTACATCACTGGTTCTGGATGATGTCCTAAGTTTGGTTTCTTCTCAACTCGTGCTTTCTTCCATCAAAGGGCCACTGTCTGGTAGTTCAGCCAAAAATGGTGAATCAGGCAATTAACAATCTTTACTGTCTGTACAAAGTCAAAATAAGTGTAAAAAGTTCTTTAAATTCCAGTATAGAAACGTCTACCATTTATTTTAATTGAGCAACTAAAGATATCCTATAAGATATCCTAATATGCTATTTCTGAAAGACAAATCAAAACACATTGCTACCACCCTCCATATACTCACTTTCTTACCTATTTTCTATGCCTGGTTGGCTGAGAAGAGATCACAAAATCTCCGAGGATTTTGTGCCACACTGTCTCTGTCTGTACCAGTCATTTATGTTGATTGTCACATATTTCTAGGCATTATAGCATTTCACTTCCCTATTCCCTTTAAAGGTAAGCATGACCATACAGACTTGCTTTGGCCAATAAAAGTGGTGTATCTCACTTTTGAATGGAAGTTTTAAGAGCTGATATGTAATTCTCTATATTTCTTCCTCCTATTTCCATAATCTTGGAAATATAAATCAAGATGGAGCCTCTGTTATTCTAGATTTGTAAGTAACCACAAAGAGTTAAATATCCAGTTGGATGTTAACGTGTAAGAAACACAGTTTTGTTGTACTTAAGCATTAATATATTTTTTCCTTTCCTCAGTTTAACCTACTATCTTGACAGATACACTTTGTCCTCCTAGAGTTTGCTCAATAGCAAATAGGCTGGGGTCATGAAGATGCACCAGAACTCTACTAAAACATGGCACTGTGTGTGCCCTAGGTTTTATTCAGAGAAATTCATAGAAATTAGTTGTTGCCACCAGCAACTTCCTCCTTATTAACCACCCAAATGATATTAAGAATCCAATGCATGCTCAACAGACAAGTGAGCCAGACAGTGTATTAAATATGCATGCTGGTCCTGTCTTCTCCAAGGCCTCCCATACCTCTGACTACTCTTTCTCATGGAAAACTTCATGGAGCAGGAGCCTGTGTATACCCTCCTGAAGCAGCACTGTTATCCTAATGGTGTCCAGTGAATTCTGACTCCACCCTTTAGAATTTTCCTCCTCGTGACCCTAAGTGTTACCTCAGACAACATCTCTTTTTTGGGGTAGCCTGTCCTGATCTCTTACTTACACACTTCCTTTCTTCCAGAAAAGAACAAATTCAGTTTTAGAAGAACTGACTTTGGAGCCATATTGCCTAAATCCAAATCTTGGCTCTGCTATCTGCTAACTTTAGGGCACTGGACAATTTAATTAAACATTTCTCTCCTATGTTTAGATAAGAATAAAGAAATAGTACTAACTCATTTAATCTATATTGAAGATTGAATGAGACAATCAGCATTAACAGCTTATATATAGTGCTGTGATCACCACACATGGCAACACTGGCAATTCATGATGTTGGCTACTTGGTCCTTCATTGTATCTTGGGAGAACCCCTATCCTACAATCCACACTATGACAAATTGGCATCACTTGTTTATTTTATAAAATTTGAGTAAGTTCATTATAGCAAACAAGGCTTTTTCAATGTTGGTTCAAAACTCTTGTCACACAGGCCCTTTTCCATAGTTCACTGACTAATAACAGAACAAACTAGCTCAGAAAGCTTTTGACATAGGTAACTCTGGTGAAGTTCTATATCTCAGGTGGCTTTTACTTAGAAAATTCAGGCATAATTATGATATCTTGCCTTGTTTGACCAACCTCCATTGAAATAAATGGAAATTGATGCATTATTTTATTATACTGTTCAGGTCTCTGGCTATAGGAATCTTTGGTTGTCTAAATACAGCTGTGCACTTCAGTAGAGTAAGCCTAGTCCAAGTGATCGTATGGGTATTTAAGAAATCAAATATGACATCCTAAAAGGGAAACTTATTTTTTTCTGGCTTTATTTTTCTAATTCCTAATTCATGAGTTTTTAAAATTTCAGATGTAATTAGTTTTTACTATAGGTACTATTTTATCCAATTAAATATCACTGAAGATGCTGCTTTGGAATATAGTAAACAAAAGATCAAATGAAGACTATCCACAAATCTGAATGTACTTGTGTCTTTGCAGATGTAACTTCTTAAGTTGATTGACTTTAAAAATTCCAATGTGCTTGGGGCACCTGGGTGCCTCGGTCAGTTAGGTATCCAACTTTGGCTCAGGTCATGATCTCATGGATGATGAGTTCAAGCCCCACGTCAGGCTCTCTGCTGTCACCGCAGAGCCCACTTTGGATCCTCAGTGTCCCTCTCTCTGCCCCACCCCCCATTTCTCTCTCTCTCTGTCAAAACTAAAACAGTAAAAAAATAAAATAAATAAAAATAAATAGTGAAAATTCCAATATGCCTGATGTACAGAAGATATTTCATTATTTACACAATTTTGGGTTTATATCTATAGCATAAAATGCTTCCAAGATGAAAAAGTACAGGAGACACTCGCAATACATGAGAATTTGACATAAATTGCAGAAGTTCTTTAAATATAGAAGGACACTTTGATTTTGCAGATATTTTAAAAATAAAAGTCTACTTTCCATACAGAGGCAAAATTATAATGAAGTTATATAAATAGTCTCATATCAAATTCATAGTGGCTATGTTAGATTGCTAGAATGTCTCTTCCACGACTCATTATCTTTTCAAGAAAGAAATGGAAATGTAATAAGTAAGAAAATCTATCTGAAATAAAAGCATCCACTAGAATATTTTCATCGTCCAGCAGGTCATATGCTTGACAGTTTTTAGATTATAATTACTGTGGGAGAAACTGGAAAAGGTGTGATCATTGGTAATCTGTTTTTTTCCCGGCTATGGAGATTATGATGGTATTCCATAAATCAGCATACCTGGTTCACGAATCAGTATAATTTCATGCAATTTGTGCTCCATGTAAGGTCCTAACAGGGTCTGGTGAAATAATGATTAAGGTTTTTTTGTTTTTGTTTTGTTTTGCTTTGTTTATAAAACTACAGGCCAGAATTAAGTAGAAGGCAAAAGGCAAACATCCAGATTACTAAAGGGTATGATGGTGGCTGTTGTTTCTCTGTGATCATTTGCCAATATAGAGGAACAGCTGAGTGGCTAGATTTTGACATCATGTGGTTCGGTATAAAAATTTTAATTGAAGGCTCATTTATATGTGGTCCTGGTAGAACCCTCATTTTTTGGGTAAAGATCCAAAGTGCTGCATCCTTGAAACTAGGATCACACGGCAGTGAGTAAGCACTTTCACAAATTGCAGTTCAGTATTGAACAACCTAGGAGACCCTAGAGAGAGCTCAATCTGGTTTTCTGTACATTCTTAGTATACCTGCACACCAGAAAGAAGCAAATAAAAATACCCAGTGGAGTAAAGAATAATATCCCAGGTCACAATTTTAGCCACATTTTTTCAAATGTAACCAAAATAACCAGAGACACCAGCAGACAAGATGATAATGATAACAATCATATGTAATAGACAATAATTATTGGTATTCAGAAATTGAAACTATTCTACACAGAATTTGGAACAACTCTTATTTCTACGTTTGAAAAATAAACTACAATATTAAAACATGTTTTAGGAAGCTGTAAACTATTTAAAAACTGCAATAGCAAAATTTAAAGAAAAACAAATAGGATTTTTAAAACTATAAAATAATTAACAATTAAGAATATGACATTTGATTAAAAACAGTAAATTAGATGTCTCTGAAAAGGGAATCTGTGAACTGAAATATAAGTGAGGTGGAAATATCCAAAATAAATCTGAAAGAAACAAGTACATGAAGTACAAGGAGGTTAAGAGAGTAAGTTATATAAGGAGATTAAACTTCTAATTATTTTGGAGTGCCACAATGAGAAGAGAGAATGCATAACAATACTTTCTTTTTTTTGCTATTATAAATTGAATTGTTTTTGTAGATTGATTGATTGATTGATTGATTTAATATATTCTCAAGTTAGGTAATATACAGTGTAGTCTTGGCTTCGGGAGTAGAATCCAGTGATTCATCTCTTACATCTAACACCCAGTGCTCATCCCCACAAGTAGCTCTCCTTGGACTTGACAAGAAAATATCTGAAATTTTCCAAAATCTATTAAAGAAGTCTAAACATATTTTCAAGAAAAAAAACTCCCTTAAGAATGATAAATAAAAACAAACCACATGCATAAACACATCACTGAAAAATTATAGAACATCTAAGAGAAAGAGAGGTTTTTACTTTAAAAAAGCTAGGGAGAGGGGCATTTGGGTGGCTCAGCTGGTTAAGTGTCTGACTTCCCCTCAGGTCATGATCTCCCGGGTTCATGGGTTCGAGTCACCCATTAGGCTCTGTGCTGAGAGCTGAGAGCCTGGAGCCTGCTTTGGATTCTGTGTCTCCCTCTCTTTCCGCTCCTTCCCCGACTCATGTTCTGCCTGTCTCTCTCTCTCTCTCAAAAATAAATAAACATTAAAAAAAGCTTAAAAAGCTATCATTAAAAAAGAAATGGAGGATATCTTTAAAAAAGAAATACTCATCTTGCCAGACAACATTTTAACGCAGAAACTGAAACTCAAATTCATAATGTGTTGAAATGAAATGACTGACAACATAAAATTGTGTATTTAGGGAAGACATCCTTCAATAACAAGGGTGACACACAAATGTTAACAGGACTTTGTCACCAAAAGAAATTTACTATAGAAAATAATAAAATATTTGCTTCAATAGGTAGAATGACACCACATGGAAGTTTGAGGATGAAGGAACGAAATGACAACTATGAAAATGGAAACAAACATATATATGAGTGTGTGTGTGTGTGTGTGTGTATATGTGCATGTGTGTATACATGTGTTTATATAGGTAGGTCCATATACACATATGACACATACATAAATACATATATATATGTATATATACACATATATGTGTATATGTTTTATAGTTTTGTATATAAGCTACCTGAAACTATATAAGAAAAATATTATTTCATGAGGTTTTATGTAATATACATTCATATAATTTTGGAGGGAAATAGTAAGTAAAGTTTCTGAAGGACTATACACTATCAGGGAGTAAGCAAAAATGTCAAACTAGCAATAGGCTATGATATGTCAAGGATTCAGGTTTTAATTTCCATGCTATTCTTCCCAATGCAGTAGTAACTATCTACTTATAATTAGATGTAAATTAATTAAAATCCAATTAAAACTTTGGTTCTTCAGTCACACTGGCCACATTTCAAGTGCTCAATAGACATACTATATGGGTAGTTGCTACTATATTGGAAAACACAGATACACAAAATTTCCACATCACAGAAAGCTCTATTGGGACACACTGTATGCAGAGTAACACATAAAATAATGGAAGACTGAATGATGTCCAAAATAACAGAAAAATGCAATGATTAAAAAATCCCCACAATCTTAAATCAAAAAGTAAAACATATAGAAAGGAAAGTAGAAATAGCATATATTAAGGGGGTAGATTTAAAGGCTTAATATTGAGAATCACCTCAATGCAAATGTACTAAAATCTTCTAATTAAAAAAATTAAGACTACAAAATAAAATTCAATTATATCTTTCTTATAGATAGACATCTGAAATATATGTTCATGCAAGCTTGAAAATACAGGATAGAAAACACTGTATCATGCCTACAAGCAAAAGAAAGCAGTTGTAGCTATATTAATCTCTACTAAAATACATATTAAGGAATAAAGCATTACTAGAGATAAAGAGAACTCTTATTAATTATAAAAATGTTTATTTCACTAGTAAGCTAAAACAATTTTAAATGTGTATGTAATTAATAACATAAATTAAAATATCTAAAGCATAAGTTCATAGAACTGTAAAAAATTCAAAAGAGGCAACTTCGAAATTATAATGGACAATTTTAGAATATCTCATTGATTTATAGAACAGCCAAAAAAATCAATAAATGTATAGACTTGAACTATAAAATCAACACATTTGACCTAACAGAAAAATACAATGATCTGCTCCCTACAGTTACAGTAGATCAAAATTTTATGCACACACATAAAGCATATAAAAATTTTCTATACTATGGGAAATAAAATAAATATTAACACATTTTAAAGGAATTAAGCCACAGAGAAAATTTTATCTGACTTTAGTGACTTTAAGCCAGAAATCAGTTGCAAGTCTTCCTACCACCTGTATATATTTTGAAGTTAAGAAATGCACACTTAAAAAAAATCCTGTTATTTACAATAGCCAATATATGGAAGTAATCTAACTGTTCATTGATATTGATAGATGAATAAGGGAGATGTGATATATATATATATATATATATATATATATATATACACACACACATATATATACACATATATAAACACACACATATACATATATATATAATGGAATGTCACTCATCCATAAAAAAGGATAAGATCTTCCATTTGCAACAATATGGATGGACCTAGGGGATATTGTGCTAAGTGAAACAAGTCAGATAAACACAAATAGCATAGGATTTCACTTATATGTAGAACCTAAAAACAAAACAAAACAAACAAAACAAAAAAACAAGCAAAACTATAAACAGATCCATAAATACAGAGAACAACCTGATGCTTGCCAGGGTGAAGAGAATGGGGGGGGGGGAGGGTCAAAATAGGTGAAGGGGAGGAGGAGATACAGGTTTCCAGTTATGGATAAGTCATAGGGATGAAAGATACAGCACAGGGAATATAGTCAATGGTATGCAATAGATGGTAGCTATACTTGTGGCGAGCACAGCATAATGTACACAGTTGTAGATTCACTATGCTATATACCTGAAACTAATATAATGTTGTGTGTCAACTATACTTAAAAAAATTCCTTTGCCAAAGAAGACATCACAATGAAAGTAATTAAAAATTAGATTTTAGGGGCGCCTGGGTGGCTCAGTCGGTTGAGCGTCCGACTTCAGCTCAGGTCACGATCTCACGTTCCGTGAGTTCGAGCCCCGCATCGGGCTCTGGGCTGATGGCTCAGAGCCTGGAGCCTGCTTCCAATTCTGTGTCTCCCTCTCTCTCTGCCCTTCCCCCGTTCATGCTGTCTCTCTCTGTCTCAAAAATAAACGTTAAAAAATAAATAAATAAATAAATAAATAAATAAATAAATAAATAAATAAAAATTAGATTTTAATCTTGGGGAGCCTTGGGTGGCTCAGTCAGTAAAGCGTCCAAATTCAGCTCAGGTCATGAGCTCACGTTCTGTGAGTTTGAGCCTGGTGTAGGGCTCTATGCTGACAGCTCGGAGCCTGGAGCCTGCTTCAGATTCTGTGTCTCCCTCTCTCTTTGCCCCTCCCCTGCTTGCTCTCTCTCTCTCTCAAAAATAAATAAATATAAATTTTTTTTTAAAATAGATTTTTATCTTTATGAAACAGAATAGTTAATAGAGAACCAAAGAGCAAATTAGATACGAGAAAGTAGAAAAAATGGAATACATTAGTGAAACGATACACTTGAAATACAGAAGGTGGACATACATATAAAACATCAACACAGCAAAATATCTGTTTGAAACAAATAACAACAAATTGATAAGCAGTGATGAAATTGATCAAGAAAAATGGGAAGAGGCAAAACCCACGAATATTATGAATTAAAATGGGAAAATCTTCACAAATTTTCAAAGACGATACTAAGAGCAAGTTTATGCCAATAATTTTGAAACCATAAACTAAATTGACAAAATAAAAGAACTCCCAGAAATTGGTAAGCTAATGATAAATTACCTAATGAAAAATATGCCTAAGACACTTAAATAGGATGTGCACGTTCATAACTGCATCGCATATGATGGGACTAAACTAGGGACAACTCAAGTATTTATCAACATTAGAATGTATAAATACATTATGTAAGACTTCACAATCTTGTATTAGTTTTCTATTACTGTGGGACAACTGTACAAAGTTAGTGCCTTAAAACAACACCCATTATAATCTCACACTTTAGTAGGCCAGAAATTTGGACTGGCTAGATGGAGTTCTCCAATCAAGGTCACCCTAACTTCTTCCCTGGAACCTCTGGAGAAGAATCTACTTCCAATCTCATTCAGTTTGTTGGCTACTTTTAATTCCCGGTGGTTGTAAGAGTAAATAAAGTCCCAGTCTTCTTGCCAGCTGTCAGTAGTTGGTAGCTCTAAAAATGTCAAGCTCATTCTCAAATCCTTCCACCGAAGCAACAGAGCAACTTCTTCCTGTCAAATTCCCCTTATGCTTTGAATTGCTCTGTCCTTTCTAGGAGGAGCTGGAGAAAATTTTCAGCTTTTAAAGAGTTCAAATGATTAGAAGGAACCCACCCAGATAATCTCCCTTTTGACTAATTTAAAGTCAACTGAATAGTAAGTTTAATTACATCTGCAAAATCTATTTGCCATGTATCGTAAAATAATCAGATAATAAATATAAATAAAATAATAATAAATATGAATAAAATAGTCATGGTAGTGATATTTCAATACTCATGGTCCTGGATTTAAGGTATGAGATCTTGGGTGAAGGACATCTTAGTCTACCGGCCACAATGTAATATACTGTGCAAAAAAAAAAAAAAAGAAAAGAAAAGAAAAAAGGAACAAACTACATTTATATGCAATAATATTGTTGAAACTAAAGATATGTTGAGAAAATAAAGCTCAGTGTAAGAAATATTTATTATTTGATTGAATTTGTATAAAGTTTAAGAATAAACAAATTAATTTAGAATATTTAGAAAGGTGGGGCTCCTGGGTGGCTCAGCCAGTTGAGCTTCACCCTTCAGCTTGAGTCATGAACTGTGGTTTGTGAGTTCAAACCCCACACTGGGCTCTGTGCTGACAGCTCAGAGCCTGGAGCCTGCTACAGATTCTGTGTCTCCCTCTCCCTCTGTTCCTCCCCCACTCGCACTCTGTCTCTCAAACATAAAGAAAGGTTAAAAAAAAAAAAAAGGAACATTAAAAAGTATATTTGGTGCAAAAACTATTAGTAAAAGCAAAAATGTAACTATCATAAAAATGATGATAATAATTAACACGAAAGCATACGGGGGGGGAGTTCTGTCATGCTATAGGAATTTTCTAATTATTAATCTGGGTTTGACTACATTGTTATTCACTTAATAAAGTGATATTTAGTTGGATACTTAGGTTTTGTGCACTTTTGTTTCTATGTTACACACACACACACACACATACACACACACACACACAAGCTTAAAAATAGACAACAATCCTGGAGCTATTCTGTTCCATCATTCACCAGTTCTTTAATTATTAAATGTCCATTACATACTAGTTTCACTTGGTGGTGGAATTACAACAGTAAACAATAAAGAAAAAATACCCAGGTGAAACTTACAGGCTAGTGGTAAGATGCTTGCAGTTTTCTCCCTTAATTTAACTCTGTGTTTAGAGCACTAGCTCTAAAATAATCATAGTAAAGCAACTAAGGGGTGAAATATTAATTTAATTCCAGTACTACCTGACATTACTTTTCTATCAGCATCTCACCAAGAGATTCAGAGATTGATGTGATTAATGCAGAAGGAAAAGTCCTGAAGTTCCTTTGATGGGTAGGATAGGGAAGGGGCAAAACAGTGCAAATACTCTGGGTAGTACTGAAGGCAGAGGAGGCTGATCATTGCAGAAACTAGAAGAGTCTCAAACAAAAATCTCTACTGATTATTTGTTCATCCTCACTTACCACAACTTTAACTTTTTGGACAAAAAAAAGAAGCGAAAAATATATTTTTTTCCAAGTAACTGTACCATCATGTTAAAATAAAAAAAGAGTCATGTAGTGTTTATTGAACCACCCCAAATCTTGATATTTTAAAATACTGATAAGGGGCGCCTGGGTGGCTCGGTCGGTTAAGCGTCCGACTTGGGGTCAGGTCATGATCTCACGATCCGTGGGTTCGAGCCCCGCGTCGGGCTCTGTGCTGACAGCTCAGAGCCTGAAGCCTGTTTCGGATTCTGTGTCTCCCTCTCTCTGTGACCCTCCCCCGTTCATGCTCTGTCTCTCTCTGTCTCAAAAATAAATAAACGTTAAAAAAATTTTAAAAAATACTGATAAACACCCATTTTTTTAATGTAAACATTTATAATAAAAAGCTATGTATCTCTCAGAAAATGGTTTGTAAAAAACATTTCCTGCTGAGAACAGGGGAAAAAAAAGCACTATATTGAAATGTTACTTAGAGGCTACTCGAGGGGGGACATCTACTGAATCTTTAAGAAAATTTTATTTTTTTCCGAGAAGATAAAAATATATAAGGGAATTTACTGGAACAATCTTGTTTCCTCACATTGTTTCCAGAGTTAACCATGGATTCTCACTAACTTTCATGTGGGCATTTGCTACATAAAACCCCAAATGTATATATATATATATGTATGTGTATATATATATATATATATATATATATATATATATATATATACCACACATGCATATATGTACAATATATGCTTCTATTACATAGCACCATACACTAAATATATACACACACATATGTATATGTGTTTCATATGCACTATGAAAACAAATGGTATTAAATATTGATGTCATTTAATTTACTTATTTAATATGTATTTGTTTCAGAAATAATGATGCATACAGACAATGCTACTAAAATTAAAAGGATCATGGTCCTACCCTTATGGAAAAAGACAGCAAGTAAACAGATGATTAGTAAACAATGCAGGAGCTGGCTCTGGATTAGAGCTAGGAGGTAGAAATATAGAATTGTGTTAATTTATAGAATCTCCATGAAGAAAACAAACTCATAAAACTCATAAAAGAGGTTATCACAAAAATGTTCATCTCTTGACCAACTGTAATGGCAAAAAAGAAAGCAATAACTCAAATGATACTATAATACTGAATATAATAAAATACATCAACTAGGAGCTCCTGCATGGCTCAGTCATTTAAGCATGCAACTCTTGATTTCAGCTCAGGTCATGATCTCACGGTTCTTGAGTTTGAGCCCCACGTCAGTCTCTGTGCTGTCAGCACAGAGCCTGCTTAGGATTCTTTCTCTGCCCCTCCCCTGCTCTTGCTCTCTCCCTCTCTTTCTCAAAATAAATAAATAAATGTTTAAAAAAAATACATCAACCATCCAAAGTACTGTTACCTTAAATGTTACATGGAATTTGAATAAAATGCCAAATGCATATATTTACCTGAATGAGCTGCATAGAAATATATAACATTATCAAAGCTATTATCAATAATCATGTACAAGCACTCTAAAAAAAAGTAACATTATAACCACAGTGACATCCTTGAAAAATGTAATTAGATAAGAGGGTTTTTTTAAATGTCTTTTCAAAAACACTCATGATACTATCATCTACCTCAGCTAAAGATGCAAGTCAGAAAACTGATCATATAATTTGTTGCTTCTCAACCCCTTTCAACACCTTAGTTCAGGCACCAACAACTCCCCAATAGGTTACAGCAAAGACCACCTAACTCAGTCTCTATCTCCAACCCTTTCCACCTTCTTTCACTCGGACATTCTCCACAGCACAGACTTCACGATTTCCCTTAAATGAAAATATAACCTTACTATTCTCTAAAAGTAGCAATGGGCATTACTGTTTTTTCATTCTTCATTTATGCTCCTACTTCTTAGTATTATCTTTTGGTTGCCCTTTGCTTCTTCATGAATAGCATGAGGTTCAGAAAAAACTGGCTATATGTCCCTCCACTACTTTACTTGCCATCAAGGGGTTGACTTGATTGGTTGAAGTTCATATTATTTCCCTTATCATGATCACTAGTTCCCTAAACTTAAGATTTGGCTCTTGGACACATTTCCCCAGGATAGTGATAGTCTCAGAAGAATGGAAACACATTCAGGTCAATGGAGTATGAAAGATTTTTTTTATAGGCTTCAGGAAAGGAAGTTTTATTGAGCCTACAAAAAAAAAGTCACTAGATGAGACACTCTTATTCTGGATACTGTGGAACGCTAGAGCCATTTATTGACTGTAAGGAAATCCAGAATCATGGAGAAATATACCTACAGAGGAGAAAACACAAAAGAGAGTCTTGGAGAAACAGGACCAGAGACAGTGAGTTGAGCCACTCTTGCAACCCTCTCAACCTCTGTACTCATATTTACACCAGCCCATATGTTTCTACATGGTTCTGTGTATTAGAATGAAGTTGCCAGCTTCCCACATGTGACAGCATCTAAACTAACATATAATCCTTCTATGACTTCCTTTTGATTTTAAACAAAAGTCTAATAGATGGCATTTCAATCTACTTTGTATTTCCCCAAAGTTTCCAAATTTTCTGTCAACTCAAGGCTTTTTCAAATGACACTACTTTGGCTTGTAACTCCCTTCCTGATGAGTCTGTTCTTGACTAAGTCCCACCTGATCTTATAGTTTCATCTAAGATACATTTTTTAATTCCTTAGTTAACTCCCACCTTTTCTACAGACTTTCCATGGAAACCAGGCTTGTTCTTAACAAAACACCGAACAAAATAAGATCCTACAGACCTGAGGTTTTACTATATAATCTCTTGCAATGGTTTAACACCATGCACCGTCATCATCAACCTAGTATCCCTTGCTCTAAGCATTGAGGCTAGAATACTACAGCATCTGAGATGCTGATACTAAATAATACTGAGAAAAAAATATATGTAACTGAATGAGTGGATTATATATGCACATTAGAAATTAAAATTTTTGAGTTGTTCAAGTTTGAATCTATAAATCTATGTTATGGTTAGTTACTTGAATTCAGCAGGAGAATTGCTTCTTTTATACAATTTAATACACTCTGCTCTCTCTGTCAATACTGGATGATGCTTCTGACAGCAAGGAAACTATTGCAATACTCCATTCTTAGCCTTTAGTTAATTTATGTTTCCAATGGCAACATGAGTGCTCCAAAATTTTTAGGACAGTCACCAAGATTGTGTGCTGATAGATGTTCAGGAAGATGTCACCACTAATATCTCTAGAATCTTCAGTAGTGACAGGCAAGTACCCAATACACAAAATAAGTTGTGCATGTATACAATCTAAAATATGTACGTGATTAATCTTCGATATCTTGAAATAGCAACTTTATTTCTTTTGCAGTAAGTGCTTTCATTGAGTGAAGTCCTATGCTACAGGTTGATTTGTAAATGTTTATTAGGGCAACAATGAAGTAAACTGGTTGAACATAGGAATTAGACATTTCTGAATAGGAATTGCCCTCTACAATTTGCACAGTCTGTAGCCTTGGATAAATAAGTTTGTTTCTTCTTCTAAAATATGAGCTTGTGTTGGCACCTGAGTGGCTCATGACTTTAGCTCAGCTCAAAACCTCACGGTTCATGAGATTGAGTCCCTCTCTGTGCTCTGCACTGATAGTGTAGAGCCTGATTGGGATTCTCTCCCCCTCTCCCTGCCCTTCCCCCACTTGTGCTCTCTTGCAAAATAAATAAATTCCCATTTAAAAAATAAAATATGAACTTGCGATTATTATAGATTTTTTCTAAGCACTAGAAATAATATATATATATATATAATATTTAGGACAGTTCCTTCTAAATAATAAGCTTTCAATAAAGAGTGGGTTTTGTGATTATTTTGCTTGCTGCTGCTGTTATTATTAAAGATTACTATTCAGTTAAAAATAGTTGTTGTCTTATAATCTTTAATATAATCCCAATATTTAGTTTAAAGAAAATGTAATGAAAATCACAGTTTTAGGGGTTTGTAAAGACCCATTTTTAATTAATGCCTTTGACACTTGTTGTTTGATCTAAGGAAAGTTACTTTAATTATTTGAGACTCAGTTATTTCATCTGTAAAATGGTCGTAATTCCTACTTAGAAGGATGTAATGCGAAAACACAGGTGAAATGCATGTCAAAACAGTGTCCATGCTAGTTTCTTCCACTTTCTTCCTCTTCAATCTGCCTCTTTCTCTCACAACCAAATCTCACCCTATCTTTGTATTTTTGTGTAAAACTCCTTACTCCTCCAGTTCCTAACCTCACGCATTTTACAAGTAGCTTAAATAAAACAAGGATACATTTTGGTTTCAGTTTGACAGCCGAGATGTCTGGTTCTGTTAGTATTTGCTTATCTTTATGAACATGTGGAATATTAAAGATTAATATATATATATATATATATGGAATCACTGTCCATTAACCTTGCATGGCAAGCAAAGACAAGAGTAACAAATGTTAATAGCTTACTGAAAGCTAAACTGGGAAAGAAGTCCCAGTACTCATCTTGGTTAACTCTCATCTAATGTAAAACAACAAAATTTAGGGAAAATAAACAAATTTTATTAATACTAGACATTTCATGAATGTGTCACTTACATAAAGGCAAGAAAACTCATGAAATAATTATTTCTTCAAATAATAATACAAAATAACAAAACATACATACACTATAACTACAACAATGTAAGCATATTAAATTCTAAAAATATAGGGGTGCCTGGGTGGCTCAGTCAGTTAAGCATCTGACTTCAGCTTAGGTCATGATCTCACGATTCCTGGGTTCGAGCCCTATATTGGGCTCTCTGCTGTCAGCACAGAGCCTGCTTCGGATCCTCTGTCCCTACTCTGTCTGCCCCTCAGCCCCTACTCTTTTGCTCTCTCTCTCTCTCTCTCTCTCTCTCTCAAAAATAAATAAACATTTTAAAAAATTCTTTAAAAAGTTAGAAAGGAAATGAACAAAAAATGAAGAAATTGTGGGCTAATATAAAAGAATTATGATTTTTCTTTTAAAATTTATATACTATTGAGATATTTCTGCCAAGATACAAAAATAAAATGAAAAACTAAGATATTCAGTGTTCAAGAATTTAAAACTATGAAGGTAACTAAACTTTATTTTAATTGGATGGGCATGACATAATCAGCTATGTATTTATAAAAGATGCTCTAGCTGAAATATGAAGAATGGGTCTGGGGCTGAGAACTAGAGTTGGTATGGAAAGAAAAATGGGTTTTCTCATAGTCTGTGAGACAAATAATAATGGCGATGGGAATACAGTCAGAAAGAACTGGATGAATACATTTAAAAGACAGAATTGATAGGACTTTCTACAGGTTGTTTCTGGGAGCTTTAAAAGAGGAAGCAAAGTTCTTGAGGTGTTATTTACTAACAAATCCACTCTTAAAAAATGGTAGGCATATTCAAGAATTTTTCTTTATACTTTGTAAGATTTACCATGCAACCCTTAAGTGGAGATATTGATTAGACATTTCCATATGAATGGAAACACATACAATGGCTGGAATATTTTATTTGGGATTTTTGTTGAGACTGTATAAGATATCCTAAAGGGAAGTGATATTGATAGCAGAAACTAGGATTAATTTCATGTACTGAAGCACCAGCTTTCCAAAAATCATACTACTGAGGTGAACTGCATCAGTGTTAAGGCTCAAGTACTAAGTTCCTATTCAGTAACATTTGGCTGGTGAAGAAATCATTCCCCATCCTCACCTTTTATATTTGGCTCTTGGTAGAACACTAGGGTAGGCTTCCGGCACAGTCACAGCCATCACCTATCATCATCAAGTTCCTCAGTTTTCCCTCAGGAAGTCTTTGACAGAAGCTGATGAAATTTTATACACATATATATACATACATACATATATATACATACATATATATGTATATATATGTATGTATATATATGTATGTATGTATATGTATGTATATATCTCCCAGGAAAACTTTCAATGAACTGCTGCTCTCCAGCTCCTAGCTTTCGATTTCGTTTATCTGCAATGATAAATCAAAAGCCACCACAGAGTAGTGAAAAGAACAGGCATTCAATAAACAGACAGACCCATTTTAAGTCATGGCTCTACTTCTGGATGAGTTATTCCATCAGTCTTACTCATCTACCTCGTGAACATTAAATGTAGAAATGTGCACAAGTATGCCCAGCATATATTAGGTGCATGATAACTGTTACTTTCCATTTTCCTGCCCTGTAATGAACAGTCCTTACTGTTTTTATTTCCTTCTTTCCTGTGTTTCTCTGATCACTGTCTTCCTTTCCTCCCAGTCCTGGAGTGCCTACTGCTCCAACTTGGTACATTCCCTGCATCTAATTCCAGCTGATTTTAGATTGGGGAAAATCTACTGTGGGATCAGTGTATGCACATAGATTGCTGTTTGTTTACCACGTAAAGAGATATAATTACAGTGTACAAAGAATTTGGGAGGGTTTAGTAATCAAAACTCAATTTAAGAAAATAGAGTGAAATAATGACAATCTGTGATTGCATAGGAAGAAGGGGGTTCTGGAAAGCCCTGCACTAATAATACTGCATATTAGTATAGACACTTTTGCTTATCAGAATGCTGCATATCCATGATTTTTATATTACTTACAATAACCTTAAGAAGTAAGAAGAGATGATATGACTGTCATTTTAAAGATAAGACGACAAGGCTCAGGGAATTTAACAGGCTTAGAGGTTACCCATGGTGGTTCCAAAAAACCTGAATTCCAGGCCAGGATTTCATTAAACCAGCTGTTCCTACAAATTAGTTATATTCTCCAAGGTGCTCAGTTGTCTTCTTGAGAACAGCAGGATTTCTTTAATATTTGTTCCATAGATAAAGTTATGAGAATGTATAGCTTATCCAGCATAGAGAAATAATTGGCAGAATTGGGGTGAGAATTCTGTTCTCTAATTCAAAGCATATCTAATACATCACTTTGCTCAAGGTACTTTTTTTGGGGGGGCCTGAATGCATAGGAATGGTGGTTTGGTCCAAATAAAATATCTTAGTGGCTGCATGGGAATGATAGAGGAGAGTAGATAAGAAAGCTGTCAAGTCTTAAAATATTCTTACGGCCCCTACAAGTGTATGAGCAGGTGATGAAGATATTGTGTCAGCAGGATGAAAGTTCCAAGTGAAAGGCTATGGCATATTTATAAATTATAGTGGATAAAATATATGAGTGGTCCATGTAAGTAGTTTTAAGATAGCTGAGATTGGTGTCCGGAAGTTGAGTACATACAGCTTTTTTAATAACCCAGATGGATTACAAAAAGTAGTGGGAATGCCTAGGAAGGAGTCTGTAGAAACATGGTAGAAGGATCATGTAAGTACTTGACTAGATGTTGAGGGATTACAGGCTGAGCCTCAATGTTTGTATTGGTCAACAGGTAAATATTGGTGCCATTCTCCAGGGTGTTCTCCACAAACACTGCCTCAGAAACTTTTCACTAAACATCAGTTGAAAATAAATCAGTAACTCTTTTGTTCTCAAGTTTGGACTACTAGGGTCACGTGAGTTACCAAGTTACCAAATTAGGGTATAATTTATACCAGCTAAGAAGCTGGTCAGTATGTCAACTCACCTAGGTGATAACATTTGTCATTTATTTTCTGTGAGTACAAGCTATATATTGGGAAAAAAAATTCCACTCCATACCCAATAAATACAGGCAGAGTTATTTGAAAAACATGGATGAGTGAAGTTATGATAGGAATAAAATGTTAAAAACTATTTTCTCCATCCCCTGAAAAACTGTCACAATAACAGAGGATATATATGCTTTTATCATACATTTCTTTTGGTTAATAAACCAACAAAAACTGGGAACTCTGAGGACAGTATCAATGCAGACAATAATTTGAAGAAAATAACAATATTTGTTATCTAATTCATTAAACAGATGTTTAATAAGCGCTTACTGTGCCCCAGGCATTATAGTTGATATTGGATATGGTTTTATACACACATTGATATATATGTATATGTGTGTGTGTGTGTGTGTGTGTGTGTGTGTGTGTGTGTGTATTATCTCAGACTGAAAGTATTATGGTCTAGTGAAGAGACATATATATAAAACATAAAAGAAAACAAATTCTGTAAGAAATTTTCAGATGCAAATTTCTCCCTCAAATGAAGGCACAACAGGATTTAGCTGTGCCTAGGGAAGTCAGGGAAGAACTCATAAAGTGTGGTTTCAAATGAATACTTGAAGAATGAACAGAAATTTTCTGAACTACAAATGTGTGTATCTCACACATTACAGAAAAAAAGAACGTATGTCAGATTGCCGAAGAAACATGAAATTCAAGATTTCTGGAGGCAATAACAAAAGTTAGGCCGGTAGAAGAAAAATAATAACAGGCATATAAGCCAGACCAAACCATGAAGGGTCTTACAACATGTGCAGATACATTTAAATCATGTCTTGGAAGCCATAGGGAGATGTGGATGAAATGTAAGAACATGAATAACATTAAAAGTGTCTCAAAAAGTGCATTTTTATAGCGCTGAAAATAGATGAGTTGTGGGATGAGGAGAGCATCCTGAGAAATGGGATGAGGTTAAGGAGTCTTTCACTCTAACTCTAGGTAAGTAAAGATAAGTGCCTGAACTGAGGACCTGGCCACGAAGCTGCAAAACAGAAAATATATTAGGTGGGTACAATCTGAATAGACTGACTTCCTTTGCTCTAAACAGAGAGATAAGTAATAATGTCTGACAGAGTTATGGTACCTGAAGCAGGCATGGGGGAGATATGAGACATTTAGATTTGTAGCTGTGTGGATATTACTGGGATCTCTTTTCTTTTTCAGGACCCTAAATCAAAACTTAAGTTGCAGAGTGAAGAGGTCATTGAAGAAAAAAAATAGGTGAATTATTTAGCACTGATAATTGCGCATTTTATTTTAAAGACAATCAATTCATCAACTTAAATGTAATTTAAATTGCTTTGCTAAATTATTGGGATATCATTAATGCAAAAGCTCCATTGCATAATGTGATAACATTATAGTGTCAAAAAAACTACATTGTTTCCAGTATTATGATACAAATGCCTTCATTTCAAGGGAATTATTATATATTACTTTAGCTAACTACTATGGGATGCTATTCAAGACATAAGTGGGTCATATAGCTGTTACTGTCAGGATAGAAAAACATAAATGAAATTCTTGTCTTAAATCTCCTTATGCAGATCAAATATCACAGTGTTCTGGAAGTGTCTTAAAAAGCAAGAGTTAGAGGAAGAGTTACAGAGATGACAGAAAGTTAAAGAAGCTTAAGTTGCAAGAACCCTTACTTACCTGAGCCCCCTTACAAAAAGTCTTTGCAACATGTTCACTTGGTCATTAGTTGTAAAATTTGACCAACTATGATATTTTAACCACAATCAGTTAAGAATGGGCCTTCAAAATACTCATGTCCCCCATCACATTTGCTCTCCTATAAGGTGGTACAGTGGCTATTGTCATTAAGGGGTGGACTAAAGTGAAGTTGCATGAAATAGTGAGACCAAAGAAGACACCATAAGATGCATGATACACCAGTACAATATGACATCAACAGCAACTTGTTAACAAGTGACATCAATTCAAAGAACGTTTAGTCACTGACAGAAAACTTGAAATGCCCGAAACTCTCAAAGCTCATCTGTGAATGAATTCCCTAAATTTGACAAGGATCCTAAAAATTTTCATGACATCACCAGTACTGACTTGTGAAGTAGAAAGATGTAAATGAGAATGAATGAAAGAATGAGTGAATGAATGAATGAATTAATGAATATGAAAACCACAATAAAGGAATGACTATATTTCTTTTCTGGATAGATAATCGTAAAAGGTTATTATTGTATGAAGGGTAATTTTTCAGCCAAAAAAATGCAGGAAGGAAGGAAGTAACATAGCGCATTGTCAGGCTATTATTGAATTAAAAATATTATATTATTCTATGAATATTTCATTATCGGCATTTGTCAGCTTAAAATGTATAATTTGTCATTATTACAGGTTATAAATAAATATTGTTTCATAATTAAATTTGTTGTTATTATTTTGTATTAAAAAGGCTTCCAAAAAGATATGAGCTTCAGGCCACACAAAACACTGTAATATTCCTCTTAAGATTCCCAGTGACAAACAGACAGCTGTTCAGAAAATTGTTCAGGGAGTGATTATGGTTGAGTGAGCAAAGGTTTGAGGAGTTAGTGACTAAATGTCAAACAAAGTGAGGAAAGACAGGGAGCATAGTGTCCTCATCCTGTTGTTAAGAGTAAGGCAAAGCAAATTTAGGAAAAGAGAAATCTTAAAAAAAATCATCTTCACTCTATTACTGAATGTTTGACTGTTTATGTTTATCACTAATAGCTTCATAAACTATTTGGGCACAGAAGTCGACAGATCTGAAGACTTTGGAGAAAGAGGAGGCCAATCTGTGCAAGACAAAAGGTGAAAAGTCTATTACCTTTCCTCCTGATCCTGAGAAGGAATCAAGAGAGGTAAAAAAGCGAAAGGAGAAGAAGGGGAAGAATAGGGAAGGGACATGTGTGGAGGAGAAATAAGAGGGGATAAAATAGTAGAGATAAGTTGTACAAGGTGAGAAATGACAGCAAAATTCTCCCACAATATGGATGCTGAAAACTATTTTAAGAATGGTGGAAACTTCTGTTCTATCTGAGTAATATATTGTTCACACAATAAAAGTGTTATCTTGGGGTGCCTGGGTGGCTCAATCAGTTAAGCATCAGACTTGATTTCAGCTCAGGTTATGATCTCACAGTTGGAGCCCCACGTTGGGCTCTGCACTGACAGCACACAGCCTGCTTCAGATTCTCTCTCTCCCTCTCTCCCACCCCATAGATAATAAATAAATAAATAAATAAATACATACATACATACATACATACATACATAGGCTTAAAAAAAAAAAAAAAAAAAAGAAGTGTTCTCTTTCTTCCACCCAACCCAATTCTTTCTTCACTAAAATGCCAGTGAAGTCTACTGTACTCAAAATGCATATTATTATATTTTTGTTTCTTTTTAACTAAATGAATGGTTGGATTTTACATGTCGACTGGAACAGAGAACTCTGCAAGGAAGAAGTAACCTGGGAGGAAGAAGAGGACATGAGAATATGTGAAAGTTGAGGATTTTTAGAAATGGGCAGGCTATAGATCTCTGCAGGCCACTGAATTGAAGGGTTCCAGACTTTCTGCCCAGATATTCATAGGCAGAGAATTGGGGTATCAGAAGTCTATGCTATCTTCTCCCTGACAGAGGAAAAATAGAAAAGAAAAAAAAAAAAAGGAAAGAAAAAAAGGAAGGAGGAAGAGAGGTAGAAGAAAAAGGATGAAAGGGACAAATGATGTAAAAAATAATGAAGTTACTACAGGAAAGAAAGAAGAATGTGTTCATCTGCATGTGAACTTCTCATAAGTATCTCAAACTCAACAGAACAGTCTTCATTCTTCTACCACCAAGGCAACTTCTAAAACCTCCACCCTAAGCCAAGTGTAAGCCACTGAAGGAGGGCCAAAGGGCAAAGTATATGGTAGCATTGGCTTTAAAGGAAAAATTTGTGTTTAGGAATGAAAGTGTAATGTTTTTTGAAACAGCACTAACTACATTTGATTTGAGTTTAATGCAGAGTGTAAAAACCAGCAACTTCCACAAAAGAAACCAAAGGACAGGGAGAGGTTATAATTTAGAAAATCTAGTAGAAGGATAATATAATGAGTAAGGTAAAGGTGTGGAAAGAAATATTTGTGATGATACTGGAGTTTTCAGAGGGCATTGAGGCAATAAGTAGCTGTGGGCTACGGGAAAAGCACATTTTTGAAAGATTACTCTGACAACGTGTTAGATGGCTTGAAATTGAGGTTGGTATTATAAGACTTTAGAAATCATTCCACTAGGAAGGATGAAAGTCTGAAAAACATCAAGAGTAGAGGGAAAACTGATAAAGAAGAATATAATTGAGATTTTAAATATAAGATAATTGAAATTTGGGACTAATTGGCCATGGAAATAAAGTGAAGAGAAAAAGGAATTATTTTTAAATACCTGACTTGATCAACTTTGCCAATTTTATAATCATTATTTGCAAAAAAAATAAATAAATAAATAAATAAAAAGAAAAAAAGACAGAACATGTCAAGAAGAAAAGAAACTTTTGGTATGCCATAGTCTCCTTCAGCAACTAAAGACTGGTTCAGGGAACATTTTCTACAACATAGTGCCAGACTTCCTGGTCTTCTCGACTCCAAAAGTTTCAGTTCAGCAACCACCTTTATGGCCACATTCTGAATGTTGCTAATATGATAAAGTGTAACATTTCTGTAACATCTTTGACCTCACTAAACACTCTCAGCTTATAGCATTTAATAATTTGTATGATCTCTGCTTACTCCAATATACCTATAGTTTAGGCATCTGATACCTGATAACAACTGTAAAAGCAGCACTCCCCATTGCTTTCAATGTAATTTGGTAAGAATTTGTGATTTTCACATTTAAAATCAGATCTTCCCACCAGAAAATAAAATTCCAGAGGGTAGGAAGGCTACCTATCTATACTTAGCAAGTGTCTGACACATTTCAAGCAAACAATTGTGGTAGGTGTTGTCTGATTATAAAAATGTATTCTAAAAAACACATCTGGGGCTTAAAAAATTTTAATACAAGGATCCACCTAATTATTCTTTTTTATTCTTTCTGCTTGCTTTTGGATAAATCACTAACTGCTTAACTCAGTTATGTTGTATGTTAAAGATATATAATGCTACCTTGTATTATCAAGAGCTTTTGTTGACATCCAGTGAAATACTTTAATAACCCTAAAAAAGCATAAGCGATATTATGAGAAATGAAAACAAGTTTGAATGGCCAAAGATCTGTGTGTTCTTTAATATTTATTGAAAGGACACAAGCTCATTCATTAATCATTTTTATAGTGATATATAATTCAGACTTCTGGCTTATTTGCTTTAGATCTAGAAGCATAAATTTCTTTTTTTTTTCCCATTTTCACAGCAAGGTGTATTTGTAAGTACAAATCAGTAATATGTGTGCTGATTTCTATAGTCTCTAGAAACTGGAATTTCTGATATTATTCAGTCCAGGGATTTTAGATTCACAGTAGTTCACACTAATGTTGGACTTGCTGTAGGCTTTTTTTCTTAAGACATCTGGTGCCTTGAGGAAAAGGTTAGCTCTCTAGCTTTCTGAGGTATTATTCATTTATAGCACTCAGAATGGGAAGCAATGGAAACAGCAGAATGGAGACCCACCTAGAGGCAACATGTCTTAATTCCGTAATGCCAGAATGCTTGCCTGTCTGGCTGCCTTTCTTACTTATTGCCCTACAGCAATTTTTTAAGGTTCACATGGGAATGATTTTTTCATATCTCCCACACTTGTTCATAAGCAAATGGAATTTGTCTCAACCGATCTAGGAACATGAAATCAAATCGTGCTTTGAATTACCTTTTGGGAATGGTGATACGTTCTTAGGTGCAAAGAAAAATATCCATATAAGTACATAATAATGAATCCTACAGAACAGTTTGAAGTTTTATATAAGGCTCTTTTATATAATATCTCTTTAAAGTCTCAAAACAAGCTTTTGAGTGAGGCTGGAATTGTGTTTCTTCTCAAAAGACTTACTGAAAGTAATTTGAACATATAGTAGGGTACAACCAAAGATGCTAACCATTATCACTACGTGTGTTTGAAATTGAGTAAAATCTGCCAATAAACAGTTCTTTCAAAGCACTGACATAGTCCTCTGGGGTAATGTGAATACTGAAATCAGGGTAGGTGATTTTATGATGCCTAACATAATATGACACCATAGTGTTGATGGATTTGTGATTATTGTTAATCGTCTGACTTTTGTATCTTTCATCCTTTTGAGTATGCGTTAAAAAAAAAAAAGGCTGCAATGAATGCAACAATGTTGTACTTGCTGCTGTTAAGAAAAGATGGTGTATTGACACCAGACAAATCTGGATATAAAGCTCCACAGTATCACTTACTAGGTTTGTGTCCTTGGAAACGTATCCTCCTCCCTCTGAGATTCCATTTCTTCATTCTTCAAATGGTGACAGCAGTGCTTTCACCCTAGCCTGGTCATGAAAACAGAATGAAATGTATGTATAAAGTGGCAAACATCAGGTTAAGAAATATTCTTTCCCTCTCATCGCCCCACTCAAGAAAGCAGCAGAGGTGAAACTCACATGGCAGTCTAAGTACACATTTAACATTCTTACCAATATCACACTAACCAAATTACACAACTCTGTTAATACATGGAAAATCCAAAACAGTCCAAATTTGAGGGAGAAGCTGTATAGTACAGGGCTAAAAATATCATTTACATCATTCAATTAACATTAATATTCCAAATGAATTGCAAAAAAAAAAAAAAAACACACAAACACTGTGCTGACCAAGTCTACAATATTAAAACTTCATCTAAGCCTATATGGAACTATAATGAAGCATTTCATTGTGATTATTTATCTAGATCTGTTTTCTTCTCATGAAGGCAGTGGGTCGATATTTTTGACACTGTATGATCTAATTCAATAATTAGTTAAATTTTAATAAAGCAAATGTGTCAATTGTCCTCAGTTCAATTCTCTTTATGTGAAACAATCAGAAATTTTATATAACAACTTCTACCCACTGAGGTCTTATATTGGGACATCAATTGATAGATAATAATAGTTACATTTATACAAGAGGGAGGTTAAAATGTGTTTGTCTTGGACAAAAGGCAAAAATACCAAATAATATCTGAAATTACGTGATCATTTTATGTATTTGAGAATCCTGAAAAACTCAGGAAGTCTGCTGTCTCTATGTTTCTAATATGCATGAATTTCAGTTAACAACAGTTTAAATAATGCCAGTCGCCAGCAACACAGTTCAAATTTCAGATACCGTGGCATATTAACTGTGAGTAATTGGATAAAGTGCAAACATCACTGATATTGCTCTTTAGTTCACAAATCACTATATAAACAACTGATGTAGACTGTGATGAGTGACCAATCACATCAATATTTTAAAGTCTGGTGATCACTGGTAATGCACATCTGTCAGTTCACATGGAGACAGCAAAGTGTGTAGACTCGTGTTACCCCCTTGATTCGAAGGCATTAGCCCATGTGGCATTCTACTGATGAAAGAGGACATTGGCAAACAAAGATTAAAGTGCACCGAACAAGTGAAAAGTGATAATGATGGAAGTGAAATTTGAATTGAATACACGTGGAATTTATAGAAGAAATGATTGACGGTAGGAATGTCTACCTCAAAAAAATGCCAGCTTATCCATGTACATGAACAAAGTGGTTGTGACAAGAAAGAAGACATCCGAGGAAAGTGATAAAATAATAAGATAAGAAAGAAAGAGAGGTAGGGAGAGAGAGGGTGGATGGAAGCAAGGGAAGAAGGGAGGGAGGAAGGGAGGAAGAAGGAAGGGAGGGAGACTTGGAAATATTTCAAGGGGTTAAATATTAGAAGGTGATTCAAACAGAGGAAAGAGTATGTCACTTTGCCATAGTTAAGATGTGTGCTATCATTAGTTACACAAGCAATGTTGAAACAACTCTTAGTAAGATCAAAAAAAAAATAGAAATTATTTAATTTTCAGTGTTTCTAATGTTTTAAAATACAATGTATAAAATATGTGTCTTTTTTTTTTGTTTTCTTATCTATTTATAACTGACATTAAGTGAATTCTAAATATTTTGACAAAAATTTTATAGGTCATAGAATAATCAGAATATTTCCCATTAGGGCAACTGGGTGGCTCAGTCAGTTAAGCATCCGACTTCGGCTCAGGTCATGATCTCACAGTTCATGAGTTCGAGTCCCACGCCGGGCTCTGTGCTGACAGCTCAGAGCCTGGAGCCTGCTTCAGATTCTGTGTCTCCCTCTCTCTCTCTGCCCCTCCTCAGCTTGCACTCTGTGTCTCTGTGAATCTCTCAAAAATAAATAAACGTTAAAAAAAAAGAATATCTCCCATTGATTTTTATGATCCCTTTGTGTGATTTCAGGTTACATGGCCTATTTTATGGTTCTAAACTTCTGTGCCAACTGAGAACTTCTGCAACTAAATATTAAAAAGTATTAAAATAAAGCTGTGCCTTGGTTTCACATTTTAAATAAAAAAGATGACTAAATCTGGGGAACTTTGCTTTTTCTTCTGGGGGGAGTCATGAGATATTGAGATGCATGCTTGGGCATTTTCAAATGTTTTCATTTTCTCTTGGTTATCAAGTAGTTTAATAAAGGCAGGAATTCAAATGCATTTTTTCCTTCTATTTAACATAATTATGGAGTTTAGAAATAGAGTAATAAGTCTCTTATTTGCGAATACGGCCATTTCTATTTCAATGCTTCTTGCAGCCAGAATTTAAAGTTTTAGCAGCACATGTGTCCATGAGTGAAGCTGAATTATGTAAGGAGATGAAAGCCTAGATAAACAAGGATGACTAATTTTAAAAGTTCAAGGCCTATCAGAAAACCCACGAATCTGGAATAGCTTCTTCTCTTTATTCCATGTCCATGGGCCTAACATCATCTTTGAATGCTACAAAAACATGACAAGTCACATTCTTCCATGTCTTTGTGTTTTGGTTTGACTTCCCAGTTCATACGTAGAGATGGCACTTTCCCTGCTCCCTCTATCTCATGACTACATATTTCCATCCTGGATTTCTGGATTTTCTCTGATGCCAAGGTCCCAAGGCTCAATAGAATGCCCTTATCCCTTTTTTTAAAGCCAGGCCAGGGGCGCCTGGGTGGCTCAGTCGGTTAAGCGTCCGACTTCGGCTCAGGTCGTGATCTCGCGGTCCGTGAGTTCAAGCCCCACGTCGGGCTCTGTGCTGACTGCTCAGAGCCTGGAGCCTGTTTCGGATTCTGTGTCTCCCTCTCTCTCTGACCCTCCCCCATTCATGCTCTGTCTCTCTCTGTCTCAAAAATAAATAAACGTTTAGAAAAAAAGAAAAAATTTAAAGCCAGGCCAAAAATGGGGCAAGAGGAAGAAGTTAAAGTCCACATGACTTTTAAATAGTATTATCTACAGAATATATGTGACTGATACCCTATGGTTTCCAAAATGAACTCAGAGGTAATTTGACTTCAGCAGAGTTCCTATGTTTTGAGTAGGCCAGACAAGGATTGCTTGGTGACTGTTCTCATGACTTATATTAAGTCAAGGTAGGGTGATTGAATGATGGACAACTCCCAACATTAAGTGACTCAACACATTAAAGTTTGTTTTCACTGAACTTAGAGTCCATCGGATCCATGTTGATTGAGAGGGGCTGGGAAGGGATTCTGCAACACGTAGTTTCAGAGCCTGTCAGTCAGGAGACTACCGTCCTGTCTAATCAGATTGGTGGACTAAAAAAAGGGAAGGCACACTGTCTTTTTACTGCCTTGGCCTAATGATAACCCACCTCACTTATTTTCATATTATTATTTTTTTTAATGTTTATTTAGTTTTGGGAGAGAGAGCTAGAGACAGAGTGGGAGCAGGGGAGGGGAAGAGAGAGGCACACACAAAGAATCTGAAGGAGGCTCCAGGCTCCGAGCTGCCAACACAGAGGCCAATGCGGGGCTTGAAGTCACAAACCTCGAGATCATGACCTGAGCCGAAGTCAGACGCTTAACCAGCTAAGCCACCCCGGCGCCCCACTTCTGTTCATATTCTGTTGGTGAGAATTAATCACATGACTCACCTACTCACAAGGGGTATGGAATATAGTCTATTCACATATCCCAAGAAAGGGAGCCTGATATTGGTGAGCACTCACATGGCATGCGGCCTTAGTAGACTCAGGCTCATTAGACAAAAGCAATCATAGACCCAGGGCCAGCTGCATAATTAGAGTGACTCAGAACAAAATGAAAAGGGAGGGCTCCTTTTTCTAAAAGCAGGAAAATGGGGATAATCATAACTTTATCATAAGATATTTATAATACATTTTTATGCTAAAAATATAAAGAGTACTAAAATATAAGACATTTTCCTTTTTCAACAGACTCTCTCTTGACATAGTATGGTGGGTTTTGTTATGCGATGTCATCCTCCATGAGACATGAAGATACTTGTAGGGCATATGTAGAACATCACACGCACCCAGAGTGCTGGCCCAGGAATCAGTGTGCATACACGACTCACCAGCTACTGACTCCCCTCTCCTGCCAGCAACTGAACTAACCTGTCTCCCTGGCCATGAGTGGGGAAATCAATTCCCCATCCCTCAGCTTTCCACTTCAACCCTGGCAGACAGGTGACCCTCAAGAGATTGCAACCCAGAACATGCTTAGTTCTTGGATGTGGGGTGAGACAGAGCTTCACTCCCACTGATTCACCTGTCCAATGGCCATGGAGCTGCCAGCCTGGAATTGGGATGGTGTTAGCATGTCCTGCCCTGAGACACCATGGAATGCACACGCCCAACCCTTAGTCTCCCCATGACCGGGGCCCCTGCTAGTTGCAGAGGGTGATGATGGGATGCAGGTCTCCCCCTGAAAGAAGGACCTGGTCATTGTTCTAGGTGGAGAGTTGTAACAGTGCTGGGGTGGAAGAGGAAAAGGGGAGGCTGAGCAAGCCCAGACTCTAGAGGTTGAGACACTGGTTGTGAACCCCTTACTAGGGAAGTATGGAGGTGGTGGGAAGCTCCACTGCCTGTGAGCCAAGGCTCCAAGCCAATAGCAGCAGTTGTTCCATTAACTTCCTGGACTTCACTTATAAACTGCAAGTTCAAAGGTAAAATTATTAATTCCTGTACAACTACACTGGTCACATGCTCACGAAGCTGGACTTGCATAAACCACGTTGGTTTAGCCTTTGCAGGCTCCCTTAGAGATGCCTCGGTGGAGAAGTGGCCTTTAGGGATCCTTCTTCCCTTTTTCATGTTTATCACACTTAAGTGCCACGATACAGGAGGTAAGTCTAAAGGCTTTTAACAGAGGTGTCCTTTCAAAATCATGCATCATGAACAGTCTGCCCCACACCATTGATAGAAGTAATTTTTTCTTCTCTGAAATGATTTTTTTCTTTTAAAGTTTTTACTTGTTTTGATACTTTAAGTAAGTATTTCTATATTACTTCTTCCTAAAGGCTTTCCAGGATCACCCCTGAGGGAAAAGACTCCTCCTTCCTTTCTTTACATGAGGGATAATAGGCTACATATCAGAATCTCCATGGAACATTCTGAAAACTATCTATGCTTACCTACATCCTCCACACTGAAGACTAAGGCATAAGAGATATGAGATAAGAGATAGATTGAAAGATTTCTCAATATTATTCTGATATAATCATTGAGGTCTCTGCATTAATGCCTAGACTTTATGAAGACATCTTTCTTCTATTAAGTATTACGTTGTCCATTACATTTGGGCTTGGGCTAATCTCCCCTGTATTGAACACAACTTTTGCACCAAATGAGGTCTTATTCATCTTTATTTTCCTGTGTTAAATATATCCTTATCTAGTATGTAGTGGGTACTCCATAACTATTTGTGATCTGAATCAATGAATTTAGACTAATATAAATTTTGCATATTATACAAACAGAGTGCATAGATAAGGACTTTGCACAGTTGGACATGTCAAATGCCTGAAATTGCTTTAAGATGACCACAGATCCTAAAGTTCTATCTTAGATCAAATGAGACATTCATTCTTTTTTGGGGAAGAAAGTCAGCCTGGATATCAATGTTTGGGGAGTGGACACACTTTACAGTCTGTCTCCTTTAAAGAGGTATAAACCTGGATCCTGTAAGTCTTTGTGTGTGCCTTTTCTGTGTTGTTTTCTCTCTCAGTCCACATTCTGTTTGCTTTTGTAGGCTTAGAAGTTATGTATCCACTTGACTAAAATGGTGATCTTGACATTGTTGAGGTCCCTAAAGCCAGACTATACAAATGTTTGCACATTTTCTTAACTCAAAAGTATTTAGCCAATTGACTGTAGCATCTGCCTTGGAAATGGCAAATTCCCTCTGGTTTGCACTAGCTCCTACAATTCTCGTAAAAACCAAGGTGGTTTCCTCACTTTTCCTTGCGTCATATCCACAAACCATCCAGCACAGACGGCTTTGAACAGATAGTACTTTGCCTTTTAATTATGCAAAAGAAACTATTTTTAATACTTATTTTTGAGAGAGAGAGAGAGAGAGAGAGAGAGAGAGAGAGAGAGAGAGAGAGAGAGAGAACAGCACATGTGTGGGGGAGAGGCACAGAGAGAGGGAGACACGGAATCCTAAGCAGGATTCAGGCTCTGAGCTGTCAGCACACAGCCTGACACGGGGCTCGAACTCATGAAGCATGAGATCATGACTTGAGCTGAAATCAAGAGTCTGACACCCAACCGACTAAGCCACCCAGGAACCCCCATAAGCTGGTTCCCAGGCTGGCTGCTGTATGAGTCCCACAGAGCCATTAGCTGAGATAAGAAAGGCTGTATTCTTTAACAGGCATTTCAAAGTTTATGAATTACTCTAAAAGATGTCCTAGATTAGAAATCACACAAAATCACTAGTTTTAATGGTTGACACTTAGGCACTGAGTATGCTGAGGGAAATATTTGGGGAGCTAAAAGCTTTGCTGTGTAACCCTAAAGTATACTCATAAAAGCAATTCAGTTTCCGACAGTGGGGCTACTGTGATCATTTTATTCCATGTCTCTAGTTCTCCCGATCAATACCAAAATTAATTTCTTTCTTTGTAACTTGCTATTCTTCATTATTTTAGAATGCGCCCAGCCATGTGAAAAGGAAAACTTAGACTTAAGCCTACCTAATCTGCTTGAAGATAGAGGTTTTCAGGAAGATGTAAAGTCTTTAAGGAGCTAAATTAAAGAGTATGTCTCTAAGAGAGTCTTGCAGACAGGTCAATTCCAAAGTTCTGTGTCTGCAGAAAGACTCATGCACACAAAAAAGGGGTTGTTCTCTTTGTTCAGGTGTACATACCAGAGTTTTCTAATCCTAAATAATCAATTTGGTGAAAATAACTCTGGAATAGTTATCAGCCAATTATTCTAATAAATATTCTAATACTACAAGCTCTAAATGTTTTGTATATTTTAATTTATTTTATCTTGGCATTGATTTTATAAAATGAATAGCAGTATTTTTATTCATTTTACATATAAAGGCACACATAAACAGAGAGGTTAAATACATTGCCCAAAGTCACAGAGCTAGAAAGTGGGAAAAGTAGTATTTTAACATAGGTACTTGAATCTGTGTTTTTTGAAAACAGGTATGATTTCTCCCAATTCTCATAAATATATGTGTTTGAATGCACAGAGTCTATAATGTGTCAAATATGTTACAGAATTAAGTCAAATTTAGGTTTGATTAAACTAAAACAAGGCATTGAAAATATATTTTTATAGTAGGATTGTCATGTACATTAAAATTTTTGAAAAGTTGAATAAAAATCTCACATTGCATGCCTTTACATTGGTGTATCCACTGTTCAAGTGTCCTTCTAGCCACTGATCTAATTACCAGAAAGAGTACATGGTCAAAAGAGAATTTAGAGAAAGACACAAATGATATTTCTCTGTGCCCTACAGATTACATAGCTGCCCAAGAATTTGTCCATATAAGGATCAATCCCTAGAGGAAGAGGCCAGGATTTTAATGTGAGGATTAAAATTTAGAACCCAATTCCAAGGAAAGAACCCTAGATTAGACTCCAGAGTATAGGTTAGTTTTCAGAAGCAGCCATTTTCAGTTCCAGGATACTTGCCAAAACAACCAAGCAACAGTGATCAACAAACAAAATTAAATCCATTTGTGCTGAACTAATTTGTTATACTAATATGCAATTATCTAAATTTACTGGTAAAGTAGGTATTCATTTTATTCAATTCTGGTGCTTGAAATAGTGACACCTTGCTGAAACAGAAGTCAATCATGAGCAAGTCTTGCAGTCTGGAACAATGAAAATTCTGGGGGGATAAAAAGGAACATAATCTTCCAAGCAGCCAAAATGATATGTAAGTACTAAAATGCCATTGAAGATTTGGTAAGGCCTTTGATCAGATTCAACTGAAATTCGTCAACATTAATAAAATGAGTTTTCTGCCTGTTACTGAAATCAGCACAGTGAATTTTTATCAAAATCAGAGATTATGTTTTAAATGATACAATTGAAAGGTTATGTGCTAAGCAAAATAATGCTGCTCCCCGCCCCCCACCCCTGCCAAGATGTCTAAGCCCTCATCCTCAGAAACTGTAAATATATTACCTCACCCAGCAAAGGGTAATTGAGGTAGACAATGGAATTAAGGTTGATAATTAGCTAATTATCCAGGTGGGCCTAAGGCAGTCACCAGAAGCCTTGAGTGTGTGGGTCCCTAAAAGACCTTTAAAAAAGGAAACAGAAGAGGTGAGTCAGCAAGTCAAGGTTAAGAAGATTTGCTGGCTTTGAAAATGGAAGGCGGCTATGAACTATGGATGTGGACAGTCTCTATAACGTAGGAATGGAGAGAAATTCTCCCCTAGAGCCTCCAGAAAGAAATGCAGACATGCCAACAGGTATGATTTGATTTTTAATCCAGTGAGACCTATTTCAGACTTCTGACCTCCAGATCTATGAGGTAAAAAACTTGAGGTAAAATAAACCTGTGACAGGAAATTAATATAGATTATTTGGTTCATGAAAAATTCATTTTCATGAATTTGATGAAGAACCCTTCAAAAGACATAAAGAAACCATAATTTGAAGATTGCTTGTGTGTGCTCACATCCATTCCTCACCCTCTCTCTGCCCCATTCAGTGGGGCAAGGTGGTAACCCTGCACGTTTAATTTCCCAGGCCCCTGGGTAAGCTGGTTTCCACCTAGGTTCAGCCAATGAGGCAGTAGTGAGAGTATGCTAGTGAGGGCAAGAAGAAAAAATCCAGTGAGGACATCTCTGGCCACCTCACTCTGCTTTACTTGGCATCTTTGGAAGTGATTCAGGTCTTATTTATGCTTTGGGCACAACTACAGGGGGATACTTGGCAGCTTGCTCTACCCTTTCTGTGGTCCCATTTTGTACTGGATGTTCCTATAGATGCCCCAGGTTCTTAGCTCCAGAAATAAAGAAATGCATCCATAGTTCTTTAGTCCTTTCAACTGTTGCTTATCATTGAAGAACACTGTTCTCACCTAATAGGTTTCTCACTGTCCTATTACCTGTGTAACCAAATCCTTTGATTAATTTCCCTGTTTCATATACTCAGATAACTTTTGTTTTCATAACTGGAAGCTGATGGATAATAATTTTCCAAAAAGTATGAGATTTCTTAGGTAACTTCCGATACAATAGCCATAGTTCTTGGTGAGGAACATTATCTTTTATTTGACTACGAGCAAAGGCCTCATGGAAAAGGAAAAACACCAGGGAATATTTCCTGTATAACATGATAAAGATGAGGTTGATGATGATAATGCTTCTGCTGTTGTCACTCATTAGGGCAATGACAACAATATTAACAGTGATGAAAGAATCATGGAAATAACTCATTACTATTGAATTAAGGTTTTCTGCTCAGCCTTTGTCATCAAGCCCAGTAGTATGAGTATGCAATCTACCACCTAGTAGCTGTGAAACTTAGATAAGCTACTTCAATGCTCCGTCTTGGTTGTTTTGTCTGTAATGTGAGGATAATAATATATACTTTATGGATTTGGGGGATATTAGATGAGATATACAGAAATAGGTGATAATTTGGCATACAGGAAGTGCTTAAAAATGGTAGCAATAAGGCTGATCTTTCATATTGAACTCAAATATTAGTAAAGAATGATTCTGCCTTTCCTAAAGACAAGCACTCACTTTTTAAAAATTGAAGTCTTCCAATATTTTTCTGGGATTCAACTTTTTTACAGTTCTTTTTACTGATGATTGTAATGCAATACTTGCCTCACAGAAGGAACTCCAAATATTGCTTCTTCCTAGCACTTGTCTTGCCCTGCTCCATCTGCCTGATGGATTTCACTTTGCAAATCCAGAGTCTAGACTGCTCACACACCTGTCACCATGCACTTGATACCAAGCCCTGTCTACCTGGCTGGACCCTTTCCAGTTATATGCTGCTGGGCTGCTCCTATGCCAGGGAAACCCTTCTCGCCTCATTTAACCCTTCTGTGCTGAGCTATTGAAGAAGACACAACAGGAGCCACTTTGCATATTATTTGTGAAAACTCTTATGTGCTTGAGGACAATGATAATACTCTGCTTTTAGCATAAAAAGAAAGATACTTCCCCTGGACATTGGAGACTACTGAACAAATTGTTGTTCCCTTTGTTCTACGAAACAATGACTAAAGCCATTTTCTGAAAATGAGTATTGTTAATCACTGGATCATTAACCTTTACAATGTCAATGTGTTCTCCATATCAAATTCAGTTAAATGACTGCTGGAGGTAACAGTTAAGGGGACATTTCACATAGATGAACATATTAATGCTTTATTTAGCTCTAAATGCACTGTGAAGGATTTAGGTGAGAGCTAATCTATGTTAAGAAAGCAAAATACCAGAAAGAACAATCTCACCACATAAAAATAAAATGTAGCCTGCTTCTTAATCTTTCATGTTTCTTTCCTACTTTTCTTTGTGTCTCATAGTTTGCTTTTTTACTTCCTTTCAATAGAGAATGCAAACTAACCAGTGTGCATACAAGGATGGCTTACCGTGTGTGTCTGTGTGCACGCATGCATGTGTACAAGTACACTGAAGCCCATAACTGTAATGGGCATCTCTTCCATTCTGGATGAAACAATTAGTCTCTTAATGCCTTCTACTTACACTTGTTTCCTGGTTCAGTACCACATTTACACCCTTTCCACCACTTGTTCCAATACTCCACTGGTTCAGATCACGGTGGAGTTCATGAGTTAGGAGTTTAAGATGCTGCATTATAAGAGTAAGTCATTGCTTTAATTAACTCCTTACATTTATATTTTTATCAGAGGAATTTTTGAAGTAATTTATCTAAATTTTAATATATGTTACCAAAAGAATCAAAGTTGAAAAATCAATTAATATTAATAATACATGCTTACCAATTAGTCTGTGGCTAGCTATCAGTGTATAAGCAGCATAGTAGAAGTCAGTCAAATATATATGCTGTACTTGCTCTGAACATTGAGAAACATACCCTATGTAGCAAACCAGCCACATTCACAAAAAGGAACTAGTGAAAATCTGATAATCTTAAGACATACCATGTGATGTAAGTTCCCACATCTAGATCTCTACATGTTAGATATCTACATGTCTACATGTCTAGATCTCTACATGTTAGAGACTCTGACATGGACTTAACAAAGTTATGAGCTTTCCTCTCTCTCAAGAAAGAAAAGTAGAATAAAAGAGAACAAAATGATCTTTTGCAAAGAATAACTTGAATCATATTTAATTATATAATGGTAAGTAATTTGTACATTTCTGTATTTTAACTAATACTTGTACAAATTGCTAAAGTGTGCTTCCAAGCTGTTCTTGACATTCTATATGTCTAAAACTTTCACTGATAATCTCTGCTCCAGAGCCCAATAAACACAGAAACCTTAAGGACAAGGATCATTGAGTGAAGATTCTGAGCTTTGATATTTTGGAATTCAATCATCAAAGCCTTTCATTTTGTGAACACCATCAATCAACTCCAATTTTTCCTGCCACATACCCATCAGTGATGTTAAGCTGCTTCTATGTAATGCCAGATCAACCAGTCAGCTTCATCAAGTAGATGAAAACGTCTGTCAAACCAATCACTCCAAGCTGTGCAGACAAGAAAATTTGGTGAATCAGTTAATATTTCACTCTTCCAAAACACTGGTGGTGTCATGAGGACAAAGACATTGATTATGTCTTGGTGAATATCTCCTGATCTGAGACTTATTCCAGCCATGGCATATTCTGCACCCTATTAGCCTCCTGTGAGGATACCTGGAATTCCTATTCTAGTTTTCCTTTAAATCCAATTTCAAAATTAATCCACCTTATAAAAGAGTGAAAATTATATTAAGGTGCATACTAATACATATACAAATCCTTAGTATGAATTCTGCCTGATGTGTTTCAATAAATCCCTTAGTTTTTACTATTATGCCTTAGACTCCAGAGTGGACGTGGTATTTCAGAGGATAGAGGAGTCTGTCTGGTAGCCCTGAAATCATCATGCAGACAGCAGCTGATCTCACCTACTTTTAAAATCGACCATGCCAGTAGGTTTATGTGATCTTGTTTATCATTCAGAGCATTTCCTCATTTGAGCCTCTGCAGAGCTCTAAACTTAGGAATGTGAGTTGAAGAGGGAAAACAAAGAAAAGCTTGGAAAAATTATGTGATTTGCCAGGGTCTGCATATCTAGCTAGTGACTGAGCTGGGACTGCCTCTCACTCATATTTGTTTTAATTATTTCAATTATTTTACATTATTTTGGGAATAAACTGAAACATGAATTTGCTCATATAACTGTGTCCTTAGGTGATCATATGTCTCAGTTTATGTGGGACAGTCCAATTTATGTCATTGTGTAGTGTGATGATTAATAGCACTCCCTTTTCCTCTCAGAAGTGTCAATGTTTGGCTGTTAAAATCTTAAAGTTGAGATAATTCTGTATTTTAAGATATTTCTATCTGAGAATAAAGTTTTAGCTCTTTAAAACAATTCATACCATAATATTTTCATCAAACGTCTACCTAATGTGAAACCTAGCTTTTATTTATTCCTACAAACTTTGACTTCAAACGTCCTTACAAATGCTGTTACACTGACTACTTCAGAGCTGAAGTATACAATTGTGATAAACCGATATCTGTGTCTGGACATGACCCTGCTTTTGTTTTGGTATTTAAGTTCTGGTATCCTGCCTGCTTGTCTCTCCTGTTTTTGGACCCCTTCTGGGGTCCTTTCTTTTCTTTCTTGTATCTCAGAACCAATAGTTGGGAACATGCTTTCCCTCTTATGTAACCAGTTAGCATGTGGTTCTATTTTTCTTTTCCTGAATATTAGGACTATTAGGAAAACTGATAAATACTCTTAAATGCTCTAACATTTTCTATAGGTATGCCCTCAATTCTGAAGCTTCATTATTCAGCTTGATGAGAGTAACAGTCCATGAGACTGACCTTCCCAATGAACTTCCTCTACATGCAGTAGCTGAAGGGTTTTCACGCCTAAATATTTGTGATCAAAATGCTGCTGAAGCTTTTACATTATACTCCATCAATCCATTTGGCAACTTGAAAAGGAAACAATTATTTAGAACCCTATCCCCTGAACTGTGACCTTGTCACTACATACCACTGTACCTTTCCACCATGTTCTCTATGACATGGATGCTGCCTTGTCGGTTAATTTGAGGAGGAACTGGAAACTAGCAAAGTAAGTGTATCTGTGGTGGCCGAAGCTCTGCTGCTTGAGGCCAAGTGTATTTATGTTATTAACTAACTAGTTAGTCTTTAATATCTCACTATGCCTCTGTTTCCTCATTTGCACAATGGAAATTTCCATAATATCTAAGTCACAGGGTTGTTGTGAGGATTTCATTAGTTACAATATGTGAAGCCCACAGTGATTGCTACCTAGTAATACTATTATTATTTCAATCTACAAGGATCAGCTTGGTTAAAAGTAGCCACCATTCTGTGAATACTGATTGAACAGTCTATTTGCTTTCAAGTGAAGTTCAGTATAAGATCAAGGTTAATGTAGCATGAGGCCTGCTTCTTGAAATAACCATTCTCTCTGCTTTTAGCCACCACATATTCTTGCTGCCTATTGAGAAACAGATATGGCTGAAAAAGAAGAATTCAAAAGAGAAAAGCTAAGTTTGCATTGTAGGAAAACTGGCCACTATTCTTATGCCCTCCTTACTGGAGAAACTAGGAATACTAAGTAGGCCTGCATGGATTTGGGGATTAAAACAGGAGGAGAGGTTCTCTATTACAAGAAGCAATGCACCAAAATCATGAGAATGTGGGGGGCCACAGGGAGAATAATGAGAGATCTCTGAAAGCTACAAGACTCAGCCTAGCAGGAGATCAAATGCAGTCAGGAGATGAAATCAAAAGCTAAGAAGTCTCAAAGCCAGAGAAATGATGTCAGGGGAAAATGTGAGGGAAAACCATGAAATTATAAGAATATAGTCCTACTGACCTCAATCATAATATTTGGTACATTTGTAGGTTGTGGGTGAATCCATCTGTATCTGAACAGTCAGGGATAAAGAAGTAAACTTCCCAGCATGAGCAATCTCACTGAAGGAACTGTTGTTTCCCTCCAGTAAGGAGGCCATTGGTATGGCTATTTTGAGACTGACAACCCTATCATTGACATATGATACCTTAAAAAATCAGGTATCCACTCACTGATTCTATTATCTCTATTTGTTCATTGGAAGTATTTTGTGGAACTAAAGTCCTCTAAAAAAGCATAGATAGGATGTCTTTATATAAAGACATTTGTGACTTTACTCTGTTAACCTATTCAGACAGAATAAAGACCAATATAAAATCAGATCATGTTGGATGTGAGTTAATAAGCAACTTATAACTAAAACTGACAAAGTGCAATACTGAGCACTTCATGTTTGTAACAAAAACACAGATAGCTAACAGAAGCCTTTCTGATGGAAATCAATATTGAGTCATACTACAGTGGTTGAGAAGGACAGAGTTAAGCAGAAAGACTATCGCAGCAAAGGGAGAAAGACACTATGCAAAATGGACAGTAAGGGATAGCAAAGATGATTGTTTACAGGAAGTAATAAGACTTGAGAAACCTTGAAAATCCTTGATTCAATGTCTGTGTAGCACAGTGATTTTATATATTTGAATCAAATTTTCCAAATAAATATAACAAGAAGCAGAAGTATGTTCAAACTAGTTCAGGTAGAAGTAGTATTACAAAGGCACAGGGAATGCTATGGTACCTAACTGTAGTAAGTAAGACCATTTGTCATGGGAAATGGAGAATCATCAAGGAACTGTTCTTTCTGTGTTTTGAAGCACAGAATTTTTATGAATATTTACTCTTGTATCTTTTCCACTTGGTTTCCTCCTCTGCAGGACTCTCAGCTTGCATATGGCTTTACATCTCCATATTGCCCATTCTAGACTTAATGTCTAATGATTTCGGAACTTAGTTCCCAGATCTAACAATTCAATTGTTAAAAGTGTTCAAGGATCCATATCTAAATTTCCTGGGGAGAAGATCTGATTGGTTTTGTCCTGACTACATATATAGGTTCTCCCCAGGTCAGGTGTCACACCAGGTCTAAATTAATATGGTCAGAGGGTTGTATCATCCTGCATTAATGTTCTTAGGGTGTGTTGAAACAGATGTTCCAAAGAAGGGAATGTGAACTTGGATCTTTTAGTTACCAAAATCAATGGGTTCTTTTCATTCTTTATTCTTCCAAAACTATTTATAAAGGTAATACTGTTAAGCCCCTTTTCCACCTTGTCCTCCATTTAGAATTCTTTATTCTTTTATCTTCCTACCATGTGAATAGTAACTGATTCTGGATGAATCTCAAAAACTGAATACTTAAAAAATATTTGTAAAAATATCTTTTTTCAATTTTCTCCTTGACTTTGTGGACATTTGTTTTTCCTCTGTCTACTTTACTGTCACTGCCTAACAAGAGATGCTTTAAATTTTAATGTGCAGATATTTCCATGGCTCTATCCCCAGCTTTGTTTTCTTGTATCTCAAGCTACTCCAATTCTAGTAGGAGCAATCACATTCTCCGTTTCAATTGCTACCTCTTTATGGGTGATGCTTTTATCTCTCTACTCCAACCCCTAACTCTCATCTAAAATACAAAATGGTTGCCTATTTATTGAAAGCAAAATACCACTGCATAAATGATGAACGTTTCTCACACAATTTATTAAGTCAAAATCTTCACATATTATTTCCAATTGTTTAGCTTTATTTTTTATTGAAGGATATAGAGACTGGGATCTGAGTTCTTAGACCCTAAAACTGTTTCCCAAAGATGTTGTAGACTGCTTTCATGTATGGCAGAGTATAATGGCTAAACATATAGATTCCAGAGCAAAACATCTGTGCTTCTAATTTCAGCTCTTTCACTTGTTGAATTCTCTAAGGAAGAATACAACTTTTCAGTTCCTAAATTTTCTCCTCAGTAAAATAGGGATAATTATAGGAACTACTTCATAGAGTTATTGTGAAGATTGGCCAAGATACAGATATGATCTGCTAAAGTTCCTACTGATGTCATATGAATTCTCTCTATGGGATTAGTAAATAGGGATGTTATATTGAGTCACACATGATTTTTCCTAATCTGTTTATATTTTCTTTTAGTATTCAATAGCAGCTTAATGAAAAGTGCAAGCTGTACAAGAATTCAAGATTAAATAAATTCACTCTAATTCTTCCTTCTGAATCAATTGGGCCATGTGCTTTGTCTTGGAAGTTCTTGATTCTCACCAATCTTTTTACATTATTCCCTTGTCTTCATAATTTAGTAGACTCAACCTTTCCTATCAGCCTCATTAATTAATGTACATTCAGCTTTTTAAAAAGATATTATTCTAAGTCTTTATTATTTGTATTGAGATATAACTGCTGTATAACATTATGTTAGTTTTGGGTGTACAACATAATGATTTGGTATGTGCATAGTGAAATTATCATGACAGTAAGTCTAGTTACCATCTGTCACTACACAAAGTTACAAATGTGTTTTCTTATGATGAGAACTTTTAAAATTTACACTTAGCCACTTTCATATATACAATATTATTGACTATAGTAACCATGTTGTCCATTTCATCCCCAACACTTAACTTATTTTATAGCTGTAAGTTTGTATCTCTTGATCCCTTTCACCCATTTCACCCACCTCCCACCCCTCTCCCTTCTGGAAAACACAAATCTGTTCTTAGTATCTATGAGTTTTGCTTTCTATTTGTTCATTTGTTTTTTTTAGATTCCACATATAAATGAAATTAGACGAATTATATTTGTCTTTTTCTGTATGACTTATTTCACTTAGCATAACCTACAAGGCCCATCCATGTTTGTCACAAATGGTAAGATATAATTCTTTTTTATGGCTGAGTAATGTTCTATTGTATAAATATATACCAAACCTTCTTTATCCATTCATCCTTTGATGGGTTGTTTCCATACCTTGGCCTTGTAAATAATAACATAATGAACAAATATCTTTTCAAATTCATGTTTTTGTTGTCATCTGGTAAATTTTAAGAACTGGAATTGCTAGATCATATGATAGTTCTGCTCTTAATTTTTTTTAATATGAAATTTATTGTCAAATTGGTTTCCATACAACACCCAGTGCTCATCCCAACAGGTGCCCTCCTCAATGCCCATCCCCACATTCCCCTTCCTCGAACTCCCCATCAACCCTCAGTTTATTCCAAGTTTTTAAGAGTCCCTTATGGTTTGGCTCCCTCCCTCTCTAACTTTTTTTCCTTCCCCTCCCCCATGGTCTTCTGTTAAGTTTCTCAGGATCCACATAAGAGTGAAAACATATGGTATCTGTCTTTCTCTGTATGACTTATTTCAGTTAGCAAACTGGTGCAGCCACTCTGGAAAACAGTGTCGAGGTTCCTCAAAAAAATTAAAAATAGATCTACCCTATAGCAATAGCACTGCTAGGCATTTACCCAAGGGATACAGGAGTGCTGATGCATAGGGGCACTTTTACCCCAATGTTTATAGCAGCACTTTAAATAATAGCCAAATTATAGAAAGAGCCTAAATGTCCACCAACTGCTCTTAATTTTTTGAAGAGCCTCCATACTATTTTCCATAGTGATTACACCAATGTACATTCCCACTAACAGTGCATGGGGGCTCCTTTCTCCACATCCTGTCCAACACTTGCTATTTCTTGTCTTTTTGATAATAGCAATTATAACAGGTGTGAGGTAATATCTCATTATAGTTTTGATTTGCATTTCCCTGATTAGTGATGAACATCTTTTCATGTGCTTGTTGGCCATCTGTAGATCTTTGAAAAAAAAAAAGTCTATTCAGGTCCTCTGTGCATTTTTTAATTGGATTGTTTGTTTTCCTTTGCTATTGAGTTGTAGGAGTTTTTAATGTATTTTGGATATTAACCCCTTATCAGATACATAATTTGAAAATATCTTCTCCTGTTGAGTAGGGTGCCTTTTCTTTTTGTTGATTGTTTCCTTTGCTATGCAGGAGATTTATAGTTTGATGCAGTCCCACTTACTTTTTTGCTTTTATTGTCTCTGCTTTTGTTATCTTTGCTTTTGTAGTCAAGATTGATGCGAGAAGCTTATCTTTTGAAATTTTCTTCTAGGACTTTTATGGCTTCAAGTCTTACATTCAAGCCTTTATTACATTTTTGAGTTAATTTTTGTGTATGGTATAAGACAGTGTTCCAATTTTCCCAGACCACGTATTGAAGAAACTGTCCTTTCCCCATTATATGTCCCTGCCTACTTTGCCCTAAATTAATTGACTATATATGCAAAGGTTTATTTCTGAACTATTTTGTTCCAATGATCTATGTGTCTTTCCTTTATGCCAATACCATAATATTTTGATTACTATACCTCTGTAATGTAGTTTGAAATCAAGGACCATAATGCCTCCAGTTTTGTTCTTTCTCAAGTCTGCTTTGGCTATTCAGGCTCTTTTGTGGTTCCATGCAAATCTTAGGATTGTTTATTCTATTTCTGTGCCATTGGAATTTTGATAATAATTTCACTGAATATGTAAATTTCTTTGGATAATTTGGATATTTTAACAATATTAATTCTACTAGTTCATGATCATGTAATACCTTTCCATTTATTTGTATCATCTTTAATTTCTTACAGCAATTTCTCATAGTTTTCAGTGTACAGATCTCTTATCTACTTTGTTAAATTTATTCCTATGTATTTTATTCTTTTTAATGCAGTGTAAGTGGAACTGGTTTTTTTTTTTTAATTTCTCTTAAAGTTCATTGTTGGCATATAGAAACAACTAATCTTTGTACATTGATTTTGAAACTTTACTGGATTTATTTATCTGTGCTAACAGGCTTTCAGTAGCAGTTTTAGGGTTTTCTCTACATAAAATCATGTTGCTTGGGATGCCTGGATGGCTCAATTGGTAAAGCATCTGACTCTTGGTTTCAGCTCCAGTCATGATCTCACAGTTTTGTGAGTTTGAGGCCACGTTGGGCTCTGTGCTGACAGTGAAGAGCCTGCTTGGGATTCTCTCTCCCTCTTACTCTACCCCTCACCCACCAACACTGCCTCTGTCAATCAATCAATCAATCAATAAATAAATAAATAAATAAATAAGTAAATAAATAAGTAAAGTCATATTGTTTGAATATAGGGACAGTTTCACTTCTTTTCCAATTCAGATGCCTTTTTTTTTTCTTGCCTAATTACTCTGCCTGGAACTTCAAAAATATGTTGAATAAAAGTGGCAAGAGTGGGCATCCTTGTCTTGTTACTGATCTTAGAAGAAAACCTTTCATCATTTCACCAGTGAGGAAAATGGTAGGCGGGACCTGTCATATATAACCTTTATTATGTTGAGGTATTTTCCCTCTGCACCCACTTTATTAAGTTTTTATTATAAATGGATGTTGAATTTTGTCAAATGCATTTTCTGCATCTATTGAGATGATCATATGGTTTTTTATTCTTTGTTTTGTTAATGTGGTATATCACATTGATAGATTTGTAGATTTTAAACCATCATTGCATCCCTGGAATAAATCCCACATGACCATGGTGTATGATCCTTTTGATGTATTATTTTCATTTTACTAATATTTTGTGGAGGATTTTTGTATATCTTTTCATCAGGGATATTGACCTATAAATTTCTTTGTTTTTTATGGTGTTCTCTTCTGGTTTTGGTATCAGGGTAATACTGGTGTCATAAAATGAATTTGTAAGAATTCCCTCCTATTCAATTTTTTGGAAGAATTTGGTAAGGAAATGTATTAAATCATCTTTGAAAGTTTGGTAGTATAAACCAATGAGGGCATCTCGCCTTGGACTTTTATTTCTTGGGAGGTTTGGGATTACTGATTAAATCTCCTTACTAATTATTGGTCTTTCAGATTTTCTATTTCTTCTTGTTTGTTTCTTCATGTATTATTCTATTTCTTCATGTATGTTTCTAGGAATTTACTTCTTCTATATTGTCTAATTTGTTGGCACATAACTGTTCATAGTAATCTCTTATGGTCTTTCATATCTGTGGTACCATTTACAACTTATCCTCTTTCATTTCTGATTTTATTTATGTGATCCCTCTCTTTTTCTTAAAGTCTAGCTAAAGTTTTGTCAATTTTATCTTTTCAAAAAACCAGCTCTTACTTTCATCAATCTTTTCTATTGTCTTTTTAATCTCCATCCCATTTTTTTTCAGTCTAGTTATTATCATTTCTTTCCTTCTACTAACTTTGAGCTTTATTTGTTTTACTCTTTGTAGTTCCTTTAGGTGTAGTGTTACATTGTTTAAAATGTTTCTTGTTTCTTGAGGCAGGTCTGTATTACTATGACTTTACATCATAGAATTGCTTTCATAAAGCATCTCATAAGTTTTGGTATGTTGTATTTCCATTTTCATTTGTCTCCAAGAATTTTTTGATTCATCCAATGATTTCTTCATTGATCCATTGGTTGTTCAGTAGCATGTTATTTAATCTCTACATACTTGTGATTTTTCCAGTTGTTTCTTGTGATTGATTCTGCTTTCATACTATTGTGGCCAGACAAGATGTTTGATATGGTTTAAATCTTCTTGAATTTATTGAGACTTGTTTTGAGGTCTAACATATATTCTATCCTGGAGAATGTTCCTAGTATACTTGAATATAATTTGTATTAAGCTGCTTTTGGATAGAATATTCTGTATGTATGAAGTCCATCTGGTCTAATGTGTCACTTAAGGTTGTTGTTTCCTTAATGAATTTTTGTCTGGATCATTCATCCATTGCTGTAAGTGGGGTATTAAAGAACCCCACTATTGTATTGCTGTTACTTTTTTCATTTAAGTTTGTTAATACTTGCTTTTCATTCAGCTTTTTTTAAATATAAAATCCTATATTTAGTATGGTATTTCTTCATCAGGAATTCAAAATATCTTTTAAGTTGTGCTTGGGTTTATTAGGATCATTATGATTTTGCAATGGTTACAAAATTGCAAAAGTTTAAAGTAATCCATTCTATCTGTATTATATTTTCTTATGAACTCTGCTATTTTGGAGCAGAAGTTTGAAGAACAAGAGGATTTTCAGAAATGCAAATGTCTGTACATTTATATAGTGTTTAGAATAGAAGGTGGCTTATAGAGTATATTTTAGGAATTTTCTAATTTGTTCATAGGCATGATTTAAGTCCTAAACTACAATTTGTCTTAAATAGTGCAAAGGGCCATATTTTCTCTAAACAGACATTTTTCCCCCTAGACTATCAATATCCTTCATGGCTTCTTTCTCCTTAGGTTTTACTTAAGAACTTAATAATCTAATGGTAAAAGGACACATTAAAGAAAATGAATTCAAAGATAGAATGTACTTTATGGCTTATAATAGAGTACACCTGAATCACCTATTCCAGGTCTCTTTAAAGACTCCAATTGACCTCATTCCACCCCAGATATGTACAATGCTTTTGCCATTTTAGGAACCGCAGGGAGTATCTGTCAATCTTAATACACTATTTTCAGAAATCATGAGAAAGGAAAGATCATAAAATATTAGCAAATACATGCTCATACCACTTCTATTTGTAGTACTTTTATTCCTCCTTCTGGAAGCTCTGTACAAGTAGTTTTGTGTTTTTTTTTTTTTTTTTAATGGTTATGTATTTTTCAGAGAGAGACAGAGAGAGAGACAGAGAGCAAAGAGACAGCACAGAGAGAGCACAAGTGGGAGGGAGGGAGGGAGGGAGGGAGAGAGAGAGAGAGAGAGAGAACAGAATCTGAAGCAAGCTCTAGGCTCTGAGCTGTCAGCACAGAGCCTGCTGTGAGGCTCAAACTCACAAACTGCAAAATCATGACCTGAGCAGAAGTCCACACTTAAACTACTGAGCCACCCAGGCAACCCTAAGCAATTTTGTCTTTGACATCTCTCCCTATTGTCACAGCCATATTAGATTTTCTATTTGGGACTCAGAAATGTAATGTGAACAAAGATTTAAATCCTTAAAATGATTCTTTTTTTATGTTTATTTATTGAGAGAAAGAGAGTGAGCGCACACATGCATGAGTGGAAGAGGGGCAGAGAGAGAGGGAGAGAGAGAATCCTAAGCAGGCTCTGTGCTATTGGAGCCTGATGCAGGGCTCAATCTCATCAATCATGAGATCATGACCTGATCTAAAATCAAGAATTGGATTCTTAACTGAATAAGCCAGCCAGGTACCCCTCCTTGAAATGACTCTTAATAAGGTGTTTGAATCCTTTTGTGTTTATTTAAAATCAAAATTACCAACAAAATTTCTGATCCATTGTATCTTCCCTGGTGTCTGCATTTACTATCAAAGTATCTTGATACACTACTTGTTTTCATTTTTTTTTTAATGTTTGTTTATTTTTGAGACAGAGGGAGAGAGAGAGACAGACAGACAGACAGAACATAAGTGGAGGAGGGGCAGAGAGAGATGGAGACACAGAATCCAAAGCAGGCTCCAGTCTCTGAGCTTTCAGCACAGAGCCCCACCCAGGGCTTGAACTCATGAGCTGTGAGATCATGACCTGAGCCTAAGTCAGATGCTTAAACAACTGAGCCACCCAGGTGCCCCTTGATGCACTACTTTAACTGAGAAACACTATCAGATATTAGCATCTCTAGTCAACACTACTTGGTGCAAACTTCTACCTTCTACATTTTTATTTAATATTTTTAATATTTATTTTTTGAGAGAGAGAGAGAGAGAGAGAATGAGCAGTGGAGGGGAAGAGAGAGGAGACACAGAATCCAAAGCAGGCTCCAGGCTCTGAGCTGTCAGCACAGAGCCCAACACGGGGTTTGAACGCATGAACCATGAGATCATGACCTGAGCCAAAGTCAGATGCTTAACTGACTGAGCCACCCAGGCACCCTTACCTTCTCCTACATTTTAACAAATCACATCTCTTAATTTCAGGAACTCAACCTGAAAATGTCTGTATCTCCATCTCTGGCCTTTTTCTCAATCTCCATGTTTAATCAGTTGGTAAATCTACAGTTTCAATTCTGCAAAGATGCTTAAATCAATCCTTTCTCTCCAAGTCATTCTTCAATGTCCACATTCAAAATCCAGTCACCTCTAATCGAAAAGAATATTTCTGCTTCAAATCATCCCCTTCTCTCTCCCTCAAGAGTCAATCTTCAGTCCTATTCCTAGAAACCATATGATTATTAGAGTTTTTACTTCAAAGCATTTATACAATCACCATATTCTCATTAAAAAGGAACAGTGATTGTACATTTATGTATATATGTGTGTATGTGTGTATATATATACATATATATAGTGTGTGTGTGTATATATATATATATATATATATATATATATATATACATATGCATGTGTGCATGTGTGTATAATGTATGTTTATTACTAGGAATTGGCTTATGCAATGGTAGAAGTTGCAAAGCAAAATATGCAGTGTGGCCCAGTAAGCTGAAGATCCAGGAGAGCAAACGGTGCAGTCTCAGTCTGAAGGCAGTCTTGCTCAGAGAAGCCAGACTTCTGTTCTATTAAGGCCTTAACTGATTGGATGAGTCTCCCACATTAGAAAGGACAATCAGCTTTGCCCAAATTCCACCAAATATTAATCTCTTCCCAAAACACTCTCCAAGCTGACACATAAAATGAATCATCACACTCTTTAAAACCTTAATCCAGCCAATCAGGTTTATCATATCCTCCATTTTGACTGTTAAACACCCTGTGTTCTAGATACACTGAACACCCTTTCTTTTTCTCTATTAATTTGAACACATATTTATTAAGTACCTACTTGGTGTTAGATACTAAGGAGAATACGAAAATATGCTATAATTATTATTCCTTTGTCTCTTTGCCTTTATTCACTTTCTTTTGCTTGGTATTCCTCTCCGTTTTCCACCCAAGATCAACACTGAAAAGTAAAACTATTCAACTATCAAAAATATTCTCAAGTCCTACTTATTTAAATCATTCTATTTCATTACTATATTTAGGAACCCCCCCCTCTTTTTTCAGTTTTACACTTGTGCCATGCATTATTAATTTTTGTAATTAAGCTTATAACACTTTTGGTACGTGTGTGTATGCATGCATGTACACACCTATTTTTATCTATCTATCTATCTATCTATCTATCACCATGAATGACTGAAGGAAGGAACTTTGCACCTTACAGTAATTAACCTCATTCCTGATATATGGGAAGTGTTAAAAATGGACAAATAGAAACACCACCAGAGAAAACAGACTTAGTAACTTGCTTCTGGTTTATTCAGAAAAAATATATAAATTCAGAGCTAACAAAAATTCATGCACAACACAGTAGAGATAGTATATTCTCTGTACAATTTTGTTCCATTAAGTCTAGGACCCTTAAATAGGAACTCCATCTCCTTCAACATAGAGAAGACTCTGTGCTATTTGTTTCTTCAAGGGAGTTTTTTAAATAATCACACGTGTTTAAGGGGAAACAACAATCTGTTTTGTCAAATTTTCTTATGACATGGTACAGAGATCTCAGCTTTTAAGCACCCATATTTTTTTCTTTCTAAGCACCCATATTTTTATATTTTCTGGATAGTATGTTCCTTTTCCCATTTTAGCAGGGTATGATCAATAAAACTGAGCAATCAAGCTAAAAGAAGGAAACTTTTTCAGGTAATTTTTCTCATTTATCTGGCCAAGTATCCATATAGTACAATTTTATAAAGTCACAGAAATTATCTAATATCAGTAATTTTCAAAACTCGATGCATTATAAATCTTTGAGAGGTTTCATAGAATAAACTGCTAAGCTCCATACTTATATATTTTTCATACCTACCCCATATTTTTATTTAATCGAATCTAGGATTTCATAACTTAACACATATGCCTAATGATCTGCTACATTCTCTTGGCATTTGAGAACCAATGACCTGGTCATATTTATTAGATTTCAAATAAGGAGGTCACTGAGTGAATTGGTATTGTAGTGCATTTGAACCCAGATCTCCTGAGTGCTGGTTTGGAAGCCAGCTAGTTAACATTAGTCTCTTCTAATAATAGATAACATATTGTATTAACCTGACTAATAAAGAGGCAAATTTATTGAACTTCAACTTGGCAAAAGCCATAGGTCCCAAGATCCAAATATTCCACGGGAAACACCTGTGCTTCCATTTTCCTGGGCAAACCATTAGCATCATGAAAATGTGATTTCTGTAGAGGGGACAGAGTGATCAATTTAAAATAAAGCCAGAAGAATTAGCCTCGTATACACGGTGTTACATTCAGCTTCATTAGGAGATAAGCCAGGACACATAGCATCTCATCTTTGTGCAAATACTCAAAAAACAGCAGGAGGAAAGAAATGGTATGACAATCTGGAAGAGCTGATAGAGCCAATAAAAAATTCAACTGACATGAAGGCCACATATAAGGGGTAATTTGCTAATGGACTAACACATCGAGCATCTTGGAAATAAGGAAGCAAATTCCCTTGCATTCAAAAGGTGCAAAGAATTAGTGGAGTTAATAGGTTTTATGGAAGCATTTGCTGGTAGTTTGCTCTGACTAAATTCAAAGACTAACCCTGTAATTGCAGAATAATGAAGCACAATCCAAGTCAGGGATGATAATGTCCATGAAAGGCAATAACTTTATCAGCTAAGAAAGGATTTTCGAGAGCCGCTTGATCCAGACAAGATGATTCAGCTAAAGGTACACATATTTTCCAATTATGATAGTCTGCTGATTTCAGTGGCAAAAGTAAGATAGGAAAAAGGGAGGGAAAAGTGCAGATAAACAATATGATTCCAAGTGACCTTATAAATCTGAGACTATATAAATGGTGGCCAACGATCTAATGTGTTTCTATTCATTTAGTAAATCATAAGATTGCTATTCTCCTTTGAATATTATTTCCCAGGATCGAATTGCTTGAGAAAGATGTTACAGAACAGTGCGCTGAGATTTTGAAATTGTTCTCAGTATTTTTAAAAGTTACTTTAGTTTTATTGGGAAACAGTGAAATACAGGTTATATCCTTTATATAAGTTGTTTGGCCTTCTCTCAGGTTTGGGATTATGGAACTTTAAATTGGAAAGAGACCTGAGTCATTTAAAGAAATGGTTCCCAAATGCTGGTATGCAGGGTTGTGCTAAATTGGAAGTATCCGAATCAGCTGAGGAAACTGTGAAATACAGACCAAACCTGGATCCCAATAATAAAAATGTTGACTCAGTAAGACTGAGATGGGGTACAAGAATCATAAATCTCATTAGGTTACCCAGACATATAGCCATTTTGGAAACTTTGTGTTGGATCACATAAAACCTTTACAGTATCTTGGAAAAAATAATTTTAGCCCCCGCATCATTTAAAAAAAAATCTCTTGGAGGAATTAATATACAAATCACACTTTTTAAAAAAATCCCGAAATTGAACCACTAGTGTATCTTAATAATCCAACCAATTGGCCTTTGTTGACCACAGGAATAGAACCATCTGCACATGGCTTCTCCAACCAGGTGTGTGTCATTAAATTCCAGTTACACAAACACACAAAAGCAACCTAGCCATTGGCTTCTCACCTCATCCTCATTTCTACTATTTCTAATTTACTGAAGACAGTAAAAGATCTATGGCTGTTTGTCATGGAAGCTGACTTAGTGCACTCAAATGTCAGGATACAGTCAGGCTTTGACTTATTCACAGAACCCAGTTATATAAACTGTAATGATGCACCAAAGCATAGGTCTCCTTCTATAAAAATCATTTTTTTTTTTTTTTTTGGTCTGGAATACAGAGCCCAGATATTTAGAGTGAAAAAGATGTCATTAATCCCTTTCTGTTCCACAAATAAACTGAAACCATAGGGAAAAGTCCAAAATAATCTAACATAATCACATTTAATTTTAAATAAAGAGCAAAACTGCAGCATTTTAAATGATTTTTTAATGTTTATTTTTATTATTTTTGAAAGAGAGAGCGAGCATGAGTAGGGGAGGGGCAAAGAGAGAAGGAAACACAGAATCCAAAGTAGGCTTCGGTCTCTGAGTTGTCAGCACAGAGCTCGACACAGGGCTTGATTGGGGGCTCAAACTCATGAACCGCAAGATCATGACCTGAGCCAAAGTTGGACACTTAACCAAGTGAGCCACCCAGGTAGCCCCAAACTGCAGCATTTTAAAAGTTGTGTCTAGGGGCGCCTGGGTGGCTTGGTCGGTTAAGCGTCCGACTTCGGCTCAGGTCATGATCTCGCGGTCTGTGAGTTCTAGCCCCGTGTCGGGCTCTGTGCTGACCGCTCAGAGCCTGGAGCCTGTTTCGGATTCTGTGTCTCCCTCTCTCTCTGCCCCTCCCCTGCTCATGCTCTGTCTCTCTCTGTCTCAAAAATAAATAAATGTTAAAAAAAAAAAAGTTGTGTCTATGTATATGTCAGTGTGGATCCAGAGTATATGGAATAGAAAAGAGGATTGCTGATATCTGGGATAGATATTTTAATGGATCTTTTTAGTTAGGCTAAATGAGACAAATCTAGATGAGAACATTGTAACAATGTGACATTCAATCTCTCAGTCTCTAAAATAATGCTCATGGGGTGCTCATGATCTTGTGGTTCATGGGTTAAAGCTTAACATTGGGCTCTGTTCTGACAGCTCACAGCTGGAGCCTGCTTAGGTTTCTGTGTCTCCCTCTCTCTCTGCCCCTTCCCTGCTCATATTCTGTCTCTCTTTCTCTCAAATATAAATAAACAGTTAAAAAAATTAAAATAATGCTCATTTGACTATGTTGAAAGGGAAGACAAAATCATAAACAGGTAAAACACATGTTCATTTGGGATTTGATAATTTGTTCACCTATAGTTCAGAAATCACCAAGGAGACATCTTTTCCTTAGGAATAACACCGAATATATTTGGGTTGAATTCATGTAGTACAAAACTCAGGTAAGGTTCCTGCCTAAACAATTCTGGGCAAATTTATTGACCTTCAGCCTTGACTGGGAACTCTCTGTATCTGATTTTGAAAGAGATGATAACTATGGTTTAACAAGACAGGTATGGTTCATATCTAGAGTAAATTTACCCTTGCTTCTAATTCTCCACACAGGACTCCAGACAAGATACAGAGCTATGTCTGCACAAAACTATGAAAATTTTTGGCACTTTTCCTTCATTTTATCCTTATTCCTTGTAAATACTGCCCTTTACTTTTTTTTTAAGAACTATAATTACAGGTATTGTTTCCAACCAAGTCTAATTGAAAAAAGCTCAGATACAGTCCCTCTCACAGGTCAATGTGCATTTTAAAAGAAATAAAAAGTTTCCCTAAATGGATTACTTTTTAACTATGGAATTTCAGACCCTTTCTGTTCATTCACTTAACAAGCATACAGTGAGGGGTGCCTGGGTGGCTCAGTAGGTTGAGCGTCCGACTTCAGCTCAGGTCATAATCTCACAGCTCGTGAGTTCGAGCCCCATGTTGGGCTCTGTGCTGACAGCTCGGAGTCTGGAGCCTGCTTCGGATTCTGTGTCTCCCTCTCTCTCTGCCCCTAACCCACTCGCATTCTGTCTCTGTCTCTCTCAAAAATAAATAAACATTTAAAAAATTAAAAAGAAAACAAGCATACAGTGAGTGCCTATGTGCCAGGACTCCATCCAGAACCTAAGTCCATTAAAATGAATGATGCCCAGTGTGTCTACCACTAAGGAATGCAGAGTCATGTATGGGAAACAAATAAATAAGTAATGACCAACTGCATATAATATAGTTAATCTAGGTTCTGGGAGCAGAGAGCAGGGGCTCTTAATTACATCTGGAAAGGGTGTATGTATGTCTGTATGTATGTGTATGCATGTGAGCTGACACATTTGGGGCTGGGTTAGGGAAGATCTTTTATTGAAAGAAAGGCATGACTTTTCTTGAGACTTGAGAAGTAGATTGGTGGAGGAGCGCTGGAAAGAAACATTTCCTGTTGGAACAAAGATATGGATAGAGATAGAAGGAAGAGAAAGAGGAATGTCTTTGAAGAATAATGTGTGGCTCTAAGGTCCAAATGAATGGGAGAAGAGATATGAAGGAATAAGGAGAAAATGAACAACAATCATGGACAATCAATGGCTTTCAGCTCCTGAAAGCAGACATCAAATACATGCCATTCTACAATGGAAGAAAACATTTTTTGCATTTCTGCTTTCCTTTGGACTACCCAGGACTAGAGGCAATTTATTCTCATTTCTTAATCAACTAGATAGCAGAACAAACAATTGAACAGGTATGGAGGTATGGTATAGGATAAGATATAAATAAGGGGTGATAAACACTAAATCCTTCATTAACCCACACCGACCTTTAAGTTTGACTGCATGCACTTCCCAAGGAGCAAGAGATGAGAACATACATTACTAGGATTAATGGTCAAGGCTCATGTCTGAATGAACTGAAAGGGTATATGCTTGATATTCTTCCGATTAGGGTAGGCTCTCAGGAATATTGTGGTATAACAGAGTTCTGATTCTAATTCTAATTAACCAAGTAATCTATAGAAATATTTAAATATATTAAAGCAATTAATGAATTTAGTCATTTATTCATGATCACTAATGACTTCAAAGAGTGCTAGAAACACATGATTCATACTGGAGAGTAGTGTATTTGCCAGTCACCTATCCATAAATTGTTTTTCACTGGTTTTAGATCCAAAAATGACCTTAATATTATCAGTACTCTGTTTCTTAATTTTTATTTTTTATCAAAGTTATACTTTTTAAACATTTGAAATATCAAATAGTACTAAGATGTGTACAACAAAATACAACAGTCCTCTGCTTCAACTTCCTCCAGATACCTGTCCTGACCTTCAGAGGCCACCACATTCAGTTTTTACCTATACTCTCCAATGCTTTGTCTTCCTATTTCCCAGTGAATGCTTATAATTAGTATTTTCAGTAAATATGTTTAGGTTTTATTTACTGACCTTTATGATTGTTGAAAATTAAACTTTCTGATACATCCACACAATATCCAATCTCCCATCCTTAAGCTATGTATGTCCAAAGTTTTATGTAAACAGTTTTTATTCACATAATTCTATAAACACTTTTCATTGATCAGCCTAATAGTATTCTCTGATAATAGTTTTTTTCTCTTATAGAATCTTTACAAACAAATCTGCCATAAACATATTAATATTTCTTCTCAGTAGTCAAAAATATCCTAAACAGTCTTCTCATTCCCATTATGTTTCTAGGACCTCTCCCTCTGTTTTTCTTCCTGCTCTGCTTAGTCCTAGGCAACTTTGGGTGTACTATTTATTATTATCCAAAGGCGTAAAAACCTGTTTATCTTTTTATTGATTGATGGTTGACATTGTATTGAATTCTTGGTTGAAATAAATGTTCCTTGGGTTTTGAGGTCTTTATTCCATTTTACTCCAAAATTCTGGGTGGTTGTCGAGAAAAATTAAGTTCTTTATATTCTCATTCCTTTTGTGTATGATGTATCTCTTACCCCTCTCGATGCTGTTGACTGTTTTTCTCCATTCTTGATATTCTGCGGTTTCATAAGAATTTGGCTTGCTGTGGACTTTTATCATTCAATGTGCTGTCCACTTATTACTATGCTATCCAAAAGATAGACAAAATTCAGTCTGGCAAACTTATTTTTTTAATTTAATTAATTTATTTATTTTAAGTAGGCTCCATGCCCAGTGCAGAGCCCAATGCAAGACTTGAACTCATGGCCCCAGGATCAAGATCTAAGCTGAGATCAAGAGTCAGACACTTAATTCAGTAGAGTTCATAGGTTCCAGATGTTCTGTCACTTGAAAATAATATTTTGCACCTCAATAGCATCTTTTGGTCAAGGATCTTAGAGTATTTACAAACATGAATTACCCCTACAAAACTCTGTGAATCTGCCCATGTTGCAGACTGGTAATCTTTGGAGAGATTCAGCAGAACTCTGCCCTACTGCACTGCAAGTCACTTCTTATGTTCAGTTTTACTGATTGTGGGGCATGAAAGAAATAGAGAAGATCCAAAAAAAAAAAAAAATGAGCACAGGTAAAGACAAAAGAGAGACAGCACGTGGCAAACCAAGAAACAGGAAGGTAACTATAGAGAACAAACTTATGGTTACTAGAGAGGAGATGGGTGGGGGTATAGGTTAAATGGGTGATAGGGATTAAGGAGTGCACTTGCTGTGATGAGCACTGGGGGTGTTTCATGAAATTGTTGAATCAGTATATTGTACACCTAATATTACATTGTATTAATAAACTGGAATTTAAATAGAAACCATAAAAAGTAAAAAAAAAAATAAACAACAAATAAAAGGAGATCCAAAAAAATGGGGGGTCAGACACTTGACTGAGCCACGTAAGCCCCCCCCCCCGGCAAATTTATTTTTATTATATGTTTTCATATATTAGTTGAAATTTCTGCTTTTTGTACTGTTTGTGATATTCAACTTCACTTTTGAATGCTCTTCCCATTAGGGGCGCCTGGGTGGCTCAGTTGGGTAAGAGTCCGACTTTGGCGCAGGTCATGATCTCATGGTTCCTGGGTGTGAGCCCCACTGCAGACTTTATGCTGACAGCTCAGAGGCTGGAACCTGCTTCGGATTCTGTCTCCCTCTCTGCCCCTTCCTGGCTTGGACTCTCTCTCTTTCTCTCTCAAAAATAAACAAACATTAAAATAAATAAATAAATAAATAAATAAATAAATAAATAATAAATAAGTAAGTGAATGAATAAATAAATAAATAAATAAATAAATAAATAAATAAATACATAAATGAATGTATGTTCTTCCCATTTGTGTATGCTCTCTCAAACAGCTGGTCACTGACTCTCTATTTATAATTAAGAATAGGACACTGGCAATCTGGCCATGAGCTTAATAGAGGGGAACACTGACTAGAGGTCTTGAACTTAAGGTGTTTGGGTAGAGAGGGAGATCTTTTGAAGAAAGATGCCACATTTCAGATTTTCTTTTTTAGATAGTTTTCTGAAAAATTCAATGTTTTAGGAAAACAAAACAAAACAAAACAAAACAACTATCTTCCAGGATCCAATTTAGGGAGGATAGAGAATTGCAGGGTGATGGGAGTTGCCTGGAATATCTCATCACTCAGTTTTCAGCTTCCATTTTATTTTTGTGTTCTTATTTTGTTGCCTTGCTTCTCCATGCCCTCCTCCTTTGTCACTTTACCAGAAATCCAAAGGCTCTTGTGTAAAATATTTTTAGAGAACAACATATTCTGACAAGCTGGGTTGGATTAGTTACATGACTTTGATGTTGAGGGTGAGGCAAATGGATAAAGGAGGATGTCCGTGGTTCTCACAATTCTGACAGATTTTAAACTAATCTCTCTGGTTTTAGCTTGAAGCCTTACCCACCCACTCCACCCCCTGCCACCATATTCCTTGTTAGTCTGTGCCATCAGTCCCCATGTTTCTGAAACTTCTATCTAGTAAACTTTGCTTCTCATTGCCATCCTTTTCTGTAGGCAGTCACTCCACTCTGTTAAATCGCATAAGGCTCCTTTTATCTGATAAGTCAGTTAATAATCCTCTACTGCCCATTTCCACCTTCTAGGACTCTGTTGGCATATTGGCCTCACTGTTGGCTAAACTCTCATTTTCTCAATCTTCATTGGTTTATATATTTTCCTCTTTACTGTCACCATAATGAAATCTGCAGGGAAATGGAAAATGCATCTTTGTCTTCAATTCATTAACTCTTTGTTCAAATTTAGTATGTTTTCTATTAGTTTTTAAAAAGGATTAAAGCACTATTGAACTAAGTAGTAATTAAGATGGTCTTTTCAATTTAAAAAAAAATTACTATTTTCTTTCTGAAAGCAGTCTTAGGGTGACTGACAGAAATCCATTTCCTTGCCTTTTATTACAATCTCACTTCACTCAGCTTTGTAGCAGTCCCTGGGTTGTTAGAATGTCTAAAATGACAGGGGAAAGTATCCAAAGGCAAAAATATCTTGTAGGAGAAAAGGCCCTAGGATTTCCGCCTAACATAATGGCTTTTTATTCTCCCTCCCACTGACTATAGGGGAAAAATCATTTTAAGAACTGACAAAACCGTATCAACAGTTTTCATTAAAAACACATTCATGTCAACATTAAGTAAGTTCCCATCAATTATAATAGGACATTTATGTATGTGCAAAGTAAGGAAATGAAAACAGCAATGTAGGGCATATTGCAATCCATTTAGGAGAAGTTCATCATTTCCATAACAAAATCATAAGGCATTTCAGATGCACAATTTATCACAAGATTATTGGAGAAAGACTTCTTTCTCTTTTTCAATCCTTTTATCCAGTGCTTTGGCACAAAAAATGCTTTCTTTCCCATCAAGTGTTGAGATGGAGCACTTAACTCTTAGCAAAATAACATAGACAAGTAAGGACTTTACCCTTATGAAACGATGCTCCATGAAAATACATAAAATAATATGGATTAGAAACCTACTGACAAACACTCCACCTTCCAATATACATTCCAAAAACACTTCCTATAAGTATTGAGATAAATTATGATCTATGGTTTGTACCATCCCAGAAATCAAAATATGAAAATGAGATCTGACTTCCCAAGACTACTGTTTCACCCTAGCTCAATCAGGTCCCTTCTAGCTCTTGACCAGCTCTCTGCTCTTGAGCTCTTTTACAAAGAACCAGATAGACATCTTTCCTTTGATTCTATACCATATTATTTAGTTGAGTGCCCTTTTTCTGGTCTATGGGATATTCCTATCTTGGCCTCATTTCTGAAAGTGAATTCCAGAAGAAGATGAACTATTCACTGAGATGGACAAGCCAATGAACATTGTTACTAAGTCTATATTTCATTTCTTTCTTCTAAATTCTGCCCACAGGAAATGGATAAGAGTTTGAAAACATAACAATGACAATAAAGCAGCATAGATACATATGGGAAAAACACTTTGTGATTTATATTTTCTATACACATTATTTTGTTGTTTTGATCCTCATATCAAACACATAGGGTAGGTAGAGAAGGACTGAATTTACTTCCATTTAACATAATTTATGTAAAGAAGGCTGGTAAGGTAACCTCATACACAGGTGGAATTAAATTGTTGGGATTCATATACCAGATCTAAACTACTTTTCCAATTCAGTGTAGAGCTCAGCTCAGCCTTTTACTTTTGTAGAAACATGGAGTTAAATTACAGCATTTTTTGCCTCTGTTTTATTCCTTCCTCTTTCATTCCTGAACCAATTAGAAATAAAAAGCATCCAAATGGGAAAATAGAAGTAAAATTGTCTCTGCTTTCATATAATATAATCTTATATACAGAAAACCATAAAGACTCCATCAAAAAAAAAAAAAAAAGACCTAATATATAAGTTCAGTAAAGTTTCAGGTAAGAAAATCAACATACAAAAATTAGTTGCATTTTTATAAGCTAATGGTGAGCTATCTGGAAGATACTAATAAAATAATTTCATTTATAATAATATGAAAAATAATAAAATACTTAGGCTTAATATAAATTTAACCAAGAAGGTGAAAGACCTGTGCACTGAAAACTATAAAGCATTGTTGAAAGAAATTGAAGAGGAGACAAATAAATAGAAAGGTATCCTATGTTCATGAATTTGGAGAATAAATAGTGTTAAATACCCTTAATATCCAAAGTAATCTATGGATTCAATGCAATCCTATCAAAATTCCAATGCCATCTGTTTTTTAACCTTCAGATCTTTTTGTAATTTATTTATTTAAATTCAAATTAGTTAACATACAGTGTAGTATTGGTTTCAAGAGTAGAACCAAGTGATTCATCAATTAAATACAACACCCAGTGCTCATCCCAACAAGTGCCCTTGTTAATGTCCATCACTCATTTAGTCCATTCCCCCACCCACTTCCCCTCCAGGAACCCTCAGTTTGTTCTCTGTATTTAAGAGTCTCTTATGATTTGCCTCCCTCTCTCTTTTTTTTTTTTTTAATGTTTATTTATTTTTGACAGATAGGGACAGAGAGTGGAGAGGCAGACAAAGAGGAAGACACAGAATATGAAGCAGGCTCCAGGTTATGAGCTATCAGCACAGAGCTCAACGTGGGGCTCAAACTCATAAACCGTGAGATAATGAGCTGAGCCGAAGTCGGATGCTTAACTGACTAAACCACCCAGGTGCCCCACCTCCCTCTCTGTTTTTCTCTGATTTTTTCCTTCCCTTCCCTTATGTTCATCTCTTTTGTTTCTTAAATTCCACATATGAGTAAAATCATATGATATTTATCTTCCTCTGACTTATTTCACTTATCATAATACACTCTAGTTCCATCCACATTGTTGCAAAAGGCAAGATTTCATTCATATGTGTGTGTTTATATATATATATATATATATATATATATATATATATATATATATATATAAATGTTTATTTATTTTTGAGAGACAGACACAGAGTGTGAGTGGGGGAGGGGCAGAGAGAGGGAGACACAATCTGAAGCAGGCTCCAGGCTCCAAACCATCAGCACAGAGCCAGATGTGGGGCTCAAACCCACAAACCGTGAGATCATGACCTGAGCCAAAGTCAGTGCTCAGCCCGGGTGACCCAAGATTTTATTCTTTTGAATCACTGAGTAAAATTCCATTGTGTGTGTGTGTGTGTGTGTGTGTGTGTGTGTGTGTGTGTGTGTACACATACCACATGTTCTTTATCCATTCATCAGTTAATGGACATTTTGGCCCACTCCATAATTTGGCTATTGTTGATAGCACTGATATAAACAATGAGGTGTAGGTGTCCCTCCAAATCAGCATTTTTGTACCCTTTGGGTAAATACCCAGTAGTGTAATTGCTGGGTCATAGGGTAGTTCTATTTTTAACGTTTTGAGGAGCCTCCATGCTATTTTCCAAGGTGGCTGCACCAATTTGTATTCTCACCAACAGTGCAAAAGTATTCCCTTTTCTCTTCATCCTCACCAACATTTGTTGTTTCCTGTAGTGTTCATTTTAGTTATTCTGACAGGTGTAAGGTGGTATATCATTGTGGTTTTAATTTGTATTTCAATCAAAATACTAATGATTGATATATCATCACTGATGATGAGTGATGTTGAGCATCTTTTCATGTGTCTGTTAGCCATCTGGATGTCTTCTATGGAAAAGTGTCTACTCATGTCTTCTGTTCACTTCTTCACTGGATTATTTGTTTTTTGGGGTGCTGAGTTTCATAAGTTCTATATAGATCTTGGATCTATACCAAATATAGATACCTTTGTGTACCCTTTATCTGGTAGATCATTTGCAAATATCTTCTCCAATTCCATAATTGCCTTTTAGTTTTGCTGATTGTTTCTTTTTCTGTGCAAAAGCTTTTTATCTTGATGAGGTTCCAATAGTTCATGTATGCTTTTGTTTCCCTTGCCTCCATAGACATGTCTAGTAAGAAGTTGCAGTGGCCAAGGTCAAAGAGGTTGCTGCCGGTTTTCTCCTCTAGGATTTTGATGGCTTCCTGTCTTACATTTAGGTCTTTCATCCATTTTGAGTTAATTTTTGTGTATGGTGTAAGAAAGTGGTCCAGGTTCATTCTTCTTCATGTCACTGTCCATTTTTCCCAGCACCATTTGCTGAAGAGACTGTTGTTGTTGTTTTTTCCCATTGGATTCTCTTTCCTGCTTTGTTGGAGATTAGTTGGCCATATATTTGCGGGCCCATTTCCAGGTTTTCTATTCTGTTCCATTGATCTGTGTGTCTGTGTTTGTATTAATAACATACTGTCTTGATGATTATAGCTTTGAAACACAGCTTGAAGTCCAGAATTGTGATTCCCCCAGATTCTGTTTTCTTTTTCAACATTACTTTGGTTATTTGGGGTCTCTTCTGGTCCCATACAAATTTTAGAATTGTTTGTTCTAGCTCTGTGAAGAATGTTGGTGTTATTTTGATAGAGACTACATTTTATGTGTACATTGTTTTGGGTAGTATGGATATTTTAACCATACTTATTCTTCCAATCCATGAACATGGAAGTTTTATTTCCCCCTGTTTCTTTGTGTCTTATTCAATATCTTTCATAAGCTTTCTATAGTTTTCAGCATACAGATCTTTTACCTCTTTGGTTAGTTTTATTCCTAAGTATCTTATGGTTTTGGGTGCAATTGTAAATGGGATCAATTCCTTGATTTCTCTTTCTGCTGCTTCATTATGGGTGTATAGAAACACACATATCAGATCTAGCAGTTTTCTGGTGGAGCTTTAGGTTTTCCAGGTAGAGTATCATGTCATCTGTGAAGAGTGAAAAGTTTGACTTCTTCCTTGCCCAATGGTATCTTTTAAAGAAATAAAGAAAATGTGAAAATTTCTATGGAACCACAAAAGATCCCAAATAGCCCAAGCTATTTTCAGCAAGAAGAACAAAGCTGGAGACATCACACTTCCTGATTTCAAAATATATACAAAACTATAGTAATCAAAACAGTATGGTAGTGGAATAAAAACAGACACATAGATCAGTAGAACAGAATAGAGAACCCAGAAGTAAACTGACACATACACAGTCAACTATTTTTTTTTTAATTTTTAATATTTATTTATTTTTTTGAGAGAGAGAGACTGTGAGCAGGGAAGGGGCAGAGAGAGAGGGAGACACAGAATCCAAAGCAGGCTCCAGGCTCTGAGCTGTCAGCCCAGAACCCGACACAGGGCTCGAACTCACAGACCATGAGATCATTACCTGAGCCAAAATTGGACGCTCAACTGACTGAGCCACCCAGGTGCCCCCACAGTCAACTAATTTTTAACAAAAGTGCTGAGAACATAAAATGGTTAAGGGATAGTCTCTTCAATAAATGATCAATAAATGAAGTTGGGAAAACTAGATATCCACATGCCAAAAAACAAACAAACAAACAAAGAAACAAACCCTGTACCCACATCTAACACTATACTCAAGAATCACCTCAAAACAGATTAAAGATTTAAACATTAGATCAGAAAATGCAAAACTCCTAGAAGAAAAAATATAGGAAAAGCTAGACATTGGTATTGGCAATGATTTTTTGGAGATGACACTAAAAGCACAGACAACAAGAGCAAGGTTTACATGTAGAACTACACCAAACTAAAACGTTTCTGCATAGCAAAGGAAAAGGGCAACATAATATAAAAGCAAACTTTGGAATGGGAGAAAATACTTGTAAACCCTGTTACTTCCTAATGGGTTCATGTCCAAGATATATAACAACTCATACAACTCAATAGCAAAACAACAAACAAAAACCCAACAAAAATCCCAATTAAAAATGGACAAAGTACCAAATAGATATTCTTTTCAGAAAAACACATGCAAAAGGCCAAAAGGTATATGAAAAGATGCTCAACATTAGCAATCATAAAGGAAATGCAAATCAAAACCACAATGAGATACCGTTCCACACCTGTTCAAATGGCGATTATTAAAGAAATCAAAAGATAACAGATGTTGGTGAAGATGTAGAGAAAAGGGAACTCTTGTGTACTGTTGATGGAATGTAAATTAGTAAAGCTATTATACAAAACAGTATGGTATTACCTGAAAAAATAAATATAAAACTACCATATGATCCAATAATCTCACATATGGGTATATATCCAAAGGAAATAAAATTACTAGCTCAAAGACACATTTGTATTCCCAGGTTCATTAAAAAACAAGATATGTAAGCTATTTAAGTGTTCAACAGTAGATGAATATAAAGAAAATGTGAAATATATATATGTGTGTATATATATATATATATATATATATATACACACATATCATGCACACACATACACAGTAATATAGTACTCAGCATTAAAAAGAAGGAAATCCTTCAATTTGTGACAACATAAATAAAAGACTGAAAGACACTATGCTAAGTGAAATAAGCCAGATACAAAATGACTAATATTGTGTGATATCACTTATATCTATAATTTAGAAGGAAAAAAGACAAATTCATAGTAAAAAAGAATAGAATTATGGTTATCAGAGGGTGGGGGGTGGGTCATGTAGGAAAAGGTAAGATTAAAGTAAAAATGGAAAAAATTAGAATGTGGCTGACAGGTGCTGGGCGGAGGACGTCATAGGAAGTTATTATTGAATGGGTGCAGAGTTTCAGTTTTACAAGATAAAGAGTTCTGTGAGTGGAGGGTGGAGATGACTGCTTTATAATATAAATGTACTTAATATCCCTGATGTACACTTAAAAATGTTTATGATAGTAAATTTTATATGTATTTTGCCACATAAAAATTTAGGATGAAGAAAAATCAAGGCAGATATACTTAACATTGGGTTCATGGATCTGCAAGAAGGTCTCTGGACATGATGGGAAGACAATGACACACTTAAAATTATTTGCAAATTGTATATTGGGGAGAGATTCCAATAGCTTTCAGCATAGACTTAAGTAATGCCAGATGGGAAAATTAAGAAGTCTAACAAAAGTTTTATTAGATGTTTATAACTTAAAAGTAATCAAAATCCAAAGGTTTTGTTAAATTCACATGTTAAAAAGATATGTATAATGCCAGTAAATTACATTATTTGTTATCCAATCACTACAACTAATCTCCTAGAGTTAGCAAATATTCTGCTTAAATGTGTGGACTTGCTGCTCTTAAATTTCAACGTACCCCAGATTTGTAGATCCATCTCCCCATCTGACAGTCAAAAATTGGTGTCTAGAGATGGTAAATGGCTTGGTCAAGGTGACACAAATGCCTATTTTTCATCCTAACTAAAATCGACGACTGCCATACACCTTATTCTCATTAAGGTCAGTGGACAGTTAGAGCTTTGTGAAATAATAACTAAGATTTATTATGAGCTCACTATGTACTACCATTTTAAGTACTACATACAGAATGTCATTTCTCTCTTCACAACATTCTTATGAGATAGGTGCTTATGAGTTTTCATAGCTTTTCAGTAGATGTTTTCATTTTACAGGTCAAACAAAATGAGGCTTATAAACATTAACTTGCTTATTATGTTCAGATAGGAAGTGACAGAGATTCAGACTCAGGTACGTCTGACTCTAAAAGCCCAACTGTATTATTCATTTTCTAATTATGAATGAGGACTGAGCTATAACCATTGAGACACAAGGTATATTTTATCTGATTCAAGAACACAGAGCTACGTGGCACAGAGAGGTGAAAGCAGCCACAGGCTTAGAGCCCTGTGTCTAAAACTGCTACATAAACTCTCTTGATTTTGCAGAGAAATAGAAAGACAAAGGAGGCAATTATTACCATTGATATTTAAACCAACAATAAGCAGATGGTGTGAATGAATCCAGCCACCTAAACCAACAATAAGCAGATGGTATGAATGAATCAAGCCACCTAAAGCAGACCTCCAGAAAAGGGAGAGCTCTTGGCGTTGCCATTTACTAGGTAGAAAACTTGGGTAGTATCCTCTGAAACCCATCACCTCTCACATACTCTCTTCCTTCACTACTGAAATTAGAAATATTTCCTATGCCCCTTTCTACTAAATCATTTCTAACATAATTCAAACATGATAGAGCAGCTCCTATTGCAAATAACAACATAAACAATGAAGTGTGCTTGTTCTAATGCTTCCTTTCAACTGCAGCTCTCTCTGTCCTCCTTCACAGCAGAAACATCTTCAAAGTATTGTTTAGAATTTTTATATCCATTTCTTATGCACTAATCTCTCTTTTAAAAATGATATCTACAACTGTAGCTTATTCCTTTGTTTTGTTATACACTGTTCAATTATATAAATAGATGTTAACTTATCTCTTCATTTAACTGTTAAGGGACATTTGGGTTGTTTCCATTTGCTATAATAAACAAGGGTGCTACATTATTTAACATATATCCTAGGCAAACAAGTGAAAGAATTTCCCCAGGTCATATACTTATGAGTGGACTGGAAAAATGTTTAAATTTACTAGTAATGCAAAAGTTTCCAAAGGGTTTGAGCCAATTATTACTTCTACCAGCATATGATGAGAGTTATTTTTTGCTCTAAAATCCTACAAAGAGATATTACCTGACTTAAAAGTTGTGCCTATACTTTCAAATAATTTGCTCAGTTTTCAACTGAGTCTCTTGAATACTTTATCATGACTTAAATGATTTACCTATATATTGTGCATAGCAATGTAGTGAGGATTAAATATATTACAGTGCCTTGTCATGAATTCATTTTCATTTTGATTTTTTATGACCAATCTTGTATTTTCCATTTCATTTCATGTTTAAGTCTTTAATACACTTTAAATTTAGTGTATGGAGATGAGATAGCATATAATTATTATTAACTTTCTATATATGGGTGGGTCATTTCCTGGCATTTATAAGATTGGTTGATTTTTAGCTATATCTTTGTCTTTAATACATGTTCTGATTAAATAAGCATACACAAGAGGGCAAAAAATACAAATGTGTAGTTCAATGAATTATTATAAAATTACATATATAACCAATATTCAAATCAAGAAATAGAACTTTGTCCACATTCTATACGACCTTCTTGTATCTCTCCCTAATTCTAAATTCTCCATTATCCTCAAGTTAAATAATTTCTTTATATTTACAACTATAGTTTTTCTTATTTGATTTTTTAAAATGGAAGCATCTGTTATTCATTTTTTAAAATGTTTATTCATTTTGAGAGAGTGTGTGCACACACGAGTGGGGAAGGGGCAGAGAGAGACAGAAAAGGGATCCTAAGCAGCCTCCATGCTCAACACAAGTCTGACCCAGGGCTCCACCCCATGAGCCACGAGATCATGACCTGAGCTGAAATCAAAAGTTGGATGTTTAACTGGCTGAGCCACCCAGGCACCCCATCTGTTATTCATTCTGTGTCTGGTTTCTGTCATTCAATATTATATCTGTCCCTCTGTGCAGCTAAGAATGGCATTTGTTTGAATTCACCAACAAAATGGAAATTTCATTAGTAGAGAATTATTTCCCCAAATTTTCTCTCTAGTCTCCGTGTTGTTGCTCTATTGTTACCTAAAATATAATTTTGGAAGGACATACCTTAGATAAGTTTAGTTTTTATACATTTTGAGTAAACCCTTTTCCCCAATAGATGCTTTTAGATTTGTAGAAAACTATGTAAAAGACTAGTGACCTGGAAGATATGTGAGTAGAAATTACCTAGACTGAAGCACAGAGAATAAAACAAAATTGTATGCATTTGGAAATGGCAAATACTTGATTAAATGTATATTTAGTACATTTAGTAATTTTTTTAGTTAGCTCACAGAAGAATAGGGAAAGAGACATATTGAATATTTAATACTGTAAAACACTTCTAAAATTGATCAATGATATCAAGCCACAGAAGTAAGAATCATTACAATCCCCAAGCAGCATACACAACACACACATAGTGTTACAGGTTGGGTTCCCTTAGAGGTTGAATCTGAAATGGATATTTGCAACTGACTTCTCAACATAAATGATAAAAATGAAAAGAAAATGGAATGACAGACTTAAAATGCAGAATAATTGCAACTTAAAAATCTCTAATACAGAAAGAAAAATCCTCAAAAGTAAATGTGGGTTAAAACCATCTGTACACACACACAAAAGAGAATTTGTGGCCATCCAAACAACATTGAAATATGTATTATAAGGATTTCTTCAGAAAGAAAAAAAATAATTATGAATAAAAATTCACAGAAATCTGAGGAGGTGTAAAAAGTAAGAGAAGTAATTCTCTCCACCTACTTCACCCATCCCCCTAGTCCCCTCCCCACTCTGGAAAATACCAGTTTTTTCTCTTTATTTGTGATTCTGTTTCTGAATCAGTACCTTGTACACCTGGAACTAGTAATACATCGCATGTCAACTGTACCTCAATTTAAAAAAAAAATAAGAGAAGGGGCAAATGAGGAGATACATATGAACACTGACTAGATTGTTAGTTATATTGTATTTTTTTACTTAGGTGGTTTTTATACGAGTTTGTTTACATTTTAAACATATTTTGTGCTTTATCCATAAATTTTGCAGGTTTCTGCATGTGTGTTGCAGTTATATAAACACTGTTAAGATACAATGGAGCCAATCTTGAAGATCCTCCCACGAAAACAAAACCATTTAGAGCAAAGCTTAGTCTACTGTACTTCATAAATATAAGCAAAACTTTGGTTACTTCTTGCAAATGCCTCTGATAATCATAAATTAATCTTAAGTCACCTTCCTAAAATGGTATAAGATAATCACTGTTAACCAATCTCCTGTTGTCTGGGTAGCCCTACTGTAATAACCAATAACTGTGAACGTTAAATGACCTCCTCATTTTCACTTTATGAGCTGTTGCATAACATCCTGCCTCTGAACTTGGTAGCAGGGTTCAGGTTGAAGTCTCATGTACAGTTTGTTTCTTGCTGAATAAAACACTTGTATCAAGTAAAGCTCTGAATTTTCTTTTGAGAACACACACAAACTATACCTTGCACATGGAAACTTTCATTCTATTTTTAAAATACAGACTCTTTTTCAATAGCTCAATGTTGTGATTTTCTCCCTGTTTACTTATTGAACATGCAGTCCTGATAATGCATTATCATAATGCACAGAATTATGCATTTAACCTGAGTCTTTATCATTTGAGTTATAAATAAAACTATTCCATTCAAATCTTAAGTTGTGATTGAAAAGCTGATCTTTTGTAAATTAAGGTGTCCATGAGAGAAAGGACCAATTACCTCTTTTTTTTTAAGTTTATTTATTCATTTTGAGAGAGGGAGAGAGCACAGGCAGGAGAGGGGCAGAGAAAGGGAAAGAGAGACTCCCAAGCAGGCTCCAAGCCTTCAGCACAGAGCCTGATACAGAGCTCAAACTTACTCATGAACCCTGAGATCATGACCTGAGCCACAATCAAGAGTACAATGCCTAACAGACAGTCATCTAGGCACACAGCCCTGCCCCTCTGCCATTCTCTCTTATTTATGATTGTGTTTAACTTTGTATCACTAAGCTTAAGGACTTCCATCTTTCCCTTGTATACATTAGTAAAATTGCATTTTTTGGTAACAGTAGTCCCAAATCTGAAGGGAAGAACAAGAGGATTGTGATGAGTGAGGAAAGGGGAGAAACAGTGTTATCAGGCTGAGAAGGGTGCCCCTGTGCTGACAGGGGGAGTCCCAGCTCCTGGTCAGTGAGGATCCCATTTTTCCTGTTGGAGACACACACAGCAGGGTAATTTGTACAGAACACACCTCAGTAATTGTTTCAGGGATTTATTCTAATTTTGATTAGCCAAAATTCCCCTGATGGCTAGGGGATTATTGAACCCTAATTTTAGTTTTTATTTCCATTGACAAATTCATCTATTTTTCTCTTATTAAAGTTGGATGATAAAGAGGTAAATTACACATGTATCTTCCTCCCCTGGAAAATTCTCTCATTCATTTTGATCATATTTAATTTGTTTGATTTAATAGGTCTTTGTGAGCCATTTCATACTCAGGCAGCATATAAACACATAATCTTTAAAAAACAACAGGTTGTTTTCATTATTGCATTGATTAGGATAGACTGATTGGCATTTTAATTTATTTAATCCCTTTCACTTGATAACATTGTCACCACACAAAGGTTTCCCACAGAGGTCTGCCTTTACTAATTTTAGCCTTTAAAAAAAAAAAAAAAAGCTTTATTTATTTTTGAGACAGAGAGAGGGAGAGAGAAGGAGAGAGAAGAAAGAGAGGTATACAAGTTGGGGAGGCGCAGAGGCAGAGAGGAGAGAGAGAGAATCCCAAGCAGGCTCTTCACTGCCAGCACAGAGTAAAATGCGGGGCTTGAACCCGCAAACGGTGAGATCATGGCCTGAGCTGAAATCCAAGGCTTAACTAATGAGCTACCCAGGCGCCCCACTGATTTTTGTCTTTAAAACATTTTCCCAATGGTTTTCATGTCACTTAAAGCTGGATGGCTTACTAATATGAGATCTGAAATAGTTGTTGGGATATCTGGCTTTAGATTGGTATCACTACTGATAAACTCCTTGATATCAGGCAATGCTTTTCACCTCTCTCAACTTAATTTCATTTTTTTGTCATTTGGTAAAATGAGAAAATATTAGAGTAAATGATCTTAAAACTTCCTTTCAGCTCTGATACGCAAGCACTTCCATGAAGTGATGAGGTCTGTTCCAGGTTATAAAATAAGCTGGCAATAGAGTGGAAATAAAGTCCCCAGGACATTCTTTAGCTATAATCAGATGGCTTAGAGAAAAGAGAGAGATTTCATAAAAAAAAAGAGAGAGTGGAGGAATAAATGAATCAAAGGTAATATCGAAAGTAATGTCAGAAATGTGAAATGTGGAAAAGAATAGAGATACAATTGTTTCAAAAACAGCCCAGGATAAACTAAAGGAACTCTGACGTGACTGTCCAATTTTCTTCTCATGATCTACATTTTCACAAAGCCTAGATTATTCAATCTACTCATTCCCCTACCTCTCCAAAAGTATGTGTTATGCAAACATCTGTGAAATCCTAAATCCCTGTTTATATTTAGGAACTCTTTTCTGCCTTGTTGCCTGTACTTCCTCCCTACCATCCTCCTACATCAGATACTTACCTCTCCTCAGCCTTTCCACATATGCCATTGACCACTGTGAAGGGTAGTATTCTTCTAGACTACTGTTCTCTTCTACCAGCTTCCTAAACTGTGGCTCATGTATCTGTAGTGAGAGAAGTAATCTATAATGCAGCTACATAATTATTTTATTTTAAGGTAAATGCTTTTCATTTTCTGACTTCGGCTCACCTGGGCCTTTAAACAGACTGCGGAGTGATGGCATCTTTCCCCAGCACCATCTGGATGTGGCTAAATGAAGTCTCATGACAAAGTGGTGATACAAAAAAAAGAAGGGATGTACTTGTATTATAGACCTTAGTGGCCTATAGCCCTAAAGTTCACTATTTAAGATCATATTTTCAAGACTGATAAGATACATTGAAAAAGCAAAATACTGGGGGGGAGGAAGGTATAACCTATGGCTTTTAAATCCTTATACTTTATTTAACTTGATTATGCAATTCATTATCATTACTAACAATAAAGTGGTAAGTTACATGAGTAAATACGTGCATTTTCCAAGAATACAGAGGGGCATAAAATGCTATATTTGGATTCTGAAGGGAAGTATATAGAATAAAAAAAGAAGTTAAAGGAAAACTTCGCTTTTGTAACCAGAATATATAGTCTTGCAAAAGTTCTTCTTTCCTGGATGATAAGATCAGTCAGTCCATGGCCCTCACTGCTTCTAACCTTGGGTCAAATAATCACTTCCATGTATTGAGAACCCATAAAACATCTGACAATGTTTTATGTGTTTTATACACAGTTTTTAAATGAATGCTCATAACCATTCTTCATTTCAGGTTTTTTGATCTCCATTTCAAAGATAAGTAATTTCTCCCAAAGTCTGCACCATTATGTTATGGGGCTGAATTTGACTGATTTTAAAACCAAAGTCCATAATCTTAACTTCATCGAGCACTGCCCTTCCAACTATCTGATTTTTCCTCTTCTCCAGAGATCTGGACTCTTGATTTCCTAAAGCTTAGGGATTTTGAATACATAAAATAGGTACAAACGTGGGTTCAAATCCCAGCTTTGCTATTAACAAAATAGGGAATAATAACACCTGTCTTAAGGATCACTGCCAATGAGAGGAAATAATGTGCAAAAAGCTTTTACTCGGTGTCTAGCACATTGTAGCCATTCAATAATGGTGGTAGTGGTTACTTTTGTTTGATGTCAAGTAACATGGCATCAAAGCATTTTTTTATTATTTTTAACATTTATTTATTTTTGAGAGAGAGAGACAGAGCGCGAGTGGGGGAGGGGCAGAGAGAGAATGAGACACAGAATCAGAAGCAGGTTCCAGGCTCTGAGCTGTCAGCACAGAGCCCAACATGGGGCTCGAACTCACAAACCATGAGATCATGACCTGAGTCAAAGTTGGATGCTTAAACCAACTGAGTCACCCAGGCACCCCAGCATCAATGCTTTTATCCTGGATTGTGCCTTTAATTTGTATACTCTCACCTACTATCTCACCAGGGAAGCCTAAGCCCTATCCAAGACCCCAGAGTTGAGTATGTTTTTTTCAGTTCCATGGCCCATAAAAAAGTCTGTCTCAAGGCACTGGATGGCTCAGTCAGTTGAGCATCCACTTCAACTCTGGTCATGATCTCATGGTTCATGAGTTTGAGCCCCATGTCAGCCTCTGTGCTGATAACTTGGAGCCTGGAGTCTGCTTCAGATATTGTGTCTCCTTCTCTCTCTACACCTTCCCTACTCATGCTCTGTCTTTCTCTAAAAAATAAACACTAAAAAATAAAAAAGAAAGAAAGAAAGAAAAATCTGTCTCCTAGAGGTCTCCTGTGAGGTTGTGGTTTGAAACCTCAGAGGCCAGACATTCAGAATGTACAAAATGTAAAATTATCAAAGATATCTCTATTTAGATGAGAGGATGTTGTGGGACATAACAAGTCCAATATTTAAAAATAGTTATGCAGATGCTATATTCTCTAATAGAGTTTGTACCAGGATCTTTATCCCACTCCACTGGGAAAAAAAGACAACATACATTTATTTGTTGTATCTCTTTTAGGATAGAGAAATAAATATTTTGAGGCTAAGACTGATACTGTTTGACTAGTTTTCCAATATATTTAAGTTTGTACATTTAATTTCCCCTTTTATTCTAATTGTTAACTGAAGCGGCACGGGCATCTCTAAAAGATCATCTTTCCTCATCCACTTTAAAAGAAAATCCTGGATAAGTGTCCATTATAACCATTAGAGCAGAATTCTTTCCTTTTAGTCAAACTGGTCATTAAACTCTAAAGACTGCTACTAAGTTAACTTTTTTTCTTAAAAATGTAAAAAACAAAAAAACCTTTAAAAAGATAAATATGTATAGATACTTTATAGGAGTGAAGAATATAGAAAGGTACATATGAATATACTTATTAAAGTATACAGGTCCAATTCAATATAACAATTGATGTTTTTATTCCCTACAGAAACCATTTTTATATTTATAGATACTTGAACATAAATCAAAATAATACTATTACACATTAAGATCATATGAATTTAAATTTCTGTATCTATCAAATAGTTTTATTAGAATGCAGCCATGTTAATTTATTTATAAATTGCTCATGATGGCTTTCATACTATAACAAGCTGAGTATCACCCACAGATCTTGAAATACTTATCATCTCATCTATTATTGAGAAGGATTGCCAGTCTCTGATATAAAACAAATACTAACTGTACCTATGCATCACTCCCTTTTCTATACTTGAGTTCCTGCAGCCTAGTGTGTCTTTCATTCCTCTTACCTACACTAGTTCTCTTGTGCATTAATTGAAGCCCTCTGATATCTTCACCACAAACCTTTTACAATAAAGCTCAATTATATTCCTTTTCCCATGCCAATTCTTCTATTGTGACTTTTACTCCTCTCCTTTGCTCTTCCTCAGTGAGCACCCTCTCCCTAGGAAAAGCAGCTGTTCTTAATAGAAGACATTCATTTTCTCATTTATCTAACTCATGAAAGATCAATAAGATTTTCTATATGTTGAACATCCCAATGATAATTTTACACCATTATACCTCCCTATATGTTAATAACATTTTTTCCCTGTAGAATCCATACCTTTGCCATATATTATACTCTTACTAATTTATTCATTCATTCATCCTTCCACCCATCCATCTATCTATCCATTCATGCTACAAATGTGTATTTGGTACATGCCAGACAAGAAGGAAGATAAATTACATTGTGGCATGGGAACAGCCTTTACACAAATGAGAGGAAATTGTTGAGGAGGAAACTAAGGATCAAAGAGAATGGAACTTCCATGTTTCATTATCATAGCCTTCCAACCTTTCCAACAATCTTTTAACTTTGATATTTTATCAATATAGTCCTTCTATTGAAGTTCTTAGCGTCACTATGATCTCTTAGTTCCTCAAGCTCCTCTTCTCTGATAATGCCAAAATCTACTTCACTGTTACTTGCCCATATGAATGGCCACAGTTTGGGTTTTTCATAGTGATTCTGAAATTGTTCCTCTGCAAGTGTTAATTAGTTCTGGTTTTCCTGCTTTTACTAAACCTGCTCTTGACCCATAGTTTGGCCTCCATTCTTCCACATGTACCATTAACCCACACTAACTTTATTTGCCACTTCCATTAAGCAGAGAAATTGCCCAGCTGTCGTATCAATAGTGCCTCTCTAGATCCCCCATGTACTTCAACTTTTGATTTTCATTTGTACTCATATTGCCACCCTGATACTTCCGCATTATGCCAATATTTGTTTCCTCTTCCTTGATTATATTTGAAGGATTGCTGCTGACAATCATAAAAGAGTGCAGCATTGTTCCATTAATCATTTGTGTTCTTTAATATCAGCATGGCCTTCAGTGCTATATAATATTCTTTAAAATGGCTACTTAAGTTCCCTTCCAGAATTTCCCAAACCTTCTTCATTTTTTTTTCACTGATTTCCATGAAGATAAAGCTTTGGGATTCTACTTTCTTCATCAATATGCAGTCTGTGCCTAAATTTGTTCCCCACACCCTTGTACAGTTCAGGTTTTGGAATACAACCTTCAGTACAGATTCCTGTGTCTTTAGCCAAGTGGGAATTTTAATCATTTCTTCCAAAATTAGCAGAAGAAAGCTTCTACATTGCCTCCAAATCAGCAGATATCAAGGATTCAGCACAGAAACCATAATAGGCACTATTCAGTAATAGGAAAAAGGAAGTGAGACAGCAAGCTGCATCTTGCATCTGAGATGTTTGGAACAAAAAACAGTCCATTTTCTATATACATAATAGTTAATGGCATGATACTGAAGGAGCCACACTTTCACCTGCCACTGCATTTGAATAACATTGAAAGAAGTGCATGGAATCAATTAAGTACACAGGATTAAGAATTATAATCTTTTTGTTATGGATGTATTTCCTAACTCTATACAGATGTACACAAATCTGACTCTGCCACTAACCAGCTATTAGAATTTGGGGTAGCCACATAACCCAATTCTAATTGAATTGGGTTTAGGATTCTATTGTGTATAATAAAGAAAGTAATACAACCTACCTACCCCCTGACAATATTCTCATATTTAAAATGAAACACTGCATACAAAGCATATAGCATATGTCTGGGACATAGTAAATGCCCCCAAAATGATACTTTTTAAAGCCATAGAGAATGACCATCACGTCAATAGATTCAAAATATACTCCAGTAATACTGGATTCAAAAATGATTGCATTCAGAAGAGATCTTATTCTTTTGGTTATTTTGAAACAAACAATAACAACAACAAAAACCTTCCAATATTAAATGAAAAGGAGGCTGCTCTTAGAAGATGAATGAAGGTAAAAGTAAGTTCACACACACACACACACACACACACACACACACACACACACGTTCTATTACAGTTATCTTTATAACCATCACTGGAGCTACATAAATGGTGTTACCTGACGTTGCATTCACTGTTTTAGAGTCAAACTTTAAAATAATATTGGCTGTTTTTAACATGATAGCCCCTTAGTGCACATAAATGAATGTATTTAAAACTAAACATAGTCTCAGAAACCTTCCCCATCCCCTCAATTCCAAGTTTCCATTTAATATCTCCTTGTAATTGTTAATTTTCCAAGACAGAACTAATATTTTCTATCGCAAGTTAACCTAAGAATCATTTATCTTCTCACTTCCTTCTACCTCCCAAGTCCTATTTTTCCCCACATGACAATGTGATTCTTATTCCTTCCATCTTTTATCTTTATTTTTAATTACCCCTTCACTGACAACATATTATCATTGTCTACTACTAAATATTCCTGCCACAGTCTCTGCACTAAACATTGTATCCTTCTGACTGTTAACAGATTGATATTCCTAAAAGTACTTTTTAGAAAAGGCCATGGAGAGGGTACCATCACGTCTATGTGGGTAGAATAAATGAAATTACTTCCACAGCCATGTTTTTCACATCCTCTAATCACAAACAGGCCATAAATTCTTTTAAGGAGAGGTTCATACATTAATTCACTTTTGTAAACCCTGTGCCACCTGACATATAGCCTGGTTCAAAATAAAAGTTCAAAATGTTTACTGTTCAATAAACATTGAACGAGACCCTTGTTCCATGTCATTACTTGATCTCTGTTCCTATGTTATCACAGAATGTTTTCTCTCATCCTTATTTATTTTAGCTAAGTGTAACTGGAACATTTAACAAAATGCATGGCTGGAGGGAAATGCAAGAAAGGAAGGGGAAAACAAGCCTTAGATACTAAGAATTTAAGATGCTTCAGCATTCTCTTCTATTCCATATATCAGCAATGAGGATACTCACATGTGCAATTCATTAATATCCATGGGAATTCAGAACTTCATAAGTGTACTTATGAAAAATAGTAAATGTAGGAAAGTTATAGGATTAAAATGGATAGGGTTCTGGCAGTACTCACTGGATAAAATCTAAACAAGAAAAAAAAAACTCAGAAACCGTTGACTTGTGTTATTTTCAATGACCAACATAAAGCTAGATAGTGAGGCAAATTTTCTTTTCTTTCTTCTAGGCATATACACTTTATTATCCCCCAGTGTAAGGACAGTTAGGAGAGTCATCTCAAAGTACAACTGCAATGTTTTGTTTGTTGCACAGGCATATAAATTCAACATTTTTTTAAACTTTTTTTTTCTATTTTCTTCACTCCAACTACCTTGGTTCAAGCTACTTTCATCCTAAATTATTATCTCATATAAGCATCCTAAATCTTTGTACCTACTGAATCCGCCATATACTTTTCCATCAGAGTTCCATGTGGTCCACTTGACTGAAATCTTTCACAGACTTTTCCCCATGGGAAAAATGCAAATAACTTTTCATGAGCATATATCCCCTCAAAAATGATCCCAAAGTACCTGGATAGTTGTTGACTGCTTTCAAAAATCATTTTTATAGAGATGCAGGTATAAAATATATCCAATAGGATATAAATCTCAGAACGTTGTGGAAAAGAAAAAAATCCTTCATAATGGTGCAAGAATGGAGTTAAGACACATTTTTGTTGTTATTATTGTTTGTTTTTCACCTAACCCATCTGTGCTGGAGATCCTTAAGACTACCCTCACATTTGTATATTCACAGGATTCATCATATAGTTATCTCATGGTTAAGACTTATTACTGTGATGTTGAAAGGGTATATAGCAATGTAATAAGGAGAAAATATCTAAGTAGAGTCTGGAGAAATCCATGTGCAGGATTCCTTATGTTCTCTTCCTCCCATAGTGGTCTCATGAAGCATATTTTTCTTCCACAGCAACTAAATACAACAACATGGGTGTGATGTTTTTACCCAGGGAAGCCCAGTAGAGATTCGGTGCCCAAAGTATGTCCTGGAGGTGGTCACATAGGCACCTTCTTTCTAACATGTGCCAAAATCTCAGGCTCCCAGAAGGAAAGCAAATGTTCAGTATAAATCATTGTTTGCAAGAAATATCTAGGAACAGTGAACCATTTTTACCAGTTAGCTGTTGCCAAAGGATCACCTTGCAAGCAGGTTTTATAAGATAGCAGTGTCAGCCTTGCAAAGTTAACCATTTTCCTACACACCCTCAGACTCAGATATCTAGATAGAATGTATAAAAAAGTGTGAGCCTGAATGCATCAGAAATAGTGATCTAATTCTAGGAGGAGAGACATGGGGCACGTTGCATTCCATACCCAACAGAGAGCAAAGAGATGGCAGATGGAATAAATAAGATAGATGAATATGTTAGTGTACCTAGTTGCCCATGAATATAGGTACACAGAAATCCCATACATCTGGTAAGAATATGTGATAATTCTGATAAGAAACACAAACCATAATACACCTAAAGAAAAGACAGAGATGTCACCATGTGCAGAAGAATTTAAGACCATAGTGAGAACCAGATTTCAGTGCTTGTTTCCAGCCCTCATTCTGAATATCCAGAAAGATCAGTCATATCTCAGTATATGTCTGGAACCAAAAGCCATCAGCTATTTTGCTCCAGAGAATAAGACTTGTCTCGAATACTACAATGATAGAGTAAACCCAGTTGTGCACTCAGACTCCATCTTAAAAGTTGATGAGGGATGGGATGCAGAGCAGGGAAATTACTACTTACTAAACAAACCAGATCGCTCAAAACTGAAACCTGATACAAATGAATAACATCAAATTTGTTAAGAAAACTTAAAAGGAGATATTAATTGACTGGTCTAAGGTGTAATGCTATCTAGTAGGGAAAGTTTAGGGAATTAATAAAAAGGATTTCATTTTTTTCTGATTTAAATTTTGGTTAATTTACATAAAGTGTAATACTGTTTCAGGAGTAGAATTCAGTGATTCATCACTTGCATACAACACCCAGGGTTCATCACTACAAGTGTTCTCCTTAGTACCCATCACCCATCTAGACCATCTCCCACCCACTTCCTTCCAACAACCTATAGTTTGTTCTCCATTATTAAGAGTCTCTTATGGTTTGTTCCCTCTCTCCTCTTCCCCTCCATTCCCATATGTTCATCTGTTTTGTTCCTTAAGTTCCACATATAAGTGAAATCTCTGACTGACTCATTTCACTTCACATTGTACATTCTAGCTCCACCCATATTATTGCAAATGGCAAGATTTCATTCTTTTTTATGATTAATATTCCATTGTGTGTGTGTGTGTGTGTGTGTGTGTGTGTGTCTGTGTGTGTGTACATACCACATCTTCTTTACCCATTCATCAATCAATAGACATCTGGGCTCTTTCCATAATTTGGCTATTATTGATAGTGCTGCTATAAACCCTGGGGTGCATGTGCCCCTTCAAATCAGTATTTTAGTATCTTTTGGGTAAATACCTAGTAGTGCAATTGCTGGGTCATAGGGTAGTTGTATTTTTAGTTTCTTGAGGAACCTCCGTACTCTTATCCAGAGTGGCTGGAGTTTGCATTCCCACCAACAGGACAAGAGGGTTCCCCTTTCTCTGCATCCTTGCCAACATCTTTTGTTTCTTGTGTTGTTAATTTTAGCCACTCTGACAGGTGTGAGGTGGTATCTCATCGTGGTTTTGATTTGTATTTCCCTGATGATGAGTGATGTTGAGCATCTGGATGTCTTCTTTGGAAAAGTGTCTATTCATGTCTTCTATACATTTCTTAACTGGGTTATTTGTTTTTTGTGTGTTGAGTTCTAAGTTCTTTATAGCTTTTGGATACTAACCCTTTATCAGATATGTCATTTGCAAGTATCTTCTCCCATTCTACAGACTGCCTTTTAGTTTCATTGATTGTTTCTTTTGCTGTGCAGAATCTTTTAATCTTGTAAAGGATTTCATAAATTTTATGAAATAAAAAGTCTATACCACCTTTGCATACTTTTGTTGTATGATTCTATTTTCAAACTCACAGTACAAATAATTGAATATGATACCTTTGATACTATCTTTTTCTATAAAGACATAAAATTAGGGTGATATGATAGTGACTTGAGTGGGAAATTTCCTTGTAGATTTGTTAATTAGGAAAAGCCTCACTCTCCAAGGACAGCTTTGAGACTTGAAAGTCAAAGAGGACCTCATGATTCAAAATTCTCCACTGTGAGGCCCCCGGGTGGCTCAGTTGGTTAAGCATTGGACTCTTGGTTTTGTCTCAGGCCATGATCTCACGGTTCGTGCGTTTGAGCCCCACACCAGGCTTGGGATTCTCTCTCTCCCTCTCTCTGCCCCTCCTTCACTCTCTCTCTCAAGATAAATAAACTTAAAAAAAAAAAAGCAAAACAAACTTCTCCAGTGAAAGTGCTCTAAATCTAGAAACAACTAGTGCAAAATCCCCAAGTATCGATTTAGCAAGAGAAAGGCACTCAAAGAAATTAATTTTGCAATAGTCTGAGATGTAATGGTAGAAGTAAAGGGATTAGTTAAACATATGGAATTGGGCTGAATGCAGGAAGAAGAAGGGGGAAAAGAAGCATCCAGAGTGCTTTCCAACTCTTTACTTTCCTTTATGTGTTAATATAAGATGAAGCCCACATAATTAAGCCTATCTTTTGGCTAGTATATAAGAAACATCACTATATATATATATATATATATATATATATATATATATATATATATATATATATATATTTATATATATAAAATAATACATAAAATATAAAAAATATATACACATGTATGTGGTAATGGTACTTTTAATAGAAGAGATTAGCAAAGCAACATTTTAATTCTGATCTCTTATTTCTTTTGGTCTTTATTACTATAAAAATGCTTTTAAGCTTTCAGATGAAAACTGGAATAGAACACCTAATGTTCTTTATGTCCTCTTATGTATTCAAGTTTGTCAGGGCTAAGGCAGATACAGCAACTGCTTTAGCCAGAATAAGCACAAGTGTATAAATTTAAAGCAGATAAAACAAATGCCTTAGCCAGGATAAGCAGAAGTGTATAAATTCTACTGAGGTCTGAATCACTGGCCACTTTATAATGTTTATAATAATAAAGGTGTAATGAACAAACACCTGGCTAAAATGTACTTCCTACTTCAATACAAACATCCTCTTAATTGAGATGTAATGCATGGTGTGCATTGGTACGCAACAGAATAAAAAACAGACTTTATCTTATTAAAATTATGACAATTTGTTTTCATTTATTAGCCTTTAATCTTGGAATATGTAGGTTTATTTACTCTCAATCTCTTTTCATTCATTTTGTGTATGACTCATATGATTTGCCAACTGTTTTAAATAAGACAATTGAACCCAAACCTGACTCTTTAATTCTACTGTCAACAAGAACTAAAACACAAAGACTCTTTCAAGAAAAACATGTAATTACAAGAATGTTTACTCTTTTAAAAGTTTTTCTAACGTTTATTCATTTTTGAGAGACAGAGTCAGAGCGTGAGTGGGGAAGGGGCAAAGGGGGAGGGAGACACAGATTACGAAGTGGGCTCCAGGCTCTGAGCTGTCAGCACAGAACCTGATGGTAAGCTCAAAGCCATGAACCACGAAATCATGGCCCAAGCCAAAGTCAGATGTTTAACCGACTGAGTCACCCAGGGGCCCCAAGAATGTTTTCTCTTTCTCATCAAAAGACAAAATATAAAAATTCAGACTGGATTTGTTATTACTGAAATATTTTCAATAAAGAATACACACACACACACACACACACACACACTTTCTTCTCATTTCCAACACAATTAAATAATTTTTTCCACATAAATAGCTAATTATTTTTAAGGGTAACTCAATTCACATATATTCAGCCTATGTTTTATGGAAGTTGCTTTACTGAGTGTTGCAAATGTTAAAAAGTAAAGAGCATTTCTATCTACATGGGAACCTGTGAACCAGAAGGAGAGGCTCAGGATTATATTGATTAATCCTTTAAAGCACAGCCAGTGCTCACATGGGAAATTCTAGCCATTAATTTCCACAGCTGGAGGAGTTTGGGGAGGGTTCAAAACTTACCACAATTCCCTGAGGGAAATTCAGGTAGAACTCTTATCTGGGAGATGGTCTCTTCCCACTAAATATTTCTACTATTGTAGCGCAGGATGAAAATGCTCCAGTTGGAGACAACAGGCATGTGTGGACCTGGAGTTGAGATCCAATTCCTACAACCAAAGCTGTTATATAAGTAGGAACCTGGGGCATGTTAATAGATCTAGAAGTGGGAAGAAACCTAATCGCACACACAGGACACTCAAGAGAAAAAAAGAAGTATCACAATTTTCTCTTATTTTTCTCCAAAACATAGTTATTGACTACTGCCAGGTGTTTTGCTAAATTGATTATACCAGTCACTTATCCAATATTGATTCTTTCCCTCTTCCCACAAATCCCAGCGTACCTAAATTTTGGGGAAAAAAAAGTAGCTCGAGGTAAGCAGAATGAAGGTGGCAGCAGTGAATGTGCCAGAACTCCAGGAAAGTTCTTTAAAATAGTTGAATCCACTGGCAGACATTCTCTTGCTCTGCCAAATTTCTCACATGAAGACTAATGCTGTAGACACTGCCACTTTGCTAACCCATGTCCTTTCAGAGCCTTGGCTTGACAAAGAAACTGTTTCAAACTTGTCTATTTTCCCATTGATTTGATAGCCACTCTGAGGCTGAGGACCTCTTCACATATGGAAGAAAAATTTACACTCGTGTCCCTGCTCCCAATTTTAAGTCATTGCAAACTGTCTTCAGGCCTCAACTTTTCTCTCTGCATCCTCTCTCCTCAAACTTTAGAATAGAATTGTACAACCCAGAGACTGGCCACAGACCAAGAGCTGGTACCAGAAACACATAAACTAGGGATTATGGGGGTGGGCAGGAGGGAGGAATGGTTGGACCTACCTGTGTTCCAGCACCGTGGTTTTAGGGCTTACTTTTTTGTCTTGGACCTCATCAAATGAGCACAAAGCAATCATGTCACCCACATGGGTCAATCTGAAGAGAGCCCAGCCCAGCCACTGATACAATGGGTGGAGTCTAGCTGTACTAGTAAGAACAATATGCAATGCTGGTAAAATGTTTAAATATGCATCTTTTGGACTCAGTAATTGGGAAAATTTTATTCAGATTAAAAAACTCTTTGATGTGCATACAGATTTTTACAAAAGTAAATCTGTCAGAGAGAGAACCTGAAATATCTACTGAGGAAAATACATAAGTTAAATACATTAATATATTGAAATAAAACACTTAAAAGTTATGTTTATATATAAATATATTAAAAGCTTGAATAAATGGTGATTATATGATGTCGAGAGATAATATGATATAATACTGATAAAACAGGTGATTTTAATTAAACAGACATATGTAGGCAGGAATTTATGTGTCAAAAGTCATAGAAAAATTTCTAACTAGTGGTATTATTTTTCCCTAGTTTTCATTAGTTTAATATTAGGAAAAAAAACATGAAGGTCTTCTTTAAAAGAAATCTTAAAATGCCACTTCTCTGAGTTCTAGTGAAATTAGATTTTTTTTTTCTGATAGATGGACAGAGAAGATAACTTTTAAAGCAGGACATAAATAGAAAACTTAGCAACATTTTTTAAGCAAGCCATTTTAAAATGTCTCATTTTGATATGTCTTTTTAAATTTTTAAATTTTATTTTTTCTATTTAAGTTTTATTGCAGGCTAGTCTACAGTCCCTTGTCTGGAACTAACCTACTTCTGGGTGGCACTATGTGTTTGTTGGACCAGTATGGGCCCCTTCCTCTGGTTATTCCTTTCCTGTAGTGAAGACCCTTCCAGGACACTTCATACTTCGGAGTCACTTCCAACCTGCTTGGAATTATCTTGTATGATTCCTTAATAAGTAATGCTTCTGCTTGCTTTTACTTTAATTCCTTTCTCTGTCCTTTTATTGTACTCTAGTAGAGATAACAAACTAGGACAGCTCCCAAATAGCTACTTAATTCATGGGAACCTTGTTTACACTGTTTCCTTCATCAATGATTTATATTTCCTCAAGAGGATAGAACTGCTTAGGCTGCAATGGGTCTGACTGATACTTCCTTTGGAAGATATACTCATGTAAAATACTTAGTTATTTCCCCTGAAATGGTTTTTTCAAGTTTAATCACCCTGGGATGCTCTTATCTTGAAACTAAATTCTCTTATTTTGCTGAATTGTACTTTCAGTAGGAAATACAGCTGGTAAAATAGCTTGAGTTTAAGCTGTGACCTAGCAGTTTTTCTCAACTTCCCCATTTCCAGACGAAGAGGAAATCTCTTTTCTTTCCTATTGTTATTAGATAATCAAAAACCACAGTATATGTAAGGAGGAAACTCAGGTTAAACTGCATTAAAAAATGCACACTATAGGGGCGCCTGGGTGGCGCAGTCGGTTAAGCGTCCGACTTCAGCCAGGTCACGATCTCACAGTCCGTGAGTTCGAGCCCCGCGTCGGGCTCTGGGCGGATGGCTCAGAGCCTGGAGCCTGTTTCCGATTCTGTGTCTCCCTCTCTCTCTGTCCCTCCCCCGTTCATGCTCTGTCTCTCTCTGTCCCAAAAATAAATAAACGTTGAAAAAAAAAATTAAAAAAAAAAAATGCACACTATAAATATAAACTTTGAATTCCAATTATAAGACTCATTGGATGCATGATCTTAAACAAGTTACAGTATATAGCCTTCAGTTTCCACCTATGAAATTAGAGATCCTTACCCCATAGCATTCCTGTGAAATTAAATAAACTACTTCAGGCAATATGACTGGAAACTAATAGGTCCTAAAAACATGTTTGCTATTTTCCTAATATGTGTTAAATCAACTATATAATCGTGTTCTTAAACCCACACCCTAGGTAATAATGAAATAAGCTAGTTTACATGTATCTTTACAAATCCTTGAGAGGATGTTGGGATTGTTGTAAGTTTCAGGCTATATTTTACTGATGATGTATTTAGAGTTATTGGATCTCTGAGATAAAATCAGAGAACTTAGAAGATTGTTGAGACAATGTTTTGACTATGTTGACAATTCCCCTTTGGGATAACTAATAAATTTGCTTGTATTCCACTCATTCATTCAACATGTATTTATTAAGAATACTTTGTTTTACATGCTGTGGAAGGTATAAAGAAGTTTTACAAATGAATATAAAAGTTCTTATACTTTAAAAGAACTTATAGTTTATTCAAAAAAGAAAATCACATTGGGGCGCCTGGGTGGCTCAGTCGGTTAAGCGGCCGACTTCGGCTCAGGTCATGATCTCGCGGTCCGTGAGTTCAAGCCCCGCGTCGGGCTCTGTGCTGACAGCTCAGAGCCTGGAGCCTGTTTCAGATTCTGTGTCTCCCTCTCTCTGACCCTCCCCCGTTCATGCTCTGTCTCTCTCTGTCTCAAAAATAAATAAACGTTAAAAAAAATTAAAAAAAAAAAAACAAAAAAGAAAATCACAGTATTATATAAATATAATAAAATAAAGATATATCCATCATATAGTAGGAGCCTAGTTGTAGCTCTGTAGGTATTTAGCCTGGAGGGATTTGACCTTGAAATTTTATTGTCTGAGAGGAAAAACGTTTCTTCTAATCTCTTAGAGTTTTGTTTAGGGGTCTGCAAATTAAATTGGCAAATGGATAATAAAATGGGTTTAATTATGTATTTAAGCAGAAGTTCACAAAGAAACATGACTCAAGGAGACAGAATATGAGGCTTATATGATCTTAATAGGGTGCAGGAAGGGGTTTAGGGGCACTTCTGGGAGAAAAAAAATGGCTTCCTAGAAAGAAGGAGAAAGGGCACCTATGGAGAAACAAATGCATTTTTGCAAAGATAAATGGGCCCTTAAGAGACCAAATGGGACAGATGATCGCTTTGTAATAATGTCTATTTGGGTGTGGGGCTGACTTCTTTTGTCTGATACTAAAGGTGTTCCCTAAGAGTAGATATGACAACTGAGTTCTTCAGGGAGATGCTGCTTTTAGCCAGAAGTGGGCTTTGAGAAACTCAAATGATTTATACTCAAAAGTATTTTTTATGCCACAGTGGTTTATTATGGACCACTTGTTCACTATCTTTAAGACTAGAGATTTGAGTATTGACCTCAGAAGTGGAGGGACAGATTACAAACAGATAATGCATGATGGTAGAGTCAGTTTAGTTTCACTGACCAGAGGATAAAGAAAGGGTACTGTGTACTGTTAAAGAAAACCAGAACTGGCCATTAGTTAAAAGGGTAAAAAAAGATTTTATTCAGGAACTATTCCAATAGGGAAAATGACATCTCAGCCTAGAACTGGGCTCACTTCCAAATACAACAAGGACAAATGGGGATTTAACCAAGGAGCAGAGTGGGGTCAACAGATATAAAATTAAAGAGAAATATGAGGCGGGGAGGATTCTGGTTAAACTGACTTGACAGGAGCTTCTGAAGGCACGCTGAGGTGATCAGATACCCAGGGAAGGGAATGAGGGATTTCATCAGGCATCAAGGGAAATTAGATATCAAGGATGGGGGAGTCTGGCTAAACTGACTTAGCAGGATTCTTGCAAAAAGTGAGTGATGCAAATAAATCATGGCCTAAATCAGCAGGGGGCTCACAGGAGTCTGACTAAAGTTTGGTCCAAAAAAGAGTCTTTGTCATTATGAAAGTAGGGAGTGGAGAGAAACAGTGGTAGTGACAGGTATAAATGGAAATAGGATAAACTCCCAGAATTCTTGTACAGAGGACCTACTCTGATTTTCCTTCCCTTCCCTTCCTTTCCTTTTAAAAATATCTATGTTAAGCTTGAATCTCAATCACTGGTCTAGATTTGCTACATCACTATGCCTTCAGGCAGCAAATAATTTTAAATACAAAGAATTATTTGGGAGAAAGTTACCAAACTGGCAGGACTAACCACTCTGATGAGGTCAGAGCCTTAGTGGAGAACAATATTGATCATTAAGGGAAAGCTTTGCTGTAGTTGCCCTTGAATGGACTGAATTGCTCAGTGAGAAGATTTTCTATTGAAAAGAAGTTGTCAGAATTGCTCAAAATTCCTCTTTCTTAATTAGGCCTTTGAATCTGAGCTATAATTTCAGACAAAAAAAGGGGGCAATGAAATTCTATAGCCGGTGAGGGATGGTGAATGGAATAAAAGGATAATTTTAAAACCTCATGAAAACAGAAAATAACAGCAATTTAGGGAGCTCATTGACATCATTTTACTGTTTCTAATTGGTAGGCAATTAGCATGCAATTGTCCCATCTTAGTTGGTTTTCAGAAAGTTTTTTCTTTTTTTTTTTTTCACACACTGGAAAATTATTGGAACATTTTTTTCCCAGACTCTTCTAGCCTTTTCTTATAGGTCTTATTTTTTCCCCTATAATCTTATATCCCTTAGAAAGTGTATATGTTTTTCATAACAATGTTGCCAAACATAAGAGTCCATGTGTTTAAAGTTACAACTTCTTCTTGCCATGTTGTAGGAAAACACAACTTGATTTTTACTTGTTGATACAGTAATAATTGCTAAAATTGTGTCATTTTAAGAGCAACGAAAAAAATAATTTTTCAGCATCAAAATACCTTTCCAACTGATGCTTGAAATTCCCTAAGTAAAGATTAATTTATGGGCATTTAGTGAAAATTTTCCAGAAATGCAAATGTCTCTTTGTGGCTATTAAATAAAATATGAACTTAGGATGGATTTTCTGTTTGTTTTGTTAGAAAGAAAATTATTCAAGACTCTTGTTTAAAAAACAGTAAGACTTTACCCAAAAAGGATTATCACAATAAATATACAAGGGGGCTATGACAATGCGGTTTTGTAGTAGGGGAAAGAGAGAGGGCTGAAATTTGAATACAAAAAAGAAAAGTGGGAATTTATACCAAGGTACAAGGTGGGGGTCAGTGAATGGAAAATTATGAAGAGAAAACATCAGGGATAAAAGGAGATTCTGGCTAAACCAACCTGACAGTTTTCGTTGTTGAAGGGAAAGCCAAGGTGATCAGATATCACCTGGGGGTTAAGAGAAGATGAGACACTCAATCAGAGATTAAAGATGACTAATCTGACTTACTAGAATTCTTGCTGAAATTGGGTAACACAGAGATATACATGGAAGTCCAAAAGTCAACGTCTACTTGTAAAAGAGCTCAGAAGACCTTCAGGAGAATTTGATCAATGAGAGAATAGTTTTCAGTTTTCACGTAAGCATATTTTCAAGAATTTTCTCTCTTGCTTATAATGCAAGTTTTCTGGATATGACAAAATATGCACCCAAACCAAAGGTAAAACACAGTTTTACTACATTCAGCAAAAAGGCCTGAATCCAGATGTGCTCTATGCAATCCCGATACCACTGGGTCAATGATCACCTCATTCACTACAAAATTCTCAGTGTGTAATAATGGAGGTGGAAAAACATAACCTAAATGAATCTTCTTTACAGACATTTTCATGGAATGTGGTACAGATAGTTAGCTCTCCTCTCTCTGATCTGGAGAGTTGTTACCATTGGCAAGCTTGGATTTTCTCTGCCAACACAACCTTGAAAACACTGTCAGCTACGTTGTGTATCAATTCTAGTGTTGTTCAGTAGTTAATAACCAGAAACACTACTTGCTAATGTCCCTGCAACATATCCCCTATTTTTGTTATTTTTGGTCTCTTGTCAATATCAGGCAGCTTACACCTCAACTCAATGTCTCTATACTTGTACTTTGTGTCTAAGCAAAGTGAAATATTTGGCTGGAATAGTAACGCATGGCAAATTGCCTCTCTGCCACTTGGCTGTCCTTAACGAAGGGTACTTTATGGTATAATCACTACTGCTTCAAATCGTTTTGTGCTAAGCAGGAAATACTTAGGAGGGTCCCGAGAAATTAGTGTTATCTTTTTCTCTGGCTCCTCAAGTGTTCATCTTATCAAAACTCTTTGCTACTTTTTGCTACCAAATGTGTCAGCTCTTTTATGCAGAATCTTTTAAAAGGATGTTGGAAGCAGTCTACATAATCCAAGATTCTGACTTTTTAAATCAAACTTTGAAAACTAATTTATGTATAAGAATGCCTTTGAAGGCTCAGGGGCTGATAATTCAAACAGATAACATGACAAGCATTATTACCATCATAATTTCCTATCAGATATAAAGGAGTCTTCATTTTTTACCATCCCACCAATCTGTTTATTGAAATTTGTCACTTGAAACATTCACCACTAGTGGTATTGTCCACAGTACTCAAGGCTCAACTTGTGTAAGAGATCCATTTCAAACAAGCTTAAGAAAAAAGTAATGAAAATTTATTAGTTCATTTATGGGAGGAATCTAGAGATGGAGTTGCATTTCTGGAGATGCAGAAATGCAAAATACTTGATTTTTCACTCTGTCCTTCCTTCTTTCTCTAAGATACTATTAAGTGTTTTGCCCTTATTTCCTTCTGCTTCTAGAAAGGGAGCCTTGGCTACACAGAAACAAAACTTTGAAGTATAAGCCAAAAATTAAGAGAAGGAATCTTAGAAGGAATCCACAGATAATGAGCCCATACTTTGACAAATCACTCTAAAGGGAGGAGCAGGGGCATGGGGTATAATGATTAGCCATTATGGGGTCACATGCCTACTTCTATATCTAGAATGCTCTAAATATAGCCTGAAATTACTACATGGAAATTGGGTTGGTAAATTCCTCAAAGAGATAAGTGTTTTATTTTGAAAAGAGGCAAAGTATGATGAGCAGAAAAACACAATAAAATAAAACAGATGTCCATACCATATAGCTTTTTTCCATTTCCCCTGAGATATATACATTTAGATTCAGATTCTTGAAGGAAAGCAGTCACTTTCAGAAACAGTTGCCTTCCCTTTTGTTAACTGTAAAATAAACATATCTCTAGGGGTATAGGTGTCATATTTTGATAGTTTTGCCAAGAAAAAATAAAAAAAGGAGCTGTGTGTTGGAACTATTTATGCTCGAAAATATTTTTCTTGCCATCCTCAGATTCCATCATCTGTAACTCCATTGTATAAGCCATTAAAAGCTCATACAAAAATCCCCATAGAATTGAGATTTTATAATGGGAAGAGGCCTGCAGGACCATTAAGTGTACATTTCAAGCCATTCAAGGAATACTGTTTTTTAAAATTTTTTTAATGTTTATTTATTTTTGAGAGAGACAGAGACAGAATGCAAGTGGCTTAGGGGCAGAAAGAGAGGGAGACACAGAATCTGAAGCAGGCTCCAGGCTCCGAGCTGTTAGCACAGAGCCTGACGTGGGGCTTGAACTCATGACCTGTAAGATCATGACCTGAGCTGAAGTTGGACACTCAGTCCACTGAGCTACCCAGGCGTCCCAGGAATACTGTCTTTTTAATGGCCAGGCATGAACCTGATCTCTAGTGATAGTGAGTCCATCTGTACCCTATGATAGCTTGTTCTGGTGTTGGACATCTCTGATTATTGCAGAATAATTTGAATATATTATGAAAAGAGATATACATGAAAATGCTATAAAGTATTTTTTCCATAATATTGAGATGAAGACTACTATCCTGTAATTTCTTCTCATTAATACTGGATCAAATACATCTTGAGACAGCCCTTCACATACACCTAAAGCCAGATGCATGTTCCCTCTTCAAGATAAGTATTGTTAACTTCTTTAGCCTTTCCTCACTTATATAAGTCCAAATCATTCTTGTTTAAGAATAATCTCCATATTTTTTCAAAAATTCCTAAGACTTATGAAAGAAAAAAAAACATACAAAAATTTCCCTCTCTCTCTTTCAACGTTTCTTTCTTTTTCTCTGGATTGGATGACCAAGGCTTAATTTCACTTAATCATCACAACAACCCTGGAAGTCAGGTATGATTTTCTCCATTTTGCTAATGAAGAGATTGAGGCTTTTCAAGGGTAAGTGTATTTCCCAGGGGTCAAAATTCAAATGCAATTACTTCTGACTGTGAAGGCTATGCTCTCTCCACCTAGCATGATAGCCTGACACAGGAATGGTTTCATGCTATTTCTACCAGTTGGGATGATGCCCATTTGTCCTGCGTTTCCTATTATTCTGATACAAGCTATAAAACACATGAACCTCGATGTTATGCAAAGTGAAAGAGTTCAGTCATGAAAGACTGTGTATTGTATGATTCTACCCATATGAAATGGCCAGAAAAAAAAAAAAAAAAAGCAAATCTATAATAGTAAGTGCCTAGGGCTGGGAGGTGTATATGGGAACAGGAATAAATTACAAATAGGTTCAAGGAATCTTTGGGGAAGCATTGAGAATGTTTTAAAAATGGATTGTGGTGATATGTGCATAATTTTATAAATTTACTGTAAATTAGTGAATTGTATATTTAAAAGGGGGAAATTCTGTGTGATGTAAAGTGCCTCAATGAAGCTACTAAACAACCACAACAAAGGACTTTTGCAAATAAAAATGAGAAAGGACCAGGGGCATCCTGGTGGCTCAGTCCGGCTTTGGCTCAGGTCATGATCTCACGGTTCATGAGTTCGAGCCCCGCGTCAGGCTCTGTGCTGACAGCTCAGAGCCTGGAGTCTGCTTTGGATTCTGTCTCCCTCTCTCTCTGCTCCTCCCCCACTCATGCTCTCTCTTTCTGTCTCTCTCAAACATTAAAACATATCTTTTTTTAAATGAGAAAGAACTAAATCAAGCTGTAGAGTTTGTACCTTGTACCTTGATAATTGTATTTTTTGTGGATTCTGAGTCGTTGTAAATTATGTCACACCATCATTTTACATATACTAAGAAAAGATTATGCCAATTAAACTATAATAACGTTTCTTATAATTTTATATATGTTTATTTTAAAAGTACTTTAAATTTTTTAATGTTTATTTATTTTTGAGAGAGAGAGACAGAGCACAAGCAGGGGAGGGACAGAGAGAGAGGGAGACACAGAATCTGTAGCAGGCTCCAGGCTCTGAGCTGTCAGCACAGAGCCCTACGTGGGGCTTGAACCCACAAACCGTGAGATCATGACCTGAGCTGAAGTCAGACACTTAACTGACTGAAACACCCAGGTGCCCCAAAAGTACTTTTAAATAAATTTAGACATAATTTGTATCCTATATTACAATATGTACAACTCTGAGAAAGTTTACATGTGTACTGATAATGACAGCTAAATCATCACTGTTGTTTGACTGACTTTAAGACCCCACATACTGAAAGGTGCATGCCAATTTCTAAAAGGAGAAAACATGAAAAACATTTGTATTTGAGACTCTATGATCAATAGTATAATGAGAAGAAAGCCAAATGCCTAGAGTAGCCAGTATGAGACATAAGTCAGAGTCACTTAGGTTAGGACATGGGAGGATGATATTCTATGGAGAAGAAATTTGGTGAAGAAAAAGGGTCCCAGATGGAACCAGCTAAAGAGAGGCAGGGGATAACCATGGCCAGACCATATATGAATATCACACAGAAACTCATTCAGGCTGAGCCAACTCTTCAGATAACCTGTCCACCAGCATTTAAGCATGTATCACAAGTCATCTCCACCAAGGAGCCATTTCCACTGGGTATACCTCTCCACTGACATGTGTTTACATACTCAGCCCCTGCATGTTAATCAAGTGTGATCTGCTTATGTGTCAAGAGTCTCTGAGCTACATCTTACCCAGTGTGTACCCTTTACCGGCAATGGTGTAGAATATTCATAAGCTCATTCACCACTAAAACAGAATGTATAGTCTCTGTTACTCAGACACATGGAAGAGAAAAAAAAAAAGGGCCCCAGTATATGCACTCAGGTAGTAGTGGAAAGCAATAATGACTTACCTCCCTTCCAGTTATCACTCTGTGATTTAAAAGAAAAAAATATAACTGGGTTGACCTGTGAATGAATACTGCTAGCTTTAAACATTGTCTTGAGGGGCACCTGGGTGGCTCAGTCGGTTAGCGTCTGACTTCGGCTCAGGTCATGATCTCGCGGTCCGTGAGTTCGAGCCCCACATCGGGCTCTGTGCTGACGACTCAGAGCCTGGAGCCTGTTTCAGATTCTGTGTCTCCCTCTCTCTCTGACCCTCCCCCGTTCATGCTCTGTCTCTCTCTGTCTCAAAAATAAATAAACGTTAAAAAAAATTAAAAAAAAACACATTGCCTTGAGTGTAATGTAAAGAGCATGACTTTTGAAAGCAAACAGATCAAAGGATATATCTTACTTTTGATACTTATTAGCTACTTAACCTTATACAAGTTATCTCAACTATCAGAGTTTCAGTTTCCTCTTTCTAAACTAAGGATACTGGGCACTTTGGTGGCTCAGTTGGTTAAGCACTGACTTCAGCTCAGGTCATGATCTTGCTGTTCATGAATTCAAGTCCCGCGTCAGGCTCTGTGCTGACAGGTCAGAGCCTGGAGCCTGCTTCAGATTCTGTGCCTCCCTCTCTCTCTGCCCCTTCCCTGCTCATGCTCTCTTTCTGTCTCTCAAAAATGAATAAACATTAAAACCCAGACTTGGACCCACAAATATATGGCCAACTAATCTTTGACAAATGGAGAAAAGACAGTCTCTTTAGCAAATGGTGCTGGGAGAACTGGACAGCAACATGCAGAAAAATGAAACTAGACCACTTTCTTACACCATACACAAAAATAAACTCAAAATGGATGAAAGACCTGAATGTGAGACAGGAAACCATCAAAACCCTAAAGGACAAAGCAGGCAACAACCTCTCTGACCTCAGCCGCAGCAATTTCTTACTCAACACATCTCCAAAGGCAAGGGAATTAAGAGCAAAAATGAACTATTGGGACCTCATCAAGATAAAAGGATTCTGCACTGCAAAGGAAGCAATCAACAAAACAAAACGGCAACCAATGGAATGGGAAAATATATTTGCAAATGACATAAAGGGCTAGTATCAAAAATCTATAAAGAACTCTCCAAACTCCACACCCGAAAAAAAAAATAATCCAGTAAAGAAATGGGCAGAAGACATGAATAGACACTTTTCCAAAGAAAACATCCAGATGGCCAACTGACACTTGAAAAAATGCTCCACCTCACTCATCATCAGGGAAATACAAATCAAAATCACACTCAGATACCACCTCACACTGGTCAGAGTGGCTAAAATGAACAAATCATAAGACTATAGATGCTGGCGAGGATGTGGAGAAACGGGAACCCTCTTGCACTATTGGTGGGAAGGCAAACTGGTGCAGCCACTTTGGAAAACAGTGTGAAGGTTCCTCAAAAAATTGGGGCGCCTGGGTGGCGCAGTCGGTTAAGCGTCCGACTTCAGCCAGGTCACGATCTCACGGTCCGTGAGTTCGAGCCCCGCGTCGGGCTCTGGGCTGATGGCTCAGAGCCTGGAGCCTGTTTCCGATTCTGTGTCTCCCTCTCTCTCTGTCCCTCCCCCGTTCATGCTCTGTCTCTCTCTGTCCCAAAAATAAAATAAACGTTGAAAAAATTAAAAATAGAACTACCCTATGACCCAGCAGTAGCACTGCTAGGAATTTACCCAAGTGATACAGGAGTGCTGATGCATAGGGGCACATATACCCCAATGTTTATAGCAGTGCTTTCAACAATAGCCAAATTATGGAAAGAGCCTAAATGTCCATCAACTGATGAACAGATAAAGAAGATGTAGTTTATATATACAATGGAATACTACTTGGTAATGAGAAAGAATGAAATTATGCCATTTGCAGCGATGTGGATTGTATTATGTTGAGTGAAATAAGTTAGTCAGAGAAAGACAGATATATGTTTTCACTCATATGTAGATCTTGAGAAACTTAACAGAAGACCATGGGGGAGGGGAAAGGGAAAAAATAGTTACATACAGAGAGGGAGGGAGGCAAACCATAAGAGACTCTTAAATACAGAGAACAAATAGGGTTGATGGGGGTGGGGGAGAGGAGAAAGTGTGTGATGGGCATTGAGGAGGGTACCTATTTGGATGAGCACTGGGTGTTGTATGGAAGCCTATTTGCCAAAAATTATATTAAATAAATAAGTAAATAAACATTAAAAAAATAAAAATAATAAAAAATAAACCAGGGAAAATAATAACCATATTCCCAGCATTTTTTAAGAATTGAGACTGTGCATAATACATAATATAGGACGTTAAATATAGTAAAAAAAAATTAATAAAAGTCTAACATCATTATGATTACCACCATGATCACCACCATCACAATCATAACTGTTTTATTATCATGATGATGATTAATTTATTACTCAGAGGCTCAATTTGGAAAGCTTTCTCTTTTTTTCCTCTTTTTTTTCTTTTTTCTTTTCTTTTCTTTTTTTTTTTTAAGGTTGCCTCTCTCTCACTGCAGGCTCATGTAAGGAGGAAGGCATTTTGGCTTGTGAACTTGTTGGGCAAGTGACTGTTATTATCAATTCAAATACAATAATTGCTGAAAGCACACAAAAGACTAGCCATATGCCAAAATGCCTTTATTAATGAACAGTATAGGTATAACATACTATCTTCAGAGGGTATGAAATGTTTGTTAATTTCATCTGGTCTTTTTATGGTAAGCATATTTCCTTATGACTTCAATGTCAACTATCACTTAACAACTATACTCTAAACTACAGACATGAGGCACATGACAGCTAAAATCCAGTGTGCTCAAGTTTCACTTCTGGTTGTCTCTTAGCTGGCTATAGATTTATATACTTACATTACTGTCTCATATTTCATGCGATCCATCACTACATCTAGATTTGGTCCCTTGCTGTAAAAATTCTTGTTTTAAAGATTATAGCACCATCTCTCAGTCCTTGGCTTTTCTTCCTGGCTCTGCAAACACGAATTTAGTAATGAGTTTTCCCCTGAAAGGCTGGTTCCAACGTATGCCATCCAGGAGTGTACAGTCATTTAAGTTATACTTGTTAAAAAGTAACACCTTACACTACAAAATGTAAAAAAGCATTATTGTATAAATATTCATATAGGGATATGTATGACTCATATATCCAGCAATATAGAGACTAAATTGAAGTATAGGATAGAATTTGAGCTGAGGTTTATATCTCTCTGAGATTTTAGAAATAGCCAAAAATTGTTGAATTGTAGCATGGGGTAAAAGACTGGCAGGTTTGATATGGGTGTACTCTAGATAGAATAAAGCAGTTTACAAAGTCAATAGGTATCAAAAACAGCCCACTCATTATTTCCATTGTAGAATACAAAATTGTTTCTGTCTTATTTCAACAAAATAATAAACATATCTGTATGTAATTATTTCATATTAATTATTTTAGTCACATAATTTAAGTTGTTTCTATCCTAATAACACTCTTAATTACTGGTATAAGTTAAATTTTTCATTTTTAACAAATGAGATGGGAATACAAATAGCAAGTCACATTAAAAAGCAAGTGTACCATAATGACCTAATTTGATTTGAAATGTGTTTAAATATCCAATTAATCCAAATATCTGTGGCAATTCATACATAACTGACAAAGAAAATATGAAAAATTTAAGTTAGTAATACTTGATGACTAGAATGCTTTATTATTCTTTCACTTCCAATCATTTGCTTCTCAATCTTTTTTCTGTAAGAAATAAACAGAAAGTTAAACTAAAAAATCAAAGTACTGGGGTGGGGAGAGAAAAGGAATCCTGAGTTTGGCAGGATTATTTTATAAATCCTTCAGAGTATCAAAAATAGGTATATTTAAAATTAAAATTTTCCATTTCTGGGAACATATTCTTAGTCTTTTATAATTGGAAATGAAATTTTGTAGAAATAAGTACTTTACAACCCAGATCAGGAAGTAGATTTCTTTGTCTCACATGGGGTGTGTGTGTGTGTGTGTGTGTGTGTGTGTGTGCATGCACATCTATGGGAAAGAGAAAGACAGAGGCAGAGAGAAAGAGAGAGCACGCACAAGTGAACACATTCAATATGTTTTTGTTTACTTATTGTTTGGAATTTTTCTATCTACTTTCCAGCCCATATTTCCTTCCATTTTACTTCCACTGAAGATGACTGAGATGCCTGAAGTAAAGAGAGATATGAATTATCACTAGTAGGGGATAAGACAAGTTTTACAAAGAAATCAGCTATGATTCAGTCCAAATACATCCATGAGAAGAGCCCACACTTTGATGTTTGTTGAAGAGAGCAATACAGATAAGAAGAGATGACCTTGAATACAATGTTCTAGATACTTTATGTTATGTGTTCATTTGAATTGGGATATAAACTTTTATTTTTTGTAATAATATTTGCTGAAGTGTAATATAGAGTCTGAAATTTAAAATAAACAAAACCACTTTAAACTTAGTAACAATTTTTCAGAAATTCCAAAGATGTTTGACATAGACCATCGCCTTGCAAAGGTGGCTCTCTCTCAATAGAATATGGCTTTGTTACTTATAATACAGGTCGCTTATTTCCCACTCTAGACGTCAGTTTTCATGTTTGGGAAATGTGATAATAAAGCATTCAGGACTGTAAGAGTTAAATAAGATGATGAACATAGAGGCTTAGCTCTGTATCATGTATACAGTTAAATACAAAGATTATTGAAGAATAGGTAGCTAGTCATCTAAAATATTAATTATCAACTAAATAAAGACATGACTTTTATTCATGTTTCCCCAACATTTTTATTTAAAATTTTTTCCAACATACAGAGAAGTTGGAAGAGTAGTACAATGATCATTCACAAACTCTTTACCCGAATCACTAACATTTGCTTACACTGGCCTCATTTCTTAATAGACAGTGAATACATAGATAGATAGATGCACTGACTATTTTTGATGAGCTATTTAAAAACAAGTTGCAGAGTCTAGCTAATGTCAGTAAATAGCAAAATAGGTAGTTCCTAGCTTTGGTCCTCCTCATAAAGGAGAAATTAGCAACTAACTATACAGAGAAAGATTCCTTTGTCAAGATCCCAGAACCTAGGAATAAGGCTACTCCACCACCTTAGACCACAGAAACCAAGAAAAAATACTAAGTAAGAGAAGCAGTTTCACTTTGACTGGATTGCCCTTCCCCCAAGCTAGCACAGCACACTGACAGGGTACCCTGAGCCTACCGTTTCTCCATAGGAAAAGGAAATCACAATTTGGACATCCAGGTTCTCCAGCATTCCAGGATGCATCATGGGAGGCCAACTTAGGTACTGACTCATAGTAATCACTGGGGAAGACAGCTAGAGATGGAAAAGGGAGGTGGGGCTCACAGTGCATCCCTGCTAGTGGCAGCACACTAACAGAGATCCCAGCCACTGGCCAGGGAGCTCAGTCGACAGTTCTGTCCAGTTTAGGTCCCTAACCAGTGGACTGTCCTGTATATGGAACCCATTGTACAACCTGCCCAGGAAGCAAAACCAGTTGGAAGCTCCATCTGACCAAGAAGCCTTGCAGACAAACTTGGCACCCGTGGAACCTACTCTAAAACCCTGTCCTGGCAGGGAGCCACGCCAGTATTCCTGCCTAACCATTAAGCACAACCTCAGTCCCTCCTGAATAGAGACCCTAAACAGTTCTTCAGGAAGCCTGGGAAACCTCAGAGAACAACTTGTAATACTGCCCAATGTGGAGCCCGGCCTCTAAAATTACATCACATACAGCCTGGCTAGTGACTTCTCCTAAGAGTGGAGCACAACCAGTAGCCCGTTCAATCATGAAGCTCAGCTAATGTTCCCACCCAAAATTATGGGCCACTATCCATGATAAACATAGATGTAAAAATCCTAAACAAAATACTAGAAAACCAAATTCAACAACACATTAAAAGGATCATATATGATGATCAAGTAAGATTTATCCCTATGACGCAAGGATGATTCAAATATACAAACCAATAAATGTGATATACCAAATTAACAGAAGGATAAAATCAAATGATTATTCAATAGATGCAGAAAAAACATTTGACAAAATATATTATTTCATGATAAAAACACTCAACAAATTGGGTATAGAAGGAACATAGCACAACATAATAATTGCTACAACTAACATCATACTCAATGGTGAAAGGTTGAAAGATTTTCCTCTAATATCAGGAACAAGATAAGGTGCCCACTCTCACCAATCCTTTTAACATAGGACTGAAAGTCCCAGCTAGAGTCATTAGGCACGATAAAGAAATGAAAGACATCCAAATGGGAAAGGAAGAAGAAAAGTTGTCTCTGTTTGCAGATGACATGATCTTCTATATAGAACATCCTAAAGATTCCACTAAAAAATAGTTAGAACTAATAAATAAATTTAGTAGAACTTCAGGATACAATAAAGAAAACAATCCCATTTATAGCAGTATTAAAAATAATAAAATACTTAGTAATAAATTTAACCAAGGAGGTGAAAGATCTGTACACTTAAAGCTCTAAGACATTTTTGAAAGAAATCAAAAAAGACAGCAATAAATGGGAAGATATCCCATATTCATGAATCAGAAAAACTAATATTGTTAAAATGCCCATACCACTCAAAGTGATCTACATATTCAGTGATAAAAGACTTAAATGTGGAAGCTGAAACTGTAAGTTCCTATAAGAAAAGATAGAGAGAAAGCTTTACTGCCATTGAAAAAGCTCTAAGACATTGGTCTTGCCAGTGAGTTTTTAGATACAACACCAAAAGTACAATAACAAAAGCAAATATAAACATATTGCACCATATCAAACTAAAAAGCTTCTGCACAGCAAGAGAAACAATCAATAAAATGAAAATGCAGACTACAGAATGGGAGAAAATATTTGCAAATCATATATCTAATAAGAGTTAATAACCAAATATATAAGGAACTCATGCAATTCAATAGAAACAAAACCAAATAACCAATTAAAAATGGGAAAAGGACTTGAATAGACTTTTTTACAAAGACAACATAAAAATAACCATCATGCACACTAAAAGGTGCTCAACATCACTGATTGTCAGAAAAATGCAAATCAAAACCACAAATCCATTACACCTCTTAGCATGGCTATTATCAAAACGACAAGAGATAACAAGTGCTGGTAAAGATGTGGAAAGCCCTTCTGCACTGTTGGTAGGAATGTAAATTGGTACAGCCACTATGGAAAATATTTGGAAGTTTCTTTAAAAATTAAAAATAGAACTACCATATGTCTAGCAATCTCATTTCTAGGTATTTATTCAAGGGAAATGAAATCCCTATCTTAAAGAGATATCTGCACCGTCAAGCTCATTGCACTATTCCCTATGGAAACAACCTAATTGCTTACTGGCAGATGAATGGATAAAGAAAATATGAACACACACACACGCATACACACACACACACACACACACACACACACACACACACACACACACACAGGTGTATTATTCAGCTTTAAAGAAGAAGCAATTCCTATTTGTGACCAGATGGATGAAAAACGACAAAAAATACTGCCTGCTTTGACTTATATGTGGAGTATATTAAAAAGGTGAACTTGGAGGGCGCCTGAGTGGCTCAGTTGTAAGTGTCTAACTTCAGCTCAGGTCATGATCTTATGGTTCATAAGTCTGAGTCCCGCATCAGGCTCTGTGCTGACAGCTCAGAGCCTGGAGCCTGCTTTGGATTTTGTGTCTCCCTCTACCTCTGACCCCTCCCCTGCTCGCTCGCTCTCTCTCTCAAAAATATATAAACATTAAAAATTTTTTCAAAAAAAGGTGGTATCGGGGAGGTTGGGTGGCTGAATTGGTTAAGTATCTGACTTTGGCTCAAGTCATGATCTCGCAGTCTGTGGTTTCGAGCCCTGCATCAGGCTCTGTGCTGACAGCTCACAGTTGGGACCCTGCTTCAGATTCTGTATCTCCCTCTCTCTCTGCCCCTCTCCCTGTCTCTCTCTCTCTCTCTCAAAACTATATAAACATTAACAAGACATTTTTCACGTTGAACTCAAAGAAATACAGTAAATTGGTGGTGACCAGGATCTAGGGTATTGGGGAAATGGTGAAGTATTGACCAAGGGGTAGAAAATTTCAGTATAAGATGAATCAGTTCTAGGGATCTAATGCACAGCACATTAACTATAATTAATCACACTCTACTGTATATTGGGTATTTGCTAAGAGAATAAATCTGAATTGTTTTACCACAAAATAATAACAGATGTGTTAATTAATGTGGTAATCATTTCACAGTATATACATATATTAAATCATCATGTTGTACAAATTAAACCTACACAATGTTATTTAGCAATTATATCTCAGTGAAGCTGGAAAAATGTAAAAGTTGCAGATACCATGATATATGAAACATAAATACTTCAGCATGCATTTCTAAAGAAATATTATTTAAGTTTTTAAGGGGGGAATATAGTTATTTTTATGAAGTCAGTAGATTTTGTGATTAAATTTGAGCCAAAGCTCAGTGAAAAATAAAATTTTATCAGTCACTTTCTATGTAAGTAGAACACTGTGCTTTTCAAAAGTCATATGCCTACACTATCTCATAGATCCAACCCTAATTCCATAATGTGGGAAATATAGCCACTATTGTATTGTGTTTTAGTAGTAGTAGTGTAGTAATAGAGAAAAATAAGCACAAAAGATTTAGTTGCTGGAAATCAAATAACGTGTTTTAAAAAGCTCCAGAACTCCAGTTTCCCAATTCCCTAGGTGAAGAAAAGTACATAGCTTAATGTCAGGCACCATGCTAAATGTTTACAATCATAATTAACCTTTATCAATTTAATATCTCTATAAGGTAGGAATCATTTTCCTCAGTTTATAGATGATCCAGAAACTCAGAAGAAACAAATTTCATACCCAAAGTCAGAGAGAGTGTAGTAGAACTGAAAATAAGTATCCATGTACCAGGGCATAGCACCGGGTTAGCAGCCGAACAGAGGAGGCTATGAGACCAATGCCTGGTGGTGAGGGCGATGAGGTGCCTGCAAAGAAAGAATGATGGGGAAAGGATTGCGGGCCACTGTGAGGAGCTCCAGGGGTTACAACAAGATGCCTTGGGTGCAAGGCCAGTTGCCACTGGGGCAAAGACGTGATATATATATGCATATAAATGTATATACATGTATGTATATGTATATATATGTATATGTGTGTGTATATATATATATATATATATATATATATATATATATATATACACACACACACACACACACACAATGGAGTATTACTTGGTGATCAAAAAGAATGAAACCTTGCCATTTACAACAACATGGATAGAACTACAGGGTATTATGCTAAGCGAAATTAGCCAGTCAGAGAAAGACAAATATCACATGATTTCACTCATATGTGGAATTTAAGATAAAAAGCAGATGAACATAATGGAAGGGAAGCAAAAATAATATAAAAACAGGGAGACGGACAAAACATAAGAGACTCTTAAATACAGAGAACAAACTGAGGGTTTCTGAAGGGGTTGTGGGTGAGGGGATGGGCTAAATGGGTAAGGGGCATTAAGAAAGACACTTGTTGGGATGAACACTGGGTTATTTATGCATAGGGGATGAATCACTGGAATCTACTCCTGAAATCATTATTGCAGTATATGCTAACTAACTTGGATGTAAATTAAAAAATAGTTTTTTTAAAAAATTAAAAAAATTAAAATTTATAAAAAAATAAACATTAAAAATGTAAAACTTATAATTGTATGATCATGCAAACCAATAAATATTTTAAATTGAAAAAAAATAAAAGATTACTCTTTCTGACTTTTGAAACAATGTACTTATATTACCAAATTGAGTCCATCCAAATGCCTTTCACTGCTCAGTTTTATACTGCCTTGTTACAGAGGGCCATTGATTGCCAACAGAAACCATAATTTAGAAAATGCCTTTTTCTGTCTTTGGTAAAAGTAATAGCAGAAGTGGAAACAGTAAACAAAATTTACCTGAAAAATAAATTCAAGGTACAGAAGGAACTAGTGCTTAGATGCATATTAATTGACATGAACTGACCTAATACCTATATAATTAATCCTCAAAAGAGCCCAAGTATATAGAAATATTTCCATCATTACATATGAGATAAAAATGATAAATAAGAGAGAAAGTATATGGGTTTTTGGATTTTGTACATGCTGTTTTCATTTGTCAAAATGTTATAGTTCAATGGCAAAGTTCAGCCTTGGATGTAACAAGAATGTTGTTTTGAGACAAGTCCTGGAAAAAGCAAATTCAGAAGAAAGTGGTCACTTTTTGGAGCTTGTTTTGACCTTTCTATGTTTCCATCGGCCTTTCTGACATCATGTGCCCTCTTATTGCCTGTGAGTCATTTACCTCCTACTAGTAATCACTTAGTAGTATGACTATGACCACTTTCCAAAAAAAAAAAAAAAATGCATCTGAATAAACTCTGCAATTTGGCAAAATGCCTATCATAGTGGAGACATTATCCTATAGGGCTGTGGACATTCAGTTAATGGTGGGACACTGTTGACAAAAAAAAAAAAAAAAAATCGATCGCCTCTCTAATCACACAATGATGATGAAAATTATATTATACAAGACTAAAGCAGATCTATACGTGGTATTTTACATAGAAATTGGTCCCATCCCACATTTTTGTTTTCTATTCCTCTTAAGAACCTTGTAGCTAATATCAGACTAAGCAAAACCTAGTATGTCACATAGACTCCCATTCTGTGCCTGTTTCCTTCTGTATGCCCATCCTTTCCCTTCCCCTCTCTAGAGTTCTAATGATCCCCAAGGCTCCTTTCTCCACACTCTCTACAAACTGTGAGCTCAGATATGATCTAATTTAACATTTACCCCTTCTTGTAAATATAACCATAGCAATATTAGTATTACATTATCTTTATATATAATATTTTACCTAAGATGAGACACTAATTTCTTATTCTTATACTTTTAAAACATTAACTCCAATTCTGGTTAGAAAAAGAATTGTTCCCATTATAGATATTTCTAGCATCATTGAGTAAATCTGTGTGTATAAGTGCTTTGCAGAGATTCTAAAATAATATCCCACAAAGTGGCCACCTATTCTGCTTACATAAAATCAGTGTTCTCTAATCTGTGGGGTTAGAATGCTCTCTAATCTGTGGTTGTAAAAGAACTAGATCATATATAACCAAAAAAAATTATATTCAGTTAAGTTGGACCAGTCCCTCTCCTCTCTAATAAGGAAACAGAATAAATTAATTCATATCTTAACAACACTGGGAAGGAGTCGGTTGTCTACCCTGATCTCTGAAGCTTCCACCTGTCAAATGAATCCTCCTGGAATAGCTCAGGTCTAACTTGAATAGAAGGGAATCCTTCTTTTTCTCTAACTGCACATGTATTCCCTTCCTCAATATATGTTTATGAATTTGTATAAATTTTAGAGTGATTATGATTATAAACATACAAACACAAGAAATAGACACTTGAGGCAAATACATGGCCAAAGCAGAAGTGATAATTACATTTTAATCACAATTATTTAACTTTCCAGGAGAATATGGTTAATGATCTAGAATTATTCAAACAATTGATAAATTTTTTATCTCATTTTGCCCGCACAGACACAGTCTAAGTCTCCATCTTAGTTGGAGTGGTAAGGAATGTTCTGGAGCTTACACAATACAGTTAAAAACCAAATCCAAGCCCATAAATGCAAAGGATAATAAGGATTTAGTATTTACATAGGTGCTTTATTAATATCACCATATGTTTTTAAGTTAACTTTGTTCAGCATTTCCATAAATTTATTCTCAAATAAAAAAGAAAAATGTCATTTACTTTCAACAACTTGACATACAGATAACAGATGGCCATGTTTTTTTTTGAGTAAAAAAGCATTCAGAATAAGGCATATCATCTATTATTTTGCCTTGCCCTCTTTATCACTTTCAATCTAAACAGAAAAGTGATGTATTACAGGAAAATGGCCCACTTTGTGACATTTCTGATATGACTATACAATTTCTTCACCAGGGTGGTTCATTTTCTGAAATAAATGAGACATGCTTTAACATTTCACGAATTCCATGTTTTGGAAATGAATGCTACAGAAATTCATTAAGCTACTGCATAAATTCTAAATATCAAAAATTATATAATTTCAATGACAAATATATCCTGAGAAGTACCCTAAATTATGCATGTGTGGGTGAAAATGGACACAACAGGAAAAATTGTTAACCAATTAATAATTTCTTGCTCTTCTAATTGTAAAGAAGAAACTGAGTATCAATTATGCATAGGTGATCCCTCTCTCTGTGGGAGAATTTTGAAGCAGTGGTGAAGACCCTTTTCCAAAATAGTCTTCCCCAGACTAGCTCGGTGAAGATTTGTTTTCCTTTTTCAGTACAAAATAGCATTTGTGATGATTTATGCTCTGCTAACTAAATACTTTTCACAGAGGTATGTGCAATTTTGAATTTGCCTCAAAACTACTGAATATAGGGGCGCCTGAGTGGCTCAGTCAGTTAAGCGTCCGACTTTGGCTCAGGCCATGATCTCACGATCCGTGAGTTGAAGCCCCGCGTCAGGCTTTGTGCTGACAGCTCAGAACCTGGAGACTGTTTCGGATTCTGTGTCTCCCTCTCTCTCTGACCCTCCCCCGTTCATGCTGTCTCTCCCTGTCTCAAAAATAAATAAACGTTAAAAAAAAATAAAAAAAAATAAAAACAACTACCCAATATAGAGTTTAAGAAACATTTTCCAAATAAAATATTTAATAAACCGTGCAGCTAGGCTCAGAATGCAGATGAACTTGAGGCCAAAATTCTAGACTTTTAACCAGTTTTACAGTTTTGGGATTTTGGTTTAAAATGTCACCTGTATAGAATATGTAATTATTTTAATAATATATTACAGGTTATGATGAGAAGAAAACAAGGTTTACTCAGGAAAATAACAAAATAAAAAAATGTTGATGAAACTCTATTTTATGAATTTCCTATTTTTTCCAAATAATCTCTCCTATCATTGTGAGACGCAAATAGGTAACTGTCACTATTTGAGAAGGAAACCGTTTTTTCTAGTCTTAAGAAATTATATAAAGTCACAAGACGATACATATTTCTGACTATTGGATAAAACTTGGAAGTTCCAAGATCTCACTACACTGTGGGGAGAAAATAAGATAGCATTAATACAGTGTTTCATTTCTCATTTTGGGGATACCTCTGACAGCTTGGAAAATACCCACTGAACACCTCTATTTCTTTTCCCAGGCTCGCTCTTGCCACTGCCTTCACTCTTGTCTTCCACGGCTCACAGCACAGCACAACACGGTACTGCCTTGCTCTAAAATCACCATGGGTTGTGCGCATGTGGATGGAACACCTTCTCTGGCATGATGCTTCAAGCTGTCTTCTACATGTCATCATTATTGAACCTGAGGAGATGCCCACAACCCCGATATATCACTGCTTTTCTTCCAGTCCTAATCCTGATTATTGTTCCAATGTGAAATTGCTAACTCCTCCTGTTGGACCCTTTTAGGGATATTTTCTAGCAAACACGTTTGGGTCCCAAGATCATTAAATCTTTTGGCATTATGTACACACAATTCTTCCTGTAGGGAACGCAGACACTACCAGAGTAACTGGATTACAAAGTTTTAATTAAAATTTTTAGAATTTACTCAGAACTATTTTTCACCTCCAATGCTTAGGCCTTGTTTTATACACTAACCAGATAAAAACACAGCTACTCTAGATGAAGTGACATTGGAAAAATCTAGCTGTAAAGAACCTCCCAATCTTTCTCCCTACAGTAGCACTCAAGGCACACAACAAGACACAAGTTGTACACCACTAATCTGTAACACCAACTGATTGCTTTTTACAATGTTGTATATCTCTAGATGCAATTATTTGGCACTTCCCTAAATTAAGGACCTGGTCATTATAACTGTCTCATGATACAGAGTCTTCTATATAAAAAGACACAATTATGCCCCTTATTATTTGATTTAAACATATGTTTAGTATGGTTCTGGAATGGCTTCCTGTTTAAAGTACTAATATATAGAACAAAACTAAAAATAAAACATTTTAAAAACAAAACAAAACAAAACAAGCCCAGATCTTTGTGAATAAGAACATTTAAAATGTAAACATTGGGTTAAACAATGCAAAATATTTTTACTTTTTCCCAATCATATGGATACATTTATATTAAGGGCATTTAAAGTTAGGTTCTGCTATTTCCAAAGTAGCATGTTAGGACCAATTCTCATTTCACAGTTGAACTAAAAGCCAGAAATGAATAACCTATGGCCCATGGCCAGGCACCCACAGGAGAGATGAATAGTTCTGCCATCTGGCATCCCAACGGGGCCTTCATAAATAGCACCAGACTGTCAGAATTAAACTGAGTTTAAAGAGGGACAGCATGGCAAAAACAGGAGAACACACTGAGGGCATGGGCAAAGGGAAAAAGCGGCAGACAAAATAACTTTTTCCTGAAATTCTCAAGAGAGAAGTACACATGTTATCCATGCTCTGAGAACAGGGCGCAGACTATTTCGGGAGGAAAACAAGCCCTGATATAAAATTTTTGGACTTGGCCGTGCGACTAATCATCCATACAAAATGAGAAACATGACAACTGTCTAGTCTTCCATTTATTTATTGTTAAATATATAAACACATGCACGTGTGTGTGTGTGTGTGTGTGTGTGTGTGTGTGTGTGGTAAGGCTATCCTGGGATCTCTTATGGGTATACTGGTCCATGATGATAAATAAAAACTCCTTTTCCTGACACTTATTCCACTAACACATTTATACTAAAATTGTAAAATTTTAGAAAATACTAAATTTTCTACTAATTTTCTACTAAAATTGTAGAAAATACTAAATTGTATTTTCTTTCTCTTATTTGTAACATATCATTGTGTCTGCCTTGTTTGTGCTTATGTCTCATTAAAAGGTGGTACTATTTAATGGAATAGAAAAACTGCACTTATAAATTATTCTAATCTAGAAAAGATGGGTATTCAGCATCTCTCCTTGTATAATTAGTCAATTGAATGTGATATTGCAAAATCATTAGTTGAATAAAACAATCAGGAGAACAAGCAATTTCATTGTGAGTCTAGGGAGGTTTAAATTTGGTTCAGCACTAGCGAGCGGTATTGCTTACCGGAAGGACCTTCTAGGTATGTTATATGTTCTATGAATGATAAGCCCTGAGGTAAAAGGCATAATTTAATGCTTGAGAACAACTGTACATCATAGAGTCATTTATTATACAAGTCTTTGTTCCTGGATATGAAGAGGAAAAAATGTACTTATGCAGAGAATGAAACATTCAGATATAGCCTGTCATTTTCAATTCCTCAAGTCAGCTTTGCTGTGGTAATTTAGCATTCCACCTGGCCACATTTCCAGAAGGACTGAGGGAGCATTCTCTGCCAAAGGGTTTCAAAAATCACATGAAAATGTCAAGTTTTGAAAAAAATCCCAGATTCCTGGACTTCAAGTTGGTTTGTTGTTTCTTGAAAGCCTGTGAATTAGTGAGATCATCATTTCTGAATTTGCTCAAGAGAGAGCTGGATATATGTGTGGTCTAATATAGTGCGGCTTGCTTTATCAAGTAATAAACTTCAAAAAACCTTAACAGTTGTGAGGTTCTATACTTTCCAAAGCTTTCATTCTATGGAGTAAGGTATTCTCAGCAGGTTCATAGACTTACAAATGTTTCTCTTCCTTTTTAGTTTGGATCATCTGATCACGTATCAATAAATACACAGAGGGAAATAGTAAATCAAATTAACTGGGATAATGAGAAATATACTCGAGTTTTTAAAATCTGTTAATAATCCTCTTTGTTAGTAAAATTTAATGAGAAGCATACGTGTATGTATATATATAACAACTGTATATATATGATATAATACATACAGAAGCATATATAAAACATAAGTATATATAATTATATATATATAATTGTATTTAATATTTTATATAATCTAATTATGTAAATACACATCAAATGTAAAAGGATTCTGAATGCATATTTATCATAAGATTTTAGACTTGAAATTGGAAATCTATTCTGTACCTTCTCCTAAGTGTTTAGCAATTACATATTATTTTCATTATAAATGTTTATTTTCACTGACACTAGTGTTCATGTTGTTGCGATTGTTTAAAATGTATGTGTAGGTAAACTACATTTTATTATTTTAATTTCATGATAAAAAAATTTTTACCATATGTTCTTGGCCTTATGGCACTGACTAGAATTTCCAGCATTATGTTGAATAAAAGAGATTAGTGGACTTTATTGCTTTGTTTCTGATCTTAGGGAGAAAGCATTCATTCGCTATTATGTATAAAGTTAGCTGCAGGTTTTTCATAGATGCTCTTTATCAAGTTGAGGAAATTTAACTACTATCCCTGTTATTCTGAAAATTTTTATCATGGACAGGTATTGAATTTTGTCAAATGCTGCTTTAAAAACAATTGTATGATTATGTGATTTTTCTTTTTTAGTCAGTTAATATGATAGATCACATGGGTATATTATGAATATTAAACTTGCCAGCCATGTATCCCTGGAATAGAACTCACTTGGTTGTGCTATGTTGTTGTATTTATTAACTACTGAATTCAGTTTGCTAATGTTTTGTTATGAACTTATACATTTTAATTCATGAGGAATATTGGTCTGTGGTGTTTTTGTTTGTTTGTTTTTTGTATTGTCATTGTCTGGTTTTGGTAACAAGGTAATTCTAGCTTCACAAAGTAACCTGGGCATTCATCCTTCTATTTTCTAGCAGAGACTGCATAAAATTGGTCATAAAATTCTTCTTTAATTGGCTTATAGAATTCTTTAGTGATACTATTTGTGTCTATAGATTTCTCTGTGAGAGTTTTGTTAATTATAGATTCTACTTCTTTAACAGCTAAGGTATTCAAAGTATAGATTTCTTATTAGGTGAGTTGTGGTAGTTTGTGGTTTTCAGGGATTGATCCATTTTATCTACATTGTCAGTTTTACAGGTGTTTAGTTGCTTGTAGCACATTTCCTTTATTGTCCTTATGATATCCGTGAAGTCTATAGTGATATCCCAGTCTGTTCCAACTATTGGTAGTTTGTGTCTTCCCTTTGTGTGTGTGTGTGTGTGTGTGTGTGTGTGTGTGTGTGTGTGTGTTTGGGGGGGGTTGTTTGTTTTTGTTTTGTTTTTGTTTTGTTTTGTTGCTGTTGGTCTTGCTAGAGTTTTGCCAGTTTTCTTGGTATTTTCAAAGAACCAGCTCTTTGTTTCATTGACTTTCTCTATCATTTTTTACTGCTGTCGACTCACTGATTTCTGTGCTTATCTTTATGATTTCCTTATTTCTGCTGGCTTTGGGTTTGCTTTGCTCTTCTTTTTCTAGGTTTTTAAGGTGGCATTTTAGATTATTGAGATCTTTCCTCTTTTCTAACATACACATTTCATGCTACATTCTTCTCCATACTGCTTTACCTGTGTCCCATAAATTTTGACATGTATTTTCACTTTACTTCAGTTCAATGTATATATATTTATTTCCCTTGAGACTTCCTTTTTGGCCCTTGGATGACAGTAGTGTGTTGTTTGATCTCCAAGTGTTTGGGTCTTTTCCCGTAATTTTTCTTTTATTGATCTCTATTTTGAAACCAGTAAGGTCACAGAAGGTTTGTTTTGTGGCCCAGGGTGTAGTCTATCTTGGCATAAGTTCAGTGGACACTTGTAAAGAATGTGTATACTGCATTTCTAGAAGTAGCAAGTAAGAGCCTTAAAAACGTTAAACCTCTTAACATAGTAATCCTATTTTTATGTGCCATTTAGTGATGGCACACTGATGGTTTAAAACCAGCAATGGGGGGAATTTTTATATAATACACATTTGTACAGTCTACAAATCACTTCTCATCTCCACTGACAGGGAGCAGTTAAATGTTTATCAGCATCCCCCTGGAAAAAATCAGTAAATTATGAAACACCTACAGAAATAGCATTGGGAAGCAATGAAGAACTGTATTTTATCAAGCAATATTTAATAAAAGAAAAAATTGTTAATAAAATCATTGAAAAGGATATAAAACTATATGAATTAACAGTGATAACATTTTACAGGTTTTATACAGTACAGTAAATATTAAGTGCCTCATAAAATATTTTGTATTTATATGATATTATATGTTCTTAACTTTTTTAACATATTAGAAAACATTATGTAATAAAAAGTCACTTGCTTTTCAGTATAATTCTGGTTACATACATTTGGAAGACATTGGAGAAGTATTAATAAAATATTTTTTAATTATAAAATAATAACTAGTAATGAACAAAATTAATGCCCTAGCTTTTAGTTTATATAAAGTATCAGAAACTGTAAGTGATTACCACCATGCAAATATATACACTTTGCATAAAATAAGGCATAAACATATAACACTATGAAATTTCCCAAATATCTGACATAACTAAATAAACATTAAAGGGATTCCAAAAAATTAAAGCCCTAATCCATATACCAGTGCCTAAATACCAAACTGAATAAACCATTCTTCACCATCAGATTTGAAAGGACTAACACACACTTTAAAAAAAGAACAAAATAAAGAAGGGCATACAAAAGAAGACCTGCATTTTGCTGGATTAGAGAGAAATATGAAAAATTGCCACAGAAGAAGGAACATTCCAGGTTTTTAATATCCTAGGATTTTGTCTTTCAAGAGGGCATAACAAAAATCCAAAATATGATCTCCTTGGTTTGCTGATACCATTCTCTTTGCTAAAAATATCTTACTGCACATTAAACTTGAAGCTTACTTGGCTTCTTTAAGACCCTGTGTGCCATTTTTTACTTACTAGTTTTCTTCTTTCTTTTCTCTGTTTTAAAGTGATCAGGTGGCCCAATTTTGAATGAGTTTTTAAAATTACTACTCCTGGTTCATTATATGCTCGCCACGAAATCTTCTGTGTCTGATGCAGTACACCTGTTACCTGTGGCTCGATGTACAACCTCACACTGTCACTGCTGTATGTCCCCATTATGTGGGCCACCAGTTTGAAGTCCATGTTCTAATGACCTAAAACTGGCTATCTTCCCATCACATACTACTGGTTCTTTCATCCCACACCCATCTCTCCTTCTCCCAGTAGTACTCTTCAGTGTCGAGATTTCAACTTGCTCATGTAGCTGAAATGAATTTGTTCAATAAACAAAGGGACCAAAAAAGGGAAGGAGGGAAACCAGGAAACAGACTCTTAACTATAGGGAAAAAGTACCAGAGGAAAGGTGGTCGGGAATGGATGAAATAGGCAATGGGGATTGAGGGATGTACTTGTGATGAGCACAGGGTATTGTATGGAAGTGTTGAATCACTATATTGTACATCTGAAACTAATATTACTCTGTATGTTAACTGGAATTTAAATAAAACTGAAAAAACAATAAAAGAATATGTTCATTACAAATGAATATTAATATATATCGATATATGTGATTAGAAAATTGTAAGAGAAAAGTCCTTTTTTGATGCACAGCTAATCAGTGATTCATCTGATATGTAAACATAGATGTAAGTGTTTTTAAATATTTTTCACCCTGTTTTGTGTGTTTCTCTATTTACATGGTAAAACAGAGCCTGCTAATTTTTCCCAACTGAGTAATATGTATTTCGTGAAACTCTTCCTCAAGTGCAAGTACTAAATATTATTTACTTTTAGATTTGTTATAAGAAAACATCATTATTCAGGATTTCCTTTACATGTAAAAGGTATAAGAACATATCAAAATAAATGTAAGATAATATGACAAAGAGAAGGAAGTGCTCTAAAAGATAAGTAACACCGTTACCTGTTTGTTTTTGTTTTTGTCTTAACTAATGCTGAAACATATCATGTGGAAAAGTTAGATGAAAATGGGGAAAGAGGTCAAAAAAAGATTCCACAGGAGCCTTAGCAAGGAACTGAGGAAGGACCCCATGAGGTCCATGGTCACTGAAGTTTCCCCTCTGACAATTTTATCAAGGTTTTAAGAAGTTCAGTTAACTCTGTGTTTACATAATCGAAAACTAAAATAGACACTGGACAGGTCTTTTGTAAAAATAAGAAAGATAACAAAAAATGAAACAAAAAAACAAAACAAGAAAAATAAGGTAGACATTTGTTTGACAGTCTTGACAGTCAGCAGTTTTGCATTAAATACTTAACTATGTATATAATAGTATGCAATATCCTGAAAACATTGTAATATATAGTCCCTGATCTTTTCCCTCAAGGAGCTTACAATCTAGATTTATAGATGACAGAGTCCTCTCAAGTGTTTTATAAAACAATAAGATTAAATAACAGTATGAAATAATACTAGCAGAAACAATATGTGGCATCTTATGTAATAAAGCCATTTGTGAAGACAGAACAATGATGCAGTAAATATTACCTATTATGAAAAAATACAAGATTACAAATGTTTAAAAGAAAAGAGATGTCACCATTGCTGGAATGATTAAGGATAACTGTGTAGGATGTGTGCTAGGCCTGGAAGCATGGTTATAATTTAGATAGGTTAGGGGTATAAAGAGAGAAGTGTATAAATATTGTCATACAAAGTAAAGTAACAGTGTGAAAGAATAGATAAAGACCACTTCAGTTTATTTATAGGAATTATAGAGACTATTCAAATAGAAGAATAAGAGAAAGGTAATTGCTTCCAGAGTTGACAGGGACATGGGGTCATCATGATAAATAAATATTTCCTCAAGATGTTTACTTCACTGGTCCTCAGTTTCTTCATATGTGTAACAAGGGAATGTATAAACTATAAAATATTTTGTTGCCTTTTAATTGTGTAAAGGTGTGATTAAGTTCTAGGGAAATTCTACATAACATGGAGGAAGTCAAGGGTTGGTACTTGCCAGAGTCTTTAGGCAGATTGTGAGAGCTAAATCATTTCAGGTTTAAGAGAACAGGATGGGAAATCTCCCTGTCTTGAATACATGGTCTTAAGAATCATTTTTATTCAGAAGCTGAAAATAGATACTATAATGTGTACCTTCCCCCTTTAATCTTGCCTCTGGGGAAAAAAATCCTAATAATGTTTCTAGTTAACAAATCAAATAAAACACAATGACTAACTCTTAATGGCTTTTTAAATGATTGCCCACAACTCTAATGAGTAATTATATCATTTGCTGTAATGGCATTCATGAAATTAATTATGGATTTTGAAGGAAAAATATATATGACATTACTGTGAAGAAAGAAGTGAGGTAGGAGTGCTAGGGTATTGATGGCAAATTGTACGCATTCTGTATAATTACACTTTATACAGCTTGCAAGCATTTGCCTTTTACATGTATTGGCTCTACTTTGGCTTTTTTAAAGTACTATTCTCAACATATTTTATTGAATTTGGTTGAATGTAGTCACAATAAAAAAATGCAATCTAACTGATTTGTAACACAGGTAAGGCCTATCCTCACTATGCTGAAGGGATTTACTTGAGGACACACAGTTAACCATCATTGGTAAAAGAAGACCACTCACGTGGTTGGGTTCTATATTTTTGAAATTCTATTTTTCATACTTAGCATAATAGAAGTGCCATGTTAATGATATTTATAACAATTCAAATCAGAAATATGTACATGAAATTATCTCACTAATTTGTTGCTCATTAATATAATGCTACAGATAATCAAATGTGAAAATGGCTGCTTGGTAAACAGTAATGAACATACACAGCCATAATTAACGTTTTCTTTTTTTGGAAATTTCACGTTTCCAACAACATATCTGAATTCTAGTTCACAATCTCAGAGAATGCATTTCTGAAACAACCATGTGGATCATCAATTGTTGGCAGTTTGGCCCCCCTCTAGCTGTGGCCCCAGACCTACAGCATTGTCAGACTTGACATCATTAAACCTCAAATGCTCTTAAACCTTCTCAAATGGAAATCATTCCCTTAATTAGCAAATTCATCTCTTTAGATCTTACCCATCACAGCACACACAAGAAATGCCTGCAAAATTAGCTCTTTATCACCTGGCTTCTGCAAAGACAATTCAGGAATCTACCTTTGAAGAGTGAGCAACTTCCCTATGTGAAATCTGTGTTGGTTGTCTTCATAACAAGTCTCTCCTTAATGGTATTATGAAGAAGAACTTGAGTTTCAAACAAGTTTCCACTGTTTTCCTTTGGGTAAACAGAATAAGTAGATTCTCATTCCTATGCTCTCTTCAAAAGATATCAAAGGGAAAATGAACATCTAGAGAATTTAAAATGTGTCTTCCAAGGTCATTGTCATTTTTGCTCTATTGCCTTCTCTGACACATAACTCTTCTTTCAGGCAAATGCCCAAGAATCACAAATGAAAGGTAAGGAGAAAGTCGGAGTTTTAAAATTTCTTGTTCTTTTTTTTTCCTCTAAGAGAAGAAAAACATATTCTGTACAAAATCCTGTGAATGATATCAGTCAATATTTTAGTCTTTAGTTTTTGTGTCAAAGACCCATAAATCTTTGTTAGACCTTTTCAAATAATCTTGTTTAGATGCTTATTTTAAACCATAGATTGTAAACAGGAGTTTCTTAAAATTAATAGCTGTGAAACATAATTGTGACAATTACAGAGGTTAAATAACTAGAGGGAGTACTTAGGATGTCTCTGTGGCATAGGCTAGAAAAACCTATATCCAGATGTAGCGAGGGCTTTTTTCATTTAAAAGCTCTCGCTAGATGTAAAATAAAGTTCATTAAACCAAGGGTTTGATTCGGAAAAAAAATCAATCTTTTGGTGAAGAATTCCCAAAGAAAGTATTATTGGAAACAATTTCTATGTTTGGAACTAGCCATTACCCATTCACCCCAATATAATGATCAGGCTGACAAATATTTGGAAATTCTCTGCAAAACAGTTACTAAATGAACTCCTGAAACTTTAATATGAAACTGTAAAAAATAAAAAAAAACAGGTTGTAGTATGCTGACTCTAGCATGTCATTTAATCACAGACATCTTTTTCTTAGTTTTAGGACTCAGACTATTTAAAATGCACATTGGGATATGTTGCGAAAGAGATAATAGAAAACTGGGCTAATGAGGTTTTTTACTTCTAGTTTTAACACTACCTCTAACTTTATGAGCAAAACTATTCACACTATCTTCACTGTACTTGTATGAATTTTACATATTGATGTAAACAAAATAATTGTTGAATGCCTACTAGGTGGCAGGCACTGTGACAGCAAATAGGACATATGGGAAAATGAAGAAAATACCCTTTCTTCTCTAGAATTTTACAGTACAGGAGTGTTAAGTATAGTACAGGTAGGAAGGCTACTTAGAACTGATTACAATAAAGTGAGACAATTGCTTTGTTATAATTAGTAACTTTCATTTAGTGAGGTCTTCCTATTGCCCTGAATCTCATACTGTATTTCATTTAATCCTCACAACTACATGATGCATAGTTTTCATTTGCATGTTACAATGAGGTACTTGCAACATGTAAAGCTAAATACTGCAGTTAGCAAGTGCGATATATTCAAATGCAGTTCTGCCCAAATATAAATTCAGTTTTCTTAACTTCCCCTCAGTAGAAACTGGTTCAACCTAAGGGAATCAAGATTTTACAAATAAAGTAACATTGGATCTGGAACTTTAAAGGAGGCTGAAGGATAGGAGAGGGCACTAAACCAAAGATATGAAAACTAGAAAGGTGTAAACTCACGAAAAGCATACCATAAGCAGGTAAGATGCTAGTTTAGCATAGAATTTTTAACAGGAAAGGATGAGAGATAAATTTAGAATGAAGGTACTAAAGAATCTCAGAGGCCATGATGCAGGTTATAAGCTTCATTTAAGAGGCCACCGAGCTGTAGTAAAAACAGTAATAGTTACTATTATTATTACAAATAATTTGGCAAGTGACACCATCTGGTGAATACTTTCAAGGTGATATCACTGGCCTAGAACCTAGGAACAACCAGATACCTGCCCCAGTTCTCACTGTATTTCTTCAGCAAAAGTCCCAGAAGAAATAGTATACTCCAGTCAATGAGACTGCTGGGTCAGGATGCCACTGCCTCCAGGCTAGGCATCTGAGCCAGATCTTCAGCTTGTCACTTTAAGTCTTCCTCTTTAACTTTCTAATCCATCCTGCTCATTTTGCCAAATCTACTCAAGAAAGTAGTGATTGCCTCTTAAATCAAGTAGAAATTCCTACAGTTGCCCTGTGTATCTGGCCCCATGCTTAAATCCCATTTTCTCTGAGGAAGCAGCATAGCAGCATTCAAATAATAATTTTACTCCCACACTCTGCCTGTGTCCATGCTGATTGCAAACCCCCTATTACCTTTCCCCTCACATTCATACAGCTAATATCTACTCATTCAGGCTGGAGTTAATCCCATCAATTCCATGAAGCTACCTCCTATTACTCAAATGTATGAGCCTTCTGATGCTGAAGTTCTATTGTAACTTCCCGATTACCACGATCTAACTCTAAAAAATTCCATGTGTACTTGTTATAAATGAGGACCAACTAAAACTGAACCTCAAATTTCCTTCCAGCTAAAGATTAATTGTATTTGTCTGTAACATTCACAGTAGGTGAGAATTAGCTTAGTAATGAAACATACAATTTAAAAGATCTTTAAAACACCGATCCTTAGGCTTTTGCTACATAGCAGCTTTTGGTTCACATGGTTTTGGCTTCAGTGAACATTCTGGAATTCACAGAACAATCTAGACTTTCTACAGCTATTTCCTTTGATCAGAAAATAAAATAGGGGTCACCTTTGGTTGTAAGCAATCAATAATCACCTTTGATGCATACCCATCCTCTGGAAAATGGTGTTAAAAGGCAACTGGGAAGCCCCAAAGGATTAGAAGAAGTGAAAGACTGATAATGTACAGATTAATGGAAATATTTTCTGACATAAGCTTAATATCCTTACAGCCATCCCATGTTGAATGTGGGCATCTGGTATTAATAGTACTTCTACTTATGATGAAGGACATAATGGCCGTGGTTTCTCGCCAGTGTTGGCATTGTCCAGAGGGAGCTCAAGGCTGAAATTGCAAAGCTTTTGTTAGGTGCATTAAGGTGAGAAATTTTAATAGAAACACAGTAGAGGAGACAAGACTTGGTGGGATAGAAACCTTAAAACAACAGCATATATACCTATGAAAACACAAACAAATGCCAGCGTTCTGAAGAGGTACAGGTGTAAGGACATCAGAAGCGATGCCAGGAAGGCAGGATGATGTGTCACATGCATGGCACATTGGGTGAAGGGTGACAGAATTACCTCTTACACATCTATAACTTGGTAATGAAGCCCCTACCGGTCTTGGGAGAACTGTTTATATCTGACTTTCATTTTCTGCATCTTTCTTATATAATTCTTAATTCACATTTGCCTGTTCATCTGCAGAAAACTCAGTCATCTATTTTATATAAATTTTGCTCTTCAGTCTCCCATATTCCCTAGCCCAAACCAGAATTCACTCCTGCTGTATCCATTCATTCAAGGTATGATGAAAAAGAAAACCCAAACTGAAGATACTAAAAGTTTAAATGCTGTTAACAATATTATAGTTGCTCATATATAGCTAATTATCATATTTTACAGTAATTATGTCCTATGAAATCCCCATGAACACTGAATTATCAAATACTGAAGCATTACTTCTACAGGAAAGATGGAGTTCCTCTGATACGCTGATTACAATATTTTCATTGACCAATAAGTATATAACCTGCTGGAAGCCAAGCTATCCCAGCCTGAGTGGCAGGGCCCGGGCTGTGGAAGGAATGGTGACTGCAGGGGGGCCCACAACAGTGAAGCTTCTTGTACTCCTGCTTTTAGGTAATTTGGCCTTGTTAAAGTACCTGGGGTATTGTCTGTTGGGGAATTGCCCTGGGCAGGCCTGCTGGGAAAAGAACCGTTAGGAGAAAATAAGGTTCCGCAAGAAATTGTGCGGCCTTACGTTTAGCCCTTGCCATCCTCTATGGAGACTCCTCTACTTACAGGAAGGATAGCCTCATGCATTTGCCAGCAAAGAGGGCCTGTAAAGGAGAGACATAGAAAGCCTCACTCCGGCAACTAAGGAGTGTATCTCTGGGCACAGGTGACTTCAACCCCTAGGCCCACCTGGCCCCTCAGAGGCATTCCAGATGATGACTGAACCTAGTCGGTTAAGCTACAGAATGGTTCATTGGTTCCTAGGTGCACTGTCTCTCTGAGAATGTATGAGGCATGGGTTTCTAAGGCTTTTTCAGCCCCTTTCTGGCACCTCCGACCGAGGCAAACACATTGTTTTTCTGGCCTCATGTGGTTAGGAGGTCATGTCCCTGTAACTGTTCCACTTCAGGTGTTGAGAAATGGAGGGCCTTTCACGAGAACAGCAAAGCCAATGCTTTGTAGATTATAGATAAATGCAGATGCATAATGGAATAATGTAAGAAATTAATCTATAATCAAACGGTATGCGGGAAAGCTAGGGGAAAATCACCATGTTATTTCTTAAAGGTTGTTTACACATAGGAACATTTTCAAAATTAGGTAATGTTAGAAAAACATAGATGACGTATGTTATAAGGAAATCACTAGCATATATAATGCCACGTTTACTGCAATAAATCAGCCAGTTCAACACACTGCTGTTGTCTGTGTCCATTTTTATTTTAGTTTTAGTTTTTTATTTTCTACTTTTTTACTTTAGTTTTCTTTTATTTTCACCGACACCGTTCTTCCTTCGGGAACCCCTGGGCCTGTTGGAGCTGGACTCCGGCAATAACCCTTATCTTATTTGTATTTCTATTTAAATACACCTTGTTTAATATATACTTTTGACATATTGACACTGAACTCACAGCCAACAACATTGTAACTCATGCCTAAGTGAGGCTATGTAAGAAATATTTTCTCTATTAGGCACATCACAGCTTTCTTGTGCTTGGGAACACTAGACAACACTTCAACACTATGCTTGGAGACCATTTCAAATAGCAAAATCATCAACAAACAGCACAAAAATATTACTAAAATGTCATACTAAACAGAATATGAAAATAATACTTCTTTACATTATGAAAGCCAAAAGAAGAAGAAGGCAGAGAATTGCCTTTTTTTTTTTTTAACTTAAGCTGGGAACATGTGTACTAGGTGACCCAAATATTTCCCCTCTGTGCATGTGGGGAAATGATTGCTAAAATGCCATAGATATTGATTTTGGGATTGCATATAAATTTTAGTGAGTAGGGAAAATCACAAGTATTGAATCCATGAATAATGAGGATAGACTGAATACATGAGTCTAGAATAGCAACCTATCTGGAAATCAATAGTTTTATCTTATCATAGAGTTCCATGGAAAAGTTCTTTTGAGATGTTTATAATTATAAGACAATTTTCCTAGTAAGAGAATAAAACAGAAAAGAAAATGTTGGGATCAGCTGTCATAGAACAGGTAACTGATGATGTACCCAATCATACAGAAAAGTCACTTGGAGGAAAAGATTGGAATTTGGGAAAAAACAAGTTGTGCTAAGAAATGAGAACTCTAATCATAATCAAGCATCCTAATTACTTTCTTAAAAACAAAGTATAATATTTAGACTGTGAGGCTAGCCTGTATTAATATATAATGATCAGAATTGGCAAAAAAAACCCAGCCATATAAACTTACTGGCTTTTATAAGTATTGATGTACAGTCTGCTATCTTCATATGTCCCCTACCAGTGTCAGCTGGATCCATTAATGTTTCTCATTTTCAATAGGCCTTCCAATCAATTTCTGAATACTGAAGAAAACTTTAAAATATTTTAGCTATTCTTAGTCCAATTAGTTCAAATATGATGGGATTTATCATTAAATATGCACATATTAATTATCCTAATAATGGAACGAAATGTTCCCTTAGGCATGGTGATTTCATTATACTGACATGAGGTTATCTATACTGGAATTCTAGATCAAAAATCTCAAGTGTTGATTTCTGGTTATTCCCTGTAATAGTAAGGTCATTCCTGGGGCACCTGAGTGGATCAGTTGGTTAGGTGTCCAACTCTTGGTTTTGGCTCAGGTTATTATCCCACGGTTTCACGAGTTTGAGTGCCATGTTGGGCTCTGTGCTGGCAGCATGGAGCCTACTTGAGATTCTCTGTATCCTTCTCTCTCTGCCTCTTCCCTGCTCATGCTGTCTCTGTCTTTCTCAAAAATAAATAAGTGAACTTAAAAAAATAATAAGGTTATTCTCTGCTATACTGTCTAGTGTCTTATCGTCTCCCTGGGCATAGTGTCAATGGCTAGTGTCATGTTACCCGGTAACTGACTTGCACCATGTACTACCTTCCTGTCATTATGTCCAATATTGCTAGCCCCCTGGATTCCTCACCATCATGTTATACTCATCTTTAAGGATTCTTCATTACTTTATACAGAACCCTTAGTTCTTGGTATTACATACTCTGACTGAAAACTGCTATAACCTTTAAACACTGAAGTTAGGTTGCCAAGTTAAATCTGTGTTTACACCCCAAACAGCCCTCACATATCTTTCAGTTCCTGTCTTCCGAATTGGACAAATAAAAACCAACCTTTTGCTTCCATTAAAAATCCAAAGATAGAAAATAAACAATTCCATAAAACATGTATAGAACTTTTGAATTCTATATTTCCAAGTAGTAAAAAATCTACTATTCATGCTGACTTTTGCATCGATAAGATTAATAATGGCTGTAGAGTATGTGAATCTGGTGAGGGTTGAAATGTCTAGATTTTAACAAACTTCTCTTCGCAGGCTTCCTATAATCACCTCTTTCTGATAATGCCCTACTTACTTGGCTCTCTCATTCTCCTTTCATTTTTATTTTTTTGATATGATGTGATAAAAGATAGTCATTAGTCTCTGACTTTCTGATCACTTTTTCCCTTTCACAGCATGCATGCTGACCAAGTCATGTTTCATAATCCCCCCTGAGGAGCTAACTATTTCCCTTCAACTTTGCTTTCCTTTGCTTCTTCAACGATTTATTGCCTTTCTCACAGTCATTTTACATAACTACACTGCAACCATTTCTAATAGCACTGCCCTCTTCCTGGCAGCATCCTATCCCTATTGACTCTTCAGATTCAATATATGGAAATGATGCATTCCTACTGCAAAGTTTTCTTACTCTAATTAGCACTTTTTCTTTTTTGCTAAAACAAATACTGTAATCATAAGAGCAGCACATCAGCTCCTCTACTTCTTGGCTGCAGTACTTTATTTAACACTTCATCCTTATTTCCTCACTACCTGCCCACATCTTGCCACTTTGCACTTCTCAATAATAACATAGAAAGTGCATGCACTTGCCTAGTGCATTCCATAGACAGTTGGTACTTTGCTGTTGTGGAATGAAATTTCCAGATCATTTACCATAGAATACTTGTCAGTGTAACCTCATGCAGTCCTGAACTTGAAACTATTTACACTAATTCTTCTTTCCTCCTAGTCCCATTAAAAGGCATATGGGGAGTAAAAAATACTACTTGAGGACTGATCTTATTTTTCTCAATCAACCTCTCTGGGTAATGACAAAATTAGAACAGTTTTATTATTCTCATTCTAAGATGGGTAGTCCATGGTTTTAGAAGCATTCCTTTCAGATTTTGAAACATCTGAGAAGTATTATTAAGGTTATCCAGAGGATAAACAAAATAAAAAATATACATAAGTAAATATACATTGAGGTCTTATAATACATCTACACTGTATCAGTGTCATATTGTTATAGTGCCTCACAAAACTGCTAAATATTATGTATTGTCATCTGTTTTTATATATAATAAAACTTGTACTCAACGAAGTTAAATAATGTAATGGTCATAGAAACAAACCATACCTGGTCTCTCTCAATCGAAACCTTGTGCTTCTTCGGATTCTCCGGTCTTCTGTTCCTGTTTTCACTCCTTGATTGGCAAAACTGTGAAGAATCATACATTGTTGATTATCAGTCTTATGTTATTACCCAAAAAGTCACACAACAGAAAATTTCTGGAATGGTGTATTTATACAGCTACTGTAAGTAAATTCTGAAACATGCAAATGTCTAATTTAGCAAAGCTGTCAGTATACAATTAAAACAACCTATTATCCTTATTACACATAATAATGTTATAAGATTAAGTTGTATTAATAAGTAATAATATCACATTACTCTTCCACTGACTTGCCATTAATCAACGCTCCTTTTTTGTTTCTCTATTTTTTTTTCCTTAGAGACAGAAAGTGCACAAGCATGAGTTGGGGAGAGGAGCAGAGACCTGGAGAGAAAATCTTAAGCAGGCTCCATGCTCAATGCAGAGCCCAAGATGGGGCTCAATCCCATGACTCTGGGACCATAACCTGAGGTGAAATTAAGAGTTGGGCACTCAACTGACTGAGCCACCCAGGTGTCCCTCTTTCTTTATATTTTTAATTAGTTCAAATATCCCAATATTTCAGGCTTATCCTCTAGACAGAGTGACAGCTAGCTAAGTTAAATAATTACTAATGTGAACCCCCTGATGCTATAGCCATGTCACAGAGAGGCAAGCATCCCACACCCCTCCATGCCACAAGGGAGCAACAACTGGCCAGGTGAGCATCCCGCCCTTTCCCCCTATACTACAGCCAACCCAATGTGTCTCAGCCATACCACAGCCAAGGAAGAATCAGGCAAAATGAGAATACAGAAGAGTATTTTTCAAATGAAAAAAAAAAAAAAAAGGCAAAACCTCAGAAAAAGACTTTAATGAAAAGAGAAAAGTCATCTACCCCACCAAGAGTTCAAACTAATAGTCATTAGGGTGCTCACTGAACTCAAGAGAAGAATGGATGAATACAGTGAGAACATCAACAAAAAAGAAAATATAATACAGTAACAAACAGAAGTCAGAGAGCTGAAGAATACAATAAGTGAACTGAAAAATGCAGTAGAAGGGTTCAACAGCAGACTGAATGAAGCAGAATGGATTAGCAAGAAGGAAGATAAAGGAATGAAACTCATCCTGACAAAACCCAAAAAGAAAAAAAAAAAAGTGAAGCGACCTTAGAGGATCTATAGGACAACATTAAGTAGAATAACATCTGCATTATAGAGGTCACAAAAGGAGAAGAGGGAAATAAAGGGGGAGAAAATTTATTTGAAGAAATAATGGCTGAAAAAGGAAAGAGACCTCCAGGACCAGGAACCCCAGGGAATTCCAAAGAAGAACTCAAAGAGATCCACACCAAGACACATTATGATTACAAGGTCAAAAATTAAAGATGAAGATAGAATCTTAAAAACAGCAAGAGAAAAACAACTTGTTATATACAAAGTAAACTCCTTAAGGGGTATCACCAGATTTTTCCTCAGAAAGTTTGCAGGCCAGAAGGGATTGCCATGACCTAATCAAAGTACTGAAAGGAAACAAATGAAAAAACAAAAACAAAAACAAAAACAAACTTCTAACCAAGATATTTACTCTGCAAGGTTATTTTTCAGAATAGAAGAGAGATAAAGAGCTTTCTAGATAAGGTAAAGCTAAAGGAGTTCATCAACAGTAAACTGGCCCTACAAGAAACATTAAAGGGACTTGTTTAAACTGAAAAGAAATGGCACTAATTAATGATAAGAAAACATATGAAAGTAAAAATCTCACAGGAAAAGCTAAATATACAGTAAGGGTAGTAGACAAATCACTTATAAAGCTAGTATAAAGGTTAAAAGACAAAGTAGCAAAACTAACTAAAACTACAATAATTAAAGTGGCCGGTTAGCTTAGTCAGTTAAGCATGAGACTCTTAGAACTAAAATAATTAGTTAAGGGATACATTTTTTAAAAAGTGAAATCAGAAATAAAACATGGTAGGGGGAATAGAAATGTAGAGTTTTGGAATGTATTCAAATTTAAGTTGCAATCAACTTAAAACAGACTGGTATTTGTCATTTGCAAATATCTTCTCCCATTCCACAGGTTCCCTTTTATTTTCTATAAAGAACTTATCAAACTCTACAGTCCAAAACCAAATAATCCAGTGAAGAAATGGCCAAAGACATTAATAGACATTTTTCCAAAGAAGACATACAAATGGCCAACGGACACATGAAAAGATGTTCAATATTGCTCATCATCAGGGAAATACAAATCAAAACCATGATGAGATACTATTTCATGCCTGTCAGAATGGCTACAATTAATAACACGGCAAACAACAGATGTTTGCAAGGACATAGAGAAAGGGGAACCAACTTACATTGTTGGTGGGAATACAAACTGGTGCAGCTACTCAGGAAAACAGTATAGAAGCTTCTCAGAAAGTTAAAAATAGAACTAGTCTATGACCCAGCAATTGCACAACTAGGTATTTACCCAAAGGATACAAAAATGCATACTTGAAGGGGCACATGCATTCCACTGTTTATAGCAGCATTATAAACAATAGTCAAAAATTATACTGTTTATTCCCATTATTATATTGTCCATCGACTAATGAACAGATAAAGAAGATATTATACACACACACACACACACACACACACACACACGCATACATACACACAATGGAAAATTACTCAGCCCTCAAAAATAATTAAGTCTTTCCATTTGCAATGATGTGGATGGAGCTAGAGTGTACTATGGTAAGTGAAATAAGTCAGTCAGAGAAACAAATACCATATGATCTCACTCATGTGTGGAAATTAAGATATAAAACAGATGAACATAGGGGAAGGAAGAAAAAAATAGAGAGAAAGGCATATCATAAGAGACTATTAGCTACAGAGAACAAACTGAGGGTTGCTGGAGGGGAGGAGGAGGGAGGTATGGATTAAATGGGTGAGGGGTATTAAGGAGGGCACTTGTTATGATGAGAACTGGGTGTTATATAAAGTGAAAATTACTAAATTCTACTCCTAAAACCAATAGTACGCTATATGTTAACTAACTAGAATTTAAATAAAAATGTAAAATGAAATGAAATGAAATGAAATGAAATGAAATAGAATAAGAAATAAAATAAAATGTTATATATGTAGGATGTTATATATGAACTTTACAGTAACCACAAAGCAAAAACTTATATTAAATACACAAAAGAAAATAAGAAAGTAATCTAGGGACACCTGGGTGGCTCAGTTGGTTAAGCGTCCGACTTCGGCTCAGGTCATGATCTCATTGTTCCTGAGTTCGAGCCCCATGTAGAACTCTGTGCTGACAGCTCAGAGCCTGGACCCTGCTTCAGATTCTGTATCCCCTTCTCTCTCTTCTCCTTCCCCCACTTGTGCTCTGTCTCTGTCTCTCTCTCAAAAATAAATAAAATTTTAAAAAAGAAAGTAATCTAAACACAATAATAAAGAAATTTATCTAACAATAAGGGAAGAGAGAAAGAGAAGAAATGAACAAAGCAGAACTACAAAAACAGCCAGAAAACAATTAAGACAATGGTGATAACTGCATATCTATCAATAATTACTTTAAACCTAAATGGATTAAGTTTTCCAATCAAATGTCAGAGAGTGGCTAAATGGATTTAAAAAAAGACAGATCTATATGTTGCCTATAAGAGAAAGACTCACATCCAAAGTAAATACATAAAAATGAAAAAAAAAAAAAAAACAAAAAACAAAAAGGAGGGCATCTGGATAGCTCAGTGGGTTGAGCATCCAGCTCTTGATTTCAGCTCAGGTCATGATCTTACAATTTGTGACATCAAACCTCATGTTGGACTCTTACGTTGATAGTGAGGACGCTGCTTGGGATTCTCTCTCTCGCTCTCTCCCTGACCCTCCCCTGCTCATGTTCTCTCTCTCTCTCTCTCTCTCTAAAAATAAATAAATAGGACTGCCTGGTTGGCTGAGCTGGTAGACGGTCTGACTCTTGATTTCAGCTCAGGTCATGATCTCACAGTTTATGAGTTTGAACCCTGCATCTGCACTGGCAGTGCAAAGCCTACTTGGAATTCATTCTCTCTCTCCCTCCCTCTCTGCCCCTCCCCTGCTCATGCACGCTCTCTCTCAAAATCAATTAATAAACATTAAAAACAAAGAAATAAACAAACATTAAAAAAAAGTAAGTACACACATAGATTGAAAGTGAGGAGGTGAACAGACATGTTTCCAAAGAAGACATACAGGCACAGAGGCATATGAACAGATACTCAACATCACTAATCATCAAGGAAATGTAAATTAAAACTACAAGATGACATCAATTCACACCTGTCAGAAAGGCTAGTAAAAAGGGGAAAAGAAATAACAAGTGTTGACAAAGATGTGGAGAAATCGGAACACTCATACAATGTTGGTGGGAATGTAAACTGGTGCAACCACTGTGGACAACAGTATGGAGGCTCCTCAAAAAATTTCAAAAAACAGAACTACTACATGATCCAGTAATTACACACTTCTTGGTATCTATCTAAAGAAAACAAAAACTTTAATTAAAAAATTATATATATATATATATATATATATGTGTGTGTGTGTGTGTGTATATGTATATATGTGTGTGTGTATATATATATATATATACACACACACATATATATACATCACAAACACACTCCAATGTTCATTGTAGTATTATTTAAAAGATATGGAATCAACCTAAACGTCCATCAATAGATGAATGGATAAAGAAGATGTCACACACACACACACACACACACACACACACACACATTATTCAACTGTAAAAAAGAATGAGATCTTGCCATTTGTGACAATATAGATGGATCTTCAAGGTGTTATACTAAGTGGAATGGGTCAGAAAGACAAGGAAAAATCCTGCATGATTTTACTCATAAGTGGAATCTAAAAATCAAAACAAACACAAAATAAAGGAAAACCTAGAGAAAATACAGAGAACACACTGGTGATGTATGGAATTGTTAAATCCCTATATTGTACATCTGAAACTAATATGACAAGGGATTTTAACTATACTGGATTTAAAATAAAAATGTAATAAAAAATAAATATGTCCCCATAAAGTGGGTAGAAAGAATAAACTCTCAAGTTCTACTGTCATAGAAAATGGAACACCTAAGTGTCACTAATGATTGTTTTATAAATACATACAGAATGCACTGGTTGTTTAATATGTACAGATAAGGTGAAAGGACAATTAAACAAAACAGCCGAAATTTTGATTTTCATGTATATATAGTCTGCTTCTTCAACCTTCTAGCTAGTAGCCAAATTTGACTTATAAAGTAACAAAACCAAAACCATCACGTATTTTCAAAATGCTAACTACCAAAAAAATTAAGTCATCAAATTAATAAGTCATTGTAGGTTTTATAAGATTATTTGTAATCCAGAGTTTACAAAAAAAAGAGGTTTTTTTTTTTTTTTTATAAACCAGAGTTTCAGCACATCATCAATATAACTAAACTGATCTTGTGAAGATTCATTGAAGAAACATTTTCTGAATGTGCTAGAAATAAAAAATACTGAATATGGATTATTCAAGAAGATATGGAAGATACCACTATATATCTTTCAGAATGCATACTGTTATAGCCAAAATTAAAGGAAAAATATAACCAATATCAAGTGAAGTATACACTTTACATAGAACACTGAAATTCTAATCCTAGGTGCTTAACAAAGAGAAATTAAAGCTAGATTTATCTTTAAAAACTTCTAACATGAATTTGTATAAAAATATTATTCATAAACCCTAAAAGCTGAAACAATTCAAGTGTTCTTCAACATTTGGAGACTGTATAACAAAATAAAAACTGAACGCATCCATAAAATGGCATACTGCTAAGCAATAAAGGAATAAATCAATGATGGTTACAACATGGATGGATGTCACACATATTAAGCCAAGTGAAAGAAACTATACTCAGAAGACATTTATATGACATTTTAAAGTGGCAAAATTCTATAGGCACACCATGAATTAGTGGTTGCCAGGGGTTAGGAGTGAGGTATTTATATTCTTCATGAATACAAAGAGGAATGGGAAAAAACTGGGGCTTGATATAATTTTTTTATATGTTGACTGTGTATGTCTACATGACTTTATTGCAACTGTTGGAACTGATCATTTTAAGTATGAGTATTGCTGTATGTAAATTATGCCTTAATAAATAAGTGTGACTCAATAAAAGAAGTTATATATGTTCTTAGATGAACACAAAAAATAGAGAATGAAACTTCTGGAAGCACTCTGCTTCTGCCACAGTAAACGTAGTTACCTTGTTTTCATGAATTGTGAAAAGAGAAATTAAAAAATGAGTTAAACCAGTATATTGGAAACATAAAAAAGTACAGAAGTAAATTATACATGAAAGAGAATAAATTAATAAAAAATATAAATCTAAGGTGATGAAAGGGAACAACAAAGCCAGAAATTGATTCGTATAAAGTTGTTAAATTAATAGATGTCTGTTTTGATTGACCAAGAGAAAAAAAAGACAAAGCACAATTATATAGTATAAGGAATGAAAGGAGTTATATTTATTATGGAGATATTAAAATAAAACAAAATTATTTTGAATAACTTTATGTCGAAGTTATTTGGAATTTAAAATATGATGCAAATTCCTAGAAAGTAAACTTTCTCAAAAAATTTCTTAAGAGAATTTGAAAGCCTAAGCTTAGATGGCACCATTAGCACATTGTATATAGCATTTACATAAAAATGGATTTGATATTTGCATTAATTCTCCAGTGACTACAAAGAAGTATACACTTCAGAACTTGTTTTCTTACAGCCAGTGTGTCCTAGAAAACACTGTAGAAATGGCAGAAGAAAGCAAAATAGTCTAATCTACATAATCATAAATATAGCTGCAAATGTCTAAGCAAAATAGTAATTCTGAATCAAGTAATAAATAGAATACACTTCGTAAATATGAGTTTATTCTGTACCTTTGATTCATTACTAGAAAATCAGTCAAAGTAATCTACCATATGAAAAGGCAAAAGGATGTCTATGATAAATTCAAATTATATAAGAAAAAATAGCTGTTGATAAAATTCAATATACTTCGATGCTAAAAAAATCAAAATAAAAGATTTCCATTTCTACATGTAAGGAGCTTGGAAGTCACCACTCTGTCCTTAAGAACAAGTTAAAAGCTCAACAGATTAAAAACTAAACTACTCTTCTTGGATCTATAAGAGGGGAGGACACAGAACAAACCAATGCTCCCAAAACAGGAGAGAAGACAAGCTGATGGAGTAACAGGTTTCTGGATCAGAATTGCAGGAGGACTCAGTGCCAGGATAGGAAAACCTGAACTAGAATTGATAAACTGATGCTGGAAGCTTGGTGTTTATCAATCTGAGAATTAAAACCCCATGGGGAGGGGCATCTAGGTGGCTCAGTTGGTTAAGCATCTGACTTAGCCTCAGGTCATGATCTCACTCACAGCTCATGAGTTTGAGCCTCACATTGCACTCTCTATTATCAGCACAGAGCCTGCTTTGGATCCAGGACAGAGAAGCCTGCTTTGGATCCAGGACAAAGAATCCTGCTTTGGATCCTCTGTCTCCCCTCTCCCCTGCTTATGCTATCTCTCTCTCAAAAATAAATAAATATTAAAAGAAATTTAAAAAATAACCACCAATGGGGACCCAGCCATAGGAGTGGTCCCCAAAATACTGTGAGACTTAATCTCCAGGAGCTCTATCAGATTTCCACAGTAAACATCAAAGGAAATGTCCTTCATACTTTTGTGAGGAGGAGAAGAAAAGGAATCATTTTGAAATATGACAGAGCACTGTCCTTAAAAAGGCCTGCCCTCAGGAGAAACTAATTAATCAAAACCTAACCATCTGAGGTAGTAGCAGAGCCTAAGTGACCCGGGGAAAGGGAAATACTGAACTTCAACCAACTCTAAACTTCCTGGCCATCTAAAAAATTGAGAAACTCTCTGAATTTACCCAAAGGAGTTGAAAATTTTTATCTACACAAAAACTTGCACATGAATGCTTACAACAACTTTATTCATAATTACCCCAATTTTAAGCAACTAAGATGTCTTTCAGCAGATGAATGGATAAGCAAATTGTGATATTCAGACAACGGAATATAAGTGAGCACTAAAAATAAATGAGGTATGAAGCTATGAGGAGATATGAATGAAACTTAAATGCATACTACAGAGTGAAAGAAGCCAATCTGAAAAGACTACCTACATACTAGATTAATTACAACCATACGACTTTCTAGAAAAAGCAAAAATATGGATACAATGCAAAAATCAATGATTGCCAGGGATTAGGGGTGGGAAGGAATGAATAGGCAGAAAAAAAGAGTTTGAGGGCAATAAAAATACTCTAATGGTATTATAATGATGGATAAATATCTATCCATAAATGAATGGATAAAGAAGATGTGGTATATATACCCAAGGAATATTAGACATCCATAGAAAAGAATGAGATCTTGCCATTTGCAGCAACATGGATGGACCTTAAAGGTATAATGCTAAGGAAATTAAGACAGGGAAAGACAAATACCATATTCTTTCACTCTTGGATGGGATTTAAGAAACAAAAATTAACAAAGAAAAAAAGAAACAAACTAAAAATCAAACAAAACAAAAACAAAAAAAATAGACTCTTAAATACAGAAGTCAAATTGGTAGTTGCCAAGGGGCAGGTGGGATGGGATAGGTGAAACAGATAAAGAGGATTAAGAGTACACTTATCCCAATGAACACTGAGTAATGTACAAAAGTGCTGAATCATTATATTGTACACCTGAAGTGACCGTAACACTGTATTTTACTATATTTCAATTAAAAAAAGAAAGACTACAGAGCTATTTCAAATTGAGAGAGACTGATTAAACACAATGGTGAAATGTAACTTTCAATCCTGGATTGGGTCTCTTTACTGTGAAGGAAAGCATAGGGATAATTAGTAAAATTTGTATATAGTCTGTGGATTATATGCCAGTAATATGTCAGCATTAGTTTCTTCATTTGGATGACTGTTTTATGATTATGTAAGAGAATGTTCTTGAAGATAGGAAAAATTAAAGTACTTGGATATGATGGGACATCATGTAAACAACAAAAGCAAAAAAGATCTTTGTATGGTCTCCCAACTTTTCTGGGAATCTGAAAATATTTTAAATACAAATGAAGACTGATAAAACATCAAAAATATTAAATAAGATGCACCTGTCATGGTGACTATAATTAAAAAGTGTAATCATACTAATTATCGATGTCAGCAATAAGAAGTTTCATATACTACTGGTGGATGTATACATTGCTTAATTCATATTAGAAAACAAATTGAAATTATAGAGCAAATTTGAAGACATGCCATCTCTATAATTCAGCTCTGGTAGAGAGAATTTTCATGGTTCTTACAACCTTTTCTCCCTGGTTTTACTCCCATGATTACGTTAAATTACAGAGCAAAAGAGATTTTACAAATGCATTTAAGGTTACTAATTAGTTATCTTAAGACAGGGAGATTATCTAAGTGAGATGTATGAAATCATCTTTAAATCAGAGGGATTTTTTCCCCCAGCTGGTGACAAAATAGGAAGTCATAGAGATTTGGAGCATGACAGGAATTTGAATTTGGCACAGGGGATGTATTTTGTATGAGCCTCTTTAGGACCTCAAGGAACCGTGGAGACCTCAGTCCTACAACCACCAGCATCTCACTTTGCAAAAAAAAACATGAAGAAATTTGACACAGATTCTTCCTCAGAGCCTACAGGTAAGAGTCTAGCCCAGCAAACACCTTAATAATGGCTTTTTGAAACTCTGAGGCAAGAAATCAGTTGAGTATGCCCAGACTTCTGACCTACAGAACTGTGGGATCCTGAATTTATGTGATTTAGGCTGTCAAATTTGCAATAATTTGTTATACAGCAATAAAAAACAAATACACTAGCCATTCCACCTCTAAGTATACACTGAAAAGAAAATATATGTGTGCATGTATGAATGACATAACCACATTCTTCTAATAGCTAACAAATACAAACTCATATCCATCAATAATTAAATTATGATATTTTCATTCAATGAAATACTTCTGTAATGCAAGTAAATAAACTGCAGCCACAAAAAATGTGGATAATCTTACAATGTTGAATAAAAGGGATATAAAAGAATACGTAAAATATGAATCTATTTGCATAAAGTTCAAAAACATGCAAAGTCAAGCTATGTTTTTAGGAATGCTTACATAGGTATTTATTAGTATAAATTAAAACATGGAAATGATAAACACAAATGTGTACATAGTGATTTTTTACGTACCATAAGTGATTCTTTGTGTTTGCAGAGAATGTAAACAAATAAAAGGAAAATTATAATTAAGGCAAAAATATTTCACAGATATGAAGAAGAATTCTAGAATTGAATAGTACAACTAGACCTAAAGGTTTTTTACTATTTAAGGATAGTTAGGAGATTAGGCAGCTCTTGAACTTCTAAATATCTTCTTTTGTCCCTAGCTATCAAATACCAGCAGCTGAAATTCTTACTTTTGGTGCTTTTTTTCTTTAGAATTTATCCCTGTGGTCTTCTAAATCAGGAATAAAGATCAAATATTAAACTAATTCTTCTATATCAAGTGTAACTTACCAGAACTATTTTTTTGAGCATGAACAGTTAAACCTCAAATACTAAATACTTACTGGATGTTGGACACAGAGATAGGACAGAATGTATTGAAAAAATGTGGGTCTCACAGCAAAATTAACGTAAAAGGGATATTAAGCGCATTGAGAAAAGACTTCACTTACATCATATCCCAATTTTGGATCCTCTCCCTTTATTCCAATACACACACAGAGTTTGGGCCAAAATAGCTCTTATCCTATTATAAGAAATACTGAATGAAAGAAATATTCAAAAAAGGTAGTGATTATGTAGTTATATGTAAATATGGGCCTCAACAGTGAACTTATACTTGGAAAGGAAACCTCTAACTAGAAAATGAAGAATACAGACTTTAAAATTTCTTTCATAAGAAAATACCATTTGCAATATAGAAATACAAAGAAGAAAAATGAGAGAAAAGGGGAGTAGAAATGTAGAATCTCCATCCCTCAAAAACTTTAAGCAGAAAATTTACCTTCAGTGGTTTATATCAGGATTTTATATCTTTATCAAATCTAGAATTCTTCATTCACAACTCATCCAGGTTTATGTTGATAAAGGCAAGCAGATGGTTAGGAAATTATATGACTAACAACAGGCTAAAAGAGCCATCAGAATGAATGAACAATCATCAGATGTACAATCCACATTCTATTTTGAAAAAGTGTAATATAAGAATTAGCTTTAAAAAGAAAGCAGAATTGTAAAGTTTCAGGAGCACCTTTCAGACAAGGAACTGAAAATCTCTCAGAAGCCACTATAAAAGGTGGGGGTGAATGTATATGAGATGAAGATCCTAGGGACAAGTTGCAGTCTCATTAGCCCTCTACTAATCAGATAATCAGAACACGTCCTCCTTTCATGGTAATATATAGGTTATATAGAGAAAGAGTGTAGTAAGTGGTTAAAAGCTCAAGATGTGCTTTAAATATACAGTAAAAAATGAGTTAAATCCTCTTCTCTAGTAACTGCCTGCTCTAAAAGAACACATGCAATCCATGGCTAAAAGCTCTGACACTCAAGCCAAAGTAAGCTGTTCATGGGCAAATCCTTCCCAGGTGAAGTATAGGGGCTTCTCAACCTCACAGGTGATGTTGTCCTTCCACTTATAGATGATGAATGTTAAGTAACAATCCTTGAAATACTGGAACTCATGTCATCCAGTCAACTCATTGTCTTCCCAACTGGAAAATCTAATAGCAAAACCAAACTGATATACAGAGGGTATCTTGGGAATAGGGTGTTGGGTCATGGGTGTTAATGAAGTTGGTGGTGAAACAAAGTCAAGAGGACGAAGGACCTGGTTTCTAGCTTTCCCAAGCCACACTGAGTGCCAGAGCCTCCTGTCTTACCACAAGGCTTGTTACAGCAGGGTAAGGAACAAAGACCAGCAAGTCAGATGAAAGATCTATTAGTGCCTCAAGGCTCTGGACTAGGCTGACTATAACCTCAGCTTCGAAGAGTCTTTTGCAAACCTGGGATAACCCTGTCCTCTTAATTTTCTTTCTTTCTGTAAAGTTCATTTATTGATTTTGAGAAAGAGAGGGAGGGAGGGAGGGAGAGGGGCAAAAAGAGAGTGATAGAATCTCAAGCAGGCTCCATGCCATCAGTACAGAGCCTGATGCAGGGCTCAAACTCAGGAACCATGAGATCATGACCTGAGCCACCCAGGTGCCCCTTAATTTAATTTTATTTTTTTTGGTGAAAGTAATCTTTTTATTTTTTTAAGTTTATAAAATTGTTTATATTAAATATAATTTATTGTCAAATTGATTTCCATACAACACCCAGTGCTCATCCCAACAGGTGCCCTCTTCAATGCCCATCACCCACTTTCCCCTCTCCCCCACCTCCCCATCAACCCTCAGTTTGTTCTCAGTATTTAATAGTCTCTTATGGTTTGCCTCCTTCCCTCTCTGTAACTTTTTTCCCCCTTTCCCTCCCCCATGGTCTTTTGTTAAGTTTCTCAGGATCCACATATGAGTGAAAACATATGGTATCTGTCTTTCTCTGCCTGACTTATTTCACTTAGCATAATACTCTCCAGTTCCATCCACATTGCTACACATGGCCAGATTTCATTCTTTCTCATTGCCAAGTAGTATTCCATTGTATATATAAACCACATCTTCTTTATCCATTTGTCAGTTGATGGACATTTAGACTCTTTCCATAATTTGGCTATTGTTTAAAGTGCTTCTATGAACATTGGGGTACAAGTGCCCCTATGCATCAGCACTCCTGGATCCCTTGGGTAAATTCCTAGCAGTGCTATTGCTGGGTCATAGGGTAGATCTAGTATCCAAAATCTGTAAAGAACTCACCAAACTCCACACCTGAAAAACAAATAATCCAATGAAGAAAAGGGCAGAAGACATGAATAGACACTTTTATAAAGAAGACATCCAGATGGCCAACAGGCACGTAAAAAGATGCTCAACGTCACTCCTCATCAGGGAAATACAAATCAAAACCACACTGAGATACCACCTCACACCCGTCAGAATAGCTACAATGAATAAGTCAGGAGACTATAGATGCTGCAGAGGATGTGGAGAAATGGGAACCCTCTTGCACTGTTGGTGGGAATGCAAACTGGTGCAGCTGCTCTGGAAAAGTGTGGAAGTTCTTCTTTTTGTTAAATTATCTGTCTTCTGTCATATTCTTTCTTTTGCTGCTAAAGACTTTTGAAAATGAAAGCTTGGATAGTAGCCTGTTACTTCTGCTTTTTGTCCTTACCTGATAAAATTAAGTATAGTCCCTATATGACTATGGGGAAAAGGATACACACACACACACACACACACACACACACACACACACACACACATATAGACAGAGGAAGTATGGAGGAAAATAAAACAAAGAATATAAGTTAATATGTAGCCATATATTGTTGCATGAATTGTCCTTCCTGCCTAGAATTTGTGCTGGGATCCACAGCCAAATACAAAGTATTTGACATCATGGAGTTAGCTTGAAGTGTAGCCTGTCTTCTCCCCCATGTTATGACAGCCCCACCACAGAGGATCATCAAAGGCACTTACTACAAAGTAACAATAAAACTATTCCATGATCAGATCACACTTAGTTGAGACTGCTCAATAAGCCAGTAATGGGTCTTTCCAATTAACAATCGACACACATTTAATTTCTTCACACCTGTAACAACTTCTTGTTTTTAAGGTCATTTCACTTGGAAAATACAGAATCCTGCAAATTTCTTCTCTGTTCCTGAATCCCTCCAGTAGTTGTATAAGATCATGGCAAGTGTCTTAATTGGTGATACTGATTTAAGAATGGACTGATGCTGCTAATGAACTATGAGATGAGATTCTGGCCAAGAATACAAACAGGATGGTACACTTAACATTTTTTCACTTCTCTGAACCCCAAAAGGGAGTGAGGAGTATTTAGCATGTAAGTATGTAAGTAGGATTGCCAGATATAGCAAATATAAATAGAGAATGTGAGTTAAATTTGAACTTCATATAAACAATGTTTTATAATTATGTCCCAAATATTGCACGGAACATCCTTAAAGCCAAAAATGTAGGTTTTGTTTATCTGAAATTAAAGATAAACTGAGTGTCCTATATTTTATTTAGCAATGCTGCAGCATCTCAGTGATCCCAAACTATAGGTTTGCATTTAGATCTGTCACCAAATTTTTCCTGTAGATCTATGCATCTACAAATGGGACCAACTTTATTAGTAAGAAACAAAGCCACTGATTTTTCAATATTGATTTTCAAAATTTTTCAAATTTTTCAATATTCCAATTTGATGGAAATAGGAAAAGGGAATAACATAAGACATGTCAGATTGATCGAAACCAACATGATCTGAAGCTTCAAATTCTATCATTAATAGTCCATTTCTTTCTTGTCTTCTATTGGAACTCCTTTTTCAATAGGAACTGTAAGTAGTAGTCACTGAGTTCTGATGCAACTGGATGTTAAAAATGGAATTCTCTTTTATGCCAGTTTCACGTGAGTTCCACAAATACCAAAAAGAAGAGCAAGTATTTTTATAGACTTAAGGTGATAGTTGTCTGTGCAGGCTTTGGAAACAGTTATCTTAAAATTATGTTCGTAAAAATTAGCCTAATTCCCAGCTCAAGAGCATAAAATTATCAAGATTAAAGTAGCTGGGAGAGAGGATTTTTTGAGGGGAGAGTGCTTAGTATTCAGTGAGACACGCTCCTGTCATGGAAAAGATGGAGGCTTGCTTTCTCCCATATCAACTCAGTAGGAAGAGCTTCAAGGAGATCTTTTAGAGAACATAATGTGTTCCTGGAGTGGAATGCTATCTGCTTTAAGCATTAAATAAATAAATAAATGAAAGGAAAAGAAAAAAAAAATGATCTCTAAGTACAAGTGTGGCTGAAGTGGTTTGTGGAGGCAGGTTGTAAGATTATTTGGGGGAAATAACTGTGCTCTCACTGAAAGTAGGCCATAGTGTTATGTTCCTAAGGGACCAGATACGAGAGGAGTGCCAGTTAGAAATAGTTTTAAAACTGAGAACAAACTGAGGGTTGATGGGGGGTGGGAGGGAGGGCAGGGTGGGAGGGAGGGCAGGGTGGGTGATGGGTATTGAGGAGGGCACCTTTTGGGATGAGCACTGGGTGTTGTATGGAAACCAATTTGACAGTAAATTTCATATATTAAAAAATAAAAAAATAAAAAATAAAATAAAATAAAAAAAAAAAAAGAAATAGTTTTAAAATCTCAAGAGGGTTTCCTATAAGAAGTGACACTAGTTAGCTAGAGGCTGAGGTAAGTTAACATGTGGCCAACGAAAAGAACAGTCTTTGGCCATTTCTAGGTAGTTCCAGGTGTAGGCATTCAGGAGCAGATCTCCAGGACATTGATGCAAGTACTAGGAGAAACATATTCAGCTTTAAGCAGTGGCCAAAGCCAGGGGAAACAAAGCTAGTTCAAAGAATGCCAGTCTCACATGATATTTTTGCACTACCTCTGTGTCCTTCCAGTCTGAAACTACAGAAGCCAGGGCACTCAGTGAGTGGAGGAGGATGGAAGAAGAACTTCATAGATATGGAAACAGAAAAAGATGCAATCATAGGCCATCCTCAAATGTCAACTACCAACCTGATGCAGGCCCAAGCTGAGGGAGAAATCAGAGAAACTTAACTTGAAATGAACTTTCTGCTATTCTCCAGAAAGAAATATTTTAAATACTACACAAGTCTATTCTTGGGTTAAAAGTAACCAGAGGACTTTTTATTACCTAATTAGTACAGAAAATTCTGCAACTTTCCCAAGATAGACCTCGCAAAGTGGTGAGGAGTAAATGACTGACAGTACATTTGCAAGGTAAACAGAGACTTTTGTCTGACCTCTACAGCAGGGGTCAACTAATTTTTTCTGTAAAGGGCCATATAATAAATATTTTAGGCTTTGGATGTAAACAATAAAAACTGAGGACATCATGTAGATGATTATAACAATAGTTAAAATAAAAAAGGTTTATTAAATGAATTCCAAATGTAATAAAACTTAGTAATTTTATTTTATTTTTGGTAATATAGGTCTACAAATTAGAATGGAATTCTTTTTTCAAAAAAGTATTTATTTTGAGAGAAAGAGAAAATGCTTGTGCATGCACATGAGCAGGGGAGGAGCAGAAAGAAAGAGAGGGAGAGAGAATCCCAAGCAGGCTCCACACTGTCAGCACAGAGCCTGACTGACTCACGGCTTGATCTCACAAACTGTGAGATCATGACCTGAGCTGAAATCGAGTCAGGTGCCTAGCTGACTGAACCATCCATGCGCCCCGAGAATGGAATTCAATTTTATCAGATGACATTTCACACAATTGGGCTTAAAGGTCACCATTCCCTATTATCAAATCGATTATAGATGTTCATTTGCAAAATCAGTTCTTACTCATAAACTATACAAAAACAGGCTGTGGGCTAGATGTGACCCCTGTGCCATTGTTTCTACCCCCCCAGAGTAGAGTCCCAGTGCTTTCATAGATTTCATTACAATTGTACTTGGGTAATTACCTAAAAATTCCTATACGAAGCCACCAGGAGTGAGGAGGGTCAGAGGCAAGAGAGACAGTTGTCAAGCCCTAGGAGGGAGAGAAGAAGTGGGAGGCTACAAGACATCACACTTCTTCTTTTTCTAGTGCTCACCCTTGTGCGAAATACCCTCCATGGTAACCTTGCTCCATAAGCACCTACAGAAACTATCAATTGACACCAAAACCTACCAAAGAAAATTTTCTAAAAGGGAGAAGAGACATCACAAAGGCACTCCTCTCACACAAGAAAGCAACTAAGATGTTTGCTCCATAGATTTCTTCTTATTGGTCCTCTCCCTGAAAAGAATTAGTCAAGTTAAATTGGTGCCACTTGTAAGGATACTGAGATAAGTAAATGACAAACTTTGCAGTATATTTGATCAATATCTGAAATTATGTTAATTTTGCTCTGAATGGTAGATGAGATTTCTTCAGCAGAAAACACACTACTCCAAATAAGACTGCATTTAAATGTGTGACACTTTAGCATTTTCAATATTTTTCTCTAAAGTAAGGCACCCAAAATTAAAATCCCCAAAATGTAGTGATACAGTTTGATTCAGTGCTACATCCAGTGAGGCAGTAGTTATTGACTTGCAGAGAGGAAAGAATTTTGTTATTGTTTTCTGAGGCAGAAAATGAGCAAGATATATATAGCATAAATGCAATATGAGCTCAAGGAAATGGCAACAAGTTACTATAAATCATTATGTGAGACAGAAAGCAAGGAACAGCCATGAAATCTCAAGATTCCTTCGTTTTGATTCAGAAGCTATTTGGTTTGCTTTGATACATTCCTAATGTAGTGTGGAAATGGGTTTACTAGATATATAGTGCATCATCTGGTTACCTGTAAAAGAGGAGAAAATTCCCAGGGAATCACTTCAATGTCATTTTGGAAGACCCATATGATGCTCAGTACCAGTTAATTGAAGAGGTTAAGGAGACAAGCCCTGCTTATTGGCAGTTCTCTGTGTTCAGGATTTCTCAGACTTTGTTGACCCTTTCAAACAGGATGTGCCAATTATTCCATTAGATGTTAACAGGGATGCAAATTGGTACAGGGAGCTGATCTCAGAGTGGGAGACATTAGCTTCCTTGTCGCCTGTCTAGACTGGTTGAAGGCAGCTAAAGGTCATTTGTAAACCTCATGTCAACTTCTAGAGATCTGACGAAGCTTGTAACCTCAGGACTTACAAGAACCTTATTCACACATGGCCTGCTAGTTAAAAAGAAAAACAAAAGGAGAGACTAAAACAAACAAACAAACAAACCATAAAAAGAAACATGACTAGCTTTTTAAACTGGAGTATAATTATGCTTGGTGGGGCAAGAAACAGCTCTTATACGTCTGTAGTAGAGAAAAACTTAAGTAAAATTTAATCAGAAATGTACCAGCAATCCCTTAAAAAAATGAAACCTAAGAAATTTTATCAAATATTACTGCAATATCATTTGTGGACATTTCATTGTACTTCTTATTTTCCAGTTTGCAAATGTTTTATGAATATACACTGTTTTCAGATATTACATTAAAAATCAATTCAATCATAGGCAGCCAGATCCTAGAAGGGACCTTCAAAATAAATTGGGCAAGAATTTCCCTGGCTTCTGGGAAATAAACATCAGTGGTAACCTCTACTCACATGTCAAACAAAAATCGTCACCATATTACTCCCTTGTTTTATAGGTGGGGTAACTAAACAAAAGAAATTAGATGACAGTAAAGATACCATAGCATAGTCTTTTTGTTTTTTGGTGTTTTTTTCTTTCTTTTTTTTTTTTTAATTTTTTTTTCAACGTTTTTTATTTATTTTTGGGACAGAGAGAGACAGAGCATGAACGGGGGAGGGGCAGAGAGAGAGGGAGACACAGAATCGGAAACAGGCTCCAGGCTCCGAGCCATCAGCCCAGAGCCTGACGCGGGGCTCGAACTCACGGACCGCGAGATCGTGACCTGGCTGAAGTCGGACGCTTAACTGACCGCGCCATCCAGGCGCCCCTGGGTTTTTTTTTCTTAAAGTTTAATACACCTAGACTAGCCTGACTCAAATCCTAGTTCCCACATTTACCCAACGGAAGATCCTGAGAAATCTGTTTAACCTCCATCAGCATTTATTTGTTTTTCATGTTAAAACAGAATATAACAAAACAAAACATGTAGCTGTATTTACTTCTAAAAGATGTTTTTACTTGCTTTTCCAAGTGATCTTAAGTATTTTATAAGCAAAAATATTATCTTCAATGTTTCGGAGTGTTTTAAATTTATCTTATTAATTATGATAGCCAACATGGAAGTCTGTGATTAAGGATTCTGTACTTTGAGGACTTTCTGAGGCTTCTCCTTAGACCCTACCTTTCATTTCTTCCAAGATTCAGAAAATTCTGAAAAGATCCCTGAAACTGAAGTTCAAAGTCTAGTTACCAGATCAATCACATACCAATTCTGTGACTTAGACACCAAATTTATTCCTCTTCTTTATTTCCCTATCTGTAATATAGTGATAATAAAACAACATATATTAAACATGTTTTTTTCCTAAAAATTAAATATAAACTACCATACAATTTAAAAGTATACATGTTCCTTAAATTTTTTTTTAATGTTTATTCATTTTTGAGAGAAAGAAAGAGGGAGACAGAGCATGAGTGGGGGAGGGGCAGAGAGAGAGAGTGACCCAAAATCCGAAGCAGGCTCCAGGCTCTGAGCTGTCTATTGGCACAGAGCCAGACGTGGGGCTCAAATTCACAGGCCACGACATCATGATTTGAGCTGAAATCAGATGCTAACCAACTGAGTCACCCAGGTGCCCCATAAAAGTTTACATGTTCTTAAGAGAAGATTCGTGTCTAGAAAAAATATTTATTTACAATTTTCTTTATACTATAACATCACTGTTATATAGTAGGGCAAAGACTGTACTTTGTAGCATTTTTACTGGACAGTTTCTTCCCACTCAATTGGATTATCTCTTACAATTTTTCACAATTTCTAGATACATACTTCCCTGGTTGTTGATAATAAAGTGTTGATACTCTCTTGTAAGGCAAGCCTAGATAGTTGGGGGCATACGTGAGGTTTCACAGAGTTTAGGGTTAATATTAAAATGCAGCTGCGGGGTGCCTGGGTGGCTCAGTTGGTTAACGTCTGACTTCAGGTCAGGACATGATCTCACAGTCTGTGAGTTCGAGCCCCACGTCGGGCTCTGTGCTGACAGCTCAGAGCCTGAAGCCTGCTTTGGATTCTGTGTCTCCCTCTCTCTCTGTCCCTCTCATGCTCATTCTCTCTCTCTCTCTCTCTCTCTCTCTCTCTCTCTCTCTCTCAAAAATGAATAAATGTTAAAAAAAATTAAAATAAAACAATACAGTTTAAAAATAAATAAATAAATAAATAAAACGCAGATGAGACATTGTCATAACAGCAGCATAGGTAGACTAACAACTACGCATAGAAAATACCACCTAAATAGAAAATCTTAGAAAATGGGGTGAGGCCAAACAACCCTATCCCACAGAGACTGAGAAGGACCTCATTGGAAGGCTAAGAGGATTGGCTACACTCAGATACCCCAGACCAACAGAGCCCCACACTGAGAGGTCCTCTTTGAGACTTCAGTTTCTCTACTGTGAAATAAAGAGCATAAAGTGGACATGCATATTCTCCAGAATTGGAAGGTGCATCCTAGGAGGCTCACTTGGGCCTTGTCTCACAGGAATCAGTGTGGAAATCTGCTGGGCCTGACAATTGAGGATAGAGATGGAGAAGGGGAGTGGGTCTTACAGAAACCATAACTCAGATTTTAGCAGATTGCATTTCTCCTCACAGCTGCGCCCAAATGGAGATCTCAGCCAGTGGCCTTGCTGGCCACGGAACTTAGTGGGCAGTTCTGCTTGGTGCAGGTCACCAGAAGTAAGCTGTGCAGACCATGACTTGCATTCTATGGCCCCACTCAGGCAGGGAACCAAATTTCAATCCCCAGAGCCAACAATACTGCCCTACCAGAAGCCAAACCAGAGAATCCACGTAGCTGTGTAGCCCACCTTTCAGACATGCTTGTAGTGGCACCCAAGCAGAGGACACAGCCAGTGGCTCTGCCCATCTCCAAATCCAATATAGTGATCTTATCACCAGGGGAGTTTGGTGTGTTAGTTCTGCTTGATTTAAATCACCAACCAGCAAGCCATACTGGCTGTATGTTCTACAGCCCTAATTTGGCAGGGAAGACAATTCAAACCCTTGCTCAACTGTGGAGTATAGCCTCCAGATCTGCATAACCAGGATGTCTGATCAGAATCTAGACATCCAAAGATGCCATTTTATAGTCATGCTTGGACAGAAAGCCAAGCCAGCAGTCCTATCTAACTGTGAAATATAGCCTCTGGCCCCACATAACCAGGGAGCCTTAACAGTGACACTAGAGAACCTTAGAACCTAGCCAATAGTACCACCAAGATGGGGAGCTCAGCGTACAGCCCTGTCCCATAGTAGAGCCCAATCATGACCTTGCCCAATTGCTGAATGTAACCTACAGCCTTATCCAGGCAGGGATCCTAGCCAGTGATCTAGTCAAATCATGGAGCAAAACCTGAAGCCCCACCCAATGAGGAATCCTGGACAGTGACCCTACTTAACCAAAGAGCATAGTCTCTAGCCCCACCCAACTGCAGGATACAGCTGGAAGCCCCTGCCAACCACAAAGCCTAGCCAGCAACCTTGCCCAATAGCAGAGTAAAGCCAGGGTATCTGGTCATGGATCCTAGTCTGTGTACACATCCAACTTTGAGATACTCTTTGTGTACCTGCCTGATCACAAAATATAGCCTAAATCCCTATCCCACTGCAGAGTCCTGCCTATAGATTTGTCTAAACTCAGTCCAGCCAACAGCACCATCTAGTCAAGAATCACACCCTAAGACCCCATTCAACCATGAATGATTGTGAAGCCAAGCCCATAGTCCTGCCAGTCCAACCAGTGGCACTGCCATTGTAAGGAAGATAGCCAGTGACCTCATCCAATCAGAAGTGATTGCAAAGCTCAGCCAGTGGTCCCACATAACCACGGAGCATAGCCAGCAGCTGTACCTGACCAGGAAGTATACCCTACAGCCCCACATAAACACGGAGCCTAATCAGCACACCTACCAAATCACAGAGTTCAGCCAGTGGCACACCCATTCCCACCTCAAAGCATAGGCAGTGGCCTCACCCAGATAGAAACCCTGATAGAAAGCCCTACCTGCTCCAGGAGGCTACCAGCTAACCCCAAACTGAGGTGACTGATGAACGAATGTCTCTTCCAAAGAGAATCTGGAATTTGGAAAAGGAAACTTTTACTCAAATGCACACATATAAGTGCAAGAACATAAGGATCATGAAAAATCAGGTAAACATGAAACTACCAAAAAGAAAATAATAAAGCTCCAATAAGCGACACAAAAGAAACAGACATCTAAAGTGTATCTTAAAATTATTAGGAATAATCCTCTAAAGAGGCTGAGTGAAATAACAAGGAAATGCAGACAGACATCTAAATGAAACTAGGAAACCAATGCATGGGTCAAATGTGCAGTTCAACAGAGATTTTTAAATCATTAAAAAAAAAAAGAAGAAGAAAAAAAGCTTATAACTGAAGAAATACAATGACCGAACTGAAGAATTCTATAGAAGACTTCAAAATCATACTGGAGCAACCAGAATAAAAACAAAACCAACAAACAAAAAAACAGTGACCTAGAGGATAAGTCATATAAAATTATCCAGTCAGAGGAGGAAAAATGAAAAAAAGATATAAAGAGTGAAGAAAGTATACTAGACTAATGGGACCCATTCAAAGGAGCAATGTATGCACTATGGCAATCACAAAAAGAGAAGAGAAAGATAAATGGATTGAAAGTCTATTTAAAACAGGAATAGCTAAAATTTTCTCAAATGTGGAGAGAGGTGGATATGCTGATTCTTGAGGACCAAAGGACCCCCAAATAGGGTGAACCCTCAAAGGGCTGGACTGAGGCACATTATAATTACCAAAAGTCAAAGAAAACAAGAATTTGAAACCAGCAAGAGAAAAACAATTCATTACATACAAAGAAACCCCCATTAAGAGGGGATTTCTTAACAAAAACTTTGCAGGCCAGGGAAAAAGTAGAATGTTATATATATATTATATTATCAACATTATATATCTATCAATATTGAAAAAACACTTTTAACTATGAATACTATGCACAATAAAGCCATACATAAGTAAATTTAAAAACTCCCAATCCCCAAAAAAAAAAAAAATTGAGGGTGTACACCTCAACTAGAATATCCTGGCAAGAAATGCTCAAGAGCATTCTTCAAGCAGAAATAAAAGGATGCTAATTAACAACAGAAAATATAGGAATGTGTAAAAGTCACTGGTAATGGTAATTATATAGTCAATGTTAGATTCTCTAATATTATAATGGTGGTTCATTCACTCACAACTCTAACTTAAAAGTTAAAAATCATGTTAAAATCACCATTACTGGAATAAATTGTCATTCAATACGTAATACAAAAGAGAGAGAGAGAGAGAGAGATGTACATTATAACATCATTAATCTAAAATTTCAATAGGGGTAGTTAAAAGTATAAAGTTTCTCTATCCTTTTGAAATTAACTTGTATTCAGCTTAAAATATGATGTTTTAAATATATTTTATATAAGCCTCATGGTAACCACAAAGGAAAAACCTACAGTAGGCAGAAAAAAATATCTATGAAAAAGGAGTCAAAGCATACTACCACAAAAATTCATCACATCATGAAGGAAGGCAGTAAGAGGGGAAACAAGAAACAGAGGACGTACAAAACAGTCAGGAAAAACAATGAACAAAATGGCAATAATAAGCTCTTAACTATTAACTTTAAATCTAAATTAATTAAATTCTCCAATAAAAAGACATAGTATAGCTGAATAGGAAACAACAAAAAGATTCAACAATATGCTCCATCAAAGAAACTCATTTAGATTTAAATGAGAGACATGTAGATTGACATGACATGTAGATTGGGAGTGAAGGAATGGAAAAAGATACTTCAAGCAAATGGTAACAAAACAAAGCAGGGGAGCTATACTTTTGTCAGAAAAAAATAGACTTTAAGTTAAAAATGGTCAAAAGAAACAAAGAAGGTCATTTTACAAAGATAATTATATAATGATCAAGCCATCAAGAAGATAAAAATTGTAAATGGTTATGGATCAACATCAGAGCACCTAGATATACAGAGCAAATACTAAGAGAAATATAAAGGGAAACTGAATGACATTACCGTGCTATTTGGAAACTTTGACACTCCACTCTCAAAAATGGATAGATCATCCAGATAAAAAATCACAAAGGAAACAGTGGATATGAACACCATAGATTAAATGGTTGTAACAAACATAGATACAACATACTATGGATGATAGCAGAATACATACACCTCTCAAGTGTACACAGAGCATTTTCTAGGATAGAGCATATGTTAAGTATCAAAACAATTCTCAAAAATTCAGGAGACAGAAATTATATGAAGTGTCATTTCTGAACACAATGGAATGAAACTAGAAATCAATAATAAGAGAACTGGAAAATTCCCAGTTACATGGAAGTTAAACACCATGATCCAGAACAACAAATGCATCAAAGATAAATCAAAAGGAAAAAAAAATCTTGAGACAAACAAAAATGAAAATGCAATGGAAACCAAAACTTACAGGATGCAGAAAAAAACAGTTCTAAGAAGTTCACAGTGATAAATTCATATATCAAGAAAATAAATTGTCTAATTCAAATGATGAATTTTTATTTGATCTATGTGATGGTTAGAATATTTTATTTTTGGTCATATGGAAATTGATAATATATTATTTCCATTCTTTAAAAATTTTCTAAGATTCCCTTATAGTCCAGAATGGCCAATTTTCTAAATGATATGTATTCTATTGAAAGAAAATGTTTATTTTGAAGTCATTGCATGCAGCATTACATGCATTTAATTTAGATGTACTTTATTAAAAGTTTGGTATCTCATAAAATCTTTATTTTTTTTAATTTTCAGGCTTTTTGACCACTTACTATAGAAAAGGGTTCATTAAAATATCTACTTATTTTCATGGATTTGTTTATTTTCCTTTTAATTTGCCAGTTTTCCTTCGTATATTTGAATGATATATTGTGTACAATTTAGTACTTTTTATCACTAAAATAGAACAAATTTTTTATCTTTATGAATTGTTCTTTGTCTTTAGTGGTGATCTTAACTTAAAAAAGTCCTGCCTGATAGTGGTATAGATCCACAAGATTCATTTTTGGAGACTGTTTCCATGATACATCATTTTGTAATCTTCTAACAATTCTAGGTCCTTATATTTAAGTATATCTCCTGTAAGCAATAGATAATTGATTTTTTTTAGTGCAGTTGCTCAATATAATCTGTGCCCTTTCATATAATATTTAATTTGTAACAGAATTACTTACTATTGGTTTTTAAATCTAATATCTTAACATTTACTGTGATGTTATTAGGGATGTATTTACCCAGCTTTCTGTCAGTAATGCTTTCTGATTTTTGATGTCTTTTAACAGTTTTTGAAAAATCATTAGCCATTATATCTTCAAAAATATCTCTCTTCTCCTATTGAAACTCAAACTACATTTAATATTAGACCATGACACATGTCTTTATCATTTTAATATCCTCTTTCTTATATGTATTTCAGTTTGTATATTTGCTTCTGTTCAATATTCTAGATAATTCTTTCTTCTGCTAGGTCTGATTTGTAATTTTACACACATACCGTATTCCTAACATTAGCAATGTATTATTTCAATTATAGATATTATTTCTTTTTCTATATTTTTCCAATTATTTAATAAAACTCTTCATGTTGAACTTTAATTTCTTAAAATAATAACCATAATAATTTTAGTGTATATCTTATTCCTCTATTATTTGAAATTCCTATGTATCTATTTCTATAATCTCTTATTTTTCTAGATTTGTGGTCAAGTTGTACTTTGTTTTATTCCTGATTGATTTTAATGAAATTCTAGATATTATGTATTAAAATCTGGAAAGATACTTTGGCTTCTGGCAGATAGCCATATGAGGAGCATATCATTCAGTACAAATTAATGGGTTGAGATCATTCTAGTTTTCAGTTTTGATTTGTTTCCTTTTCATTCTTTTTACAAAATTTTTTTAAACGTTTATTTATTTTTGAGACAGAGAGAGACAGAACATGAATGGGGGGAGGGTCAGAGAGAGAGGGAGACACAGAATCAGAAGCAGGCTCCAGGTTCTGAGCTGTCAGCACAGAGCCCGAAGCGGGGCTCGAACTCACAGACCATGAGATCATGACCTGAGCCAAAGTCGGACGCTTAACTGACTGAGCCACCCAGGCGCCCCTATTTTCTTTTCACTCTTATTATACTTTCATATTCCTGTGAGATCTCATTTGACAGTCTAGGTGCTTACTGGGATATCTTCTACTTGGGAGGTGCTGACGTCTAATGTTTTCCATCATCTCTGAAAGATCTACTTACCTTCTCAGCCTCTAACTACCAATTTCATAATTGGCAAACCCTCCAATGTGAAATGTATCCCCCCAAAGTCTGCCTCACCTGTGTAGACCTTCTTTCTCTGCATTTTCAGCACCTAAATGTCATTACCTCTAAATCTCATTATGCCTTCAAACAATCAAAACAAGTAAGCAAACAAACAAAAAATGGTTTTAGCAGGAGGGTGATCTGTAACAATGTAATCTTTTCTTGGACAATAGCAGTTATCTGTCAATGATATGATGACAGGTTTTTTTTTTTTTAATTTTCTTTTTTAAAAATACATACATTTATCAAATTTTTTAAGTGGTGATACATTTCTTTCATGGAATTTATTAAAAAGCAATATTTTTACTTATAAAAATAATACATAGGGGACATCTGCTTTCAGGTCTGACATGAAAAAATAAAAGTAGGAACCCATCACTCCTGTACCTATAATAAGAAAAAGCTAAACAAAATGAAAATCAATGCTTTGGACTTATCAGGCAAATACAGATAATTACAGATAAGATAGTATGACCTGGATTAAAAAAATACAAGAAGTACAAACAGTAGGAACACATAAACAGTAATATCCTTAAATTCCTGAAAGCTATGGATCACCATGAATTTGAGAACATTCTATATACTTTTGAGTGTTTTATCTCTAGAAACATCACAAGATTCTCACAGGAAAGAGCCAAGAAAAAATCCCCTCAGTTCTCTAGCAGAGGAAGGAGAATAAACCATTTTGAAATACTTCTAGAGGGTTCTGCATAATATAGGATCACTCTCAAGGGGAGAAAAACAAACAAAAAAATAAACAAAAAAACAACTCTATCAGAGTGTAACTCACTTATGTGGAAGGAAAATCAAACAACTCTAGCTCCCATTAACCTGTGTTTCAGCCAAGGAGGGAAAAGGTTAAAAAGACAAACAAACAAACAAACAAACAAACAAAAAACACCTGTGTGGTCACAGTCCACAGTGCATGCAGAGAGACACAGGCCTACTAAAACCCAGAGATTTAATAATGAGGCTAAAGAGCACTTTCCTTCCCCCATACCACACCATCAAATCAACAGGGCTCCAGGATAACAGTGGATTAGTCCTGAAAGAACTATAAAGCTGAGAATCCCTATAAAAAGAGGTTCTTAGGAAAACATGAAGACAATAGGGAACATGCACATGCACACACACACACACACACACACACACACACACACAACAAAAACAAAAACAAAACACACAAACACCAAGGACCTAGAGGAATTTGAGGCATCTGGCTTGCACAGCTAGGGCAAATATTTAACACAGTCTAATTCCTAGCCGCATTAACATAAATCCTATATATTTCACTTCCAGGAACTAAAAGCTTATTTCATTTACTTCCAATTACCAGATACATCATGTTTGGCTTTCAGGAAAAAATGATAAAGCGTGCTATGAGGTAAGAGATGAGAATAGGTTAAGAAAACTCAGTGACACCATCAAGCATAATAACATTTGCATTATAGGGATCCGAAAAAAGAGAGAAAAGAGGGCAAAAAATTTTCTAGATGAATTAATAGCTGAAAATTTCCCAAATCTGGAGAAGGGAACAGAAATCCAGATTGAGGAGACATAGAGAGCTCCCAAGAAAATCAATCCAAAGAGGTCTACACAAAGACACACAGTAATTAAAATGACAAAAAGTAGTGACAAAAAGAGAATTTTAAAAGCATCAAGAGAAAAGAAAACAGTTATATACAAGGGAAACCCCATAAGGCTATCAACTGAGTTTTCAGGAGAAACTTGCAGGCCAGAAGGGAGTGGCATGATATATGCAAAATGCTAAAAGAAAGAAAAAACACAAAAAAGCCTGCAACCAAGAAAACTCTATCCAGCAAGACTATACTTCAGAATAGGAGAGAGAAAGTTTCCCAAACAAAAGTTAAAGATATTCATCACCACTAAAGCTCTCTTACAAGAAATGTTAGAGGGAATTCTTTGAGTGGAAAGGAAAGACCGTAAATGTAGGAGTAAGTAGGAAGAACAAAAGCAGCCAGATCAGTATATCAATAAAAATTTTCAAGGAATTCACAAAATAAAAGGATGTAAAATATGATATCATACACCTAAAACATGGGAAGGGAGGGCAAAATTTTAGTGCTTTTAGATTGTATTTAAATTTAAGTGACAATCAACTTACTACAGATTGCTATATGCATAAGATGTTATATATAAACCTAATGGTAACCACAGATCAAAAACTGGTAATAGATATACAAAAATAAAGGCAAAGGAATCCAAGCTATCAGTATAGAAAGCCATAACACCACAAGAGAGGAGAGAAAGAGAAGAAAGGAACAGAGAAGAACTGTAAAACAAGTAACAAAATGGCAATAAGTACATATCTATCAATAGTTACTTCGAATATAAATGGACTAAGTGCTACAATCAAAAGACACAGGGTGAGAGAATGGATAAAAAAAGCAAGATCCATCTCTATGCTGTCTACATAGACTCATTTCAGACCTAAATCCACATGCAGATTGAAAATGAAGGGATGGAGAAATATTTATCATGCAAATGGAAATGAAAAGCAATACTTATATCGAACAAAACAGACATTAATTCAAAGACCATAACAAAACACAAAGAAGGATACTATATAATCATAGAAGAGACCATCCAAAAAGAAGATATAACAATTATACATACCTATGCACCCAACATGATATATAATACATACATAAGGTGGCTATTAACAAACATGAAGGAGTTATCAGCAAACATTAAGTGATAATAATACAATAACAGTCAGGGACTTTAACATGCCACTTGCACCAGTGGATAAATCATTCAAACAGAAAATCAACAAGGAAACAGTGGCTTTGAATGGCACATTGGACCAGATGGATCTACCATATATATTCAGAACATTCCATTCTAAAATACCGGAATATACATTCCTTTCAAGTGTAGAAGGAACATGCTACAGAATAGATCACAGGGAGGACCCAAAAAGAAAAAAAAAGTCTCAACAGATTCAGAGAGACTGAAGTCATATTATGCATATTTCTGAATACAATGCTATAAAACTAGAAATCAACCACAATAAAATAAATACATGGAGGTTAAATAGCATGCTACTAAACAATGAATGGGTCAACCTAGAAAGTAAAGGGAAAAAAAATACATGGAGACAAATGAAAATGAAAACAAAGATTCAAAATCTTTGGGATGCAGCAAAAGCTACCCTAAAAGGGAAGATTATGGAAATACATGCCTATCTCAAGAAGCAAGAAAAATCTAAACCTAACCTTAGTCCTAAAGGAGCCAGAAAAAAAGAGCAAATAAAACTGCAAACTGGGAGAAAGGGGAAATAATAAAGGGGAGGGAGCCAAGAGGGCAGAACAGCATGGAAGTTTTTTGTGCGTCTGGCATCCATGAAATACAGCCAGACCAACACCAAACCATCCTGTACACCTAGAAAACTGATTTAAGGATTAACACAGCAATCTGCACAACCTGAACCACAGAATTCAGCAGGTATGCGGTGCAGTGAGGTGAACTTGGGGAGGGCGAAGCCATGGCAGGCAGGGAGCCACTTTTGCAGGCAGAGAGAGGACAGAGACCAGGGGTGGGGGGAGAATACTAGAAAAGCACCCCTCCCTAAAAGCACCTGGAAAGAAAGTGGAAAATTGGAAACAGCCACAGGGACTAAACTAAAAAGGGAAAAAGGAGAAAGGAGAGGGTTTAAATTCCAGTAAGACTGTAAACAAGGGGAGTGCAAAGTCTGCAACTCTGCAGCTCCGTACCTGGCAGTGCTCTGGTAGGAAGGGCAAATCCCCAGGAACAAGGTGGGGTCCGGGAGATTCTCAGGCCACACGTGGAAAAGCGGTTCCACTGCTGGAAAGACATTTGGTAGAGACTGTTAAAGCCTCCTGGTCCCAGCAGACCCCAGAGAATGGCCACATTCGCTGGTGCTGGAACAAGGTCGTTAAGAGTGAAGCCTGGTGCCAGATGTGTGGTGTGATTTTCCATAATCCCTGAAATGCTGCTGCTACACTATCTTGTGAACTTTTTCTGGGGTGGGCTGGCACCTGGCCACAGTCTCAGGGCACCAGCAGCAGCAGAGTCCAGCAAACGTTCCTGGGTGCTGATTTTTGGCCATTGCTCAGTGAGACCCTCCCGCAGAACAGGTCAAAGCCACAGTCCTTCAGAAGTAAGGGGCTGGGGAAAACAGCTACATCTGAGACAAAACTTGGAAGAGAGGTACTGCCTGGGGCTTGGTCATGGACTGTGTAAAAGCAGGGAGTGGATGAAAGCTGAAGACAGAGGATGGGTGTGTGATAGCTGATTGGGGAGAACAGAGTTCCGATACTAGAGACTGGGTAGCTGGGTGACGCCATTTTCACCCTCCTGCACATGCACATAAGCACCTACAAGTGCCCCAACAATCTACCCCAGTAGGCTAGCAGCGCCGTCTAGTGGAGAACAGAGCCATTACACTAAGCCCCACCCAACTGGGCCAAACTTGCTCTTCAAGAACACAAGTCTCACTGCCTGCTTAGTTTATGGACAATAAAGCACTTCACAGTCTGACTTCTAGGGGAAAATGAAGTAATTTCAGTCGTACTTCAATCTGTTAGCATGTCCATCTATTCAATTTTCTTTCTTTTTTTCTCCTTTTCCCTTCTTTTCATTTTCTTAGATACAGAAAGAGAAAAAAAATTCAATTTTATTTTCAATTTTTATTAAAAATATTTTTCTTTAAATTTTTTACTATATTTTTTACTTTTGTGTAAATTTCTTCAAATTCTAATTTACTTCCATTTTATTTTAGTCTACTTCAATGTATTCACTTTTTCAAACTTTTTAAAAAATTTTTTCTTAATGTTTTATTTATTTTTGAGACAGAGAGAGACAGAGCATGAGCAGGGGAGGGGCGGAGAGAGAGCGAGACACAGAATCCAAAGCAGGCTCCAGGCTCTGAGCTGTCAGCACAGAGCCTGATGTGGGGCTCGAACTCATGAACCATGAAATCATGACCTGAGCCAATGTCAGACACTCAACTGACTGAGCCACCCAGGCGCCCCTACTTTTTCAAACTTTCAAACTGCTTCCTTTTTTTCTTTTTGTTTTTTCTCTTTTTCTTGAATACAGAAAGAGAAAAAATTCAATTTTATTTTCAATTTTTATTAAAAATATTTTAATTAATTTTTTTACTATATTTTTTACTTTTATGTATTTTTTCAAATTATATTATACCTCCATTTTATTTTAGTCTACTACAGTGTATTCACTTCTTCAAATTTTACACAATTTCCTTTTCTTTTTCTTTCATTTCTTTTCTTTTTCTTGAATATAGAAAGAGAAAAAATTCGTTTTTATTTTTAATTTTTATTAAAAATATTTTTATTTATTTTTCTACTATATTCTTTACTTTTGTGTAAAGTTTTTTCAAATTCTATTTTAATTCCATCATTTCATTTTAGTCTACTTCAGTGCATACATTTTTTCAAATTCTCAAATGATTTCCTTCCCCCCCCACCGCCTTTTTTCTCAAATCTATCAAACCACTTTCAACACCCAGATCAAAACACACCTGGTATCTAGCATCATTTATTCAATTTGTGTGTGTGTGTGTATGTGTGTGTGTGTGTGTGTGTGTATGAGTCTGTGTGTTTAATTTTTCAATTTTAATATTTTTTCAATTTTAATATATTTTTAATTTTAATTTTTCTACTTCATTAATTCCTTTTCTCCCTTCAAATTGACAAAACGAAGGAATTCACCCCAAAAGAAAGAGCATGAATAAACGACAACCAGGGACTTAACCAACACAGATAAAAGCAAAATGTCTGAACCAGAATTTAAAATCATGATAATAAGAACACTAGCTGGAGTTGAAAATAGATTAAAATCCCTTTCTGCAGAGATAAAAGAAGTAAAAGCTAGTCAGGATGAAATAAAAAATGCTATAACTGAGCTACAAACGTGAATGGAATGCACAGCAGCAAACATGGATGAAGCAGAACAGAGAATCAGCGATTAGACTACAAACTTATGGAGAATAATGAACCAGAAAAAAAGAGGGAGAATAAGGCAAAAGAGCATGATTTAAGAATTAGAGAAATCAGCAACTCATTGAAAAGGAACAACATCAGAATCATAGGGTTCCCAGAAGAGGAAGAAGGGGTAGAAGGGGTAGAAGCAAATCATAGCGGAAAACTTTCCTAACCTGGGGAAAGACACAGACCTCAAAATCCAGGAAGCACGGAAGACCCCCATTAGATTCAATGAAAACTGACCATCAACAAGGCCTATCATAGTCAAATTCACAAAACACTCAGGCAAGGAGAGAATCATGAAAGCAGCAAGGGAAAATAAAAGTCCCTAACCTACAAGGGAAGACAGATTAGGTTTGCAGCAGACCTATCCACAGAAACATGGCAAGCCAGAAAAGACTGGAAGGATATATTCAATGTGCTGAATCAGAAAAATATGCAGCCAAGAATTCTTTATCCAGCAAGACTGTCATTCAAAATAGAAGGAGAGATGAAATTTTCCCAGACAAACAAAAATTAAAGGAGTTTGTGACCACTAAACCAGCCCTGCAAGAAATTTTAAGGGGGACTCTCTGAGGGGAGAAAAGATGAAAAAAAATACATACATACATACATACACATACATACATACATACATACACATACATACATACATACATACATACCAAAAGTGACAAAGATTACAAAGGACCAGAGAACACCACCAGAAACTCCAACTCTACAAGCATCATAATGGCAATAAATTCATGTATTTCAGTACTTACTCTAAATGTCAATGGACTCAATGCTCCAATCAAAAGACATAGGGTAACAGAATGGATAAGAAAACAAGATCCATCTATATGCTGTTTACGAGAGACCCACTGTAGACCTAAAGACACCTTCAGACTGAAAGTAAGGGGATGGAGAACCATCCATCATGCTAATGGTCAACAAAAGAAAGCCGGAGTAGCCATACTTCTATCAGACAATCTAGACTTTAAAATAAAGACTGTATCAAGAGATGCAGAAGGGCATTATATCATAATCAAGGGGTCTATCCACCAAGAAGACCTAAAAGTTGTAAACATTTATGCACCAAATGTGAGAGCACCCAAATATATAAATCAATTAATCACAAACATAAAGAAACTCATCAATAGTAATACCATAATAGTAGGAGATTTCAACACCCCACTCACAACAATGAACAGATCATCTAATCAAAAAATCAACAAGGAAACAATGGCTTTGAATGACACATTGGACCATATGGACTTAACAGATATATTCAGAACATTTCATCCTAAAGCAACAGAATATACATTCTTCTCCAGTGCACACAGAACATTCTCCAGAATAGACCACATACTGGGACACAAATCAGCCCTCAGCAAATACAAAAAGATCGATATCATACTGTGCATATTTTCAGACCACAACACTATGAAACTCAAAATCAACCACAAGATAAAATTTGGAAAGGTAACAAATACTTGGAGACTGAAGAACATCCTACTAAAGAATGAATGGGCTAACCAAGAAGTTAAAGAGGAAATTAAAAAGTATATGGAAGTCAATGAAAATGATAACACCACAACCCCAAACCTCTGGGATGCAGCAAAGGTGGTCATAAGAGGAAAGTATATAGCAATCCAGGTCTTCCTAATGAAGGAAGAAAGATCTCAGATACACAACCTAACCTTAGGCCTTAAGGAGCTGGAAAAAGAACAGCAAATAAAACCCTAAACCTGCAGAAGACAGGAAATAATAAAGATTAGAGCAGAAATTAATGCTATCAAAACAACAACAACAACAACAAACAGAACAGATCAATGGTTCTTTGAAAGTGTAAACAAAATTGATAAACCACTAGCCAGCTTGATTAAAAAGAAAAAGGAAAAGATCCAAATAAATAAAATCAAGAATGAAATAGGAGAGATCACAATCAATACAGCAGAAATAAAAACAATAATAAGAGAATATTATGAACAATTATACGCCAATAAAATGGACAATCTGGAAGAAATGGACAAATTCCTAGAAACATATACACTGCCAAAACTGAAATAGGAAGAAATAGAAAATTTGAACAGACCCATAACCAGAAAAGAAATTGAATTAGTAATCAAAAATCTGCTAAAAAACAAGAGTCCAGGGCCAGATGGTTTTCCAGGGGAATTCTACCAAACATTTAAGGATGAGTTAACACCTATTCTCTTGAAGCTGTTCCAAAAAATAGAAATGAAAGGAAAACTTCCAAACTCTATCAAGCATTACCTTGATTCTAAAACCAGACAGAGACCCCACTAAAAAGGAGAACCATAGACCAATTTCCCTGATGAACACGGATGCAAAAATCCTCAACAAGATATTAGCCAACCAGATTCAACAATACGTTAAAAAATAATTCACCAACACCAAGTGGGATTTATACCTGGGATGCAGGGCTGGTTCAATATCTGCAAAACAATTAACATGATTCATGACATCAATAAAAGAAAGGACAAGAACCATATGATCCTCTCAATAGATGCAGAGAAAGCATTTGACAAAATACAGCATCCTTTCTTGATAAAAACCCTCAAGAAAGTAGGGATAGAAGGAACATACATCGAGATAATAAAGGCTATATATGAACGACCCAATGTTAATATCATCCTCAATGGAGAAAAACTGAGAGCTTTCCCCCTAAGGTCAGGAACAAGACAGGGATGTCCACTCTTGCCACTATTATTCAACATTGTATTGGAAGTCTTAGCCTCTGCAATCAGACAACACAAAGAAATAAAAGGCATCCGAATCGCTCAGGAGGACATCAAACTTTCACTCTTTGCAGATGGCATGATACTCTACATGGAAAACCCAAAAGATTCCACCAAAAAACTGGGAGAACTGATTCATGAATTCAGCAAAGTTGCAGGATATAAAATCAACACAAAGAAATTGGTTACATTCCTATACACCAACAATGAAGCAACAGAAAGAGAAATCAAGGAATCGATCCCATTTACAATTGCACGAAAAACCATAAAATACCTAGGAATAAATCTAATGTGAGGTGAAAATGTATACACTGAAAACTATAGAAAGCTTATGAAAGAAATTGAAGAAGAAACCAAATGATGGAAAAAGATTCCATGCTCCTGGATAAGAAGAACGAATATTGTTAAAATGCCGATACTACCCAAAGCAATACACATATTCAGTGCAATCCCTATCAAAATAACACCAGCATTCTTCACAGAGCTAGAACAAACAATCCTAAAATTTTCATGGAACCAGAAAAGACCCCAAATAGCCAAAGCAATCTTGAAAAAGAAAACCAAGGCAGGAGGTATCACAATCCTGGACTTCAAGCTATACTACAAAGCTGTAATCATCAAGTCAGTATGGTACTGGCACAAGAACAGACACTCAGATCAATTGAACAGAATAAAAAACCTAGAAATGGACCCACAAACGTATGGCCAACTAATCTTGACAAGCAGGGAAGAATATCCAATGGAATAAAGACAGTCTCTTCAGCATGTGGTGCTGGGAAAACTGGACAGTGACATGCAGAATGAACCTGGACCACCTTCTTACACCACACACAAAATAAACTCAAAATGGATGAAAGACCTCAATGTAAGACAGGAAGTCATCAAAATCCTCGAGGATAAAGCAGGCAAAAACCTCTTTGATCTTGGCCATAGCAACATCTTACTCAACATGTCTCTTGGGGCAAGGGAAACAAAAGCAAAAATGAACTACTGGGACCTCATCAAAATAAAAAGTTTCTGCACAGTAAAGGAAACAATCAGCAAAACTAAAAGGCAACCGACAGAATGAGAGAAGATATTTACAAACAACATATCAGATAAAGGGTTAGTATCTAAAATCTATAAAGAACTTATTAAACCCAACACCAAAAAAACCCAAATAATCCAATGAAGAAATGGGCAAAAGACATGAATAGACACTTCTCCAAGGAAGACATCCAGATGGCCAACCAACACATGAAAAAATGCTCAACCTCACTCATCATCAGGGAAATACAAATCAAAACCACAATGAGATACCACCTCACACCTGTGAGAATGGCTAACATTAACAACTCTGGCAACAACAGATGTTGGCGAGGATGTGGAGAAAGAGGATCTCTTTTGCCTTGTTGGTGGCAATGCAAGCTGGTGCAGTCACTCTGGAAAACAGTATGGAGGTTCCTCAAAAAACTAAAAATAGAACTACCCTACGACCAGCAATTATACTACTAGGCATTTATCCAAGGGATACAGGTGTGCTGTTTCGAAGGGACACATGCACCCCAATGTTTATAGCAGCATTATCAACAATAGCCAAAGTATGGAAAGAGTCCAAATGTCCCTCGATGGATGAATGGATAAAGAAGATGTGGTATATATATGCAATGGAGTTTTAGTTGGCAATCAGAAAGCATGAAATCTTGCCATTTGCAACTATGTGGATGGAACTGGAGGGTTTTATGCTAAGTGAAATTAGTTGCTCAGAGAAAGACAAATATCATATGACTTCACTTATATGAGGACTTTAAGAGACAAAACAGATGAACATAAGGGAACAGAAGCAAAAATAATATAAAACAGGGAGGGGGACAAAACAGAAGAGACTCATAAATATGGAGAACAAACTGAGGGTCACTGGAGGGGTGGGGGGGGATGGGCTAAATGGGTAAGGGGCACTAAGGAATCTACTCCTAAATCATTGTTGCACTATATCCTAACTAATTTGGATGTAAATTAAAAAAAAAAAATAGAAAAGAAAAAAAAGGAAACAATAAAGATAAGAATAGAAATAAATGAAATAGAAACTTTAAGAAAAAGCAATAGAAAGATCAACTAAACCAGGGCTAGTTCTTTGAAAGGATTAAAACATGGATAGCCATACTCATTAAAAGACAGAGAAAGAGAAAGAGAGAGGGAGAGGACTCAAATAAAATCAGAAATGATAGAGGAGAAATAACAATAAACACCATAGAAATACTAAGAATTATAAGAACATATTATAAAAAATATATGACAACTAATTAGACAACCTAGAAGAAATGAATAAATTCCTAGAAACATATAGCCTTCCAAAACTGAATCAGGAAGAAAAAGAAAATTTGAACACACATATTACAAGCAAAGAAATTTAGGGGTGCCTGTGTGATTCAATCAGTTGAGCATCCGACTTCAACTCAAGTCATGATCTCGCAGTTTGTTGGTTCGAGCCCCGTGTCAGGCTCTGTGCTGACAGCTTAGAGCCTGGAGCCTGCTCCAGATTCTGTGTCTCCTCCTCTCTCTGTCCCTCCCATGCTCATACTCTGTCTCTCTCTCTCTCTGTCTCTCAATAATTAACATTAAGAAAAAAGTTTTTTAAAAAAAGCCAAGAAATTTAATCAGTAGTCAGAAAACTCCTAACAACAGAAGTCCAAGACCAGATGCTTTCATATATGAAATCTACCTAACATTTAAAGAAGTTAATACTTATTTTTGTCAAATTATTTAAAAAAATAGAAAAGGAAAGCTTCAAAATTCATTCTGTGAGGCCAACACTACCTTGATACCAAAACCAGATAGAGACGTGTGCATGCACACATGCACACACACACACACACACACACACACACACACACAAAGAAACTACATGCCAATATCTCTGATGAACATAAATGCAAAAATCCTAAACAAAATATTAGCAAACTGTTGCAACAATACATTGAAAAATCATTCACACAGCAATACATTAAAAATCATTCCCACAATCAAGTGGGCTTAATTCCTGGGATGCAAAAGTGGTTCAATATTCACAAATCTATCAACATGATACAACACATCAACAAGAGAAAGGGTAAAAATTGTAAGATAATTTCAATAGATGCAGAAAAAGCATTGACAAAATACAACATTCATTCATAATAAAAACCCTCAACAAAGTAGTTTGGGAGAGAATATACCTCAACACAATGAAAGCCTTATATGAAAAACCCATCATACTCAAAAGCTAAGAGCTTTTCCCCTAAGAAAGAAGACAAAGATGTCCACTCTTACCACTTTCATTCAACATAGTACTGGAAATCCTAGCAACAGTAATTAGGCAACAAAAAGAAGCAAAAGTCATCCAAATTGGTAAGGAAGAAGTAAAACTTTCACTATTTGGAGATGACATGACACTATATACAGAAAACCCTAAAGACTCCACTGGAAAACTATTAGAACTAAAAAAATGAATTCAGTAAAATAACAGGACACACATAGGACACATAGAAATCTATGGCATTTCTATACACTAATAATTCATTTCTATACACTAATAATTAAGTAGCAGAAAGAGAAATTAAGAAAATAATCCTACTTAAAATTGCACCAAACATAATAAAATACCTAAAAATAAACTTAAACAAGAAGGTGGATGACTTTAATAAACTGCTGATAGAAATTGAAGATGACACAAACAATGGAAAGATAGTCCCTACTCATGATTGGAAAAACAATTATTGTTAGAATGTACATACTACCCAAAGCAATCTACAGATTTAATGTAATCCCTATTAAAGTACCAACAACATATTTCAGAGAACCAGAACAAATAATCCTAAAATTTGTATGGAACCACAAGCAACCCCAAATAATCAAAGCAATCTTGAAAAAGAAGAATGAAATTAGAGGTATCACAATTCCCATTTCAGGATATACTAAAAAGCTGTCATAGTCAAAACAGTATGGTACTGGCACAAAAACAGACACATAGATCAACAGGGCAATATAGAGACCCCAGAAATAAACCTCCATTTATATGGTCATTTCATCTATGAAAAAGAGGGCAAGAAAATGCAAAGGCCCAAAGACAGTTTCTTAACAAATGGTGTGGGGAAAACTGTATAGTAACATGCAAAAGAATAAAACTAGATCACTGGCTTACACCATACACAAAAATTAACTCAAAATACTCACACATGAGATCTGAAACCATGAAAATCCTAGAAGAAAGCACAGACAATAATTTATCCAACATAGGCCATAGCAACATTTATCCAACATAGGCCATAGCAACTCCTTAAAGCAAGGGAAACAAAAGCAAAAATAAACAATTAGGACCATATCAAAATAAAAAAAAGCTTCTGCACAGCAAATGAAACAACAAAACTAAAAGACGACCTACCGACTGAGAGAAAATATTTGCAAATTACATCTCCGATAAAGGGTTAGTATGCAAAATACATAAAGAACTTACACAACTCAACACCAAAAAAATAATAATCCAATTAAAAATGGGTAGAAGACATGAACAGACATTTCTCAAAGACATCCAGATGGCCAACACACATATGAAAGATGTTCAACATCACTCATCATCAGAGAAATGTAAATCAAAAGCACAATGAGACATCACTTCACACCTGTCAGAATGGCTAAAATCCACAACACAAGAAACAACAAGTGTTAGGATATGGAGAAAAAGGAACACTCATGTACATTTGGTGAGAATGAAAACTGGAACAGCCACTGTGCATTCTGAATTGATCAAATAGGCAATAATTCAAAGCAACAGAAATTACAATGTATTGGGTGATTGGAGCATATGGGTAGGTGAAATAAATGAGAATGATGCCCTATGTGATGGGTGAGAAAAATTAGGAACACTCTGTTATAAAATATCCACCCTAACTTTGAAATATAATAGTTACTTGTGGAGTTAGGTCAGTTGTAAATGCATGTTGCAAAGTTCAGATCAATCACTTAAAAAAATTAAACACATAGTCAATATGGCAATAAATGAGGGTAAGTGCAATCAAATACAATTCTAAATTAGAACCAGAGAGGCAAAAACAAAAAAAGGAGAAAGAAACAAATAATAGGCTCAGTCAATAGAAGAAAACAGTTACAAACATGGTAGATACAGTTGAATAATATGAATAATCACTTTTAATTTAAATTGCCTAAATGTACCAATTCAAAGAGATTCTCAAAGTGAATTAAAACCAACAACTATATTTGTTGATAAAAACCTATAAATATAGACATAGAAGGTTTAAAGAGATGGTGAAAAATACATTTTAATATTAATCAAAATAATAATTTCAAATGTGGAAGTGGCTATATTAAAAACAAAGAAGAATTCAGAACAAGAAAAATAATTAAGAGTAAGAGGGACAAAACATAATGATAAAGGGTAAATTATTCTAGAAGACAGCAATTATTAACACGTTTTCATCTAAAACAAAGTGTCAAAATATATAACAACTGGTAGAACTGCAAGAATACACAAATCCATTATTACAATTATAAACTTCAACACTCTTCTTCCAATAACTCATAGATCAAGAGGGAAAAAAAATTAGTGGAAATTTAGTTGACCTAAACAATACTATTGACCAACATACCTAATTGATATTTATTGAATACAGAGTCTAACAATAGAATACAAATTTTTAAGTTTACATAAAACATTCACCAAAACAGACCACATTCTAGCCCATGAAACATACTAATAGATTTAAAAGAATAGAAATCATACAAAACATGTTCTCAGGCCACAATGGCATTAAAGTAGATATAATAATAGGCAGATAGCTGAAGAACTTAAAAAACTTCTGGAAATTAAATAACAAATACTTGAATAATAAATTGGCCAAAGAAGTCTCAATTGAAATTTAAAACCAAGTTTCAATGAAACAAATATGAAAATACAACCAATCAAAATTTGTGGAATGTAGCAAATTCAATGCTTAGAGGGAAATTTAGAGCATTAAATGCAAACATTAGATGCATATTACAATTGTCTACAATCATTTCAAGAAAATAGACTAGAGGGAATACTTCCTAATTTAGTCTATGAGGTCAGCATTACTCTAACACTCAAACCAGAAAAAGACATTGTAAGAAAGGAAAAGTACAGATCACTATCTCTCATGGACAAAAATGCAAATAAATAAATAAATAAATAAATAAATAAATAAATAAGTTTGTTTGTTTGTTTATTTATTTATTTATTTATTTTGAGAAAGAGATCAGGAGAGTGGCAGAGAAAGGGAGAGAGAGAGAGAGAGAGACAATCCCCAGCAGGCTCTGTACTGACAGCATGGAGCCTGATGCAGGGCTCTAACCCATGAACTGTGAGATCATAACCCGAGCTGAAACCAAGTCAGATGCTCAACTGAGCCACCAGGTGCCCTACAAATATTTCGAACACAATATTAGCAAATTAAATCTACCTATGTATTAAATATACATACATATATATACACATACATACATATATATATATATACACACGTATATATATATACATATATGTATACATATATGTGTGTGTGTGTGTATATATATATCTCACAACCAAGTGGGACTTAGTCCATGTACGTAAGTATAATTCAACCTTCAAAATGAATCATTTGATGTAATCTATCACATTAACAGGCTAAAGAACAAAAATCATATGTTAATACCAATTAATACAGGTAAAGCATTTTGCAAAATGAGTTTTGGAGTTTCGGAGGAATTTAAGAGTTTGGAGGACCCCATAATGTAACACAGAATGTGAATGAAGAATCTAAATGTGTTACCAATGTGTGAAACATCACTAAGGGGTGACAAGAATAAGGTGATGACTTACTTGTTAAGTTAGTAAGTAACTTCGGAAGTGAGCCTAATCTAAGAATAAAAGCAGGTGGAACTGTACATAAAAAATGTACTTTGGCTGATAAAATTATTTTCCGTGGTAATATGCACTAACAATTCTGGAACCAATATGCATGCCTACTGGAATTGGACAATTAAGTAAATGAATGGGAGATGGTGGGAACAATGTTTCTCATGGTTGGGATGGGGGTATAGAGATAAGGGGGAAGAATAGAATGATTCATGTGGTAGTGAAGGATTTGAGGTGGACATATCAATATGAACTCATATTTATTTTAATATAGATGCAGATGGTTACATATAGAAATATTTGTAGATACTTGTATATACATGGATTAGTATACATACATCATACATTTTCTTGATGTGTCAGCTAACAAGAGTCTTTATGTAACAACTCTCCAGTATTAATGAGCACAACTAGCACCCAGATCTTGGGTTTCTAATACCATCCTCCAATGAAAGTAATGGCCCCTTTGAAAAATGGCTGATGCTAGGGTGAAGCAGAAAACACACAAGATGAATTTGAAGCTTTTTGTAGTGCCAAATAGTAAGAAAGTGCTCAAAATAAAAAACAAACTGCATATTGATTGGGGTATGTCAAAGGGACATAGAAGCCAAATGGAAATTCTCCCAATGGACAAAGTTAGAAAAAAATTTGAGCAACAAAAGAAAATACTTTTAGATTGTATCTTAAAGTATAAAATAAATATCTGTGACTTCATATTGATATAAGTAAATGATTGAATATTTAATAAAAAAGAGACAAATCTGTGCAGAAGAATTCCAAATAATACATGTAAACATTCCACTCTTAAGGAAGGGCTACATAGTTGCCAACTCCTTACTATAGGCTATGCATGTGACTTTCCTCCAATGAGTACAGTATGAAAGTACAGCATAGAAAGGGAGGGGAAAAGAGCAAATTACAGTGCAGAAACCTAGCAACACTACCTCAACCAGTGATCAAGATAAACTTTTATTACATTGACAGCATATTCCCTTGATATGATGAAATGGCCCGTTAGCTTTGTGTTCTTCTTCCCCCAAACCTATTTTCCCAGTCTAATTATCAGACAAATTCCATTCTACAAAATACCTGACCACTACCCCCTTAAACTCATCAAAAACAAGGAAAACCTGAGAAATTTCATAAACTAAGAAGAGCCTAAGGAGATGTTACAACTAACTACAATGTGATATCCTGGAGGGGATCCTGGAACAAAAACCAAACAAACAAAAAAAGACAGTAGCCAAAAATTAATAAAATGTAAGTAGCATGACTTTCATAACAAAGTACTGATATTGGTTCTTTAATTAAAACAACGTTAAGAAATGTATCAGACTGATGTAACATGTTCTTTAAAAAGGGGAAATTAGGTATGGGGTATATGTAAACTGTACTTGGGAAACCATAAGCTCACCAGGTATAGAAATACACGTGGCTCATACTAAGCAGAATGCACTCACTGCTCCTTGAGAACTTGCGGTATGAACTTGTTCTGCTGATATATGATCCCCTCTTTCTTGAACAATATGCCTTAACTCTTTAAAACTGAACCAGGACTGTTGGGAATTGATAGATTAAAATACTCTGTGTACGAGATTATTTGTTTCTAAGAACCTCCTGTGAAATCATATTGTGTTTTTGAAACCAGAATTCTAAAAGTGGATCTCTATACCTATCTGTATGAGAAACACCTATTATACTTGTTAAAAGGCAAGGACCTGGGCTTTCCTACAGTTTTTCTGAATCAGAATCTCCAGGGTTTCTCTTTGAAAATACCAGATATCATCTTAAGCTGTCAAATGGCATAACTTATAGAGATTTAAAAATAGTGATGTTTGGGTCCCACCCTAAGAGAGTCTGAGTTAATGGGTCTGGAGTGTCAGTTGGGCATGATATTTAAAAAAAAAAAAATTTTAATGTTTATTTATTTTTGAGAGAGAAAGAGGCAGAGAGCGAATGGGGGAGGGGCAGAGAGATAGACACAGAATCCGAAGCAGCTCCAGGATCTGAGCTGTGAGCACAGAGCCCAAAGCGGGGGGCAAGGGGCGGGGGGCGGGGGGGGGGGGGGCGGCTCAAACTCAAAAACTGCAAGATCATGACCTGAGCTGAAGTTGGATGGTTAACCAACTGAGCCACTCAGGTGCCCCGGCATGAGATTTTTTTAAAACTATCCACAAATGATAATAATGTGCAGCTAAGATTAAGAATCACTTTATAACAGTTCCCCAGGTGGTTCTCATGCATATAGGGTTTGAGAATCACTGCTTTTAAACAATTTCTAAGAAGCCTTTCCTGAACCAAGCAACCTTGAAAAATCTACTCTGTCAGGGCTCTGATTTGCAAAAACTAGATTTAAATATTTCCCTAGATTTAAATATCAATGTAGGAATTCAGGCTATCTAATTTTGTAAAATGTTTCCCTTAAAGAGTCTAGTTCATATACAATCTTTCATTTAACAAGATTCTACCACATATTTAATGAGCAGCTTTTTGCAGTGTTCCAACTCTGTCTTTGACTCTCGTTCTAGCATTCATTCATATCAGCTACTGGTTCCTGGACCCTGAACTGTAGCCCCTAGACTGGATTCCGTACAGCTCTAGTTCTTTTCACTCAGATGAATTACTCCAGCATCTTTTGTTGTTGTTGCTCTGAGTTTTCTTCATCTCCCTACACTCAGGGAACACAACCCCTTTCATCCTTACCCTTTTGAGATATGCTTTCAAAAAAACATGTTAATATGGCTTATTTTCAACTTAGAAGGGATATAGGTCACAGTCATTTCACTTTTCCAGAAGAACTGATATTTTTAGCATCATGTTACACTATGGAATGAACAATTTTATAAATTAGCAGGTATTAACAAACAATGAACATGTGGGAAATTAATATTTTGATAATTTGATTTTGATATTTTGAAATTTATCTAATTTCTAGAAATCATACCTTATCTTATTTACATGTCTATACTCAACTATCAGGGTATATAGCATGGAAAGTTTGAATGTCTTTTTTTTAACTAAAGGAAAAAAATTCCAATTATTAAAATTTATTTTTTTTTAACATTTATTTATTGTTGAGATAAAGAGTGAGACAGAGCATGAGTGAGGGAGGGGCAGAAAGACAAGGGGAACACAGAATCGGAAGCAGGTTCCAGGCTCTGAGCTGTCAGCAGGGAGCCTGATGTGGGGCTAGAACTCACAGACTGCGAAATCATGACCTGAGCTGAAGTTGGATGCTTAACTGACTGAGCCACCCAGGTGCCCCCAAATTTATTATCTTATTAGAAGAACAAATATTGTTAGAGTGTTCATACTACTCAAAACAATCTACAGATTTAATGCAATCCTTATCAACATACCAACATTTTACAGAGAACTAGAATTTGTATCAAACCACAAACAAACCCAAAGAGCCCAAGAAATCTTGAAAAAGAAAATGAAACTAGGAGGTACCAAAATCCCAGTTTCCGAATATACTACAAAGCTGTAGTAATCAAAACATTATGGTACTAGCACAAAAATAGACACTGGCATAAAACTAGGTCGCTGGCTTACACCATATACACACAAAACAATTTTGATCAGTAGAACAAAATGAGACCCCGGGGGTTGGGAGACACCTGGGTGGCTCAGTTGGTCAAGCATTTGACTCTTGATTTTGGCTCAGGTTATAATCTCACAGTTCATGAGTTTTGCCACAAGTTAAGCTCTGCTCTGACAGATTTTGTCTTGGAATTCTCTCTCTCCCTAGCTCTCTGACCCTGCCCCCCGGAAAATAAATAAATAAACATTTAACAATAAAAGAGACACCAGGTGCACCTGGGTGTCTCAGTCAACTTTGGCCTAGGTCAAGATCTTGCTGTTCCTGAGTTCGATCCACATCAGGCTATGTGCTGACAGCTCAGAGCCTGGAGCCTGCTTCGAACTCTGTATCTCCCTCTCTGCCTCTGCTTCTTTCTCTGTCTCTCTCTCTCTCCCTCTCTCTCTCTCTCTCAAAAATAAATACAATCTTTAAAATAATTATAATTAAATAAATTAATTATAATTAAAATACTTAAAATAAAATCTTTAAAAAAATAGAGACCTCAGAAATAGACCTACATTTATATGGTAATTTACTCTATGAAAAAGAGGGCAGAATATGCAATGGGACAAAGACAGTCTCTTCAACAAATGGTTGTGAGGGGTGCTTGGGTGGCTCAGTTGGTTAAGTATCTGACTACTTCTCAGGTCATATCTCATGGTTCATGGGGTCAAGCCACACATCAGGCTTTGTGCTGGTGGTGTAGAACCTGCTTGGGATACTCTCTCTTCCTCTCTCTCTGCCCCTCTCCCTTTGACCTACCCCCCAAAAATAAGTAAATAAACTTCAAAAAAAAAACCAAAAACAAATGGTGTTCAGAAAACTGGACAGCAACATGCAAAGAATGAAACTAGGTCACTGGCTTACACCATACATAAAAATTAACTCAAAATACATTAAGGACTTACACATGAAATCTGAAACCACAGAAATCCTAGAAGAGAGCACAGCAATAATTTATCTGACATAGGCCATAGCACATTTTTCTAGACATGATACTTAAAGCAAGGGTAACAAAAGCAAAAATAATCTATTGGGACCATATCAAAATAAAAAGCTTCTGCACAGAAAATGTAACCATCAGAGACAACTAAAAAACAACCCACTGAAAGAATATATTTGCAAATCACATCTCTGATAAAGGGTTAGTATTCAAAATACATAAAGAACTTACATAACTCAACACCAAAAAACAAATAATCCAATTAAAAAATGGACAAAAGACATAAACAGACATTTCTCCAAAGAAGACACCCAGATGTCTAATAGATAAATGAAGAGATGTTCAATATCATTTGTCATCAGAGAAATGTAAATCAAAACCACAATGAGATATCACTTCACACCTGTCAGAATGGCTAAAATCCATAACACAAGAAACAAGTGTTGGTGAGGATGTGGAGAAAAAGGAACACTCATGCACATTTGGTGGGAATGAAAACTGGAACAGCTACTGTGCAGTTTCCTCAAAAAATTAAAAATAGAACTATTATATGATCCAGTAATTCCACTATTGTGTATTTACCCCCAAGATACAAAAACAAAAAATTCAAATAATATAAACAATTGAAAATGATATATGCACCTCTATGTTTATTGCAGCATTATTTACAATAGCTAAAGTATAGAAGTAGCCCAAATGTCTATTGAATTAATAAAGAAGAGGTCACACACACACACACACACACACACACACACACACACAATGGAGTGTTACTCTGCCATAAAAAAGAATGAAATCTTGCCATTTGCCACTACATGGATGGATCGAGAGAGTATAATGCTAAGTGAAATAAGTCAGTCAGAGAAAGACAAATACCATACAATTTGACTCATATGTGGAATTTCAGAAACAAAATAAAAACAAGTGGACAAAGAAAAAAAGGGAAAAACCAAAAAAAACAGACTCTTAACTAAAGAGAACAAACTGATGGTTACCATAGGGAGGTGTATGGTGGGTTGGGGGAGGATGGGTGAAATAAGTGATGGGGATTAAAAAGCAAACTTATCATGATGGGCACCGAGTAATGTAAATAATTGTTGGATCACTATATTATACACCTGAAACTAATATAACACTGTATGTTAAGAACACTGGAATTAAAGGGGCACCTGGGTGGCTCAGTCAGTTGAGTGTCCAACTTCAGCTCAGGTCATGATCTCGTGGTCTGTGAGTTCGAGCTCTGCATCGGGCTCTGTGCTGAGAGCTCAGAGCCTGGAGCCTGCTTCAAATTCTGTGTCTCCCTCTCTCTCTGCCCCTCTGCCACTTACTGTCTGTCTTTTTGTGTGTGCGTGTGTGTGTGTGTCTCTCTCTCTCTCTCTCAAAAAATGAATAAACATTAAAAATTAAAAAAAAGAATACTGGAATTAAAAAAAATAAACAAAATTTAATATCATGCATGAATATAATGTGAACTTCTTTGGTCTGAAATGGAAATAAATTTATTTGCAGCCTTAATATATATTTAGCCATTATAACTTAGGCATTATTTTAAGGACCTTTCATATGTTGTCTCAATCCCAAAAACAACACATAAGGGAAGTATTCTTTCTATTGTTATTTTATAAGGAAGGCAACTGGAGTACAGAGACTTTGACAAACTTTCACAGCACAGTGGGGCTAAAATAGGAACCCAAGTAACCTTCCCCAAAGCCTGTTTTCTCCTCATTGTATAGCTATGCTCTCTACTACAGTATACTCTTCCTTATAGTATTTTGAGAACGTAATATATGTCTCAACAATACTATAAGTAGTCTGAGGTCTAGATACATCTTTGTTTTAACTTTTACTATGCCATAGTACCAAACATATAAAGTCTTTCAAATAGCAAGCTTTTAAAAAGAATGAACAAATGAAAAAAAATAGATACATGAAAGAGTAAATATGAGATACAGTTCTTATCAGTTCATATGGAAGCTTTATGGAAATATGGACTTGGATTCAGGAAAAAAAAGAAAAACTTACACACTTGCTGGTTGGCCAGTTGTCCTGACATGTAGTGAAGTACACCTCAGTTGTCAGGGGCATCAAGCATGATGTCACAGAATTTTTGGCTTCCTTTGTTGAATTAATTTCACATTTAGCTCTTGGGATTACTATGGTGTAATTGTTTACCATATTTGGAAGCTCTGACACAAGCAATAATCTAACTGGAATATAATTTAATAAACAAAAAACAGGTGTGTTTGGAATATCTGCTAAGATAAACTTTATTAAATACATACTCTAAGGACATTATATATAAATTCTTCCACATTTCTAACAAAGTTGGCCATTTATGCATCCAAAAAAAAAAAAAAAAAGTAAAGGAGTAAATGCCAACAGAATTTAAGCCAATGCATGACAATATTCTTTATGTAACCACAAAGTCAGTTCATTAGTTCCTTACTTGCTATTGTTCATTCATTCATTTATTCATGGACTTTTAAGAATGGACATGAAACAGAGAGGTGCCATTTTCTACTTTTTTAAATAGAAAAGTTGTATGTTGAAATCAACACTACAGCTCTCAGCCTCCCAGGACAGACTTTTCAAAAAAGAGAGTATGAAGTCAAAAGAGAAAATTACTGATGCAAATATGATGCATACATATTAAAAAGTTTTTAAAAGGTTCCTTTCTTCCTTGAAATGAGGCACCTAACTTCCCAACATTTCTAAATAATTTTAGGCTCAGCAGTGCCCTCCAGGGTGAATATGCTGCAGCCAGCATTGCAGCCTTGTGGAGCCCAAAGGAGAGCGATTTATCACTTACTGATCCACGAGGTAAATAGAGGTTATAATCAATCTGTACCTTTCAGCACACTCTAGGACATTAGAATTCATCCCCAAAGGGAATATGCTGCAGGATGACTATTCTTTAAACAATTATAAGGTAGAATTCTACCTAGAAGTAAAAGAAACAACAAAAAGGATGGAAAGTAACTGTAAGGATGATTTCAATTACGTGCAGGTATTTACGTGTGTACATATATATGTGTTATAAAAAACAAAAAAAGGGATTGGTTTTATTTCCTCGAAAAACAAGATAATATTATAATCAATGAAAAAATCTAATAAGATGGGCAATTTGTATGACATTCACACATGTCTTCAAGTTTTACTACCCTGTTCCATTGTAGCTATACATATAGTAATGATACACATTGAGAATACTGACAGAAGAAGATATCCATTATATAATTTTTATCATTTTCTTTCACCAGGTCTCATGTCTTGTCTTAGGGTATACTATGAATTTGTATTTTTCAAAATCCTGCTTTCATCTTGTTTTACACTGTTTACCTTAAGTAATTTCTGTTGGCTCCTTTTTCTTTTATTTAAATATTTATTTGGCCTCACGTCCAAGAAAAGGGGAATTAATGTTTATTGATAACAGCATCTCCTCGGGACTGTAAACACCTTATCTTGCATCAAATATATATATATATATATATATATATATATATATATTTATATATATATATATATATATATCTCATAACATTATAAAGGTTTGCATATTTTACGTGTGAAGGAACTGGATATTCAATAGTTAAGATTCTGGCACTAGATAGGGCAACAGAGAAATATCTTTTGGGAGAAACTTACTAGTCCCTTTAACTCGCACCACATTGCTGACACACTAAAGTGTTTTCAAGGCACATGGAAGGCTGACTGAGGAAATCAGAGAATGTAAAGCCTTTAACCTTCTTCGAAATGAGGCCACATTTAGAATCAGAATGTTAGATAGGACTATAATATTTCAGATGCTTCTTTAGAATCCATTCATTGCTCCCTTCCATAGGAGGAGGAGTTTGTTGGCCAATAAGATAATGTAAAGTTATGTTTGTACAGGTAAATCCTCAATCATATTCTATGTCACAAAATTTTCCATATTTATTTTACGAAAGATGCCAATGCTAAGAGTACAAAGTGAATTTCATGATTTAACCCTTTTGTGCCATAATCACAAGCCAGTTTAAGTCACCAGGCCTTTCTTCAATTCCTCAAATGCACTTAACTTTTTCCATTCTTAGGCCTTTGTTCACTGTTTTCTCTCCTGGAAACTTTTCCACATCTCCTTGCCTACTTCTACTCTCCTTTGTTTAATTTTTGTTTTTTCTCAGCCATCAGAATTTAGCTATTATTTCACTTTCTCAAGGAAGCTGTCGCTAGTTCTCTATACTAAATGCGGTCACAGAGACACCCCTTAGGTTAGCTTTGCAGCTTTTTCGCAGTTATAATTAAAATATTGACTCCTTAAAAACTTTACTAAAATTATCCAAAATATTAAAAATGCCTCAGGTCTGGTTTTCTTTAAATACTCTCCTTTAATGTGAAGATAGCCCTCAAAACAGCGGTTGCAAACTAGTGATGCAGCATGCAGATGTATTTGCTAGGCTCACACAATGTTTAAAAATGTGATTAGTTACTAATATGTGAATAATTAAAAATTTAACTGCAAAAAAATTTCCTTTCCTAAAATTCAGAAGGTCTGACACATCTAGAATCTACTTTCCTGAATGACAATAATTAACGAGAAACATGTGGCCTCTGTACCATTTTAAATGGAACATTTATAAAATATATTTCTCATTTACCACTACTCCTGGCTGGTTTTATGTCTGACTTTCTTGTCACATTTCCATTGCCTCCATGTCTTTTGCAGGCACTTGAATAGCCAATTCGGCCTGGGAGGTTTATATGTGAAATCATTATCTACCCCTAACCCCCAAACCAGTGCTCTTCATTTTAATGTACATATGGATCCTGAGGAATCTTGTTAAAATGCAGATTTTGATTCAGTACATAGAGGTGTTGGGTTCCGAGAGTTTGGACTTCTAACATGCTCCTAGGTGATATGCTGAAGCTGTTGAAACATGAGCCACACATTAAATAGGAAGGCAGAGCTACATGTATCTAGGTGAAAACGAGATTCATGTGGAATTGCTCAATAGAATCAGGTTGATCCTACTATGAGGGAAAATAATGAGGTTGGGTCTGTGGCCTCGTGTCCTGACTCAGGGAGATAGATTTGAAGAATTCTCTGGAATAAGGTACTCTGAGCTATGTGAATGGAACGCAAAAGTGAGTAGTACTGAAGGAAGGAGTGTCCTTGGGTACTAATGGTAGACTTGGCCTAGATCACAGGCATATAGTCTGTCTTGACAATGGATTGACAGCACTAAGAGTTCTGGATTTTTAGGGAGAGTTCTAGAATGCATGGCACAGGTCGCAGAATATGGTAAATTGTGCCCTAAATGGTATAAGGCTCCATTGATAGAGAAATAGAGAAGGTATATAAATGTATTTTCTGTTTATCTGATTAATCGTGTTATAACTTAGAGAGCAGACAGAGTAATTATTAGGTATCTAATTGTTGTATGATTATTTCTAAATAATACTGAGTTTAGTCAGCAGCAGTACTGTTTAGCTACCATGTGTTGAGTTACTGTCATGAAGGATCACAATGTTCTTGGTGATTACCTCTATATGTTGTGTCATGGATGGAGTATGTGTGTGTTGGGGGGAGGTTTGAAAAATTAGTGACTCACAGTATCATTCCCTTTTCTCAGTCTCTCTACCTCATTTCTTTCTTGCCTAAACTGACTTACATAAGAAACAGATGAAAAATAACACATGCAAAATGTGGTAGACAGAAAAGGAGAGGGGGAAATAAGGAAGAACACATGCCTGAATTTAGTTTGTGGAAAAACAGTGAAGAGAAATTATGGGGAGGGTTGTCTATATAAAATCAATTATTAATTATGTTTTGGAGAATAATCACTGCTCCTAACTTTGCTCTTCAGAGGAATTCAGAAGACATAATATAGTTATTCAAGGCTTTGAAGTTAGAACAATTTTTCTTCATATTATAACTAAGCCATTATGGAACTTAAAGGAAGCAAAATCCAGTATAATTTTATTAATTAAATACCTAAAACATATTCTTACATATTGTGAATGCAAAATATATTTATTAATTAGCCATTGATTTAAGTTAACATTTTTTCATAACTGATAGGTTTATGTAATGACTAATTTTTTGCATGCAACTTAGGATATTTGTGTTAATGTTAAAAAATGAAATTATTTTTAAATGTGGAGACCCTCAGTCCAGGGATAGGCATGGTGTATATACCATCACAAAGGATTTCTCGATTCCATATCTGATGTTAATATACTGAGCTCAAAACCACACCATAGAATTTAGGAGTTGGTTAAATTTTATATGATATATATATATATATATATATATATATATATATATATATATACACACACACACACACACACACACACACACACACACACACATATGTACTTCATATTGGAAATATCTATAGATAATTTATAATTATAAAACTGATTCACAAATATACTACAAATGTAGAAAATGACCCAGTGCTGAAACACAAAAAGATTAACAAGATGAAAAATATTTTTGATTTTAATATACAGATTCTAGACAAATCAAGTAGTAAGTCTTATTGATAACAAGAAACAAGTGAGTATTTAGGACAAGTGAAGACACACAAATGCACACACACACACAGTTTTTTGAATAAGATCTAGAAAGTAAAATAACATTTGCAGTTCATTATTAAACTTTTATCCAAAATGTCCTCCTTTAGAGACTTATGAGCAGAAGTCACAGAAACATTTTTAAAAAGTTAATAATAGCTAGAATATCTAAAGGGGTATTCACTGTTCCACCTGCACTGTCTCATCCTTACAAGACTTAACTATGTGAACACATAATCTGTGTTTCTTTCTCCTTAACTGACTGACAGATTTTGTTTTGAAGAATCCATAGTGAGATACTTCCAGGGAAGTTTGAACAACTTTGCAAGAAATAAATAGAGGAGAACTTGAGTAAGTGTCACAGGTAATTAAATCATTAGCCAAGTTTTAAGAATCTCATCCGGGGCAGAAATTATAGTCGTGGCTTCTTTATTGTGGTGGAAGTTAATTGTGCCCCCAGTAAAATGTCTGAAAGGGAGTTTCTAATGGTTCCTTGCCCAGCTCCAATCTCAAAATAGTTCATTTGTTTGTGTGCAGGAGCATGTAGAACAGAAACATCAAAAACTTTACAGCTTATAAATAAATTCAAATTAAATGGATTATCTCCTTTTTAAGTTTTTACTACGTATTTTAAATTAAAAGAACGTATTGAGGTAGGAGAGAAACGTGAAAATGTATGAGAAGTATATTGTTCTTGGTCACTTCTTTTGGAGAAGGCTTCCCAGTGATTTTTCCATAATGTTCAAGCTCTTTGGGATGGCTTTTACAGAATCTCTCCTACAAAAGACAGCCAAGGTTCCCATCATTGCCATTTACTCAAGGATCATTTATTTTCCACCTTGTCTACAGTCTCCATTTCAATGTTATCACTGTTGAGTAAATTGTCCAAAAGCAACAATCTGTCATTCACCAAAAACAACTTCAACCCTCTCAGACATTTAGAGGGAATATATCTGGAGCACTATGGAATATAATTTGCAAAACGACATCGTGGCATCCTGAAATCTTTTGTTCACTTCACATGATAGGTCATTTCTCTGAAAGTAGTTATGTCATCACTGCATTGTGGCAGAGTTCCAAGAGCAGATCCTTATAGCTAGTTGAGGTCACTTGGCAAACCTGCTGACAATTCCTGGCCATGGTGAGATTCATCCCAGTGACAAAGTAAATATTCATTTGGAAACACAGACATTGAGCCCTACTGGCTAGGATATATTAAAAGAGTGCAAGTACCCATATAGAGTTCTATGATAAGATGAAATTTAATTTTTCCATATCCAAATAAATGACCATGGAACAATCATATAAATACTGAATGAATGATTGATTCATTAAATCATTTATTCCCTCAACCAAATTTATGGAGTGACTTCTACACCACTGCATCAGATATAAAGGGAGAAGGTCAATGAATTAGTATCAAACAAATATCTTGCCTGTCAAGAGTTATGCAAGAAATGTGGAGGGATATTTAGCAAGAAATACAAAACAATTTCTAAGAAACTATTTAAATATAGATCAGGGAGGTGTGGTCTGGGTACCTTTTTCATTCTTGAATCATCTTGTGATCTCAAAGGTAACTATGCAAAGGCACCACACGTCACAGAATCCCCAGTGGTGGACATCTGTTACCTCTTGGTAGGGTTCCCTAAAAGGGGAATCTGGATTCTTTCAGGAAGTGTATTAGATCTGTCCACAAAAGCATGGGATGTCTTCCGGGGGAATGGAGGCCAAGACTTTTTATTTTACCACTATGTCCATGAAGAGGTTTGCTGTCAGAGCAGACCCTATGTCAGTGAGAAACATGCGCATTTTGTGTAGTTGTTTGCTGCTTCCTTTCCCGACTTTCCTATGATTAAGGAATAAAATTTCACAATAAAATCAATATTTCAATCATAAAAAAACACCACAAACTTCCTCTATGACTGATCAAACTTGATAAATCCAGCCCCATCAACCCAATACCCACTGCAGACTTGCCTTCCTTGCACTACTGGGCCCCATACTCTCCTCCTCTGATGAAATTCACATTCTAAATTGCACAACTGTCTAAAATTAATTAAGGAAGGCAAACTTGATTTTAAAGTATTTCAGTGGCCCACTAGTAAGCCCGCTCTTTTTATCTTAAGACATATCAACAATTCTGGAATGGATTTTTTTTTTTTTTTTTTTTTTTTTTTTAGGAATCATGATCTAATTCATTCCTCTTTTGAAAAGGAAGACAGGCTAGTTAGTAGCAGGTAATTAGCACTGTTAATTTCTGATTTCATGTTCCAGAATTTTAAAATATATGCTTAATGGAGCATCTGAAGGAATCAAGTTAGAAGATAGAAGGTGGTGGAGAAGACATACTTGAAGAGACAATGGCATTTGACAAGTACTGCAAGCCAGTTAGAATGAGAAAGAGAAAAAGAGAAAGAGAAAGAGAAAGGAAGGAAGGAAGGAAGGAAGGAAGGAAGGAAGGAAGGAAGAAAGAGAGAGAAAGGCAGGAGAGGACTGCTGGCCTAGTTAGACATTTTCAATTTCACTTTACTTGAAGGCATGAACAATCTAAATAAAAGGTAAGAGAGAAGATGTCACTGGTTAGAAGTTAGACAAATCTTAGTAGACAATTAACCATTTGGGAAAGCTGTTTGCCTTCATGAACTTCAGTTTCCTAAGGTCTAAAAACAGTGATCAGTTGTTGTGAGGATTAAGTAAGATCATACGTGCGCAACTATGTATTCATAATAGATCCATGACAAACATTTGAATCCTTCCTTGTTCCCCTTAGTGCAGACAGCTTGTTTTATATAATTCTGAGACAATCACCACAAGGCCCCAAAATTTCCTATTAATTTTGCCCCTAAAAACCAAATCTATAGAACCCTGAACTGAATACACCATGGAAATAATACTTTCCAAATAATTTTTATCCTTGTACCTAATAGAATAACTTCTGAATGTATTCTCATGAATCTAGATTCTTTTATATTTTTTGTGTTTGTATTGGCAGATCAGTGGTGTGAGAAAACATATTGGAGCTTTGGGCAAAATAAAAAAAATCAATAATACTGATCATATCTCCATTGTAATATCTCACTTATTGTTCATTTTTGCAATAATTTTGATTTGAAAAATGTTCTAATAAGTATTATTATCTTGATGACTGAGTCTTTTGGAACCTCCTTAAATTGTGTGCCTAACATAAATATCTGACTTGCCTTACCCTAGACCTGGCCCTGTGTGAGATGTTTTTAGATGCAGATTCAGATATTTTGTTTTTGTTACTTTACACTACATTTCAGGATGAACCTCACCAGAGTATATTCTGTGAAATTAGCAACAAGGATCGAGGTGAAAAAAAATTACCACCAGAATATAAGTGGGATTAGTTTATCCTAACCAATAAGGTGGGATCCCTGGAATATTCTCCCTTTACTTTTATTATCTTCAGTGTGACTCCTTTGTGGTCTGCAGCCCAGTGTTTGAAGGCCCCTGAAGGTGTGTGCAGTGAAGGTGGTGCCACTGAAAAACCAGGCATCTCCTCTTTTTGTTAAAACACGCCTAATGCTTCATGTTTTTTCTAACAATAAATTATGATTCATTGAACATTTATAACATATTGGCCATTGGAATATATGTTTTTCCCCACCTTGTTTAATTCTTTCAAAGAAGGCAATAGGAAATTATTACTAATAACATTTTAAAAATGAGCATTTAACAGTTGAACAGATTTAACATTTACAGTGACAAATCTAAAATTCATAGTGACCAACCTATCAAAAGTTTGTTCTTTGAGTCAAGTCCCAAATATGTTAGCCTTGCTCAAGCAAAATAAAATTGGAAGAAATAAGACAAATTAGGAGTTGGAACTCTAAACTCTGGAAATAAGAATTAGACTACAGACTACTATGTCTATAATTAACAGATCTTATGATCCACACAATACCAGAAACAACATCCTAATTAAAGTATTAGAACATTGGGGTGAAAAAAAACCAATGCAACAACAACACACACAATAAAGTAAAAGTGTAAGCACTGAGAATAGAGAAAAAGACATGAGGCAAGGATATTATTGTAGAAGAGAAAAACTGGCCAGGTTCTAGGGAAATCCCAGGAGCTCATATTGGCAGAAGTTGGAGAATAGAACACTATGATTATTCTAGAAAAGATACAGGCAATTAATCAGATGGAGCTTGGCAAGCTGTCTGCTGATTAAAAGCCAAATAGAAAAGGGGCATAATTATCAGAGGGTAAGTAGATGATAAACCATCCTTGTTTACCTGGGACTGAGAAGATTTTTCCAGACATACGTTACACAGTACTAAAAGCAGGACAATCCCAGGAAAACTGAGACAGTCTCAGGCAAGCCATGATGATTGGCCACTCTAGAGTATATTAGAGGTCCTAAGTCTTAGCGATCGATACACAGAACTGGTGGAACTGGATGAGGCAAGCAAAGTCAAGTGTACTAGATTTGGAGATGGGAGGACAGGCAAGTCAACTGTAGGACAGGGCAGATTCAGAGATGGAAGTACAGACAAGAGCGTCAAAGGTCTTAGTCATTCAAAACTCCATTAGGCTAATTACGAGATAATACATGTACACAATGCTGCAAAGTAAATGATAATGAATTTCATAACAGGAATAGAACAAGGGTTATGGGCATTGAGAGGGTAAAGAATTGCCATTTTCAATGAGATGAGAAAGGACACATTAAAACTGGGGTTTTAAGCATGATTGGTTTGTTATTAAGCAGATTTGGAAGAAAGTCAGAAAAAGAAAATATGATATTAGAATGTACAGGAGATGTACAGGTTATACACTGGATTTGACTTTTCATTAGTAGAATTTGAAGGTGAAATAGAGTTTGTAGAAGACAGTATTTGGAATTAAATTTGGGATTTGTGTTTGATGTCAAGATAAACATTTCAGATTTTATTCATCAAACATCAATGAACCAATCATTTGAAAGATTTTGATCAGGGAAGTGGGCAATAATGCTGACCTATGCTTCCAAGGATTTTGTATCCACAATAGTGAACAGATAGATCTGGGATAGGAAGTCACTGGATACACAGAGTTCTTGCAAAAGACAGTAATAATTACACAGAAAGTGAGAAGAGACAAAGGCTTGAAAGAACCAGAGAAGGATAAAAAGAATAGGATAGTGAAAGGATTAGAATTCAAGGCAGTGTGGCAAAATAAGATAAACTCAGGCTTCAGAAATCGACAAGCTTTGGCTGATGTCTCTGATTCTCAGCTTACTGAGGATCTGATGAAATGGCCTGACATACTGACAATATAGCCTCAAGAAGAAATCTCAACTTTTCAAAGCCTCAGATCCTATACATAAAATATATATAATATGACCCATCAGAGGCCTTTTGTTAATTATCAAATATGACAATAAAGTCCATATTATAATACCCAGTACCTAGACCTTTAGTGAATGATGACTATAATACTATAAATTAATAGAAATTGGTTAACTGATTGAAGATGGCAGTAAATTGTATAGAAATGTCAAAGATATTTTCAAAATTTTAAAGTTATATGAGATTCCGCAAAAGTTCATAATATAGCTATTGAGGGTCTCTCTGTATAGTTGTAAATAACTTTCCTGGTTTCAAGCCCCATCTTCCCCACATTCTAGCTCTATAGACTTGAATATTCACCTAATTTTTCCAGTTATTATATGAGGTATACACACAGAAATTGTAAATATATATATATATATTTATTTCATATATTTTTTTTTTTTTCATTTACTAGTTGGTATATATCCTGCAAAATGCTCATATTCCTAAACTTTCTTAGGACTAGATTTTAGTATCAGGCATGTCAAAACGAAAAGAATCATTCTCTAAAGAAAATGACTCTCAATTTTGCAACATATAATAGGTTATCAATAAAGTTATGATGCAGTGCCTGAATGGATGGTACTGAATTAAACCGAGGAGATGCTCAGACAAGAAAGGCTGTACTGTAGGATGGGTATTCCCTTGGCAGGTTAATGGAGGATTCAGGGTTTAAGCATCAGCACATAGCAGGATTCATTTGATGGGATTCTTAAATAGGAATGTGTTTGCAATACTCTATCCAACCTATTCCTTAGAGCACAAGCACCTTGATCTGTGATAAAACCCTGTGGAGTCTTTCTCTTTTCTAGATTCATAAGCTGATTCTACTTATTGCTTGGAGATCCTGATGATGGGGATTTGCATGTTAAGGTGTTAAAGTGGGACCAAAAATTTTCCAGGAGCAGTCATGCGACACCAAAGTTGTAAAAACGTCTTGAATGATGGCAACTTAAAAGACCTAATGGTCCAGGCTAAATGGAAAATAAACCTGAATATAGTACAGAACCATTCCCAAGAAATGTTGGCTTTGAAGGAAGTTCATTTTGCATGCCACATTGGTCCTCTCTGAAGGTGATTTTTTTTAAAAAGAGGCAAACTGAGGACATCCTGTGCTTTCCACACAGACGATAGTAAAAATTGAGAATACCAGTGCTCACATTGGAATTTCCATAATGACTAGAGAATATATATCCATATGGCTTGGGAATGTCCCTCAGCCAATAACTCATAGAAGGAAATTATAAGTGCACTAAGGGGCATCGTTAACAATGATATTCTCTTAACCTTACAGCAATGTATTTCAGTTTATGGAACTTATACCAGCATTTACAGATCTTTGGGGAAAGTACTAAATATGGGTTTAATCACCATGGTTAGATATGTGAATGACCAGGCTGGTAAAACTGTTTTTGAGAGTATACTCCTTTTAATTTCAACAGGTGTTGGAAAAATGGATCTGCATGGAATATTCATGCCTTGTATAAAGATATCTATCTAGTAAAGAAAATGAAAGGTGCTCTATAAGAATTCATTACCAATATGAATATATTAAGAAAACCAAATTGTTGGTTGCTAGCATAAAATTAATTGTGCTTTGTTAAAGTTGAATTCACAATACAATTGTGAAGACATTCATAAGATGGTAGGCATTTATTGGATACAACAGCTCAAGCTAACACATTTTTATGAGAGGTAGATATGATTCAATTATTTGCTGTTAAGTTACATTTCCTTCCCTCCTGTCTAAAGCAGTTGCCTTAGCAACACAGGTGCCCAGATGACTCATCATGCATATTGTTTTGTCTTTTCCTCTGCTTTGATCTGTTCTCTAATATGTCAGGTTTAAAAAAAAAAAAAGAGAGACTTTAAGAAAATGCTTTGGGGACATTCACCAAGAAACGACCCTAGGAAAGGGCAGTTTTAGATACTTTTTTCTTCTCCCACCACATGCATTTAATCATAATAGTCATGCAATGTGGTCTGTATACCCTGCTCCATTCTCTATCCATCCTTCAATGTTTAGTTCATCTGGCTCTTCCATGAAGTTCCTTGGTACCATATTTGCTCAAATCTCTACTGCCCCTGAAGTTTTGTAACAATTCATAAGTGGACTATTGATCTGCCTTGTCCTGTGGTTATTGTCTTTTTTTTTTAAATGTATGATAGTACTGAATAGGGCTATGATAGAAATAAGCAGTTTGAGATATGAGCACAAAGGAGGAAAATCTGACCCAGTAAAGCCAAAACTTGTTCAATACTCTGGTGCACAAAGGAATAGTTATCCTGGATGGAAACAGGCCATTATTGTACATGAGTTCTGCTCATATATATAAGCAAAAGATGTCCATTTTAATAATTTTCCTTGCTGGCTAACATAAATGGTATCTAAAATGTAGTAGGCACATTTGTCTAAATAATTTCAGCAGAGGTTATTGCCAGGAAAGGATTTTGGGGTCTGGACTTTACCTTTACTTGCTACAACACACACAGCCTGAATTAAGTGGTTAATTAGTTGCTTATACATACATTATACAGAACCTACACTTAACAAAGGCATAGAGTGGATGGGTACCATTTTTAGCATAGCTCTATTCCCTCTTAGCAATCACTTCTTCTCAACAAAGTTGCAGAACTTTCTGAGTTTTTGAATATGGCAATTTCTTTCTCATTACCAGCACCTTATGCTAACAATGCCTCTCTTTCCCCACTATCCCATGACTGTGTCATCCCCAGAGAGAAGTCAATCTTCACTACGGTGGCATGAATATTGCTTGCCACATGCTTAGCACATTCGATCTCAGACATAGCACGTTTATATTTAATAAATGTCCAATGGCATAACTTGATGGTGTTATGGGGGATTTGTGGACAAAAGACATTTTGGAGCACACTAAATCATATAAACGTCTTTCTGTGGCACCATGTTTTCCTCTGCTACTAATCTGGCATTACAAGTGAAGAAATATCAATTGTCTAAGGCCAACTCAATTTTGGAGAATGGAAATTTTGCATTTTCCTTTCTTTTCCTTCCTAGAAAGGATTGCTCCTCTCACATGGACCACACCAAGTACTCTTCCTAGGAGAATGAAACATCACTTAGGAGACTGAATTGAGATGGATTGAGAATTCACTTTATTAGAAGAAACACCTTCATTTTTCTCATTAGTAAATCTAACTAGACGGTGCTATGCAGTCATGATCATATTCATCTAGATCTCACATCTTTGCAATGCAGGACCAATGGGATGCATAAATATTACATGAATGTGTTCTAGTGGTAACTATAAAGAAACGCAAATAATTTGGGGCGCCTGGGTGGCACAGCCAGTTGAGCGTCTGGCTTCAGCTCATGTCATGATCTCACGGTTCGTGAGTTTGAGCCCTGCATTGGGCTCTGTGCTGACAGCTCAGAGCCTGAAGTCTGATTCGGATTCTGTGTATCCCTCTCTCTCTGCTCCTTCCCACTCATGCTCTCTCTCTCTCTCCTTCAAAAATAAAAACATTAAAAAAAAATAAAAAAAGAAACACAAATACTTTGCCTAAATCAGTACATGAAACATACACTTTGTAGAAACCAATTCTTCAGTTAAAAAAAAAAAAAAGTGGTAGGTGGAGTCATGTTACTGTACCACTGATTGAGTCCCTTCTAAATGCCTGAGATCTAACTCCCTTGTTCAATTTGTCAACTTGTCTCCCCAATACTCATTTTTGGTATTAAAAAAACACATGACTTTTATTAAAATACTTGTCTATGATCCTTTATGGATGTCTTTATGCTTTATTTTCCTTCTACTTCCTGTAAAGTGTGACATCTTAGCTCAGTGGAGGTATAAAGTAATTCAAGACTACTTGCCCTTCCCTTTCTCTACCTACTCATAGGAATGTGTTTGTATACCAAATATGATGTCACAGTCTAGTTCACAAAAAGATAATGATGTTAGAACTTAGTGCTATATCACGCGTATTCCCTCCCTTAATGCTCCCAAGCACTGAGTGGGTGGTAAGAGGAGAGGTTAAGTGAGTATTGGAACATCAGACATTAGCGATTATCTAATCACAACACTGAATCTCATGGCTGAAAAGTCAGCTCTTTCCTCAACTTCTTTCAACTCTTCTCATTTATGAAATAGGAAAATTTAGTTTGTGTCTCGTTTGTCTCTAGTAATATCACTGTACCACTTGCTAAATAAGTCTCTATAGTTTCCTTATCCTTAGAGAAGAGATAATAAAATATCCTCCCTCAAGCAGTTGTTGTCAGGATCAAATGTGGCATCGTACACACATAAAGTATTTAAAAAACAGAGTGCCTCACACATAATAAATGCACAAATTCAATGAACAATTATTTATATCATTATAATTTTCCTTTAAAATAAATGAAAGGCAGACTCCAGACTCAGAATGTTAGGCATGCAGACAGGCATCAACATCTTAACTAGAATTCAAGAACTTATTTTCCTTCCAGTTTATATTATGGTTTACTACTATGCAAAACATGTTTTCTGTTTGTGGATGTCCTATAGTGTTTTCTTTATGAGTAAGTTTATTTCAGCAAAAAGTGAGTCAATAAAAAGAATATATGAAATAAAGCATAATTCAGTTCATGCACTAATATAGGAAAATCTCTGAACAAAATGACTTACACTTGGGACTACGTATAAACGGTATGCATGTTACTCTTTTTACTGTCATGTGCTTCCCCATATCCCCAGCACCACACCCTTGCATCTATCAGTTACTTTGCTCTCCTGCCTAAAATGCTTCCTCATCACAGTTTGGTTCATCTTCTCCAGGAAACTACCCCCATTCAACCTGGTGTGTAATTACCTTCTTGTTTTGTTGTAAAAGGGCTTTGTGGTCAAACATCACTATGGTCACTCCTGACTGTGCCCCTTGCTAGATGTATGATTGTGGGAAAGATACTTCACAGTTTCATCAGCATTAGTGTAAAGAACATAAAGTCAATGACTATTTGTATGTTAGTGGTAAGGATTAAATGAGATAAAATATAGGAGACATTCATTAGCTAAAACTTCAATAAAATTCAATAAAAGTTCAATGGTATGATGGCTATACTTGTATTTTAAAATTGCAACTGTTTTAATTTTCCTTCCTTCATCCCTTCATCTTCCTTTTACATCTATTCTTTGAACATCTTCTCTGGGTAGGGCCTTTGCTTACTACAGAAGGTCCCCAGACTTACACAGTTCGACTTACGATCTTCTGACTTTACAATGGTGTGAAAGTGACACACACTCAGTAAAAACTATACTTTGAATTTTGAACATTTCCCAGCACGGTAATATGTGGTATGATACTCTGGCATGAGGCTGGGCAGTGACAGCAAGCCTCAGCTTCTAGTCAGACATGTGGTCACGAGGGTAAGCAACCAATACAACCTGTACTCATACAACCCATAAAACCACTCTTTTTTTCCCCACTTTCAGTAGAATGTTCAATAAATGATCGCATATTTAAAGCTTTATTATAAAATAGGCTTTGTGTTACATGAGTTTTCCCAACTGTAGGCTAACATCAGCATTCTGAGCACATTTACAGTTGGCTAGGCTAAGCCATGGTGTTTGTTAGGTTAGGTCCATTAAATGCATATGTGACTTAATGACATTTTCAACCTACAATGGACTTATTGGAAAGTAATCCCATTGTAAGGAGAGGAAGATCTGTACTTTGTAATATAGACAGAACAATTTCTGCTCTCTTCCCGAGGTCTCTCACCAAAACCATATTTATTCATTTAATTTTTGTTTACTGAAGCCTTAATTTATATCTCCTTTAAAAGTTTTTGAGTTTGGTTACAATAAAAGACATTTAAAATAAGCCCACTTACATCTCAATGTTATGTTCAAATATTATATGGAGGGAATGGGATATAAATATGCCAAATACTTCGGCTAATAGAATTACTGTAATTGGACATAAATTTAACAGTGCAGTCTTGACAGCCTGGGCACAAGGGGCAATTGAGACAGGTTACATGTCTGATGAGTATTTTCAAAGTTTGGCTAGACATGACTCTGGGCCCTGTAAGCTAAAAGTGGCTTTCAACAAGTTGGATCAGGGATAGTTGATCTATAAATTACTTCCCTAAGTGTTTCCTGTTGGGAAATATTTGTCATATAAGCATGGTAGAATTTTATTAAATATAACTAAGTCAGGCTACATGTTTTGAAAAAAACATTTGTCCAGCATGCCACTGTTTTTGTGTTTTCTTATAAAACATTCAACTATAAATTGGAATTTGATATATCGCCCACCAAGTGACCAAACTGAATGCATAATGCAATATTTGGAGCTGTGGAATAATTTTTGGATAGCTGATGTATCAACAAACTAATTCTACCCATTTGTTTAGTATTTTACAGTTTACAGAGTGCTTTGGAATATATTATCACTTTTAGAAACACAGCTGAAATATATTAGAAAGAGCTCTGGAGTTGAAGTTAGATGATTTGCATTCAACTCTGCCCACCGCAGCCTTATAACAGCTCCCCCTATTTTTGTAACTTCCTCTTCCTGACTCATCCATTCAGAATGATTCTGCAGATAGGCATCTCCAAGTTAGCACAAATTTTGATGATTAATTCTTTTGTAACTTTCTTTTTTATTCCTACAAGGAATGCTGGTATAGGTTATAATAAAAAAGAAAATGATTAAGTTCCTAGCCAACCATATGGTAAGGTTATTCCTTGAGGTTTTTTTCAGTCCACGTACCACTGACTTCACATAGTGTTCTGGAATCCCTTCATCTTCTGACCTTCTCAGTCACCCTCCCTCTTGAAACTATACCCCCCTGCACTGCTGGCTCCATTCTGGACAGAAGTGAAGAACTGTCATAGAGGTTGGTGTTGACCGTTAAGAACAAATGAATCATCAACTCTGGTCTTTCAGATAATATTGGTCACTTTTGATATAACTGCTATATATCCTTTTACTAAAATCCTTCTGTCTAGTTGTGCTGCATTGCCAGCGACAACTTCCTCCTCCTCCAAAGAGTAATAGAAGGGAAAACAGAGAGGAAAGATGTGTATGTGCCCTTCCCACCCAGTAGACAGAAGAGACCTTGGAGGGAGAACCAGTGTCATTCAATGTTGTTGTTTTATCATCTATGTAACCCCATTTGAAATGGGTTTTCCATAATGTACAGTAAGAATATGAAAATTGATGAATTGATGGTGTACTTTATGAGAGAAAGAATACTTTCCCTGGGTCCTAATTCTAAGAGGGTTCTTTTCATTTTATTGTTCAGGTACCTAATGCTGATTTAATTGTGATTTGTAGTATGTGGCACAGTATGCTTATAGGTACCTGATGTTAGGTCAGTATATATCTCTCTTTCTATCTCTGGGTTTATCTCTATCTTTATCTAGTTTGTTTTGTCTTCCTCTCAGATCCCCCACTCCCATTCATTCTTTACATACACCTTCATAGGCACCAATTCATTCTATTGAATATTTGTAAAATCTATGGCAATAATTCATTTGTTTGGCTTAGTAAGAAAAATATTGTGCTATAAATCCTGTCTCTTTATTCCTTTTATATCTTTTTAAAAGATGTACCCATTCTGTCCTATATCTTTTCTTCCCTATATCCCTTTGAACTTGTATTTATCTAATAATAGATTAAATTGAACATTTTATATTCTCATGTCCACACTATTTTTTAGACAATTTTTTTCAGAGTAGTTTTTGTTTTATAACAAAACTGAGGGAAACCAACAGAGATTTCACATATATCCTCTGCCCCCCCCCCCCCCCCACTCCCTGCATAGCCTTCCTCATTACTGACATTCCCTACCAGAGTGGTACATTTTTTAATCAAGGAGCTACATGAAATTACCATGAAGCTACAATGACACTTCATACAACCCTATGTCCATTGTTTATATTATGGTTGGCTCTTAGTGCTGTACATTTAATGGGTTTAAACAATGTATAAGGACATATATCCATGATTATAATATCATACACAGTATATTCACTGTCTTCAAAATCCTCTGTGCTATACCTATTCATCTCTCACTGGCCTCTTCCCCACCCCTGGCAAGCACTGATCTTTTGATTATCTTCATAGTTTAGCCTTTTCCAGAATGTCTAATAGTTGGAATCATATAGTACATAGCCTTTTCAAATTAGCTTCTTTCACTTACTAAGATGCATTTAAAATTCTTCCAGGTCTTGTCATGGCTTGAAATCTCATTTCTCTTTAGTACCAAATAACATTCCATTGTATAGTACACCAAACTTTATCGGTTCATGTTCTGAAGGACAACTTAGTCACTATAAACTTTCCTATAAATTTAGTTGCTATAAACATTCATGTGCAGACTTTTGTTTCAACAAAATACATAGTTTTCAACTCCTTTGGGTAAATACCAAGAAGAGTGATTGCTGGGTCAAATGGTAAGAGTGTGTGAAGTTTTGTAAAAAAGACTGCCAAACTGTCTTCCAAAGTGGCTGTATACCATTCTACATTCCCCTAAGCATTGAATGAGAGTTCCTTTTGTTCTACATGGTCATCAGCATTTGGTACTGCCAGTGTTCTGGATTTTGGCCATTCTAATATGTGTGTGGTGGTATATGATTGTTTTAATTTACATTTCCCTGATGGCATATGATGTAAAGCATCTTTTCATATGCTTATTTGTCACCTGTATTATATCTACTTTGGTGAGGTGACTCTTAAGGTCTTTGGGCCATTTATTAATTGGATTTTTTTCTTACTGTTGTTTTAGGAGTTCTTTTTATATTTTGGATAAGAGTCTTTACCAGATGTGTCTTTTGTATGTATTTTCTCCTAATCTGTGTCTTGCCTTCTTTCTAATTCTCCTGAGGTTTCCTTTAGCAGAAAAGAATTTTTTTTTTTTTTAATTTCAATGAAGTCAGGTAATCAATTTTGTGGATGTGGCCTTTGGTGTTATATCTACAAAGACATCACAATACCCAAATTCATCTAGGTTTTCTCCAATGTTGTCTTCTAGAGGTTTTATAGTTTGGCATTTTACATTTTGGTCTGTGATTCATTTTGAGTTAATTTTTAAGGGTGTAAGATCTATATCTTGATCGATTTTTTTTTTTACATGTGGATGTCTAGTTATTCCAGCACCATTTATCAAAAGACTACCTTTGCTCCATTATATTGCCTTTGAAACTTTACCAAAGATCAACTGACTATGTTTATGGGGACCTATTTCTGGGATCTCTATTCCGTTCTTATTGTTCTGTTTATCATTTCATCAATACCACACTGCCTTGATTACTGTAGCTTTATAGTATGTCTTGAAGTCAGGTGGCCTAAATCATTCGACTTTGTTCTTCTCATTCAATATTATGTCAGTTATTTTAGGTCTTCTGCCTCTCCATGTAAACCTTAGAATGAGTTTGTCAAGATCCACAAAATAACTTGTTGGGATTTTTGACTGGAATTTCTTTGAACCTATAGATCAAATTGAAAAGAACGGACATTTTGATGGGCATTAATCCTCCTGCTCATAAACATAATCTCCCCATTTATTTATTTGATTGCATTCATCAGAATTTTGTAGTTTTATTCACAGAATTCTTATACATATTTTGTTGTAGTTAACTTAACTATTTAATTTTGGAGGGAGTGCTACTGTAAATAGCACTGCATTTTTAATTTCAAATTCTATTTGTTCACTGTTGGTATAAAGGAAAGCAACTGACTTTTGTATGATAACTTTGAATCTTGCAAACTTGCTATAATTTCTCATTAGTTCCAGGAGTTGTTTTTGTTTGTTTGTTTGCTTGTCAATTCTTTTGGATTTTCTATATAAACGTGTCATCTATGAAGACAGTTTTATGTCTTCTTTTACAATATGTATACTTTTATTCAAGCACTACTTTTTAATAAAGATGACTACCTTTATGAGGGCTATTTTTCCTTCTTCTGCTTTTTTAAAATGTTATATGTTTTGTCTTTCCTTGTTGGTTATCTTTTTAAGTTTGTTTGTTTATTTATTTATTTATTTATTTATTTAGAGAGAAACAGAGACAATGCGAGTAAGGGAGGGGCAGAGAGACGGGCAGAGAGACAGGCAGAGAGAGAGAGAATCACAAGCAGGCTCCACACTATCAATGCAGAGCCTCATGCAGGGCTCAAACTCACAAAACCATGAGATCATGACCTGAGCCAAAATCGAGAGTCAGATGCTTAACAAGGTAAGCCAACCAGGAAACCCATTTCCTTGTTGTTGATTTTAGAAGTTTATTATAAATTCTAAATAATTAATTTATTATTGGTTTTAGACATTAAAATGTTTCTCTATTCTGTCAGTTGTCTACAATTCTGTTTGCCATTTGTTGAAGAAAATTCTTAATTTTGCATGAGTCTTTATGTAGGAATTTTTAACAAAATGATGGATACTAATTTCAAAGTTAGTTTGGCAAAAGAAAAATGTAAAACATTTTATATTTCTGATTCAATCATGAACCTTAAATACTGTAAGCACAGAGTTGAGGCCCTATCTACTTAAAACAGATGAACAGACTGAATCTATTTGTTTTGATAGCAGATTGCTTGCTTTGTTGGCATTTGTCCATCCATTGTATAATCTATTACATTGCTTCCCATTTGCCTTTGTTGTTATAGATTCTATTTCTTCAAGAATTATGCTATGAATAATCCATAAAATAAAATCCATAAAATAATTATAAAATAATGAGAGCTAAAACTTAATCAGAAATACAAAAACAGATATGGAAAATCATGAGAAGATACATGAAACAATAATCTAAGGCAAAACAAAGTCATTTTAGCCTACAAAAAAAAGAAGAAAATATACAGTTGATTACATAATTTTTAGAAGGAAGAAAAGGAGTTAAAACGTTTTAAATTTTGTAGTTGAAATTTATTTTCTAGTAGCCAATAACCAAAGTTATCCCTTTGGACTTTCTGATCAGATGTAATCTTTTTTTCCAACTCAACAATCTCCAAAATCCTTGAAAACATGAATTAACCACTTTCCTTTTTGATTCCATGGCATGTAAGCCTCTACTCAAATTTTAAAAGCCTTTTAACCTATCATATTTCCTTTTAGGCAGGAGTTTTGAAGGAGGAAATAACTCATTTCAAGAACCAATAGTCAAAACCACATGATGCCAAAATAATAGACTGATTTGTACAATACTAGTGAAGATGGTATCAACCTGGATTTTAGTGTCATATTAAACCCAGGAAAATATTAATAATACAATATAGATGGTAAGACTTGGGAGGGAAACACAATAGTTCCATCAATTATTATAAAAACTCTCAAGTATAAGAATTTGATTTGTCCTGAATTGTTTCATAGGAAAGAAGTAGATGCAGACAAATTTTAGCTTAATTTAAGAAATAATATTATAAACCTGGAATGGCTCAACAATAAAATAGACTGATTCAAAAGACAAGGAGTTTGTTACAAAAGTCAAGCTGACCCTGGAATCCTAGTGTTAGGAACTGGAAAAGACAAGGAGAAAATGGGTGACTTGGAAAAAAAATGAAGACTTATATATGGTAATTTTACTTTCCAAAGAGCTGCTCTTCTTTTGGACAGGAAAGTGATGGAAGGAATTAGGTCTTGTTTAAAATCATTTATAATGCAATCATTGCCAATTTCTGTATCTCTCTTTCTCCTGCTCTTTCTTCAAAAGATTCAAATAACAAGTATCCTTGGTTCTATTCTCCCTTCTACTCTTACCAAATCCATGCTTATAAAATAATCTGTAACTAAATACATAAATAACAGTCTTTGATAATATTTGCACTTTACCTAAGATGAAAGTTTGACATGAAATTAAGATAATGTGATGCTGGCGTTGTTCACTGAGATTAGAACTATTAGAGGAGGTCAAATGCCTAGAAGTAAGGCTTAGGGCATGTTAATAATGGAAGTGCAGTTCTAATTTTAACACATTTGTTGCCTCCTGCTGCCACAGGGCCCCTCCTGAAGTGGATCACCTAAGGAGAAGCGAGCTAAGCCTGCCCCTCCTGCCCCTGTGCACCTTGCCTACCCAACCCAGCTAATATGCCATATCCCCAGCACCACAAGCCTGGCAGTGTGCAAGTAGCCCAGACGGGCCACGCCACCCCACGGTGAATCCCGCCCCTAGGAGAGGGGAAGAGAAGGCACACACCAGTCTGACTGTGGCCCCAGCGGTGGGCTGGGGGCAGACATCAGGGCTGACTGCGGCCCCGCCCACCAACTCCAGTTATACACCACAGCACAGGGGAAGTGCCCTGCAGGTCCTCACCACTCCAGGGACTATCCAAAATGACCAAACGGAAGAATTCCCCTCAGAAGAATCTCCAGGAAATAACAACAGCTAATGAACTGATCAAAAAGGATTTAAATAATATAACAGAAAGTGAATTTAGAATAATAGTCATAAAATTAATCGCTGGGCTTGAAAACAGTATACAGGACAGCAGAGAATCTCTTGCCACAGAGATCAAGGGACTAAGGAACAGTCACGAGGAGCTGAAGAGTGCTTTAAACGAAATGCAAAACAAAATGGAAACGACGACGGCTCGGATTGAAGAGGCAGAGGAAAGAATAGGTGAACTAGAAGATAAAGTTATGGAAAAAGAGGAAGCTGAGAGAAAGAGAGATAAAAAATCCAGGAGTATAAGGGAAAAATTAGAGAACTAAGTGATACACTAAAAAGAAATAATATACACATAATTGGTATCCCAGAGGAGGAAGAGAGAGGGAAAGGTGCTGAAGGGGTACTTGAAGAAATTATAGCTGAGAACTTCCCTGAACTGGGGAAGGAAAAAGGCATTGAAATCCAAGAGGCACAGAGAACTCCCTTCAGACGTAACTTGAATCGATCTTCTGCACGACATATCATAGTGAAACTGGCAAAATACAAGGATAAAGAGAAAATTCTGAAAGCAGCAAGGGATAAATGTGCCCTCACATATAAAGGGAGACCTATAAGACTCGTGCTTATCTCTCCTTTGAAACTTGGCAGGCCAGAAAGGCTTGGCACAATATCTTCAGTGTGCTAAACAGAAAAAATATGCAGCCGAGAATCCTTTATCCAGCAAGTCTGTCATTTAGAATAGGAGAGATAAAGGTCTTCCCAAACAAACACTGAAGGAATTCATCACCACTAAACCAGCCCTACAAGAGATCCTAAGGGGGATCCTGTGAGACAAAGTACCAGAGACATCGCTACAAGCATAAAACATACAGACATCACAATGACTCTAAACCCGTATCTTTCTATAATAACACTGAATGTAAATGGATTAAATGCGCCAACCAAAAGACATAGGGTATCAGAATGGATAAAAAAACAAGACCCAGCTATTTGCTGTCTACAAGAGACTCATTTTAGACCTGAGGACACCTTTAGATTGAGAGTGAGGGGAGGGAGAACTATTTATCATGGTACTGGAAGCCAAAAGAAAGCTGGAGTAGCCATATTTATATCAGACAAACTACACTTTAAATTAAAGGCTGTAACAAGAGATGAAGAAGGGCATTATATAATAATTACAGGGTCTATCCATCAGGAAGAGCTAACAATTATAAATGTCTATGCACCGACTACCGGAGCCCCCAAATACATAAAACAATTACTCATAAACATAAGCAACCTTATTGATAAGAATGTGGTCATTGCAGGGGACTTTAACACTCCACTTACAGAAATGGATAGATCATCTAGACACATGGTCAATAAAGAAACAAGGGCCCTGAGTGACACATTGGATCAGATGGACTTGACAGATATATTTAGAACTCTGCATCCCAAAGCAACAGAATATACTTTCTTCTCGAGTGCACATGGAACATTCTCCAAGATAGATCATATACTGGGTCACAAAACAGCCCTTTATAAGTATACAAGAATTGAAATTATACCATGCCTACTTTCAGACCACAATGCTATGAAGCTTGAAACCAACCACAGGAAAAAGTCTGGAAAACCTCCAAAAGCATGGAGGTTAAAGAACACCCTACTAAAGAATGAGTGGGTCAACCAGGCAATTAGAGAAGAAATTAAAAAATATATGGAAACAAACGAAAATGAAAATACAACAATCCAAACGCTTTGGGATGCAGCAAAGGCAGTCCTGAGAAGAAAATACATTGCAATCCAGGCCTATGTCAAGAAACAAGAAAAATCCCAAATACAAAATCTAACAGCACACCTAAAGGAAATAGAAGCAGAACAGCAAAGGCAGCCTAAACCCAGCAGAAGAAGAGAAATCATAAAGATCCGAGCAGAAATAAACAATATAGAATCTAAAAACACTGTAGAGCAGATCAACGAAACCAAGAGTTGGTTTTTTGAAAAAATAAACAGAATTGACAAACCTCTAGCCAGGCTTCTCAAAAAGAAAAGGGAGATGACCCAAATAGATAAAATCATGAATGAAAATGGAATGATTACAACCAATCCCTCAGAGATACAAACAATTATCAGGGAATACTATGAAAAATTATATGCCAACAAATTGGACAACCTGGAAGAAATGGACAAATTCCTAAACACCCACACTCTTCTAAAACTCAATCAGGAGGAAATAGAAAGCTTGAACAGACCCATAACCAGCGAAGAAATTGAATCGGTTGTCAAAAATCTCCCAACAAATAAGAGTCCAGGACCAGATGGCTTCCCAGGGGAGTTCTACCAGACGTTTAAAGCAGAGATAATACCTATCCTTCTCAAGCTATTCCAAGAAATAGAAAGGGAAGGAAAACTTCCAGACTCATTCTATTAAGCCAGTATTACTTTGATTCCTAAACCAGACAGAGACCCAGTAAAAAAAGAGAACTACAGGCCAATATCCCTGATGAATATGGATGCAAAAATTCTCAATAAGATACTAGCAAATCGAATTCAACGGCATATAAAAAGAATTATTCACCATGATCAAGTGGGATTCATTCCTGGGATGCAGGGCTGGTTCAACACTCGCAAATCAATCAACGTGATACATCACATTAACAAAAGAAAAGATAAGAACCATATGATCCTGTCAATCGATGCAGAAAAGGCCTTTGACAAAATCCAGCACCCTTTCTTAATAAAAACCCTTGAGAAAGTCGGGATAGAAGGAACATACTTAAAGATCATAAATGCCATTTATGAAAAGCCCACAGCTAACATCATCCTCAACGGGGAAAAACTGAGAGCTTTTTCCCTGAGATCAGGAACACGACAGGGATGCCCACTCTCACCGCTGTTGTTTAACATAGTGCTGGAAGTTCTAGCATCAGCAATCAGACAACAAAAGGAAATCAAAGGCATCAAAACTGGCAAAGATGAAGTCAAGCTTTCGCTTTTTGCAGATGACATGATATTATACATGGAAAATCCGATTACAAAGCTGTAATCATCAAGACAGCATGGTATTGGCACAAAAACAGACACATAGACCAATGGAATGGAATAGAAACCCCAGAACTAGACCCACAAACGTATGGCCAACTCATCTTTGACAAAGCAGGAAAGAACATCCAATGGAAAAAAAGACAGTCTCTTTAACAAATGGTGTTGGGAGAACTGGACAGCAACATGCAGAAGGTTGAAACTAGACCACTTTCTCACACCATTCACAAAAATAAACTCAAAATGGATAAAGGACCTGAATGTGAGACAGGAAACCATCAAAACCTTAGAGGAGAAAGCAGGAAAAGACCTCTCTGACCTCAGCCATAGCAATCTCTTACTCGGCACATCCCCAAAGGCAAGGGAATTAAAAGCAAAAGTGAATTACTGGGACCTTATGAAGATAAAAAGCTTCTGCACAGCAAAGGAAACAACCAACAAAACTAAAAGGCAACCAACGGAATGGGAAAAGATATTTGCAAATGACATATCGGACAAAGGGCTAGTATCCAAAATCTATAAAGAGCTCACCAAACTCCACACCCGAAAAACAAATAACCCAGTGAAGAAATGGGCAGAAAACATGAATAGACACTTCTCTAAAGAAGACATCAGGATGGCCAACAGGCACATGAAAAGATGTTCAACGTCGCTCCTTATCAGGGAAATACAAATCAAAACCACACTCAGATATCACCTCACGCCAGTCAGAGTGGCCAAAATGAACAAATCAGGAGACTATAGATGCTGGAGAGGATGTGGGGAAACAGGAACCCTCTTGCACTGTTGGTGGGAATGCAAATTGGTGCAGCCGCTCTGGAAAGCAGTGTGGAGGTTCCTCGGAAAATTAAAAATAGACCTACCCTATGACCCAGCAATAGCACTGCTAGGAATTTATCCAAGGGATACAGGAGTACTGATGCATAGGGGCACTTGTACCCCAATGTTTATAGCAGCACTCTCAACAATAGCCAAATTATGGAAAGAGCCTAAATGTCCATCAACTGACAAATGGATAAAGAAGATGTGGTTTATATACACAATGGAATACTACGTGGCAATGAGAAAGAATGAAATATGGCCTTTTGTAGCAACGTGGATGGAACTGGAGAGTGTGATGCTAAGTGAAATAAGCCATACAGAGAAAGACAGATACCATATGGTTTCACTCTTATGTGGATCCTGAGAAACTTAACAGAAACCCATGGGGGAGGGGAAGAAAAAAAAAAAAAGAGGTTAGAGTGGGAGAGAGCCAAAGCATAAGAGACTGTTAAAAACTGAGAACAAACTAAGGGCTGATGGGGGGTGGGAGGGAGGGGAGGGTGGGTGATGGGTATTGAGGAGGGCACCTTTTGGGATGAGCACTGGGTGTTGTATGGAAACCAATCTGACAATAAATTTCATATATTGAAAAAAATAAAATAAAATCATTTATAATGCCATCATTGCCAATTTCTGTATCTCTCTTTCTCCTGCTCTTTCTTCAAAAGATTCAAATAACAAGTATCCTTGGTTCTATTCTCCCTTCTACTCTTACCAAATCCATGCTTATAAAATAATCTGTAACTAAATACATAAATAACAGTCTTTGATAATATTTGCACTTTACCTAAGATGAAAGTTTGACATGAAATTAAGATAATGTGATGCTGGCGTTGTTCACTGAGATTAGAACTATTAGAGGAGGTCAAATGCCTAGAAGTAAGGCTTAGGGCATGTTAATAATGGAAATGCAGTTCTAATTTTAACATATTTGTTGCCAGTGAAATTGTATCCATCCTTGTGAGGGCATGCTTGCATCCTCCTTCCTTAACACAGGAGCAGGGTGCACACACACACATCCCATTCTCTCATTATTTTCATCTAGCACATAGTTACTAAAGAATCAAAAATAATATCATGGCCAGAAATGCCTGTTTAAACCTTTAAATCTCAGGGATTCTGAAGAATCAGTATATAGTACTAATCCAGATCTCTTGACTAACAAAGGCATGAGTAAGGTAAGAACCCTCCCTGTACCCAAATTTAAAATGTGTCATTCACCTTCGGATACTGTTGCTTCTGGAAAGCCTTATATCTAATAATTTGTTTCCTTTGATTTTGTGGCGACGTGACACATAATGTGATTTTGCTTCCAGGAAATCGAGTATCAGGGCAGTGGTGTAGAAAACGGTTCATTGGGGCGCCTGGGTGGCTTGGTTGGTTAAGCGTCCGATTTCGGCTCAGGTCATGATCTCACGGTCCGTGAGTTCAAGCCCCGCATCGGGCTCTGTGCTGACAGCTCAGAGCCTGGAGCCTGTTTCAGATTCTGTGTCTCCCTCTCTCTCTGACCCTCCCCCGTTCATGCTCTGTCTCTCTCTGTCTCAAAAATAAATAAACGTTAAAAAAAAAAAAAAAAAAAAAAAAAAAGAAAACGGTTCATTTATGTGAAGTAGTTTTTGGCCTTCTTTATCTAACTCTATTTTCCAGTGTTAAATGCTGACATTATACTTTTGCTTAATGGGCCTCAGAATATCATCCTGGAAGTGATAAGGGACCAAATTTAGCAGGAGAAGGAACTAATGTGAGCTTTGAGGGTGGGGGCGGAGTAAAGTAGTTCCTAAATACTTAAAAAAATGTCATATCCAAATAAGCATTTAGATAATTTGAACCTAGAGAGAAACCCAAATCCAATAGGCATCCAATCTAGGGACAAGAAAAGAAAAATACAGCCTTTGGAGTATAAATAGTTAGTGGGGGAATCAAGGTCCAACTAAAGAATACCCTTAGAAAAAAGCTCATATAATAAATATAGAGTCTATAGAAAAGAAAAGACCTAAATATTTAGCTGGGTGTAGAGGAGAGCTTCTCCACAATGCTGGGTTACACATTGGAGGGAAACAGGTAAAATAACCTTACTCTCTAAGACAGAAGGTTAAAAAGAGCAAGTGGTAAGATTTGGCTTCAGCATGGGATACCCAGGAAAGCCCTCTAGCAGACATTTCTTAAAGTGTTTAATACAGCTGCCCAGGAGTATTTCTAACCAAATACTGCCATACTATGGGCTTATTATCACCCCCTGGTTCCTGAAGTGGAAGGTTAGTCTGCAGGTGCCTGGGTGCCCATTAGACAGGAGAAGGATGAATCTACACTAAGAAAAGAATTTATGCTGACATAGATTTTTCCCCGCACAATCCTTATAAACTAATTTTCTTTACATACCTATTATTATAAAGCATATTTTTGCTCTGTGTAATGAGAGTAACTTAGCTTTAATTAGTGTGTTGAATTTGTAGCTTTTATAATCAGCCTCACATAACTTCACGTGGGAGAAAGTTCAAGCATTGCCAGAAGCCTCCCTATATGTTCATCAGGTCAACTAGACTAGACGGACATGAAGGAAGTTTTGGTTGGCCAACTCCTTCCCTTCCTTTGACAGTGAAGTTCCAGCTACTCAATGGCTAAGAATCATTTCATTTTCATATGGTCACAAAATCACTGGAACATAGAGTTCTTTTTTTTTTTTCCTTAAGACTGTAAAGAACATTGCCATTGTTATCTTTGTCATGTCTTAAAGCACTGTCTAAATTACCATCTGTTCAAAATGAATTATGGTCAAGAGTGTATAACCCTTAATTTTTCAGGATACACTAATTGATATAACACATTTGGAGAGGAAAATTTTAAGATCGGAGTCACAAAATCTGGGAATATAAAAGATTAAAAGTGGATAGTAAAAAAGGAAAAAAAAACAGAAATCCTGGATTAAATTTGGGGAAAAAGTCTTTTATTAACTTTCTTAGTGGCCATTGCTTTGGTTCCAAAACAGTCACTTAGAAGCATACTTTTGTTGGCCTATTGTGAGTCTCTGTTCCCAAACAGTGTGAGTCCAGTGCTCCCTATGGGGAGAGGTGGACCTGAAAAGGAGATGACGAAAAGGTGAATGAAAATAATCTTCTTCACATTTTTAAATTGTTAGTTCTTGCCAGGAGATGGTTTAGGGAGCAGGAATCACTGTGGTTATCATGCCTGAAAATGCTGCTTTCTCTTCCTTCCCCCAGAAACCATATTTATGACCATCTTAATATCTTCTTGCTCCCCTCTCCTCATGTCAGCAAGTTGTATTTTTTGTTCTCCTTCTATAGCACCTCCCGTGTATATAAATATATATATGTACATATACTTCACTCCACAGTAAATAATAGAAATAATAATAATGCAATCTTGTTAACTATTGAACACTTGTTAAGTGCCAGGCACCTTAAGCAATTCACATGCATTATCTTAATCAATTATCACAGAAATGCTGGAGCTCTCCATGTTACCAGAAAGGAGAATGAGGCTCAGAATAGTTAAACAATATTGCTCCAAGTCACACAGCAAGAAAGTAGACTGAGGATTTGAACGGAGAAAAACCTGAGCTTTTGAGCACGGCTCAACACCTCTTCTCTCCATGTCACACTTTCTGCAGACACTAGTCCTAGTGTAAACTTTCCTAAGACTGCCACCTGAACCATGTCAGGTTTCCTTCTCATGGATTGTTCCCACCTACTGAAGGGAGCATAGTAGTGATCTGTATTCTGGGCTCTAGTAGCTGACTGTCTGAGTTTAACATTTTATTAAAGTATATCAAATCTTGTAATGTCCCCTTTACAGGATTTTAAGAGTAACACTGAGTCTTCTTATTGATCCGCATATCTGCGATAAATCCTGGTTCATAGTCTTACACACAGTACTCACTGTACAAATATTTATAGGATGAGCTTACCTGAAAAAAGTGAATTTTTTAAAGACAATTTTGTTTACAAAAACAAGTCTAAGGTTGCCACTTTTTTTAATACTGATGGCATTACTAAGAGAACTAAACTCTTTGTTAAATGCTGTAGAAGAATACAAATAACAGAGAATGATGTAGTGGAATGATCAAAAAGACATAAAGCAAGGTCTATCTCTACTTTTCTGTGAAGGAATATGCTGTGGTGGAGAACTCAGTAAACCCCCTGTGTTGTAGTAAGTCATCACTCAAACTAGATAGTCTCTGTTGGACTGTCCTATCCTCTCTCACTCTCATTCTAGAGTCTGTACTCATTCGGTCTAGTAAAGACTTCCAGGATCTTCTAAATCATAAAATCTGTTTTAGGTTTTCCACCTATTTTTTGGGGTTCAGCTGGTAAAGGAGGAATTCTCTTCTCCCATGTTTCCAACCAAACCAGAAATTCTATTCAAGGACCAGGAATCATGGACACAGCCTTGCCTCACAGATGTGTCACGCTGGGCCACCACTGAAAGTTTCGACTGAAGAATCCCACATGTACAATCTTGATAATTTACCTCTCTCAATGCGTAAGACAAAAGATTTCTTAAAAAATCTACTTTATAGGCAAGAATGTATACTTAACACGGGATTATCACAGATAATTGAAAGTATATTGATCTGCAAGGGTAAGTCTGTGGATGTATTTCTAAGGTACGTAAGTCCAGGGTACTGAACTGCCTCAGCTAAAATCACCAGCTACCATTCACAGTCTATATGATACTCAAAAACACATTTAATTTCTCTGTTCCTCCATCTGTAATACGAAGCAGTAGCACTCATGTGATAAAATTGATTTGAAGACTCATGAGAAATTACTTGTGAGCAACATCTCCAAACATATAATAAGTAAGCAATAGAATAAGTATCAGATGTTAAGTTTGTTACTATAAAGTACTACCATGTAATTACTCTAAGTGTGGCTCTACACAGACAGAATGAGGCTAAGACACTGCTTCTCATAGTATTTTTTCTTTTGAAGGATATGAAAGAAAAAAAAAAAAAAACAAAAACCCTCTGCCTCCTGTAACTGGTGCTGGTGTAATACACTTGCTAGTTTAAGACTTGAAGAAGAAGGATTAGGAAGAAAGAAAAGATCTAGCTCACAGAGCAGACCCAGGGTGAAATGTCATAGGGGAGAATTTTTTTTTTAAGTAGTCTCCATGCCCAATGTGGGTCTTTAACTCACAACCTTGAGATCAAGACTCACATGCTCTACTGACTGAGACAGCAGCCAGGTACCCCAGAAAAAATCTTTCATTAAAAAATATTAAGCATTTAAAATGTGCCAGGCTCTATGCAAGATGCTGTGGGATTGTATATTGTATATTGATAACTAAGTCATTCATGCCAGCACGCTCAAGGTACATATTTTCCCTTCTTAGAGAGAGACAAGCAAGAAAGTAATCACAACACAATGGTATAAGTACTCTAACACAGGTAAATGCAAGATCTGTAGAAAATGAAGTACCTAATACTTTCAGGGAAAGTGAGAATGCTTTATAGGTAAGGTGACACTGTCTGTACAAAATGTTAGTCAGGTTGTCAGGCAGACAAAAGAAACCAGCATGTGCAGAGACAACAGGAAGAAAAGGCAAGAGATTGTTACAGATTCAAAAGTAATTTGGTATAACTAATATAGAGTATATGGTGGATGGAATGTAAGGGCTTTTGTAGGAAGAGAGGCTGGAACTTAAAGCTGGGATTTATTATTAGAGATCTTACATGGGAAGCAGTTTGTTTTTAATTATACCTGCAAATTGCAAGAGGCTTCTGTCCTCAGAATTCAGAATTTACTTCTGACAGTGAAGCGTAAGGCATATGAGTGAGGGAAGAGAACAGAGACTGGAGTTCTAGAGCAGCCCTTGTCCAAATGTTGTCCCTAGACCAGAAGTATCCGCATCACCTGGAAACTTGTCAGAAATGCATATTCTGGGGCACCTGGGTGGCTCAGTAGGTTGAGCGTTGGACTTCAGCTCAGATCATGATCTCTCTGTTCCTGGGTTTGAACCTTGCGTTGGGCTCTGTGCTGATAGCTCAGAGCCTGGAGCCTGCTTCAGATTCCATGTCTCCCTCTCTCTCTCTCTCTGCCCCTCCCTGCTCGTACTCTCTGTCTCTCAAAAATAAATGTTTAAAAATTCAAATTCTCAGTCTCTACCCCCAGAAATCCTGAATCAGAAACTCTGGAGTGCAGCCCAGCCACAGGTGTTTGAGCAAGCTCTCTAAAGAATTCAGACATTCACTAGTGTTTGGGAACTATGGTCCTAGATGGATTTGCTGATTTTATCCAGGTAGAATCATATGCTATTTCCCATAAGCAGAAGCAGTGCAGATGGAGTTTGAGAAATAGTCCTGAGGTTAAAATGGGTCATAATTGAGTAAGAGCGAGATGTAAGAATGAATTTGGTAGGTAGGGTCAATCAAGTCTATAAAGCTTATTAAGGAGATAGGAATATAGAGTGATGCAATTTGAAGGGACAGGGAAGGAGTCTGAGACACCATACTAGTAAAATGTTACAATCAGCATCTTGAGTGTCTGGCAGAAATACCTAACATGAGGGTGTGGAGAGAAATAAGAAAAATAGCTTTATTTACATCCTCGATTTCATCTTATTTTAATCTGCATCCCTCATGAGCTTCAGTGAGTTTTGGTATTGGTCTGTATGAAAATAATGATTTTTTTTTTTAATAGGTAGGGCCAAAGCTGGAGAGAAATTTGTGGAGATACATTATATTCCTTGAAATCTTGGTATATAATAAATATAATTTCCATTCTCTTCCCTACAACACTGCTAAAAACATCCCATCCTCCACCAATTTACACAAGCCCAGATGTTCACGAACTCCACATATTTCATATGGAAGCTCTTTGTTTCTGCCTCTTAAGCCCTTGCCAATTCTCAGTTTGACAGTGTTCTTTTTCCAAGCAATTTGAACCAATTTTATATGTGAAACTTCATGAGACACTTCATCAAATTCTTTGCTTCAGCCCAAATACATAGCATTCAGTGCACACTCTCAGCCACTAATCTTATAATTCTATCTCAGTGAGTTTGACTGGCATGGTGTGCCTTCTCCTCCAGGTCACTTAAACATCCTATGAAACCCTGGGCTCAGGAATAGTGGGTCTCTAAGGTGGGGTCAGGGAAGAAGAGCAGGGTCAGAAACTGGGGACACAGGGGAACCCAGAGTAGTTATAAGGGGAAATAATCCTACCGAAGGCATTTGCGGAGTGGAGAGGGACGGAAGAACTCAACATTGCATCCACAAGGTGGATACAAACACAGAAAGTGTTTTTATATAGTCAGCCCTAAGTATTATAATAGAAAGCTAATCTCTTGTTTTTATCATTCTCCCTTAAGCTACAAGAAGGCAAGAGACATTTTTTTTCTCCTTCACCATTCTACCCTAAACGGCCAATGAAAATCTTATCACAAATTAGACACTCCTAAGTAATTTGTTTCAATGTATGAATGAATCCACCTCACAGATTACCAGCTCCATCTCCTTCTAGCACTGACATGGTACCTCATATCCATAACATCACTCTGATAAATATATGTCACCTGCTGGATACTTCTGATGACCCACTACCTCACCTGAGGCTGGAAATCTTGCCATTGCATTTGAAAGGTAGAATGAGACAGTTTGTTAAACTTCAAAATATAAGGTGTTCAGCTATCTTCAAATGATATGAGAGAGAACAATAAAGTCTAGAGGATGCCAAGGATATCACATTTCTCCAAAGGGACAGAGAGTAAATGGTTTAATTTTTGCAGTCCATAAGTCTATGTTGCAACTATGCAACACTATGCAATTATAGCACAAAGTATCCATAGATAATATATTTGAAAATGGGCACGGCTGTGCCCCAATAAAATTTTATGTACAAAAACATGTTGGGGGCAGATTTAGCCCCAGGGCTATACTTTGCCTTCTTCAACAAGGACAGTCAAAGTCTTTGTTGCCTAGTCTTTGTTGAGCAGTTCTAACAGTGTAGCAAGATCTGTTGTCAAAATATTGATATCCATGTTCCAAATGAACATCCAAACAAGCAGACTCTTTGAGGCTAAAGTATCAATTGCAAAAATATGAATTCGAAAGCCATACTGCTAGACTTTTACTGTATGTTCTTGGCCAATAGACATACTTTCTTTAGCCTCTGTTTTCCTGTCCTCGAAATACAGAAATACCATGTGCTTTTATTTTAAGGCTCTTATGAAAATAATCCATGTGAAACATGACAGAGACTGGAATAGAGTAAGAACACAGGGCAAGGAGAACTGGAAAAGAAACTGAAACTCAAGATCAAGTGATTTGCTCCAAGTTCCAACACCTTTTTAAAAACATTTTTTTAACATTTATTTATTTTTGAGAGAGAGAGAGAGAAAGAGTGTGAGGGAGGGAGGGGCAGAGAGAGGGAGACACAGAATCTGAAGCAGGCTCCAGGTTCTGGGCTGTCAGCACAGAGCCCAGTGTGGGGCTTGAACCCACGAACCACAAGATTATGACCTGAGCGAAGTCAGAAGCTTAAGTGACTGAGTCACCCAGGTGCCCCAAGTTCCAATAGCTTTTGACAGATGATGATATTCCACATATCCACCATCATGCTTTTCTATCAAGATATGGTCCTTTCCATACTAGGCAACAGTGTCCTGCAGTTTCAGAGGTCAGAGAAATGAGTTTACCCTTCTTATGTGACATGTACCAGTACAACTGAATCTATTCCAAAAATACAGCATGCCAATTGATGAAGATACAGATTTAATCACTGAGAACAATGTGCTAGGATAACTGTGTTGTCTTTCTAGCTAATGATCAATGTCAGGCAGCATATTCTTTTGCTTTGTTAACATCTGCTTACATACCGATTAAGAACGTATTTCTGGGTTTCAATCATTTCATGAAAAAAGTTAATGGAACATGAGTGGGGACAAACAAAATTGCTGTCTCACTGCAGCATACTAAGTGCATACATTATTCTGTTCCCTGCATCCTGAGGAGTCAACATTCACTATTTAGTTCCTTACTAACCTGACTTTCTATGATCTCCTGACAGAGAGGAACTCCAGATTGGCATGTGGAAACAGCCCCATGTTTCAGTGTTTACATGGTCATATCATAAAAGGTAAAGTGCAAGTAAATCAGATAGAGCTGCCAATTTGTTGCCATAGGCAGTTATTATGCTACATGCAAAATTGGAATTAGGGAGAAAAGTCTTGCTGACAAATGGAAGAAAAGCAATTCTTTTACATAAAGTCTTATTAAAACTTTTTAAAAAGTTCTATATAGAATCATCAACTATTAGAGTTAACAGATATCTGGCCTTAAAGATGACTGCAAAGCAGAAACAAACCGAGAACACAGGTCATATACCTCTAGTCTTATTTCTTTTTCCATTAAAGCTATGCTATCACATACATCATACACATCTAGTACACTTGAATATTTGGTGATAAGAATAATTTCAAATATTATTTTCTTTCTCAAATATTATTTTCTTAGTTTTATATCCATAAAAATTAAGTGAATTAAGATTATTTTTCATATGCACAAAATTGTTCAGTATTAAAAAACAAAACAAAACAAAACACTGTGACTCTAAACATTGCTCTTCATTTCACAACTGAATTATGTCATGTTCTCTCAGAGCCTTCTACTCCAAGGCTGAGGTATCAGCCTGGGCAGAAGATGGAAATTTCCTGCATAGCAAAGAGGTTACTATTAAATTGACTTCTTTGACTGCTTTTAGGTAAATGATAGTTGTGTGTATTTCTTTTTTTATGTCAGCCCTTTATGGTAAGAGAGAGAATACTTAACTTGCAATCTACTTAATGTCACAAAAACCAGGCCATATTTGGCCTCGGTGTTTGTGTCTACCAGAAGGGAGAAGACCCAAGAAAGGACCTGGAGTGTATTAAGAATCTGCCCTTTTGAGGTCAGAGATTCTGAGGTAAGAAGAAAGGGGGGCTGGCATATATAATGGGATATGTCCTCCTCTCCCTTTTTCCCTTACATGGTGGGAAAGGGGATAGGAAGATCCAGATGGCTGTGGGAAGTCAGATCCCTGCAGACCAAAGCACTCAAGTCTTACAAGAAATCCTGCAAGTAATTACTTCTAAAGAGTTGAGGAGCAGTGGTGAATGCCCTAGGAATGAAATGTCTGCATAGATTAGTCAAACGCCTTATTCCTGGCTTCTCAGAGATCTATGGAGGGCTGGGCCCCAGGAGTTGCACCTTGTTTTAATGACTGCCCTGCATAAGGCTTGGCTTCTGGCCCCAGAGGCCAGGGTGCCTATTGTGTAGGGGAAAAAAAAATTCTACTCTACCCTCTTTGGGTCTCTGGCTGGTCCTAAGAATTAAATTCATAAAAGACAGGTTAATAGGAAAAAAGCATACAAAGTATATAGAATTTTTACACGTACATGGGAGTTTTCACAAGAGAATGAAAACCATAAGTGACCAAAGAAGGAAGCTTTTATACCTTTGGGAAAAGAAACAATACATTTTAAAGAACTGATAAGACAAAGGGGTTTGGGCTACAGAAGTAAATGATGAAAATGCAAATAGGAAAATAAGGATGAGAGTAACAATGTTTTTGTGTGTAGATTTCTTGGTCCCAAGAACCTCTTCTATTCTCTTGCTACAGGGGGGCATACCTTTCTTTCTTTTTTTTTTCTTTAATTTTTTTAATGTTTATTTCTTTTTGAGAGACAGAGAGAGGCTGGAGGAGTAGAGTGAGGGAGACAGGCTCCCTCTGCATTGGCAGCAGAGCCTGAGGCAGGGCTCGAACTCACAAACTGCAAAATCATGACCTGATCTGAAGTCTGGCACTTAGCCAACCGACCACCCAGACGCCCAGGGGCATACCTTTCATGTGGGAGTTTTATCTGCTGCTTTCAGGAAGATGGAGGATCAGAATTTCCTTTTCCCAGGTACTATTCTTAAGTGCCTTTGTTTTAAAATAATGAAAATGCCAAAGTGACATATTTTTGGGGTGACATGTTCTGAACTCCTTCAGTGGCACAGCAAACATGAGCAAGTGCTCAGACCAAGTACTCTGGCAATGGTTCCAGCACTTCACCTTGCAATGTTACCTCGACTATCACCTTTGAGAGAGGGCTCTCAACTAATTAGTCCATATGCAACAGATAACAATGAAGATTCACAAAACACTGCATTCAAGTAAGAGCCTCTTCTATTCACAAGCACAAAATGTTAAAAGTCCCTGTATATACCCAGGTCCCATGAAGGGGATTTAAAAAAAAAGGACAGAACTCAGGGATGAGTAAATGTTCTAAATACACTGAATCTTCTATAAGATTTTATTTAAGCTATTTATTATAAAAAATAGGGGTTTCAATATCTATAATTTTATTAAATATAATTAAATATTTGGAAATGTATAAGGCTTAATTATTACACTGAAATATTTTTTTAAATTTTTTTTAACGTTTATTTATTTTTGAGACAGAGAGAGACATAGCATGAATGAGGGAGGGGCAGAGAGAGAGGGAGACACAGAATCGGAAACAGGCTCCAGGCTCTGAGCCATCAGCCCAGAGCCGGACACGGGGCTCGAACTCACAGACCGCGAGACCGTGACCTGAGCTGAAGTTGGACGCCCAACCGACTGAGCCACCCAGGCGCCCCATATATTTTTTTTTTAAATAGGAAGAAATAAAATGTTTTTGATTGGGAAATATAACTGTCTCAACTAATCTGTGGGACAAGGGTCACAAGGAAAGGAAGATTAGCTACTTAAGTGAATGAAAAAATATGGTTAGTTACTAGGTTTTAGTAACTAAAAGAAAACAGATGAGCTGGATATACCCATAAGATATAACTGGTTCCATAAACTAAGATAGTTTAATTTAGGGAAGGGTGAAAGTAATAAAGCTCATGACATCATTTCTATGAGACTGATACCATTAGTGTGTATTTTAAGTAATGAGGTTATCATTCCCATTTTATATATAAAGCCATTGAGGATCAAGGTCATTAAAAGATGTTGTTAGGACCACCTATTTGAGTTTTGACTTATTTGACTACCTGAGATAACTGCAGAATATTTGAGAGTATGAATCTCTAGAACCTCTCTGTAGTCTACAATTTTGGGGGGTGAGTCAAGTGCCCACAAACACTGAAATAATCAAATATATGTACACCATACCTATATATCAAAATAAATTGGATTTTAGATTGTTTAATCTATCTGTATTAATATAAGGGAAGATATTTGTCAAACTATAATGCTATGTCAATTTCTGGAAAGATTCTTCACATTAAAAATGTGTTTCTTTCTTTCTTTCTTTCTTTCTTTCTTTCTTTCTTTCTTTCTTTCTTTCTTTCTTTCCTTTCTTAATGCTCAAGAAAATGATAGGGATAAAAATGATAGAACTCATCAATCAGTCTCCAAATGTAGCTTCACAACCTCTGGGCTAACATGTCTTTCACAGACCTCAGAAGTTTGTTGATACTTCTTTTCCAAGAAAGTTCCAGGGATACTGAAAGGGGGAACCCAAGGCCAACAAACTTCTCTGCAAGCTTTCTGGAAGACACTAGAAGTAGAGAATATGATGAGGTGATGATGGCCAGCATCTTAGTTGCTTTAATTTAAACTTGGAGAAATTCTAGGGAAGAAAATAAACCTATTCTAGAATAGTAAGATATAATCTATGGAACTTAAATGAAAGCACCACACTTTAATTTATAAACTATTTCAAGTATCAAAACAGTAAGGGGTCTTTATTCAGTTCTTCTGTGTCTCTTCAAAGTTAGATTTTATCTTTTGATGCCAGGAAATACCAATTTCTCTCACTCTCTCTCTCTTCCCCCAATTTCCCTTAATTTAATAATGTTTGTTCTTTTGAGGTGGGGCAGGGGGAGTTGGGGGACTACCTCAAGGCTAGTAATTTGGAATTTTTATATTTGGCTATTATAATTTTTGTTTCCTGACTTCTACAATAATACTCTCATATTCTACCTATAAAGTTCCTAATGCAAGGTCAAATATCCAGAAAACCTGCCTTTTCATTTACTTTTATCTCTTTTATGAAATATTATTGACTACTTACTCCTTTTATTATGCTGACCTCTTTGAATCAATATTGTACCAGGCTATTGTCCTATCAGCTGGTATTTATAGTATAGAAGATGTCCAAAGGTAAGAGCAAAATCTTCTCTGGAAAACATGTAATTTAATACCACTCCTATAGAGAAAGAACCTATTAATTTCATAAAGAGTATCCAAATATATTAATAGGATTATAACTAATCCCATAATTATATCTTTGGGTAGAAGCAAGGAAAAATAGTCAATTCCATAGACACAAACAGAAAAAGGTCAATATCTAGTTTAATTTTCATGTTTTCAAGTTCATTGCTATTATAAACTGTTGAATTCTATCAATGTCTTAACTTTTCAAGATTTAAAAAGTGAAATCTCATCAATTCAGGGCTTTTTAAATTATACTTCAAAAAGTTAATATCCATCTATTAGATTATATATATATATATATATATGTATACATATGTATATACATATATATATACATATATATATACACACACATATATATATATAGTAGACACATTAGGTTCTTCATCACATAACAGAAAATAAATATTTAAGAAAGAGAACACTCAGTTATACGTTTAATCAAGCAAGGAATGTGGAAAATGCAGTTCCCTATGGACAGAAGAGTTTACCTAGCCTCTGGAGTCTTAAGGCATGAATCAAATCATACTGTTTTATTTTTTTATTTTTTAAATTATTTTTTAAACCTTTATTCATTTTTGAGAGGGAGAGAGAGACAGAATGCTAGCAGGTGTGGGGCAGAGAGAGAGGTAGACACAGAATCTGAAGTAGGCTCCAAGCTCTGAGCTATCAGCACAGAGCTCAATGCAGGGTTCGAACTCATGAACCATGATGGTGACCTGAGCCGAAGTCAGATGCTCAACCAACTGAGCCACCCAGGCACCCCAACCATACTGTTTTAAAGCTGAAATGAGTCAATCAAGCAAAAATGCAAAGGAAAAGCAGAGAAAATACACAACATCTATAAACAGGAATCATTTTATGGGCCTAACTTTTCTCCCTAAATAGCTTTATGATCTTAGATAATTTAATTAAGATCTCAGCTTTACCACTGGACAAAATTATAAAAGGATATACAATGTATTTTTCCAAAATATATAACAAAAGGAAACAATGTAAACACCTGTTTAAAATGTTTTTTCAGTTAGTTTTTAATTACCTTTATATGAATTGCTTTATTATAATACCATACATGTTATTAAATTACATGGATTATATAGATTAGATTCCCAAAGAGTTTATAATCTCAGATTAGTTCACAAAAAAACATTTTACCCATCATCCACTTGTTCTGAGTTCTTTCTCTGTTTAGCACTTATCACCCCCTACATACTAAAATTTAAGATCCATTAGAGCAGGGACATAAGTGGTTTTTGCTCATTGTTTTTTCTTTTGCATAGATTTATGGATAAAATATTGTTATTGAGTGAAATACATCATTTGGAATTCCCTAGATTATGCTCCAGTAACTAAAACCTACAAGTCTTTATTAATCAACAGGCACAAAAATGTATTAAAATTTTGTTAATATTCCTTCAGTACTTTAGAATGCAACTGCATTTGGATAGGGCCTTTAAAGAGATAATCTCCCACCTTCAGAGTTTTTTTTTTTTTTTTCCCCATACACTAGCAACGAACAATCCAAAAATGAAATTAAGAAACAAATTCCATGCACAATAGTATCAAAAAGAATAAAATGCTTACGTATACATTTAACCAAAAAGTGTAATACCTGTACACTGAATAATATAAAATATTACTAAAAGAAAATGAAGGTCTAATGGAAAAACATCCTGTATTCATGGATTGAAAGCTTTAATTTTTAGGATAATGTATTACCTAAGTTGATTCATGCATTCAGGGCAGTTCTATCAAAATCCCAGCTGCCTTTTTGAAGAAATTTATAAGTATATCCTAAAATTCATACAGATGCAAAAAAAAAAAAAGTATCTAGAAAAGTCAAAACAATCTTGGAAAGAAGAAAATTGGAGGATTCATACTTCCCAATTCCAAAACTTACTAAAAAACTACAGTAATCAAAACAGTGTGATACTAGCATAGGGATAGACATATAGACCAATGGAACAAAATTGAAAGTCCAGAAATACATTCATAAATTTTGTTCAGTTTATGTCTGACAAGGTTTTCAAGATAATTTACTGCACACTGAATGTTTGTATTCCCGTAAAATTTATATATTGAAACTTAATCCCCAAGGTGATAGTATTTGGAAGTGTGGCTTTTGGGAGGTGGTTAGACCACCAAGGCACAGACCTCGTGAATGGAAGTAGTCCCCTTATAATAGACACCCCAGAGAGCTCCCTTGTCCTTTCTACCATATGAGGTTCCAGGGACAATGGCAGTCTATTAACCAAAAAGTAGACTGTCATCAAACAATGAATCTGCTAACACATTCATCTTGGACCTCCCAGCCTCCAGCAACATAATGAAGTTTTGATGTTCATAAACCACCCTGTCTATGATATTTTTATAGCTTCCCAAACAGACTAAGATATAATTTAATGGGGGAAAAATAGTTTTTATAGCAAATGGTGATGGGGCCACTAGATATCCCCATGCAAAAGAACAAAGTTAGATCCCAACCTCACAATACACACAAAATTTAAATAAAAATGGATCAAAGAGCTACATTTAAGAGATAAAACTATAAAACTTCTGAATTTTTTTAATTTTTATTTATTTTGGGGGGAGAGAGAAAGAGTGCAAGCAGGGAGGGGCAGAAAGAGAGGAAGACACAGAATTTGAAGCAGGCTCCAGTCTCTGAGCTGTCAGCACAGAGCTTGATGCGGGGCTCAAACTCATGGACTGCAAGATCATGACCTGAGCTGCAGTGGAATGCTTAATAGACTGAGCCACCCAGGAACCCCAAAACTATGAAACTTTTGGAAGAATACATATATATCTTCAAAAATTTGGACTACACAATTGCTTCTTAAATATAACATGAAAAAAACAAACAAACATAGATAAATTGGACATCATCAAAATTAAAACCTTTTGTTCTTCAAAAGACAATCTGAGAAAAGTGAAAAGACAACTCCAAGAATCAAAGAAATATTTGCAAATCATATGTCTGATAAGGCTCTGACACAATATATAAAAAACTATCATAACTCAATGATAAAAAATAAGTAACCCAATTAAAATGGATTTGAGGGGCACCTGGGTGGCTCAGTCGGTTAGGCATCCAACTTCGGCTCAGGTCACGATCTCAGGGCCTGTGAGTTTGAGCCTCGCATCAGGCTCTGTGCTGACAGCTCAGATTCTGTGTCTCTTTCTCTCTGCCTCTTCCCCACTTGTGCTCTGTCTCTCTCTCTTTCTCTCTCTCTCTCTCTCTCTCTCTTGCTCAAAAATAAATAAACATTAAAAAATTTAAAAATGGATTTGAATAGCTATTTCTCCACAAAGATGTACATGGAAAGTCAGCACATGAAAAATGCTTAATGCCATTAGTTATTAGGGAAATATAAATCAAAACCATAATGTAGTACCATTTCACACACTAGGAGAGCTATTATCAAAAGGCAAACAATAATATATCTTGGATGTAGAGAAATTGACATCCATTTTAGATGTCATCCATTTTAGAATAAGATCCATTTTAGAAAATAGTCTGATAATTCCTCAAAAGATTAAACAGAGTTACCACATGATCTAGCAAATCTATTCCCAGGTACATAGCTGAGATTTGTAAAGATATGCCACAACACACACACACATAAAACAAACAAGAAAAACCAAACAAACAAAAAACTTGTACATGAATATTCATAAGGGCATTACTTAATGTAGCCAAAATGTAGAAACACCCCAAACTTCATCAAGTGCTAAAGGGCTAAACAAAATTCGGTATATCCATGTAATGGAATATTATTCAGCTATACAGAAAAAGAATAGGGTGCCTAGGTGGCTCAGTTGGTTAAGTGTCTGACTCTTGGTTTCAGCTCAGGTCATGATCTCATGGTTCGTGAGTTTGCGCTCCGCATCTGGCCCTGTGTTGATAGTGTGGAGCCTGCTTGGGATTCTCTCTCCCTCTTTCTCTACCACTTCCCGCTTGCACATGGTCTCTCTCTCTCTCTGTCTCTCTGTCTCTGTCTCTGTCTCTCTCTCTCTCTCTCTCTCAGAAAAAAATAAACATTAAAAAAAAAGAAAACAATGACTCACGCTACAACATGAAGAACCTTTAAAAAATCATGCACAGTGGAAGAAGCTGGACAAACAAGGCCATATATTGTATGGTTCCAATTATACAAAATATACAAAATAGGGATATCCATAGAAAGAGGTAATTATTTTCATATTGCCTTTCTATCATCAGAGAATGAGAAAATGATTAGCAATAGTCATTTTTAAAGGTTATCAACTAAGAAGTCTCAGGGAGAAATGTTACACAAGTTGTTTTGTTTCTCATGTTGTATTATTCTACAGAAAACTGGAAATACAGAGCAAAGCATTTCAAATGGTGAAAATACTGCATTCAAAGAACACAAAAGGAACTGGATTAATAGGGATGCTCAGTTTTTAGTTAGCTGACTAGTTACCTCAGATATGGGAAGTTTTAAAAAATGCAGATACCTGGACCTAACTCAAGAGTTAATGACTTACACCTGACATAAGAAGTTATGATAGGAGGGTCCTGGAAATTTCCATCTCTGAAAATGTTTCTGGGTATTTCTAACATACCAGAATACATAGGAATCAGTTCTATAACCAGCCTGCTGGAGGGCAGGGACTTTCTTTACTCATATGTTTACCTTTCAAAACCAAGTCCAGAGCAGTTTTCCAATAGATGGTGAACTAAAACCCTCATTGTAACTGAATATAACTCACCCATAATTTAATTACCAGGGTCAAATTTCATCAAGGACTTTGGCCATGAATAACTCTTTAATACTCAAGTTACTAAACGGGCAGCCAATTGCAAACTTTCTACTAATCCTATCAAATTACTCAATTTTTTTTGTTGTTTTTTATGAGCAAACTACGTTGGTTTGGCTTTCTTTTTCAGATCTAAGTCTGAGCATCTGTATACGTTATTAATGCCATTACCTTCCATATTTCAATGCAAGACATTTTATGGGAACCTGCCATTAACAGTATAAAAACTAATTGCAAGTTGTATGCTACATTAATTCTCCCCATAAACAAACATCCAAGAAGTGAAACATCTGCTAATAGAGAACTGATCATTTTATCCACATACCTGCCAAGACAGATGGAAGGCACCTCAGACAGAATTTTGATAAGTGGAAGATTACAAGCTAAAACACACTTTTGTAAGCTCTTGACAAGTTCCATGTGAACTGCTGTCACATTTACACCTTCAGGTGCCACTTTCCTACATTAGCTCACCTTTGTATTTGAACTCATATTGTATTTCCTGGTGAACTATGGATATTTTAGGTAAAGGACATGCCTGTGTGATGACTGCAATCCATACCAAACACACAGCTTTGATTGTTACACTCTTGGGCTAATAGTTGTCTGAAGACATCACCTGGTCCCTCCTCCAGTCTTTACATTGGTAAAAGTCTAGTTCAACTGAGATGATTGGCTCTCTCTTCTCCTCCCTGGATACTTCAAATATACATTCTTTACCTGTTCTTTTAGATACTCTTGAGTATTCTCCAAAGATTAAATCCCATGTACAACCTGACTCAGATTAAGGGGCTTCCTGACAAGTAAGTGCCCTATAATTGTTTTCTAGCCATGTTAGAGCAAACAGAATGATAATCCCCTCTCAATGGAAAAGGAGAATAAGTTATTTATGTCACTGTTTCCCTTTTTATCATTGGAAACCTAAGGAAAGTAATATGAGGCTAAGTCTATTCATGTTTTTAGCTTGACAAATTTGTCTATTATTTCTCTTTCCAACAACTGTTAATAGTTTTGCCTGACTTTTTTCCCCCTTATAGGATTGAGTAATTTAGGGAAAATGGCTGAACTGGTTGTTGATAGATACATGAAGTTGCAAGGGTAAAAGGTAAAGGATAAATTAGGAATTTTACAAATGTCATTCAACCATTCTAAGCATAACAGCAATTGAAAAGGCAAAAATAGGGTATTGAGGAGGGCACCTTTTGGGATGAGCACTGGTTGTTGTATGGAAACCAATTTGACAATAAATTTCATATATTGAAAAAAAAAAAAAAAAGAAAAGGCAAAAATACCCAAACAGTGACTAACTATTGAGAGCTGGCTTGAATTAGTTGAATGTCATAGAATATACATATACCCATATGCTGCTTACCAAACAACACATGCTCTTCCTCCATGCCCAGTCTTCTTGCAGTGGTGTCCATGTAACCAGCTCTTGCCAGTTGTTTCTGAAAGAAAGTGACACGTCTCTCTTTTTCGTACTTAGTTTGCCACCACATGACTAACTCTGGTTAACAGAATGAGAACAATAATGGTCTGCATTCCTTATAGTCAAAGAACCAGTATCCCCTCTTCATCTCTTTTTTCCCCTGTTGCAAGGATACAGAAGCCAAGTGTTCCAAGTGGTACAAGCTTTTAAGACAGAGAATCATATCCTGACCCAAATGGACTCTGAATGACTGAGAGAGAATGCTTTGTTACTTAATCCATTCAGGTTTTATGATTTATTTTTAACCTCATCATAGATTGGTCTATTTTCATTAATTAAATGGTCTTTTTTAACACCATGCTTTGATTCCTTAGTAACTACCATATTTTCTAGAGTGTAGCACTCACATGTGATCTGCAGACCTGTGCTGAAACAAAAGCTGAATGTCACAGTTAGTAACCACATAAATATAGAAACTGAGAGTAAGATTATAGATACTTTATACAGCAACTGAATATTTCCATGACATCTTAATGTGTGATGTTTCTAGAGATTTATTTTCATTGTATTTCACATAATTTATTGTATTATATTCAGTTGTATTGTTCCATGACTGATTTCAGGAATAACAAGGAAAGTGGCCTCTATAACCAATCAGGCACTTGAAAATGTGCAATGAAGGAATTAAAATGCTCGTGTTCTTTATATAGAAGACAGATAGTTTGACTTATTTTAAAATGAAATTTATCATTTTTGGTAAATGTGATGTATACTTAACTAATGTAAATAATATATTGGAAAACACATACAAGAAAACAAAAGTCACCAAAATTTCATTATCATTAACATTTTGGTGAATTCTAGATATCAACCTATATGCAACTGCAGTCTTTCAAGAATATATATAATTAGATTATAGTAGACACATTTCTGCAATATTCCTTTTCAGTCAAATATATATCATGAACAAATTTACATGTCAATAACTTCAATTTTACTCCTCATTATTGATGCATACCTACCTACACTGTATACACATACCATAGTTTTTTTTATCCAGTCCCTCATCAACACAAATTTTGGTTATTCCAACCATTTGTTATCTGTGGCAAATGGCAAATTTCATAAACATGCTTATGAATACATATGTTCACATACATAGGATGTTCCTTAGGGTAAATTGCACAGGATCCCTGAAAATGGGTATGTCTATCTCACAGATAGTACGGATTTATGATCTTTTGAACAAGGCCCATTTCTTGACCACTAAATCAAACTCAGTATTAAAAAAAAATCCTCACATTTTACATAGTAGGGATCCATTTTCTTTTCCTACTCATAGAGGTAACACAGTTCCTAAGGCCTGCATACATGTGATATGGAATGGACTGCAATTACTGTAATTTACTATTATATTATTGGGAACAAGCCAAGGACAAACCCAGCTGGCCAGTAAGGCCTGCAGAACCATTCTCTTGGACGGTTATAAGTATACGAATTGGATAGTGGCTGTTTTGTATCTCTCCCTCGGCCAGCAGGTGTAATGGGATGAGACTAAATGTTCCTTGGTGAGCCCATACTTTTATGATCCATCTGTTCAAGTAGGAAGGAATGAGGCAGGTGGGATTCTTCATGCTACAATAGGACCTAGATAGAGGCAAATGGAAACAATGATTTTCATAATCTTTGCAGAGCTATAACTCATAGTTTGTAATTCATATTAAAATTACGTTCCCACTGTCATGAAAGCTATGACTAAGGAAGGGTGAATTTTAAAACAAAATTCTTTACCTTTAATATATCACATTTTTTCGTGAACCTTTTCATCGGTGGCGGCTGAGGCCCCGCGGAGGCCTACCTGGCGCAGCAGAGCACTAGGAGGGTGGGTCCGCACAGCGGCGCTACAGCTCCTGCTGGGAGATGTGGCTGGGCAGCCACAGCCGAAGGCAGCCGGGTCCTCGTGGGGTCACGCACGTGCACCGCGACGTCGCGAGAACGTGGAGCCTAACTGGCCTCAAGCCGCCCCAGAACTCAGCGCAGCTGGAGGAGTGAAGCGCGCAGCACGAGCGTGCGTCCTGCCGCACGAGCGGCCGGACCTGCGCATGAGCTGTGGCAACCAGAGCGCGCAGCTTTACCTGCACCTGGCGGGGCCCTGGCTCCAAAGAGGAAGGGCGGTAGGTTTTGCTGAGGAGCCTTATTATCCGTGGTTTGACATGGAGCTCTATGAAGGTGGAGACCAGTGCCAACAAAAGCTTCATGCTACGGGGCACAAGCACCACTGCATTCCGGCACAAAATCCATATCGTGCCCAGTAACCTAAAGCCAGGTAACATCGTCATCATGGAGACGCCTGGCACTCCCCATCCGTAAGGTAGCCGGTTTTGGACCACACAAGGTCTGTACTGGCTGGCTCCCGCGAGGCAAAGAGGGCGATGAAGACAACAATAAGGTGAATGTACATGAATTCCACCTGTCCTCAGCCTACGGCTCAGACTTCTACAGGGCTCCTGAACTCTGGAACAGGCGCTAGACAGCCAAGGCCGACGTCTTTATCCTGGGCATTAACACCTGGGCAAAGAATCACTTTCAGGAGCTCTTGAGAACCTGTATCAAACAAGGGACTGAGATAGACCTTGTTGGTGAATTGCCACTTGAAACCCAAAGATGGAGTTGCACATCTTTCACAACATAGGACTTGAATGTCTGAGGGAATCAAATAGCTTTTGAAAGGTATGTTAGCCGCTAACCCACAGGACAGGCCGATGTCTTTGAACTTGAAACCAGACTGGATCAGGTCACGTGTGCTGCTCAAAATTCAGGACAAGCATCTGGAATGTTTTTAAACTAGGTGAGTGTACTTTTTGTTCTGCACACACCTTTCCAGCACTGGATATTTCATCCTGGGCCCTGGAGTGGGCCGGGTGGAGCTGGGGAGAGACGCGGGGCTGGAAAGAACTAAGTGTTTGTTATCAGAGTTTCCCTCTAAATTTCCTTGAGATATGTGGGATAATTTAACTATGAATTGGAAGGTCTTCTGAAGCATTTTCTGAGTAGGGGGTGGCATTTGAGGTGACTCTTAAGTTTCATAGAAACATTTCATCTTCAATTAATGATTACTGTAGAATCTGCAAGAAAAATAATAATAAAGCCTGGTTAGTTCATTTGACTTGAAGAACAACTTTTAAGTTAAAATGTCAGGAATTAGGGGCGCCTAGGTTACTCGGTTAAGGGTTCCGACTTCGGCTCAGGTCAGGATCTTGCGGTTTGTGAGCTGCACATTGGGCTCCGTACTGACAGCTCAGAGCCTGGAGCCTGCTTCAGATTCTGTGTCTCCCTCTCTCTCTTTGCCTCTCCCCTGCTCAAGCTCTCTCTCTCTCTCTCTTTCTCTCTCTCTCTCTCAGGAAAAAAAAAAAAATTAAAAACATGATCAGGAATTATTTTCCTCTTGAAATGGAAAAAGACATTTTTTTCCCCTTAAGTTGTATAGCTCTCTGGATTGTTTCCTTCACATTTCAGGGAGCTCTCTATAGCCTCTTTTTGTTATATACACACAAACATTCTACCAATCCTATTGTTTCAGTAGTATCTGGAAAAAAAATTAAAAAAGAAAAAGACCTGATAGGAAATGCTATAAAAAGGAAGTTAATTCCATAGGAAGGAAGTATCTTTTGGAGAAAAACCCATTTCACAGTGTGAAAGTAATGATGGGAGGAATATATTTAAAGGAGGAAAGGAAGTTCTCAGTAGTTATCGTTAGAAAGATGAACAGGTCTTATCTGGAACCTGGAATCTTATTGTGGGGCTACCTTTTAAACATTAATCAGAGACTACTTTGGTTCAACTTAATGGATGTCTGGGCAGCATGGACAAATGTCATCTAGCTCAAAAGTGTACATTCTAGGTAAGGATTATCCAAGAAAGAAAATGAAGCAATTTCTCATATAACAATTTCATTCCATTTCAAGCCTCATCTTAGTGTGTCTGTGCATGTAGGTGTGTAGTAATTCACATCTTTGGCATGGGGACTAGGACTGTATTGAGAGACTCTAGGACATCAGAGATTGGGCACATTTTTAGGAAAGATGGAATTCAGCTTGCCACTGTGACCTTTATATATAATGCAGTGTTGTTTGTTCAGGAAAATCATTTTCTTTGGGCCAAACTGAAGTGGCTTATATGAATATTTAGGGCCTAGCTTTCTAGAAGATGATCTCATACCCTAATATTCCTTGAGTCAGTACAAAATCCATAGAAATATTTTTAGTTGATTCACCCTTTACAGGGACCCAGAAACCTCTTTTTTTTCTAACTGTAAAGAGATATAATTGGCATATAACATTGTATAAATTTAAAGTATACATCATGATTTGATACACAAGAAATTTGTGAAATAGTTACACAGTAAGGTTAGTTAACACCTCCATCATCTCATATAATTACCTTTTATTTTACCATAGAACATTTAAGATTCACTCTCTAAGGTATTTTTTAATCTTTTTTTAAAGTTTATTTGGGGGGGGGGGGATGAGTGGGGGAGGGGCACAGAGAGAGGGAGAGAGAAAATCTCAAACAGGCTCCAAACTGTGCAAACCAATAGCTTCAAATCAAGGAAAGCTATTCTTACTAGTTTGCTATATCAGCTTAAACTGCCTTTATGATAAATTTAAAGTATATAACAGCTGTTTGTTGGTAAAATCTTATACTTTAAGCATTAAGAGACATGCATAACTTTCTCTGACTCCTTAAAACCTTTTTCAGACTTTAATGATGCTCTGTCCATACTCTTAATCTGCTTCATAATTGTGTACATTTTGATATTTCCTTTCCCAGAATGGAAGTTTTCAGACTGTATAAGCAAAAATCTGTCCTGTCTTCATCATTATAATAATTTTACTCCAACATTCTCCATTTTTTACTTTAGTCTTGGGTAGTCTGAGAATGACAGATCCAATGACAAGTGTCCTTAATACCTTCCTTGTCTTGAACAAAAAAGGAAAAAAAAATCACGGATTGAATCTATGCCATATCATGTAGTTGAAAAATGACTACACTTGAACTGAATTCTGAGGTTCTAGAAAGGTTTCCTTTCTCTTCCCTGCCTTCAATTGTTTGGAATTATGATCAAATCCCACTATGCATTAAAACCAGAGCATTCCAGGGATTCCAGCTCAATCCCAGCTTTCTGTTTACCAGGTATAGCTTTTTTGAAGAAATGGTGCTCCTTTGGAATCTGTATCCAGATGGCACTGCAAAATGAGGAGAACTTGTCTGATAATCTTAGAATTTTCTAGAATGTTTGTTTTGAGTACTAAGGAATAAATTTGTCAGGCTGAACATGTGGTGGTGGAGAAGGCACAGGCAGCCTTTCTAAATTGATTCTCACTTTCATAAGAGAAAATTGTTTGCTATGTGACTTTTAAAACCATTCATTGATTTTATGAAACAAATATTTCTTTAACAAAGAGATTGCTTATCATGCTGTGACCCTGAGTATGTATTCTCCTCAAATTACTCTTGTGTTCCTGGATTTGGGGGTTAAGAACACAGACAGACATAATATATTAATTTAAAAGTCAATTTTGGAGGCACCTGGGTGGCTCAGTCAATTAAGCACAAGACTCTTGATTTCAGCTCAAGTCATGATTGGTGATGAGATTGAGCCCCATGTCGGGAGCCTGCTTAAGATTCTCTCTCTCTCAGGGGGCACCTGAGTGGCTCAGTAGGTTAAGCGCCTTACTTTGGCTCAGGTTATGATCTCACGGTTTGTGAGTTCAAGCCCCACATCGGGCTCTGTGCTGACAGCTCAGAGCCTGGAGCTTCCTTTGGATTCTGTGTCTCCCTGTCTCTCTCTGCCCCTCTCCACTCATGCTCGCTCTCTCTCTCTCTCTCTCAAAAATAAATAAACATTAAAAAGTAAAAAAGCTTCTCCCTCTCTCCCCCCTCCCCTGTGCACGTTCTCTCTCCACACACTCAGTCTCCCTCTCTCTCTCAATAAAGTCAGTTCTTAAAGGCCATAAATGGATAAGGCCCTATCCCACCTTTTGGTTTGAATAACCCTGTACCTAGTATGGCACTGAAAAGATAGTATGACACTGAAAAGCCAATATCCTGCAAGATAAATGATCAGGTTCTCAAATTTTATATACTCTATTCGATTAACATATACGGTGATGCTCCTTTGTAAAATGTGAGAGCAAACAGGTTTGATATCTAAATGGTGAAAAATATCACAGCATGTATTCTGACTTTAAATAATTACTCTACTTTAAGGTGAATCTATCCTCAACTCCACTTCTTTCCTTTTCTTCTTTTTTTTCTTTTTTAAGTTATAAGACTGAAGTCATTAGAGTCTTATCTCTCCAGGGATATCAACTTGTTTTTCCTTCAAATGTATAGATGGGCAGTTAAGCTCAGCAAGTGGTATACGTTCTTTCTTTGAAAACAAATTATAATTATGATTTATTGGAACTGGACTTTCAAACTCAAAGACCCCAACTAAATGCCATAAATACAGTAGGAGTGAGTAGAGTCATGAAATCTTGGATTAGGAAATAAATGGCATCCGTATGCAATATATGAGAATTGGTGATGGTGGGGTGTGTGTGTGTGTGTCCGTGCGCGTGATTAGAAATGTTCATCACCTCTTGGTTGACCACAATAGAAGGTACTTTACTTTGCCATTGATGCTGGGTTTTGCCAGTAACTTACTTTAGCCAGTGGAATGGAGAGCAAGCAGGACGTTTAAAATGGCTGTCTGCTGTGCTTTCTTTTTCGTGCATTTCACCATATGAATTTGCTTCAAGTGAGGGTTGGTCTAATGAGGATACAAGTTACATAAAGCAGATCCTGATCCAAGATGCAGCTTAAAACCTAGCACAGTTGAGCTGTTTAAATCCGCCATACCTCAGCAGACCCATAGATACACAAGTAAAATGATTATTATGGTTTATTACTCAATTTTGTGGAGTTTTTATTACATAGCATTATTTAAAATAATGTGAAAATGGGCAATATGATAATATGAAAATTATGTGTTTATTTTTAATATCCTTCTTCCAATCAGATGTTCTCACATTGATTATAGTAGTGATTGTGAACACTATGAGGCAAATAACCTCAGATTCTTGCTCCCTGTTTAGTATTTCCTGTGGGACTTTGGAGGTTAACCTACATAAGCCATAGAGTTCAAATTCACAAATCCTGTAGTGATCTACCCTGTGTGGTTTTTGTGACTGTTAAGTAAGTATGGTAGTATATTCAACTGCAAACAAAATATTTAAAACATAGGATGCAATACATAATAGTCATTGTTATCCTTTTAGTTACTGATGTTTAGTGTATAAACATATGGAGATAAAATATATTTATTTATTTATTTTTTTTTTCTAAAAATTTTTTTTAATGTTTATTTATTTCGGAGGCAGAGAGAGACAGAGCATGAGTGGGGGAAGGTCAGAGAGAGAGGGAGACACAGAATCAGAAGCCAGCTCCAGGCTCTGAGCTGGCAGCACAAAGCCCGATGCGGGGCTTGAACTCACAAACCGTGAGATCATGACCTGAGCTGAAGTCGGTCACTCAACCGACTGAGCCACCCAGGCGTCCCAAAATATATTTATTTTAATATAGCACTACACAACATGCCAAGTGTTCTGAACTCTCAGTTACCCATCTATGGAATGAGCCATTTGTGTGCATGTATATACAGTGTCAACTAATAGCTACTTCAGTTGCAAGAACAAGGCCTAGGAGGGGTTAATGTGCATTAAAGGACCACTTCTAGCAAATTCAGTTCATTTATATAGCAGCAGACATGTTGGATCATGCCAATTATGCTATCAGAAAATGTAGACTCCAAGTTCCTTCCAGAGAGTAATAAATGACATCACCATCTCTCAAGCCTAAATGATGCATTGGAAGTGTATTCAAAATATGTATTTTCTTACTGGAAGAGGCAAATCAATCTTTAAATATTCTTCTTTTGGTATCTTGTTGACAACTGTTGGATGGATAATTTGTAGTATTTTCTTTCGTCTTACAGAGTTTCTAATTATAAATTCTTGAAGGAGTTTAAAGAGCAAGCAAACTAAAAATTTCAAATTAAGTAGATTTTGAAAATTCATCAAATCCTAGTTTCCAGTACTATTTTACCTTCTTCTTGTTAAAACTTGTTACAGTATTTCATGAATTCATCACCATAATAGAACTCCTAGTGGAAATGGGAAGGAATGATGGCTAGGTAACTACCAGTTATTAGGTATGTATATGATAGAGCAGACAAAATTGGTGACAGTATGGAAATTGAAGCTGGAAGCAGGGGTGAGTATGGTGCAGTGATAACATGCCTAAGCAACAGGAAGTTTCATTCTTCTTTTGTAAACGTTATCCTTCAGGCTACGCAAACAAAGTAATACAAAAATTGATCTGAAGATAATCAATTTATGCATAAAATCGATTTAGGCAGCTCTTAAAAATATTAAAAAATATTTCTGCAACATAAGGTAGTAATTGTGATCTGTTGTGATTATTGGTCAGTGATTTTCTGTTGTGATTATTCATCTGTTGTGGTCAATAAGTTTATTCTAAAACACATTTTTCTTTTTTAAGTTTTTAATAGGCTTTTTGAAGAGCAATTGAGGTTTCTATTAACATGTACAAAAATAGAGTTGCCATATACAGCTTCTCCTCACGTCCCCCCACAACAATTTCTCCATTGTTATTAACATTTTGTAATAGTGTGATAGATACCTTTGTTACAATTGATAAGCCAATATTAATATATTATTATTAACTAAAGTACATTGCTTACATTAAAGTTTATTCTTTGTGTTGTAAAGTTCTGCAGCTTTTGATAAATGAATAATATTATTTGTCTACCATCATGGCATAATACAAAATAGTTTCATGGCCCTAAAAATGTCCTTTGCTCCAGGTATTCATCTCTGTGCTCCTTGTTCTGAAACCCTGGACACCACTGAACTTCAGTTTTGCCTTTTTCACAACGTCATATAGTTGGGATCATAAGGTTTATCACCTCCCATGTTGGTTTCTGCATTTAAGGATCATTCATATATTTTCTAAGCTTTAGAGTTCATTTCTTTTTTATCACTGAAAATGCTCCATTGTATGGGCATACCATAGTTTGTTTATCCATTCATCTGTTTAAAGAGGTCTTAGTTGTTTCCAAGTTTTGCCAATTATGAACAAAGCTACTATAAACATTCATGTATAGATATTTGTGTGGACAAAGGTTTTTAACTTTTTTGGATAAATACTTAGGAGTGTGATTTGGGGATCATATTTTAATGCACTATTTAGCTTTATAAGAAACTGCCAAACTACAGTACGTTTTGGCATTCCCACCAGCAATGAATGAGTGTTCCCATTGCTCCCCATCACCGCCATGTGGTGTTGTCAGTTTTTTTGAATTTTAGCTAATAGGTATGTGGTGGTATCTTAGTGATACTTCAATTTGCATTTCCCTAATTACATATGATATTGAACACATTTTAATATGCTCATTTGTCTTTTTTTGTTTTTTTGGTGAGATGTCTGTTCAGTTCTGTTGCCCATTGTTTTAAGTGTTTTCTTATTGCTGAGTATAAAGAGCCTTGCATATTTTGAGTACAACTTGTTTACCAGATATGTATTTGGAAATATTATTTCCCTGTTTGTAGATAGTCTTTTTCTTCTCATAAGTTCTTTTGAGGAGCAGAAACTTTTAATTTTAATGAAGAACAACTTACCAATTATTTTTGATGAATTGTGCTTTTAGTTTGTCTATTTAACTTACTGGTATGATGGGTTGCATTAATGGATTTATGCATGTTTAAAATCAGCCTTGTATATACTGTGAATGAATCACATTTGGACATATTGCATAATGTTTCCACACATTGTTGGATGCAATTGCTAATATTTTATTGAGGATGTTTACATCTCCATTCATGAGAAATATAGGTCTGTAATTTTTCTCCCTAAGAATGTTTTTTTTTGGTTTTGATGTTAAAGTAATACTGACCTCATGGAACATGTTATTAAGTATTCACTCTACTTCTATTTTCTGAATGAGACTGTAGGAGAATTGGTATTATTTTTTTAAGTGTTTCATAGAATTCACAGTGAAACCATTGGGCCTGGCATTTTCTGTTTTGGGAAGATTATTATTTGTTGCTTCAGTTTCTGTAATATATAAGCCTATCTGAATTATTTCTCCTTGTGTCTCTTTTGGTAGATCCTATATCTCAAGGAATTGGTTTATTTAATCTAATTTATCAAATTCGGGGGTAGGGAGTTGTTCATAGTATTTCTTTATTATCATTTTAATGACCATGAGATCAGTTGTGTTGGCCCCAATTTCATTCTAATATTAACAACTCCTGTTGTTGTTGTTGTCATTGTGTTTTTTTTTTTTTTTCCTGTTTAGTTTGGTTAGTTTAGTTTTTTTTTTTTTTTTTCCTGTAAAGTTTTATCAATTCTATTGATCTTTTCTAGGAATAGCTTTTGGTTTCCTTGATTCTATTAATTTCCTGTTTTCAATTTCATTGATTTTGATTCTAATTTATTGTTGTTTCTCCTTTTCTGCTTACTTGGATTCAGTTTGCTCAACATTTTCAAATTTCTTAATATTGAGGCTTAGACTATTAATTTTATATTTTCATCTTCTATAACATATGTATTTAACATAAATTTCTCTCTAAACACAACTTTTGCTACATCACATAGAATTTGAAGTTATATTTTCATTTTCATTTAGTTCCAAATAGTTTTTGTAATTTCCTTGCTGCTACTTCTTTTACCCATGTTACTACTCAAACTATGTTTTTTAAATATCCAAATATTGAAATGTTTTGGGATTTTCTAGCTTCTTTCTGTTATAGATATCTAGTTTAATTCTGTTGTCATCTGAGAATGTACTTTATGTGATTTTTATTCCATTAAATTTTATAAGATGTGTTTTATGAGCCAGGATGCAGTCCATCTTGGGGAATGTTCTTTGTGAGCTTAAGAAGAATATATATTTTGGTGTTATTAGATGAAGTATTTTATAAATGTCAATTAGATTCAGTTAATTGATGGTACTGAACACTTCAATTATAGTGATTTTCTGTCTGCTAGATCTATCAATTACTGATATTAGGGCTTAAATTCTTCAACTATAGAAGTGAATTGGTCTCTTTCTCCTTTCAGTTATATCAGGTTTTACTCACTTATTTTGATGTACAGATGTTGGGTGTGTAGACATTAAGAATAGTATGCCTGCTTGAAGAATTGACTCCTTTATATGATGCCCTCCTTGTATCTGATAATTTCCCTTGCATTGAAATCTTTGTATGTCTGAGACTAAAATAACTAGTTCTAATTTCTTTTAGTTGGTGTTAGTATAGTATAGTTTCTATCCCTTTAAATCTATCTTTGTTTATAATTAAAGTGTGTTTCTTATAGACAACATATGCTTTGGATTCTTATTTAACCCACTCGATAGTTTATGTATAGTTTAAGACCATTTACCTTTAAAATGATTTTTGATGGAGTTGCTTTAACATCTACAATATCTCCATATCTGTTACTATTTTCTATTTATTGCCCTTGTCTTTTTTGGTTTTGGTTTTTGCTTTTGGTGTTTTGTTTTGTTTTTCATTTTGCTTTTAATTGAGCATTTTATGTGATTTAATTTTCTTACCTCTCCTAGGATATTGATCATACCTTATTTTTTTTTATTTTTAGCGGTTGTCTTATAGTTTGCAATATTAACAACTAATCTGAATCTACTTTTGAATAATAGCATACAACTTCATGGTTAATTCAAATACCTTATAGCTTGAATATTCCAAATTTCTCTCCCCCATACCTTATAAGATTGTTGTTACATATTTCACTTACGGCATTTCTCCCACCCAACCTGGCTTCTCCTAATTTTTCCTCTTTGTCTTTGGTATTCTGAAGTTTGACTAGGCAGTGCCTAGATTCAGTGTTTGTTTGTTTGTTTGTAGTTTTCTAGCTTGGTGTTCTCTGTGATTCCTAGTTTTGTGCCTACCAAAAATTTTAGAAAGTTCACAGCCACTATTACCTCAAATATTTCTTATTTCATCTTTCAATATTCCCATTATGTGTGTGTTACACCTTTTATAATTGCTTCAGAATTCTTAGCTATTTTTTTTTCTGCATTTCACTTTGGGAAGTTTATGTTGTTACATACTCAAAATCATTGATTCTTTTCATGTCAGTATCCAAACTACTGATGACCCCATGAAACACATTCTTTATTTTTGTTACAATGTTTTTATTGTTTTTATTGGTTTAATTTCTAACAGTTCCTTATGATATTCTTCTAGTTTCCATCTCTCTGCTTACATTACCCATCTCTTACAAAATATATCCACTTTTTTTTTTTTTTTCAGGAGAGCCTTTATCACATTAGTGTTGTTTTAAGTTTTTGGTCTGATAATTTGAAAATATTGGTCATAGCTGGCTCTGGTTCTTTTAGTATGACTTGTAATGTTTTTGTTGTTGTTGAAAGCCAGACATGATATATAATGTAAAGGAAACAAAGTAAATAGGCCTTTATTGTATGGTTTTATGTTTATCTGGCTGGGAGTTAAACTGTTTGTTGTTTGCTGTGGTAGTAGACGTCAGAGGCTAAAATTTCCTCTGGTGACCTAGTTTTTATTTCCTCTGCTATCTTGGGTTTCCTAAGAACTCCTTAAATGGGGTCTGAGCCTTGCAATTCAGTTCACATGTGGTCTCCTGTTATTATACAGGAACCCTATTGTGATAGTAAGATGTAGGGGGTGAGGAAGTATTCTATAATCCTGTGATTAAATATCATGTTTTAAGGAGTCTCTTCACCTGTGCTGTGACCTAGGTGCTTGTCAGCTTTCTATTTCACACCTTAGATGAGACAGGATTACTAGAAGGGGCTAGAGTTGGGTATTTCCTCCCACACCCCATTGGTTAGGTACTAAAAAATAGTTTCTCTTGAGAGCAAGCATTCAATGAGGAGTAAAGAAAGTTGTAGGCTTGTTTCACAATGACTTCTTTTTGTATCTTCCTTCTGGAAGCAGGAAGTAATTTTTCTCTAAAGTTTATAGCGAGAATCTGGTGGAGCTCCTGGAGGAAAAACTCATCGAGGTGTGGGGAAGCCCCCAAGGCAAGAATTCCAGGAGTTTTTGTTTCTCAACTAGCCCATATTCAGTCTCCAGCAGTCAACTATCCTTTAGGTATTCCTACTTGATGCTGGCTCCTAGCACACACATGTTCGCACCTTACCCCACACCAGCCCACCCCATGGGATATGTGTGGGGTGGCATTCAAGGCTGCCCAAGGACAAAGGAAGGGACAGAAAACAAAGGGTTAAACTGATAAGAGTCTCCATCAGTTAAAAATATGTTAGTAAATTACATTAAAAAGGCAATCTTATCAATAACCTAATCTTCAGAAACATATAGATGCAGTTTCCTGAAATCCCAACATGACCCTTCCCTCCATAGTGATATGGGAAACAAAGGCAAGAAGGAAATGATAGGTAAAGTTAAATTTCCTTATAACCTGCAGCCAATTGACATATACTTAAGGCAAGCAGAATAAAACTTTCTCTGAGAACTCCCTACTGTCTTAATGTTAATGCTTTACTAGAGAGAAAAACAACTTAGCTTGACAATAATCTGTGCCTCCCATAATCTGTGAGTCTTTAGCATATGAAAATTTCTTTGGAAACTTCCCTTTTGACTTCACCCTCCGCCCTGCCCCAACCCCATAGTATATAATGAGCCACTCTTCACAAACCCAGTACAGCTCTTTCTGCCCATGGGTCCTGTCCCCATGCTTTAAAAAATCACCTTTTGGCACCAAAGGTGTCTTCAAGAAGTCTTTCCTGGCCACCAGCTCTGGACCCCACATTCACCCCCAAAACTTCATCACTATGATCCCAATTCTCTGATGGATCTCTAGAAGAGTTATTGATTTTCAGTTTTTAAGCCTTTTTTGTTGTTAGGATAGAATTGATGTTTTTAAGGTTTTTTGTATGTCAGACTGGAAATAAGTCCATTCTATTTAAATATAAAATGAAAACTCTCAAAATAAAAAAGGAAGTGAAAAGAGTGTGAAACGACATATTAGAGAAGGAAACAAAAAACAACCTCTAAACCTATAAATTTTGTACCCAACAAATATGTCTTTTAAAGAGAAAGTGAAAGGTTAGGGCAGTTTTCCACTAGAATTTGCTCACATAAACCTTCTGCCCCTTTTTCTCCCTCTTCATCTTCTGTGACTTCTATGATACAAATGTTATTCCTCTTTAATAAGTCGCTGAGTTCTGTCAGTCTTGTATTGTGATGACTTGTATTGTTACCCTCTTTTTTTTCAGTTTCATTATTTTCCATAATTTTATCTTCCATATCACTGATTCGCTGATCTGCTTTGTCCATCCTCACCATCATGGCAGCCATTTGAGATTGCATCTTGGTTATAGCATTTTTAATTTTGGCCTTAATAGATTTTAGGTCTTTTAACTCTGCAGAAAGGGATTCTCTAGTGTCTTCTGTGCTTTTTCAACCCCAGCTAATATTCTTTTAAACATGGTTTTAAATTCTAGTTCAGACATCTTACTTATGTCTGTGTTGATTAAATCCCTGGCTGTCATTTTGTCATTTCTTTCTTTTGGGGTAAATTCCTCCATCTTGTTATTTTGGAGGAAGAAAAAAAATAAAATAAAATACAAAATTAAAATTAAAAAAATTAAAAACAAAACAAAAATCAGTTAAAGGAAGCTAGATCCTAGGTGTGTTTGGGTCTGCTTGTTGAGAGAAGCCTGATAGAAAAGGAAAAAAAAAAAGAGAGAAAGAAAAGAAAAAAAAAGTTTAAAAATTTTTAAAATTAAAAGAAAAATTAAAAAAAAATAAGAAAATACAATAAGAAAATAACACCATACACAATAATAATTCAAAATGGATGAAAGACCTAGGGGCACCTGGGTGGCTTAGTCCGTTAACTATCCAACTTCAGCTCAGGTCATGATCTCACAGTTTGTGAGTTCAAGGCCCACATTGGGCTCTGTGCTGACAGCTCAGAGCCTCAAGCCTGCTTTGGATTCTGTGTCTCCCGCTCTCTCTCTGCCTTCCCCCATTTGTGCTCTGTCTCTGTCTCTCAAAAATAAATAAAAAATTAAGAAAAAAGAAAAAAAAATCAAAATGGATGAAAGACCTGTCTCTGGAGGCAAGGGAAACAAAAGCAAAAATTAACTATCAAGACCTCATCAAGGTAAAAAGCTTCTGCGCATTGAAGGAAACAGTCACAAAAACTAAAAGGCAACCTATGGAATGGGAGATGATATTTGCAAATGACATATCAGATACAGGGTGAAGAAATGGGCAGAAGACATGAATAGACAGTTTTCCAAAGAAAATATCCAGATGGCTGACAGACACATGAAAAAATGCTCAACATTACTCATCATCAGGGAAATATAATGAAAACCACAATGAGATACCACCTCACACCTGTCAGAATGGCTAAAATGAACAACTCAGGAAACAACAGACGTTGGCAAGGATGCAGAGAAAGAGGAACCCCGTTGCACTGTTAAGAATGCAGACTGGTGCAACCACTCTGGAAAGCAGTATGGAGGTTCCTCAAAATGTTAAAAATAGAACTACCCTATGACCCAGTAATTGCACTACTGGGTATTTATCCAAGTATGAACAAATGCTGATCCGAAGGGGCACATGCACCCCAATGTTTATAGTAGCACTATCAATAATAGCCAAAGTATGGAAAGAGTCCAAATGTCCATCAACTGATGAATGGATGAGGATGTATTATAAATACATATACAATGGCATACTAGTCAGCAATTGGAAAGAATGAAATCTTGCCATTTGCAACAGCATGGATGGAACTAGAGTGTATTATGCTAAGTGAAATAAGTTAGAGAAAAGTATCATATAATTTCATATGTGGAATTTAAGAAACAAAACAGCTGAACATAGGGGAAAGGAAGGAAAAATAAGATAAGAACAGAGGGAGACAAACCATGAGAGACTTTTAACTACAGAGAACAAGCTGAGGGTTGGGCTAAATGGGTAATGGGCATTAAGAAGGGCATCTGTTGGGATGAGGACTGGGTGTTATAAGTAAGTGATGAATCACTAAATTTTTCTCCTGAAATACATACACATCATATGTTAACTAACTTTTTAAATTAAAAAAAAAAGGAAAGCAAAAGAAAATTTTCAGACATAACAAAAGCTGAAAGTATTTGTCGCCAGCAAATCCATATTTTAAAACAGATTAAAACAAGTCATTCAGGCAAAGAGAAACTGTCACCAGATTTTTAAAAATGGAATAAGTTGTAACAGAAAAGGTAACTGCTTGAATAATTATATAACATTATTTTTCTTATAACATTATCTTTGAAGTTTAGCTGACTACTTAAAGGAAGATTGCTGTGGGTTTAGGTTTATAAAATATGTATAAATAAAATGTATAAGAACAATACTGTAGGGGCTCCTGGGTGGCTCAGTCAGTTATCTGACTTCAGCTCAGGTCACGATCTTGTGCTTCATGAGTTCAAGGCCCGCATTGAGCTGTGTGCTGACAGTGTGGAGCCTGGAACCTGCTTTGGATTCTGTGTCTCCCTCTCTCTCTCTGCTCTTCCCCCACTTGAGCTCTGACTCTTTCGCTCTCTCTCTCTCTTTCAAAAATAAAGAAAACATTTTAAAAATACTGTAAAAGCTAGAATGTGAGGCATGGAAATGTATTTTTGTCTTGTTCTTAATTATGTTTATTTCATACAGTGTTATTAAAAGTTGGCTTTTGATAAGGTAAAGATGTATATTATAAACTCTAAACCAACTATTAAAAGTATAAAAAAAGTTGTAGTTAGTAGATTAACAGAAAGAAAAAAAAAACAAAATAATAAATACCCAGACAAAGGGTATATAAAGAAGAAAACAAAGGTTTAAAAATATAAAACAAAGAGTTAAGCGGCACTTGGGTGGCTCAGTTGGTTAAGCATCCAACTTCAGCTCAGGTCATGATCTTATGGTTGGTGGGTTCGAGCCCTGCATCAGGCTCTATGCTGACAGCTCAGCCTGGAGCCTACTTCGGATTCTGTTTCTCCCTCTTTCTCTGTCTCTCCCCTGCTCACGCTGTCTGTCTGTCTCTCTCTCAAAAATAAAACGTAAAAAAAAAATTAAAACAAAGAGTTAAATGATAGTTCAAACTAACAACATTATATTAAATTTAATTAACAATTATAAATTGGTTGAAGAAGCAAGGCCCAAGTTAATACTGCTTACATTGGAAAATAAGTTTTAATATAAAGACACAAATAGGTTAAAAGTAAAATAATGAGGAATGATACATGCTAACACTAATAGAAAGCTTGAATATGGCCCTTTGTAGCAACATGGATGGAACTGGAGAGTGTTATGCTAAGTGAAATAAGCCATGCAGAGAAAGACAGATACCATATGGTTTCACTCTTATGTGGATCCTGAGAAACTTAACAGAAACCCATGGGGAAGGGGAAGGGAAAAAAAAAAAAGGTTAGAGTGGGAGAGAGCCAAAGCATAAGAGACTCTTAAAAACTGAGAACAAACTGAGGGTTGATGGGGGGTGGGAGGGAGGGCAGGGTGGGTGGTGGGTATTGAGGAGCGCACCTTTTGGGATGAACACTGGGTGTTGTATGGAAACCAATTTGACAATAAATTTCATTTATTGAAAAAAAAAGCTTGAATGGCTATATTAATATACAAAAAATTTTGGAGTAAAGAATATTATCTGAGATAAATGAAGTCATTTCACAGTGATAAAAGTGTTGGGTTATCAAGAGAGCACACAAATCCTAAATATTTATGCAATAATAATAGAGCTTCAAATGCCTGAAGCAGAATCTTACAGAATTGCAAGGAGAAAAAGGTGAAATCACCTGATATGATTTCAATATATATCTCTGAAAAATTGATGGAATAAATAGAAAAATAGGAAGGTATAGAAAACTAGAATAACAATTTTAGCCAACTTGACCTAATTGAAATTTATGGGATACATTGCACAGCAACAGTAGAATGGATATTCTTTTCAAGTCCACATGGGACATTTACCGAGAGAGCATATTCTGAGCTACCACAAAAGTCTCAATAAATTTTAAATTAATTCATACAAAGTATGTTTGCTTTGACCATAATGGAATTAAACTGGTAATATTAACAAAAGATCTGTGAATTTTTTTCTTATTTTTAAACTAAATACCACACTTTGAAATTTGTAAACTAAATACCACACTTTGAAATAAGCTGTACTTCAAAAAAGGATTCATAAAGGAAAGTTAAAAGCATTTGTAGTAACTAAAAATGAAAATGTAACATATCAAAATTATGGGATGCCATTCATGCAGTATTCAGTTGGAAATTTATGGCCTATCAGAAAAGAAAAAAAAAAGACATCATATAAATGACCTCAAATCCATGAACTAGAAAAAGTATGCAGAATAAAGGAAAAACATAGATAACAGCCAAAATTATTTAAACAGAACCCAGAGAAATACTAAATAAAATGCATGAAACCGAAAACCTGTTGTTTGAGAAGAACAGTAAAATTGATAAATTTCCATTCAGACTGACCGGTAAAAAATGAGTGAAGAAACAAGAATGACACCTGTAATTATATAGGAACATTGCTACAGAATGCTCAGATATTAAAAAGAAAATAAAGGTCTAATATAAATTAATTCATGCCAATAAATTCAGGTAAGTAGATAAAATGGACAAATTCCTTGAATGATACAACTACTGAAACTTAAGAAGAAATAGCCTAAATTATTCTATAACTATTTTTAAAAATTCACTATTAGTAAAAAACAAATAAACCAAAACTTCTTGCAAAAACTACTCCAGACCCAGATGGCTTCACTGATACATTCTACAAAATATTTAAGGAAGAAGTACTATTCTATAATATTATTTTTATAATAAATGTTACAGAAAAATTAAAGAAATTTTGCTATGAGATCAGAACATATGAACTGATGTAAATCTTTGTCAGCTCCCTCACTCACTTATGACATCTGACCCTGATCACTGATGGACAAGAACTCAGATCACATGGCTCATCTGTCAAGCTGGCATGACAGTCCAAATTTGTCACCTACAAAAGAATGCTGGTCTGCAAATTCACATAAAAGTCTCAGTTTGGAGGTATGTTTGTGACCAAAAGATTAAAAACAGAAGGTTAACATTGTGCATATGCAAAGAAGGCTTAATACCAAATGACTTCTGCATAAAATTAAATTGTTTTTCCTACCCATCTCATGTTCATAGGAATTAGAGACTGGGTTCTGGTTTAAATTCCTGAAGTTTGGTAAAGTAAGCTGGTAATAGCTGGATAGGAATGAAGGGCAGAATGATTGAGACTTGACATAACTTCTAATCAAATAAGATATCCTACCTCAGTTGAATTTCTTTTCTACAATAGGAATTTAGACTTTTAGAATTTAGGTGTTTAATTAGATTGGGAATAGATTATTGAAGAGACTTGGAAGAACCAGGAAACGAAAAGGGTATGAATGCTGACCAAGCCAACTTTCAAATTGAAATCTATCCATCCAGCATACACACATACTACTTTATAAGGACTCCCCACACCTAGCTCAGTTCTAGGTAGTGTAATGATTTTGGAAAGCCACGTTAGCTTCAGGTGATGCTGCTACTCTCTACAGATGGTTGTGCCAGTGGTGAATACATGACTCAAACTGAGGAAGGGATTTTTTTTTTCCTTAACTCAACATGACTGTATATTGTCATGCTGACCTACCATGCCAGCAACACAAAGCTAATTGTAGGTTTATGTTTTAGGAAGTGCTAATACGTCCCTGAAACAGACTTTGGTAGCCTATGGCCAACAGATAATAGTTTTCTCCTCTTCCCCCCGCCCTGATGTAAATATATATATAGATATATGCAGAGCTAAAGAAACAGTGTTTTATTACTGTGTCTTTAGAGTAGAAGAACCTCACCATTTTAAAAATTTATTTAGGTATAATTGACAAGCTATATAGTAAATGTATTTGAAATATATATATTTAGTTTACTGTAACTATAAAACATGTTATTTTTACATCTATTTATCTACTGGTCTATCAAGAAAGGAACTGGACATCATCCTAGTTCACCTTGGGACCCTTCTGTATTTTTGCTTACTGGCTTTCATGGTATTTTCTTTTTATTCTTACAGTTCTTTATGATAAATTAATCTATATGTAAGTTACCTGGACTGAATTTTGTTTTTTGCCACTAAGGATTTAGACTAAGACAGGAATGTTTTAACATTTAAATGCTAAAATAATTTACCATCACTAGAAACACATTCAGGTTCACATGTACTATCTCTGATAGATGGCTGGTTAATTTCTTCTTCAATACTCCCAGGACCTAAAAGTTAAGGCTACGAAACCACTACATCAAGAATGAGTATGTTTGGGGTGCCTGGGTGGCTCAGTCGGTTAAGCGTCCGACTTTGGCTCAGGTCATGATCTCTCACTCTGTGAGTTCAAGCCCCGCATCGGGCTCTGTGCTGACAGCTCAGAGCCTGGAACCTGTTTCAGATTCTGTGTCTCCCTCTCTCTCTCTCTCACCCTCCCCTGTTCATGCTCTGTCTCTCTCTGTCTCAAAAATAAATAAAATGTTAAAAAATTAAGAAAAAAAAAAGAAGAATGAGTATGTTTAATTAATGCAACCATATAATTGCTGAAAATACATTTTATTTTGAATTGAAATTTATCTCTGTAAATTTGACCCATCAGTCTTAACTCACATTGCCTTACAATATCACAAAACTTAGAGGGGGATTAAAGATGTGGACTCTGGATTCAGATCCAAAGTCAGCCATTTCCTTGTATTACAACCTTGGACAAGATATTGCACTTTGCTCTGCCATGGTTTCCAGATTGTTGTGAGGATTGAAAGACATAATATAGGTAATTTACTTGAATCAGTCTGTTTACTAATCACTACTCTCTGCTTCAGACTGATAATTAGAAATGTTTGGGGATTTTTTGGTGAAGTTTTTATTTTATTAACTATTTGATAGTTAGAAAAAACAATCCTGTTTTTTTATTCCACAACAGAAGCTGAGAATATTCAAGATTTATTTGAAGCTTTTGATTTGCACCCCCAGAACAGATGCACTGAGTAAAACAACTTGAGAATTGTTTGTCCATGGTGGTGGTGGGAATTTGAGGCCAGATGGCTTCTAATTTGAAACCGTTGGTCCCTTTCCCCATTGTGGGACCTCTCCTACCTCTGTTTGTCCGCCAACAGGACTTTAACGGGACATTTATTTAGGAGGAAGGTGAGGCAGCCTGTAAAAGCTAAGGTACATGTTCACACTTGGAAAAGGCTTGCCTGACTTCCCTTCTAGATTGAACTCATCATCCTCCCAGTTACTAGGCACTTACTGGCAATTAGGAAGGATTTGACAGATGCACGAGTGAATGACTAACTAAATATAAGTCAGAGATTTGGGACAGCATAAAGAGCATTTTTGATAAAGAAGTAAGCCTGTGCCAAGCACTGCTTTTGAATTTTTATTATATTTTTTTAAAAAAATTTCAATCTCGATCAGTATGAGCCTTTTCTTTTAGAGCAGCAGAGTCATAACTGAAATATTGTTGAGTTTGCCTATAAAGACAGGCCAGTCAGCACAATTTACCAGTCAGAATAGTCAGAAGTATTTCAATGCTTACACCTACTCTAAACTTCACAAAGGAAGCTTGTCATTACTAAATGGATATGTTCATAGGAATTTTATTGAAAATTTTCCCATCAGCTTTCTTCTGTCATGAGGAGGTCTGTACTACTTTTCAGTAACATTAGTTCATGGTAATTTTTGCTTTGTTGTGGCCAAACATCCACTTTATTGGTTGAACCATATTTCATTTTAATCCAGATATTCTAGTGGGTACTTTATAGACCTGTGATTATCACAGGGAATATTATCACTTGGCAGAGATTCTTCCAACTTTAAGTATAATATCTCAATGAAGATTTATTGTTCTATAAATAAGTGGTCAATTCTTTGCATAGAGTACCCTTCGCATGAAAGAGGTTGTTATTCATATTTTAATCTGTGTTTCTTATTGGTTTCATTCTTACCTTTATTTTATTTTATACTTATATTTAAGTCAATGCACTTTATCTACTCCATATTTAGTAATAAATGTAGCTCCAATTTGTTCCATTTACCACACCTAGAAATCTTTTTGCATTTTTTGAAGATCATAAAATGGATAATCTGCAGTGAAATAGTGTGTATCAGAACTTCAGCCATATACCATAATGGATGCATTGCTATATAAGAGTTTAACCACAAGACAGTTTCAAATTTTATTTACTGTCTTCCTGTCTTGATTCTGGCCTTAAAATTTTTTTCACTGCCTGAGCTAAAGATGGATGCTTTAGTAATTCACAGCACAATCATGAATGGATCAAGTTTGATGGAGGTCACTTATGTCATGCTCTTGTTATCTCTGAGCTTATATATGAGTATTTGGGCATTGATGGGTCTTTGTGTAATTGTCAGAGCTCTCTAGTGCTGCATACTTTTAAATAATCTTCAATTATATAATTAAGTTCATATACTCCTTCTCTAAAGGTCAAGTTTTTACATCTTCAAGAATTCTATACTAGCTCTTATCTTCCTACCAAGACCTTTTGTTGTGTTTTACAGTATTCTACATACTCTAGTAGTATGTTCATTCACTGGATTCCTAACACATACCAGGTACTGGATATAGAGCAATGACAGGACAGATGAAATCATCGCCATCATTTGGCTTACATTCCATGTTATATTACATCTATAATATCATATCCAGAGATACTCTAATTTTGTAGAAAACTAGTCAAGGTAACATACCTGGTCAAGATATGACATACCAGAGCATGAAACTCTAAATTTTATGAGTCAGTACATTGGGTATGCAGCAGTGGAAACACCAGAAACTCCCATGAGTCAGAACCAAGAATGTTTAAAATAAGTGGTTATTAATTCATTCACTTATTCACTCATTACTCTGCAAGCAGCTGCAATTATTTAAAAAAAAAAAGTTTCCTGTTGACATTAATAGAGGTAAAAGTAGGAGAACCTGAGATTTTCATTGTATACGATAAGCACAAACTATTAAGTGTGAAGAAAGGAAGAACACAGACTATGTCTTCAGATACATCAATACTGCTCTCAAGAAACTGAGTGAATTTTGAAGGATGAAAGATTTTTTACAGGAGGAAAAAAAGTTCTGGTCAGAGCTAATAGAATAAGTGAAATAAGTCTGAGAAAGACAGATATCACATGTTTTCACTCATATGTGGATCTTGAGAGACGTAATAGAAGCCCGTGGGGAAAGGGAAGGGAGAAAATAGTTACAAACAGAGACAGAGGGAGGCAAACCATAAGAGACTCTTAAATACAGAGAACAAACTGAGGGTTGATGGGGGGTGGGAGAGAAGGGAAAATGGGTGATGGGCATTGAGGAGGGCACTTGTTGGGATGAGCACTGGGTGTTGTATGTAAGCAATGAATCATGAGAATCTACCCCCCCAAGCCAAAAGCACACTGTACACACTGTATGTTAGCCAATTTGACAATAAATTATATTAAAAAAGAATATGGAAATCCACAATTCAAATATAGGTATCAGAGACAAGAGGCAAGCCTAAGTCCCAGGAATAAATGGGTAGAGGAATTAGAGAAGGAAATCCATATCTCATATGAAATTAAGCATGACACAGCTCAGACAGATTTTATAAAATGTTTGGCACTATCTTAGTTAAACTTGCTCTTTTGGCATCTTAAAAATCATTCTTCAAGATTTGACAGTTAAAGTGGTCTCATTCCTTCAGTGATTGTTAAAAACATTAGGGACAGCAGTAATAGGCAGTCCAATATTAAAATTTAACTCCTCTGCCTACACTCAGAGTGACTGTGTGAGTCCTGGCCCTCCAGGAAGCAAATGCCAAGATGAGATAAGATGTCTAAGAGAGATATTGGGGAAACACGTGTGACAGACAAAGGAGAGACGGTGCAGGTCTGTCACCTGTAAAAGAAAAGGAAGAAGGAACAAGGGTTGGGTAGGAAGAATTTCAGACTCTAAGAAGGGTTTGGCTAGGTCAATGGGGAGTCTTTGAGCCCAGCTGTCTGTTATGGGTCCTGTCCTCCCAGAATGGGCCAACATTAAAACTCCCACTGTGCAGCTAGAAGGAGCATGGCCTGGATGGCAACACAGTGGTGGATCAAGGAAATGACAAATGAGGCTGTCAGTCCATTTTGCTCCCCTTAGTGGGTGATCTGAGTGGTGAATTTTTATTTCTGCCAGAAATACCCTAGATGATATGTTTAATTCTTGTAAGGCCAGTTGCATAGTGGACACAATAAAGATAATAGCACGGCTTTCTGGGACTGTAGGAAGGATCACTGAGTTAATGTTCATAAAATGATTAGCATAGTGCTTAGCATACAGGAATCATTGAGAGTATTCTATTCTCTAAAGTGCAATACGCCTTTTTAACACAGAGATATCTTCATCTTTTTTATTTACCATGGTAACCATAGTTGATCTACCAGAGCACTGTGATTATACAACTCGTATAATAAATATTTAATGAATTAATTATCAATACCTACCTGTCAGTGACCACAGAGAACACACTTAATAGCAAACAAAGCTGAGTTTATTATTTGCTGGTAAAAGGAAACTGAACGTGCTAAGGAAATGAGTGCTGTCTCAGAGGGTGTCAGGAGGGATTAGTTATGAAACTTGGGCCCATAATAGGTAATTTTGAGAAGGGATCAAAGAAACAGGTCTTTTCTTTGCTGTGAGTACTGTCAGAAAGTGTCTTTTTTGTCCTATACCATCACACTAGAGTTGCCTTGTCTGATACTGGTATTCTGTGAGTCATTTCTGTTGAGTAGTGAGAACCAGGGCTAAGATCTTTGGGGCCAGGGTAGCTACCAGCTGGCAGCTCTGCAAGTTGGTCAAATTAGAAGGAGCCACAATTCTCAGCCATGGAGCTGAGATTAAAGGAGAAAGCTAAGTCAGTCGCATGGGCCAAAACAAGAAACACATAGTTTGGGAGATCTCCAGATGCCCAGGCAGATTTTGATTCAACGAGAAATTCAATGTGTTCAAACAGTTTCAGTTTTGTAAATAATTAAGAATAGCACTTCTGGGATCTATTGGCAGATCTTTTTAATTAGCCAGTGCTACCTTTAGTAACTGAGTTGTCAAACTACTTATTCTGTGATATGTAATCAAAGTCAGTTTTTCAGGGTGAGGAACGATCTTATCCTTAAAACATCCACGTATCTAGTCACTTCATTCAATTTCATTCTGGATCCAGATGATATCCACTATTCCAAACCTTAGGAAACAGAAAAAATAAAATACCTAGATGACAGATAAAGTATCAGTTTTCATTTACTTACTGGGTCTACCTCTGTGTAAAGTCAGTCCTGAAATTTTAATATCTCTGATAACATGCTTTTGGAAAATCTAATACAGATTACCCTTTAAAAAGATTAGTGCAATATTCTTACTCTTTTTTGGTCTCGAAATGATGAAAGGTAAATAAATTGGTTGATGGTGCTTGAGTTTATAGCTATTTGGCAACTAATTCAAAATGCAATCTGTGTCCATTACACTGTTCTAAATCCATTCACACCCTTCAAAATGTCACAACTAATCACACTGCATCTCCAGCCTCCGGAAAACAGAAACTTCACACCAGCTCTGTTTGTTCAGTCATAGTGCTTTGTACAGTCAAGCATATAATCAACCTTTTGTTAAATACTTTGAAAATTTCCATGCCACAACAAAAGAGTAACCCAGACAAATAAGTGATTTTTAAAAAGAATGAAGATTCTATTCAAATGCATTATCTCACTCTACAAAATCTTCCAACTTCACGCCTTCCCTTTCCCTAACTAAAAGACTGAAATTAGCACACATCCATTTTCAATTGTTTTCAGTGGCACCACTTCATCTACTGGATCAAGTTTGACAATAATGCCTGCCCAGGCTATGGTAGGATGGTACAAATGACAAGTAGTAATTGACAGATGACTTCAGCAGAGAGACAGTATGCATAAATATCAGACTATGTTCCTACTGAAGTCCAAAACAATAAATATTAACTAGTAGCACTTGTAATGTTTGTGTTTTAATTCTTGAAGTGCTTAATTTAATAGGATCTCAGCTCCTCAGGAAAAAAAAATGTGTATTTATACCTTAATAATCTTCAGATTTAATAATTAGTCCACTAACACCAAATTCATTTCTGACATTTTAACTACAAATTATACTTCTTGTGACTTCAGCCTAATTAAGTAATTAGACCAATATAGGAGACCCTGTCTTAAGCCGTTAAAGAAGACTTCCCAGACTGTTACACTTTGATCGTTGCTATACTTTGCCAGTTCTTACATTTGGAGCTGTTTGTGTGTCACTCTTGATTTACCCCTATTTCCCCAGACAGAGTATGTGTAAATTATTGACTATCAGGGACACTATAATTTTATCTCAAAATATCCCATCAAAGACTCAACTAAACTTTGTCCACATGCAAAAATAATTTTGCTCAATGGCTAATATCAGAAAGAAATATCAACTTTGAATTGGGAGAACATATTGATGAAAGCAGTATTCATTCTTGATCATCATGGTTGATCATTATTGATCACTTGATTTTTATAGGTAGTTGAGACAGAGAATATGAAGATTAAAAGGATAGAGTTTGTGCCCTCCAGAAATGTAGAATCCACCAACAGAAAGATTAAAAGTATATTTAAGGACATAGGGAATTTTAAATGGCATAGGCAAGCAACAAATTCTATTCAAAAAAGAGATGCAAAGAAGAGCAGTCACATTGAATATGGGCACTCAGAACATTTTTAGTGAAAGATTGATATTTGAGATGAACTTTTGGGGATGGATAGAATTCGATATGTGGGCAGGAGTGATAAATGAAAATCCAGGTGGGTGGGGGAGCCTGAGCCAAAACATGAAGATGGAGATGTTAAATACCAAGGTGAAATGTTTTCATTTTCATTTTTGTTTTCAAGTAATTTGTACTGGGAAGGATGAATTTGAATAGGAGAATAAATGAGAAGATAGGAAGTAAGGAAAGCAGCTAAGAGAATATTCATTTACACAGGAAATATTAAAGGACAGACTGAGGATAGATATAAAAAGGAAAATAAAGAGGGGCAGCTGAGAAAAAGCTACAGTGATTGACTAAATGACTTGTTAACTTGCTGGATGTGGGTGAATTGAAAAAAAAAATGTGTGTTGTTTTACTCTAGACTTTGAATTATGTTCTTCTAAAACGATTGGAAGGATGGTAGTACATAGATAACCATATGGAAAATGATGACTCAGCTATGCACAAAGGTGTCAAGTTCATCCTCTGGTTTGGAGGGACATGCTGAGTAGTTTGGGTAGGATTGGAACAAAACTTAGTCATCGGTACATTTGAGTGTGAAAGAAAGTCATCTTGCTAAAAACAAGTTTCTTGCTGAAAATCCAAGAATGACAGGATATAATGACTTTCTGTGTAGGATAGTTATAACATAAAACAAATACAAAAGCCAAAAGCTAGTTCTGGGAAATTCCAGGGCAATAATTTATTGTCAATCACTCATTTTCATCGATGAATATAACGTCTCTGAATTTTTGTTTTCACTCTGAAAAAAACCTGGGGTTTGTGCTATGAATCTGATGCTCTCTTTTTGAAGGTTAAAGAGAAATCACTTTTTTTTATAAAGTTTCAAAAGAAATACTAATAGATATTAACCCATAATCCCTATATCTAATTCATATATCCTTGTTAAAATTCTAAGTAATTTTATTTATTTTTGTGAAAGAGAAATTGTACATTTTTTTAATCTGCCAAACATATTTGATTTTAGAAAGCAGAGATGAAGAACTACAGATTAGTTTACTATTTTGAAAGTGTGAGGGGCAACAAGCCAAAGAACATTTTTATAAGACAGTATTTGTGGAGATTTTTAGGAAATTTCTGTGGCTTTAAAAAAATTTTTTTTTTACAAAATCTGCCTAGTGTTATGCAATTTACATTTAAAATAATGTTGCTAAATTACCTATTAAAATATATGTGTGTATTTTGTGAGAATTTCTGTATTACATGTCATTAAGAGCTTACTGTATATTTATCAGATTAGCTGTATACTGTAACACATGTGAACCTTAATGGACTTGGAAAACTGGAATATTAATGCAGAAGTAAATGTATTGGTTGAGATGTTCTTGGTGCCATTAAAAAATGTGAGGGGCTTAGTTGGTTAAGTGTCTGACCTCGGCTCAGGTCATGATCTCATAGTTCATGGGTTCAGGCCCCGCACCGGGCTCTATGCTGACAGCTCAGGGCCTGGCGCCTGCTTCAGATTCTGTATCTCCCTCTCTCTCTGCCCCTCCCCTGCTCATGCTCTATGTCTCTTGGTCTCTCAAAAATAAATAAACGTTTAAAAAATGTTTTTGAGTGTGTGTGAATATGTATATGTGTATATATGTATGTGTATGTGTATTTCTCCAAATGCCTTAAACAACAGAGAAAACTTACTGGTCCCTGAAATGGTAAAAAATCGAATCAGGTTGCCCTTTGTCTCATAGCTGGCTTTCCACATGGTGATTCTTGCAGAATCTATGTATGTCACCATTCCTAGAGATATATATAGAGATCTCTTCCTACCAACCTCTAAACAACCACTGCTACACTCTGCTCTGATCTCTACTTATGGCTAGGGGAATATCAATTTAGTAGCCACTATGCACCAGACACCTTGTAAAGGAGATTGTTTGATTGACTTACCAAATCAAGGTTTTTGTAAAACTGGGTGGATGTGAAGATTAGGCTATAGTTGGAAGACGTAACATGGATACGGGAAGGGAGCACCACATCTACTGCATATATTATGAGTCTCTACAGAAGAAGGGGACTGAGAGAAGATGCTGGGGAGGTAGAAATGAAAGAAGTCAAAGCCCTGGTGAAATGAAAGAAGGCTTCTTATCTTGGTCTCTGGGCTGGAGGCTTGGGGACTCTGGAAGAAAAAAAGAAGGAAAGGAAAAGAAAAGAAAAGAAAAAAGAAAAGAGAAAGAAAGAAAGAGAAAGAAAGAAAAAGAAAAAAGATTGAATGGCTCTGAAAAGCAAGCAAAATTCCTTTTCATTTTAGTTTTGATTATGACTGGATCTTATTTGTCACTAAAAATGGGCAGCCTCAATATGTGAATCTGTCTTGAAAACACAACCCTGAGAACGTTGCAATCATCTTTAATGTGTTAGGAACAGGTGGCCTCACTATACACCAAACAGTTATTAAACCAAAAAACCCTCAATTTTTATAAACAGTTATTAAAAAGTAACTGTTATTTATTTATAAATAATTTTCACCTAACAAAACTATTCACCATTACAGTTATGAAGAGTTAGGATTATGGCAGGTATGATAGCTAGCATTTGTTGAGTGCTTAATGTGTGAAACACTACAATATTTTATGTGCATGATATTTCTTAGTCTTCATAACAACTTGATGAAGTAGGTGCTTCTATCATGTTTCTATTTCTCTTAAGTGTTTTGAGGTATAACTTACAAAGTCATCTTTTGTTAATGCACAGTTCTGTGAACTTTGATAGATGAATAAGGTCATATAATCACACTCTAATCAACAGTCCTATTACCCACAAATTTTCCCTCATGCCCTTTGGAGTCAGTAGTCTCTCCTCATCTATAGCCATAGTAACCATTGATTTGGTTTGTGTCCTCATGCATTTGCCTTTCCATAATACCATGTAAATGAAATTATACAATATACAACCTTTTTTCATTTTGTATAATGTATTTGAGATTCATCCATGCTATGGCAGATATCCATGTGTTAATCAGTGGTTCATTCGTTCTTATTCTTGAGTAATAGTATGTGGATGTGCCACAGTTTGCCCATTCACAAGTTAATGGTTATTTGGGTTGATTTTTGGAGATTATGAATTTTGGTGATCACACATAAAGCCACAATAAGTACTTGTGTTGGATTTTTTGGTATGGATATATATTTACTGAGACATGTTTTCATTTCTCTTGGGATATTAGCAGTGGGATTGCTGAGTTGAATAGAAGGTGTATGCTTCATTTAAGAATGAGAAATCAAGCAATTAATAGGTTAAATAACCAGCCTCATTTTACATCGTAATTAGTAGAGCTAAGATTTGAAAAAAAGCAATCTAACCCCAGATTACATGGCTTTAACCAATACCTTAACACATGTGATTTATATCTTTGTAAGACATTTTTAGTACAAATATGATAACTGCTTTGTTTTTCTGGATTCCACTACTCTTCTAGCTCTGATTATATGCTATAAACATGCTGTATGAAAGAAATGCTGTCAGGGATTCAGGGATTATGGTTAGATTCTTTGCTACAGATCCTGCTTTAGTTGCTTTATTTTTAGAGTTAAGTACCTTAAATGTAAAAGGAATTTCTTGAAATTTTCTTTAAGTTATTTGCAGTTAAACATTGTTTATATATGATATCAACACCTCAAGGACAAAGTACACACATGTGTGCACACACACACACAAACACACAAAACCTTGTCTGTGAAATATTCTTTGTGTCTCCTTGGCCACCTCAAATTTGGGAACTACTGCATACTGGAATAATAAAGACAAAAACATCCTTAGGTATCTTGGGTTCTAACTCCTTTGGCCTTACAGATAGGAAAAAAAAAAGGAGAACATTTTTCAAAATACTGAGCAAGTCCATAACTGAAAATTTGCTTTCCTCTCAGATTCAGTATTCTCCAAATTTCTTTTATGGTTACTTTTCTTATTAAATTCAGCATAAGTAAACATAATGAATATTTATTAGTGTCTACTAATGTGACACTAATATTGGGCCATTTTGAAAAAACTCATCATCACAATCATCACCATTCATCATAATCATCACCTGATAATTTGGAGTCAGTAACTCAATTAACAGTATTGCAACATTAGTTATTTATATTTTTCTGACCCTGTCATTTCTGAGGGCACTGTCAGCCTCATAGTAACTATCAAACTCTCTTAATCTCCTGATATACCTTCTTATTTCTTTCCTCTATCACAGTACCTCAATCCAGCCAACTGTGGGATGATCTGGCCTTTCGTTTATTGGTGGTGTAGCAGACTACCCACTTAGAGTTGCTAAAAGTACTGCTTTTCAACTGCTTTTTTTTCCAGCTTTATTGAGATATAGTTGACATATAATGTGTAACTTTAAGGCATACAACATTTTTTGCGCATCTGAGGAAACATTTTGAAAAGGAAAAGATTACCATGACCAATTTCCAATTTCTCAGATTTTGTTTTTCTTTTTAATTTTTTTTTTAACGTTTATTTATTTTTGAGACAGAGAGAGACAGAGCATGAACGGGGAGGGTCAGAGAGAGGGAGACACAGAATCTGAAACAGGCTCCAGGCTCCGAGCTGTCAGCACAGAGCCCGACGCGGGGCTTGAACTCACTGACCGCGAGATCATGACCTGAGCTGAAGTCGGCCGCTCAACCGACTGAGCCACCCAGGCGCCCCTCAGATTTTGTTTTTCAATACTCCTTTCTTCTTTTCTGTTTTTTCCTGTTTTTATTCGAGAATATATCCATTACATCTGCAATCAGCTTTTGTTCATGGTCACTATTGAAAAATTAATCATTGTTCAGGTTTTACCCAATAAAAAGTTAATTGCTCACATTTCCCAACTCTAACAGGATTTTTGTATTATTTAAGAATCTCTAAACCAGGAAAAAGGCTTAAAATTCCCCTAAGCATTAAAAACTAAATTAAATTTAGAAGTAAATTGTGGCTAGGCTTGGCAGATGTTCCCTGAGTAAAAATCCTCACATCATAAAGATAAGGGGATATTGGCCGTTAAGGCTAGTTCTGTTCCTGTTCACCCTGGGTGTTTACCCATTTACAGAGTATTTCTGGAAGCATTTACACATCATTAGCTTATTTGCTTGTTTACCGGTATCCAAAGCTGTTTCTTTTCCTTCACATTAGTGCATTTTATTTTTTTTTTAATTTTTTTTTTAACATTTATTTATTTTTGAGACAGAGAGAGACAGAGCATGAATGGGGGAGGGTCAGAGAGAGGGAGACACAGAATCTGAAACAGGCTCCAGGCTCTGAGCTGTCAGCACAGAGCCCGACGCGGGGCTCGAACTCACGGACCGCAAGATCATGACCCGAGCCGAAGTCGGCCGCTTAACCGACTGAGCCACCCAGGCGCCCCACATTAGTGCATTTTAAAGGATGTATTCTAGTATTGTTCTTTTTGAATAACTTAGAGAATACATAAACTAAACCACCACTGGCTGGATGAGAGGAGGTATTTTTGATACTTCATATTTCTCTGGTTTTAAACTTCCATTTGTCCATGGTTCTGTTAAAAGCCATTATAATAAAACAACAGTAAATAAGCTTGTAACTCAAGTTTCAACAAATTAGCACAGTTTGTTTTGATTTCGGGTTCACTGATTATGTCAGTGGAAGTTTCTGCTAACTTCAGAAATGCTTTAACACCTTTTGTGGAGCGAATGCACTGCCCAGACTAAACTTGTTTCTGTCCCTGGCCTTTATGTTCATATCTGAAGCCCTTGGGAGCATTGGGTCTCCGGATCTCATTCTGGAGTGAGACTTTTCTCAGTTTAACTACTCATTTAGGGGTCAGTGCAGTGCACCTTAATTGGAAAAGGGTGGCAAATGTCTTGAGCAGATTAACGTTTGGCTTCTTTGGGCATTTGTTTTGCTACTAATATGTCCTGAATTTTACTTACTTTTTCCCTGGACTCACAACTTCATATTTTGAATAAAGCATGGCTGCGTTCATTTTATTTATCTGCTTATCTCCAGAACTAAATTACAAAGCAATAAATTACTGTATAAAATGCCTTCATGCTCAGCACTGAGAGAACCATGTTAGTAAGTGGCTTGCTAGCTAGCATGAAAGATAGTATGAACTTGCAGCAGATGAGCACTGCACTAACAACTATCCTTTACATAATAAGCTTTCTAGATCTGTGATGACTTAGTGATTACAAAGCACTCACATGACTGCTGCTGCAGCTACTAACTACTACTATTTGTAATAACAGTAAATAATTAGAAAAATATTTAAATAATCTATAAGTGTACCTGTTTAGTCACCATGCTAAATGATTTTCATGCATTGTATCATTTGATATTTACCAAAACCCTACATACAATCATCATGTAATGTTATTTATTAAAATAGAATCATAATGCACCATAATATAATATTATTCTCCCCGACTGTAAATATGTGAAATTGATACTAAATAGAGGTTGAAAGTTTGTATAAAGTTCACATAGTAATGGAGAGTGATGGAGAGAGGATATGGACCCAAGTCTCAGTGGATCTAAAGCCGTGCTTCGGAGCACAGATGTAGGTCGAGCACGTGCTAAATATGGATGCAGCAACCCCACAGCCTCCTTCCTAAGACCTTCTGTGGAACTTACCAAGTGCCATAGTTGAAGGTATCATTGTATTTACTTACTTATTTACTTACTTACTTTTTGGTCTTCCACATGAGAAGACATCTTAGTGGGGATAAAGATGTATCTGGTAAATAAAAACAGCTCTTACAGAAATAATGATGTACTAGAGAACTCGGTTAGTCCTAGTTTTGCTCCCACCTGACCTTTTATGTAATTATCCTTATTTCCTCTTAGACTTGTACAGTTTAAGTTTGGGACACACTAAGTCAGTCTTGGGGAATGCAGGGAAACTTGGTCTCCTTTCTCATCTATGGAAATTGTAGATCTATGGCTTGCCATTCGTTTTTCCCTTGACACCACTTTCATATTTTCTTGCCTAAATCATTGTGTTGGCGGTCCCCACACCATTCTCAGGTTCAGTGATTTGCAAGAACTCAGAAAAGCTGCCATACTCATGGTTACAGTATATTACGTGAAGGATACAGGCTAACATCAGCAAAGGGAAAATTTGGATAAGGAAGAGTCCAGGAAGGACCAAGTTCAAGTTTCAGTTATCTTCTACAAGTGGAATTGTATGGACAGTGCTTAATTCTTCTAGTAGCAGTATGTGAACTTTCATCTCTTATGGGGGTTTGGTAGAAAATTTTGACATATGAATTCTTACATATTTGATTTTGTCTATTTTAGTTCATCTAGTTCTCAATCCCATGCCTGTTCTTTTCTTTTTAAATTTTTGACTGTGAGGTGGTAATTTTTCTTAGGATTTTGTTTATATGTGTTCTTTTATGGTTTGATTTGAGAGTTTTATATGTTATATATATTATATATGTATAATATATACATACGTTATGTATATGTTATGTATAATGTGCATGTATGTATATGTTTATATAATAAATATATATAATATATAAACATCTTTTGCAGGACTACATTTATGAAAATGAGATTTCTCCAATGACATGAATAGCATAAAAAATCTTACTATAAATTTGCCTTTGGACTGGTGTGTTATTTTGAGTTCTCAATTTATTGTCCCAACCTTTCTTTTAGAGTTCCCTCCTTAGCCAGGTATTTGGATTTATCCCTTTATTCTTTGTGCAACATGCTACCATCAAGATAGAAGCTATAGTGTCTTTAATTCAGAAGAAATCTGCAAGGGTAGAAGCTGGCTTTGAGATGCTTTACTTTCAAACTGTATTGGAAATACATTTAAATATGTGATTATCTTTATTTGTCATTTTCACAATGACGATTTGATTCTGTAACATCTTACAATGGTTTGTGTAATTGGTATATATGTTGTCATTATCATTATAAATCTATGGATTTTAACATATTTTATGTGATTCAATTCATTGCTACCATTTTCCTTACAGATGTCTGATTATCCCATAGTTGGCCCACAGTAATTTATTTAAGGTGACTCCTGGGTCTTAAACATGATCCTAGTAGTCTTTGGTAGTTTCCTTTCCTTCTGTTACCCCAAGATGTTCTCAGCTCATTTTATGTAATTTCTTCCCTAACTAAGAATCAGCCATTTCTCCTGAGGAACCATAAATCATCATCTAGATACTACCAATTTCATTTGCATCAAATAAGTCATTGGTTTTATTTTACTTTTATTTTTTTATTGTTTTTAGATATTACTATTTTGAATTTAATTTGTTTTAAAATTTTATAAATTATATGGTTATAAAAGCAAATCTAAAAAAACACAGGTATATTTTTAAAAGGCTAACTTCTAAATATGTTCTATCTATCTTGTCCATTCTCTTTCCTATTGGTTATACTCATTTTGTTTCATGTAGACTTCTTTTGATTCTCTAATACATTTAAACATAAAACTACTTCTCTTTTTGATAAATTTTAGCCTTCCATACAAATTTTATACACTTAGCTTTTTTATCCAGCAACATATTCTGAATATACTCTACTACAATATATGGAGAGATTCCTCTTTTTTCCCCTCTTTTTACCTACTACTTTGTGGTATGCTTTTGCCGTAATTTATGCAACTAGACCACCATTGATTAACATTTGGGATAGTTAGGGGATTTTACAAATGAAAAATTTCTCAGTAATACATGGATTTTTTGCATATTATGTGGCACTTTGTTTCATTTGATAGAATTATTCTGAGTACATAATCTACTCTAATGCAAGAAATAGGAGCTTAATTGTGGTAGTGATGAACACATCCATCATGCATCTGAGAAAACTCAGAGAAACTCAGAGAAACTTGTCTAAGTCTATACAGTTGGTATTTAATTCTAGAACCAGAACCAATTATTTGTGGCTTCAAAATGCATTCAGTTAATTTTTAACATAATAGATGACATTTTGTAAAGAATAAGAAGAACTGAATTGATATTCTACCAATCACACACCATGACAGACAGCTGGAATGATAGCTGGCAATTCAGCTTAGACATTTGAATGCACATGCGTATATTTATTCCCATAGAAGTTGCTAACACTAACATCAAAGCTCTGAGCTTTGTGTAGATCCCATTCATTTTGTCTTAGGACCCAGAAATTTTATCAAAACTATGCATTACAAGCACATGCAAAATCAGTAGGAAAGCAGATTTGGAGGGGAAGGGAAAAGCTTAGGGTTTTCTCTTGTCAAAAAGTGCTTGACTGATTTCAAGCTTCTTTGTAAAAAACAACAACAACAACACTCTCAAGTGTCCTTAACCTCTGATAATAGATCAGAATAATAGAAAATACACTTTGTGCTCTCTAACCTCAGTCTCTGTTCTCTCTTGAAAGAGTAAGATTAATTATGATCTACTTGGCGGTTTGTTTCCCTAAAATTTTGGCTCTCTTGGTCAGTTCACAGGGAAACATATTAACCTATGTAAAATGTCCTTCAAAGCTCTATCTGCCACGAGAAGGATTTTAGTTGAATAGAAACAGATAAACCAAGGAATAGAAAACATATATGTGACCTTTAGCTTATATTCTATATATATTCCATTATGTAGAGAGCAGAAATATTTGAAATAGATCTTTTTTTGAATCGTGGTATTTTATTGACTGATGATTTTAATAACCTTGATATTGGTTTGCTTTTTTCTAGTATCCTAGGATTATGAAGAATTTGCAATGATCAGAAATTCTGATTCCTGCCACCAGGAATCTGTTTCCTCCTCTCTCTCATATTTTCTTCTATAAATACTTTTGTCGTTTGCTCCAAGTGATGATGAATCAGGTTTCCATTAAAGTGCTGTTGTTCATGCAGTTATTTTATCCACTGAAATTTATTTTACCTTAGCCATTGAATATTATTTTATTTCAATAGATAGTACCCAGATAGCAGCTTTGGATTATTATATTGTTTACATTCCCTGGAGGAATCATTCCTGCTAAAAGTTCTTTGTCTACTTGATAAAAAGTTCCATATGATATACAATATATCTATATCCCCAAATAATGGCAGATGGAAACTATTTGTTGATATGCACTATCAACTATTTGCTGATAAATATCTGTCAAGTACTCATCGGAATTCAGAGTTTTTCTTGTTCCATATCTTAACCTGTGGCTTTAGGCCTTGAACCATTTGTTAGTCTCCATTCCCCAGCTCTGACCCTAATAATTGCATTTTTGAGCAAAAGATGGGATATAATCAATGGAACACCATGTTAAAGTGGCTATAATCATCATTATAAAGTTAATTTCAGAAGTATATCCGGCATAATAAATTCTACAGATCTTACAAATCTTCTCATTCCCTTATTTATTAGTTACTAATTGCTGTGGACTTAATTATGTACCTCCAAAATTCATGTATTGAAGCCCTAATGCCTAATGTGACAGTATTTGGAAATGGGGACTTTGAGAAATAATTAGGATTATATGAGGTCATGAAGGTGGGGCTCTCATGATTGGATGGTGATCTTCTAAGGGACACCAGAGAACTTCTCCTCTATTCCCACCATGTGAGGACACAGTGAGAACGTGGCTGTCTACAAGTCAGAGAGCCTCAGAACCCAACCATACTGGAACCTTGATTTCAGACTTCTAGCTTCCAGAACAGTGAGAAATAAATTTCTGTTGTTTAAACAACCCAGTCTATGGTATTTTGTTATGACAGCCCAAGGTGAGTAAGACATGTATTAAGCAGCTGTATTAAATGGTTCCTAGGTGGTTTGTGTTTGGTTATGTGCTGCAGATCTTGGTCCCTAGGCTTATATTATCATATGGCTCATAATCTCAGTCCATCTCTTTCATAATCTTTCCAGAAAATATTGCAAGGTGATCTCTAATATTTTTATTTTTCTTTCTTGAGTCACACACTCCTCTCTCTAAGATGATATAATATTCTGATGATTTTTATCTAGCTTATGAGTTCACCTATGATTTGTTAGCATAGGAGGAGGATACACACACTCATAGTCCATAATGACTGAGAATGAAGGAGGTTGGTTTTTCTTATAAGTTAACTACAGGTAGTAAAAACAGAGCTCAACCTCTTATGGTGTGTTCTCTCTTGTTCTCTCTCTCTCTCTCTCTCTCTCTCTCTCTCTCTTCAATACATACACACACACACACACACACACACACACACACGGAATGATATATTAAGCTGTATAGCTTAGTTCCTGACTACTTTTCAGAAATGTAAAAGAAAATTTGCCTGAGGAGGTTAATTTTAATCTGGCATTGAATAGTAAATAAGATTTGGCCGAGTAAAATGAAAGAGGTGGCTTATGAGAAGCTAGAAGTTTCCAAATAACACTGGATTCTGACTATATCCACACATTCCCATATGTAGAAAACATATTCATCACCATTAAAATATGATCTACCATGACTTAGGTCATAATTGCCCCATGAAATATAATTCTTCCAACAACTAACAGTGGTCATTCTATCAGTTAAAGATTTCCAATAAAAAAATGATCTCTGCCCCTAGGACTTGTACTTAAGAGAATGATTCCTAACATCACCTCACGCTAAAAGTGCCATTATGGCCACACAACCATATCTGGTACTCAATGACAACAAAATCACCCACCTTTAATAAATCAAAATCAGAAAATTCCATTCACACAGGTGAACTTACCTACTCAACAATTTGAATTTTGTTCTTAGTATATGCTGTGTTAGTCCATTTGGGCTGCTATAACAAAATGCCACAGACAGGGTAGCTTGTAAACAACAGAAAATCATTTCTTATAGTCTGGTGGCTGGAGTCAAAAATTAGGATGTCAACTGGATTCAGTATCTAGTGAGGGGCTGCTATTTGGTTCATAGATGGCTTATAAGTGTAACTACCATCTGTCAACAAATTATTAACTTAAGTTTCTGGGGGTCAGAAATCCAGAGTTGGTTTTATAAAGCTACATTCAGAGCTCTTTGCTCTAAAAGTGCTAGGAGAGAATCAGTTTCCTGCCTTTTCTAGTTTCTACAGGCTACCTGCACTCCTTGCTTTGTAGCATTTACCTCCATTTTCAAAGAGCATTACTCTAACTTTCGTATCCCTCTTTCTATCTCCTCTGTAATTCTGAGCTTCCTGTATTTTTCCTATAAGGACCTTTGTGGTTACATTGGAACTACCCAAATAATCTCTCCATCTCATGAACCTTAACTTGATCCATATACAAAATCCTTTTTGCCATGCAAGGTAATGTATTTGAGGGTTCTGTGGATTAGAATGTGGACATCTTCAGGGACCTATCATTCTGTCAAGCATAGTACCTTATCTTCTTTTCCAGGTAAGCACAAATAATAGCTTTACCAAATGACTGGTCTCATCATAACATGGAAAGTAGACCAGACTAGGCTAGAATATTGTTCTAGCCTTGAAACAGTTCACTGTCCTTATCCTGGGACTCAGGCTGATGAAGCACCTGCTATCTGAAATATTACCAATGGCATTGGCAGAGAAAAATAGAGCTCTAGGTATTTTTTTTACTAGAAACAAAGATCCCAGAAGGAATGCATGTTACTTTGATAAAAAATTTATTGGGGCGCCTGGGTGGCTCGGTCGGTTAAGCGTCCGACTTCGGCTCAGGTCATGATCTCACGGTCCGTGGGTTCGAGCCCCGCGTCGGGCTCTGTGCTGACAGCTCAGAGCCTGGAGCCTGTTTCAGATTCTGTGTCTCCCTCTCTCTGTGACCCTCCCCCGTTCATGCTCTGTCTCTCTCTGTCTCAAAAATAAATAAACGTTAAAAAAAATTAAAAAAAAAATTTATTGACCATGATGCGTCTTCTAGCGCTAAAGTATGATCTTAACATGTATTCAGAAGGGAAAACCAAAAATAAATGTCAAACCTCAGTATCCACCATCCCACAGAAATAGTTTATTCTTCAACAAATATGGTTCATTCTTAGTACACCTTTAAGATCACCTAATTTTCAGGTCATAGCCTGTTTTCTATGTGTCTTTATAGAAAATTGTCTGGGACAAATATTTTCTGTGTATTTGCCTAAACATAAATGTTTTCATATATTAGAAAAATACTAGATATAATATTTTCAGGATATAGTTCAAGCAAATATCTGTTCATTTTGTTAAATATTTTCTTCCTTCAGAAGAAGTTTTCGTATCTGCTGTCAGCACTTATCTACTTTTTATTGATAAGCATGTGGAGAACAAAGGCATTAATGAGTAGACAAGAGATATGAACTCTCCTTGCTGACTCTTCACCTGAAACTCCTTACAATGCCTACTTTATTTCTGGTAGGCTAAGTTCCTCTAAGAATTTAATTTTTTTAAAAAAGTATTGCTTGCTAAACCAACTAAGCCCAAATTACAATTCTTCCTTAAATCTTTTGGTGACTATAGCAGTTATCCTTAGCCATTCTCAACCTTAATTCCAGTCTTCCTTATGATCATTTTCAAAATGTTCAGTTGTTTATCCACTCACAAGAAAATACATTCTCTTCCCTCTTCACTGTTTCTAAAGGTAGAAACAGAGTCCTAAGCCTTCCTTCTATCCTGCCTGCCCCCTGCCTTGTCCTTCTGCACAGTGTGTTCAATATAACTAGACCACTCAGTTTCCACTGCAATAGACTTCCAACAACAACAATAAAGTAGTTATCATTTGTGTACAGTCAGAAAAAAACGAGGTTTATTCAGTACAAAGCAAATGTTTCATACAGTGAAGCACCACATATCTTTTACCTAATATAAGACTTCTCAGTCTTAGCTAACATTTTGTTCCAGAAAACTCATAGTTGTGGGAGGCTGAACTGTGCCTTGTAGGATTTTTAGCAGCATACCTGCCTTCTACCCACTAGATGCCAGTAGCATCGTCCTGCTTGTGACATCATATCTTTAGACTTTGCCAAATAACCCTGCAGGAAGAGAGGCAAAATCACTTCTGATTGAGAGTCAGTGACCCAGTAGCTGTTGTGTCCTTTCCCATCCTGTTAAACAAGTCAGACTTCTAAAAAATACTGTATTGACCTCATTTGTAAATAAAAATACTCCTAACATTCTACCACTGCAACAATGCATTAAATTGAAATGTAACTAGAAAATCTTAGAGCATATGGGGAGGAGGTAAGCTTTAATTGAGTGCTTGCATATGGATGAAAAAATTAATTAAAACTGCAGTAGTGTGTCATTAAAAGCTCTCTGACATGTTAAATCACTGAGACTGTTCCTAAGGAAGGTGAAGGTAAGATGTCTTTGCTAATCCTTTGGTATATAAGGCCACGCTTGGAGATTTGCTTTGCTTCTTCCTCTGTTTCAGATTGTTTTCCTGGAGCTAATTAAACACTCTTCTGACTGCCTTCATAAACACTAGTCGGGTTATTTTATTTATTTTAATAATCAACTCATCCTGTTTTCCTTGAGCTCTCTCATGCTCAGCACCATATTAAGTTCTGTCTGCCCTCCTAATTTCCCCGTCAATTTCTGATAGATTTAGCATGCCTGCAATTTGTGAAGCTAAACATTTGGGAGAGTAAAAAAGGGAAGATGATCAAAACTGCATATATAAATATTTAGATATTGAACCTGCTTGGAAAATCTGCAGCCGTCTTAAAAGGGCACAGCCAAAGAAGCTAACATACAGAAGCTCCAGGCATGTGTGCCCTTATACAGACACATTAGACACGTGCATCCTGGAAGACCCTAGCCAACAGCTAGAATTCAGGATCTTAACTCCCCAGTTTAGCTTTAATTATTGTGGATTTCAGACTTGAAGTTATTCATGTTCCTCTTCTGGGAACATTGGTCATAATGTGGAGAGGGTGGAAAGAGTTAACAATAATAAGAAACACAGTGTTTGCTATTGAGATGTTTATACTTCAGATAGTATGAGAGATATTTAGCTTTTAATTTTCATTATCAGGACTAACACATCTACTTAATTTTAATTTGTGCTTCTGTTCAATCCATGCCCTACGACCTATTTGTGTCATTCTAACCAAGGACTTTAGGCATGTATATTATTTTATTATAGATTACCATTTTTGCAAGATTCTTGTTTTCATCCAAAACGTATGTCTCCTTTCTTTTTTGCTCATAATTTCTATAGTAACCTCTAAAGGACAAAATTTAAATACCACTATGGAATTATCTTTCTCATCCATAGTTTTTATGGAGCCTGCTATATAGTTTGATGATCTTACTATGTTGATAGTGATAATAAATCTAAATATTACTAAGAATTGATTATTTACTATACACTTTTCTTTATACTTGTATGTATTAAAATTTTAATCTTTTAAAAAATTCTAGAAAGTAATAATTATTCCTCAAATACAAATGAAAAAAAAATTAGGCAAGGAAATGTTAAGTAATGTGTACAACAGTGAATAAGTGGTGGAGACAGGATTCAAATTCAGGCAGCCTAACTCCTGAGTCAGTGCTCCTGAGTTAGGAATAGAGTTGAGGTTGGGGAACCTGCTTGTCGTCTGAGACCTTATTTTTGCATAATTGTGGAGGTATTTCTAATACCTAAATTATACATTCAGATTTAAGCCAGAATTTGGCAATACTTGGGATTAAGTATTTTTTTTTTAAATTGTGAGCTGGTAAGTTTGGCAGGAAGTGAAGGAGCAGTTAAAGCAAGGCCAAGTTTATCAGGATGCAAAGTTTAGTGTTTTTAGGTACTTCATTACATTTGATTTGCATATTAGAGGAGAGGGGTATATACTTGAGGATGATAGAAATAGTGATAATAGCAAAACGTTATTAACATGTTTTACACTTTGCAGAACACTCACATATATAATCTTACTAAGTTTATTTTTGCTATACACTTGTGACACCTGTTTTAAAGGAAAAAAAATTGAGACACCAGGTTTATGACCTCATGAAGATTCACAACTACAGAATTCTACCACATTATGTAATAATGGTGTGATTTTTTTATTCACTAATTTATGTTTATTTCCCTAAAATTCCTTCCCTCCTCAGACACATCTGCCCAACCCCCCCACACATGCACATGCTCACCTCTCCCCTCCACACACGTGTACATATTCACATCCCCCCCACACACGCGCACATGTTCACCTCTCCCCTCCACACACATGCACATATTCACATCCCCCCACGTGCCTATGCTCACCTCTCCCCTCCACACACGTGTACATATTCACACCCCCCCACACACATTCACATGCTCACATTTCACATACACAATTCTTGCTGGATACCTCTCTTTTCTCTTAGATTCCCAGCATTCGTAGAATACATTTATAGGTCTTCCTCAGCCAACAAACAAACATTTAGCTCCCCAAATGATTTTGGCTCCTTTCTGTTTTACTCCCATAAGGCCTAGGCTAGGAAATTGCTGAAAATGAATGTTTGGGTAATAGATTCTTTAGTAGCAATATTCAAAGATAAGTTTAGTCAAAACAGTAGTCAAAATAATCTGGAAGTATATTGTGAAAATGTCTGAAACTTTCATACAGTCAATATATTGGCACTCTTTCCTTTTAAGACTCTTGGGGTGGGGGGCAGGGGAAGGGAACAGAAGAAAAGGGAAGGCGAGAGATTCCTATTATGGTAAATTGAAATGCCACAGCTAACAACAACAACATGAAGTCTTAGCCCATTACCCTTTGGAACATGAAAGTGCATTTTATGGTGAGTTTAAATGTCATTCTAGTAAGGGTTCCTTGATTAAAGTGAAGGGAAGTAAATCAGGGCCAGGCCAGGATGAAGACAGAACTACAAATCTGGAAGTAGAACCTCACAGAAGTCCATTCTTTTTCAAAACACAAAGACTATCTTCCAGGATCACCAAACCTTGAATTACAAATCATTTGTCCAGTTCCAGTGCTGTTATTAGTATCGTTATTATCAGTATCAAGATGTTTACTGTAAAAATATTATCTTGTATTATGACAATAAGAGATGACTTAAAGAGAACCTCGGAAAGGTGGTTGGAGGTGAGTTGGGGCATTTTTTCAAGTTGAATTCTCTTCCTTTTTTTGATGTAAAGAAGCACTCACCTCTCTTGGCTATTCTGTATCCCTCAGAATTTACATATCACATTTTTCAATCAAATGGCTCAGCTGAAATGTTATTTGGTTGCACCTAGCCGCTTTCTCTCCTTAACTTCTAGGACTCAGCACAGATTTGTTGCTGCCATGATGCCAAGAGCTCCAAAGGGTGAGACTAATTCTACCCCATCTTTTCTATCCTGTTCACAGCTGGAGAGGCATCACCATGTCAGCTGCATTGGATTTCCAACACTCTTAAACCCTTCCCACTACAACCTCTACACTCCAGAAATATTCCTGCATGCCATAATTCAATGTGTGAAGGTAGCCAAATTCAAGGAAATCTGAAATAGTACCTTGGCATCAAGAAATGTGGCTACTTAGGAAGGTTTTTACAAATGCATTTTTTTAAATTTTTTTTAACGTTTTTATTTTATTTTTGAGACAGAGAGAGACACAGCATGAACAGGGGAGGGGCAGAGAGAGAGGGAGACACAGAATTGAAAGCAGGCTCCAGGCTCTGAGCCGTCAGCCCAGAGCCCGACGCGGGGCTTGAACTCGCAGACCGCGAGATCATGACCTGAGCTGAAGTCGGACGCTCAACCGACTGAGCCACCCAGGCGCCCCTTTACAAATGCATTTGAATGAGACCTTGCATCACGTTTGTCACATATACTATGCATTCACATTTAAAAACAAAAGAAATTACATTTGATAAGTTAAATACAGGAATATGCCGTGAAATTGTCCAGGCTTGTAGAAGAGGCTCAGTCAGAAGTCAGATATCCAGAACTCAGAAAATAGAAGACCAGCTGAGTCTGGAGTTATCAGACTATCAAGATTTTGAATCAGACAAACCTAGTATTGAAGACTGCATGTTATGTGATGCAGTTTGAGATTATTACTTTTAGTTTTGGCAAACATAAAAAATGAGTTCACATGGTCTGTAAAGAGAGAAATAGGACAAATACTAATTTTAGGAACTAAGTCCTCAGGCAGTTCTAATGAGATGCAGCTTATATTATTGATTAGGTATAATAAGATTGTGAAAGAATATGGCTATGTCCTAAACCTTAATTTCAAAAAGTATATTCTTTAAAATAAAAATAATCTAGTGTCCTGAGAAAAACACATACCAGGGTCACTCAAGTTGGGGGATATTTGCTCTGGTAAATGATTAAAAATAATAGATTGTCTACTATTTTTTGTTCTCTCTCCCTTTCCTACCATTGCTGTCTGCTCTAGTCAGAGTCCTGATTTCAGAGCTCAGTAGGGAAAACAAGCCACAATTCCTATTGTCACAAAACTCCTAAATCCCTGTATTTGTGTGTGTGTGTGTGTGTGTGTGTGTGTGTGTGTGTGTGTGTGTGTGTTTATATTTGCCAACCTCCTGTCAATTTTTCAATACTGGTGACCAGAGAGAATTCATTCTTTGTTGTTGTTTCTTCTTCTTCTTCTTCTTCTTCTTCTTCTGCTTCTGCTTCTGCTTCTGCTTCTTGCTTCTTCTTTCTTCTTTCTTCTTTCTTCTTTTTTCTTTTTTCTTTCTTCTTCTTCCTCTCCTTCCTCTCCTTCTCCTCCCCCTTCTCCTCCCTCCTCCTCCTCGTCCTTCTTCTTCCCCAGCCAGTGAGGAAGATGTCCATCTCTCTATTTTTGCAAGCAACCCCCAGACTCTGAGCTATTCTTTTAGCAACCTTCACTCTCCTTGATTTGAGTATGTGAAAGTGTATATCTTTCCCTATCTCTTCTCTTGGGAGAGGCAAAAGGCCAAAGAAGTATATAGTCCTATAAATTTCTTTCAAAGTAGTTTTCTTTTTTCACTTCATCTGGAGGTGTGTCGGGTGATAGTCAAGCCACTAGTTACAGCTTTTCTTATGTACCATGAGACTTGAATGTAGATTTATTTAGAATATACAGCATGCTGGTTTTAGCTCTGAAACATTAACTGAAAATTAGCTTTGAAAATTTATCTGAAACTCTAAGAGGAAAAAAAAATCACAAAGTCTGGTTGCTTTAGTTTAAAATAATCCATCCATGTCCTAATATTTCCATTTACTTTAGATTTTCTGCTTCTGCATGATTGAGAGTTACTCCAATTAAGGTGCTTTTCATCTTCAGAGTCTTTTACAAACAGTCATTAATTACAGCTACGCATGTAGTCAGGTAATGATTTGGGATCTCTCAGGGGCTTCCTGATTTATGTTTCAAAGGACATGATGATTAGCAATCCTTCCTTCTAGGAGGAAGGCATAGAAGGTGACTCTTGCCTAAGACTGTGTGCCAGCGACAAATTAGCTTGTGTCAAATACATAGATTTAAAGACTTTTTTTCCTCTCTTCTATCTATGCTTTCATCCATCCTCCTGTCCTTCATTTCTTCCTTCCTTCCTTCCTTCTTTTCTCTCTATTCTTAATTACACAGGATGCCAGAGAGTGGTTTGAGTTTCTCCTCTTCCAGGAGTAAAGTGAACATATCTCAGATTTCATAGCATGAACGTGGAAGTACAGGCAATTTGTGTCTCTTCTTACTCACAGCCTACACTTGTGGGGCCAGAAAGGAAATGTAAGGACTTCAATAAAAGCAGCTGCTTTTACATCCAGATATTCCCTTAATCCTTATATGCCTATTTCAGGATGTTATTACTTTTGCACCATGAATAGTTGTAGGAACGATTGTGCTATCTCAGTTTATAACTAGCTAATCACAAAGTCTCATATGGAACCCTTTAAATTTGTCCAAAGCAAAATACAGATAATTGATAATCCTAGTGGAGATTATTTCTTAAGAAATCTGATTTAATGTTCTGGTGAATGTTTCAAAACTAGTATGGTCACCATGGAAAATTCAGGGCACACAACCAATTTAAAACAGCAACCCCAGGGTGGTGCCAACATAGAGGGTAGTCAACCATCATGACATAAAACCAAATATTTATGTAAATCACTCTGTAAATGTTTTATGAGAACTGTAGAGTATTGCCATTTGAATTTTAAATTACCATATCGAAAGTAAAATGATCAAGTGATACAGTTGTTTATTTATTGCTTAGATCTGGGCATCTTGAACCTACAAAAACCTTCCTCTTGGTGCCAATGAAACTAAAACAGATTTAGGAATACATTTGGCACCCCTTCTCTGACCATGACTCTCATCCCCAAGTCCTGCTTCTCCAGCCCCAGCCGTCACAGCATTGCAAATCTACTAGTCTGATATATGCACTTAGTAAGAATTAATTAAGAAATATTAAAGAACATTCAGGTTATTCAAGTAGGTATGAAATCACATTTCACCATCTTAAGATAGATACATGAAGGAATTTGACTATTCAAACTTGCAAATCCTAGCCCCCATCATTTATTTTACACACACACACACACACACACACACACACACACACACACACAGAGTCAGTGGAAATGATTTGACATTTCTCAATCCTGAATTTTCTTCTTTATAAAATGGGAATCACTATTTTATAGATTTGGAAATTAAATTGATAATGTAATTGATCTGTAACTACTGTAACTGACATGGTAGATATTATTTCAATAAAATTGTAGCAGATAGGGAATTTTCTTTCTAATTCAAGTTATAAAATATAGCTCTTTCTCCAGAATTATGATTTTAAATTGGGGTTTATAAGGAGCGTATTTATACATGTATCTATTTATTTAATGTGTTTTCAATTCACAATTTGGATCAGGCCAAAACACTGAAATATGAATGGCCAATACACATATTGTTGCAGGATTTTTTTTTTTACCTCAATAGCCTTGGTTTATTGTCTCACCATTTCAAAGGATGGAGAGGTGGACACAGAATAAAATGAATAGCAGGCAAAAGTTTATTAGAGTATAAGATCAGAAAGTAAGAATAGTATGAAAGTTCTCTTTACAGAGAGGGGGTGTTGGAAAGTGAACACCCTTGGCTATAGGCAAAGGCCTTTTTTATAAGGTTTTGGTCAGTCCCCCCATCCCTTCTCCCTTGTTTCTTCTCAGGTCCTACCCTTATTGGCTAAGGTGCTGGGATGTTCATGTCTGATTGGCTCTCTTCCATTGTGGGAGGAGTCAGACTATAGTCATACTGTCCCTCCTATAACATACATTTTATGGTTTATGTATTGAAGTTAAGTATTTTGATTGTCAAATTCCTGAGGAAAACCTGAAGGGGAGCAGATGGTATCTGTTATATTCTTAAGAGGAATCTTAAACCCAAGGAATCTTAATGCTGAGACACTCCCAGCATTGTTTTAAAATACATGTTTTTCCCATCCAGGGACATCAGGTCCTAACCTTTCTCTCTCTGCCTGTTTTATCCTATCTTTCCTTATCATAATATGAGAAAAAGTTCAAACATATTTGTGGTTAAATAAATGCGGATTAACTACAAAGTGGATTTTATATTTATAAATATAGTATTTATTATTGGTTAATGTGTAGGAAATTGACAATCTCATTTTCTTCCTAGGCAGTGCAAGGTGGTAGTAGCTTCCAATAAGATAATTTGACTCTATTGAGTGCTTGAAAAATGCCCATTCCTTTTAATTCCCCATCTCTAGTAATTTATTCTTAGAAGAAAAATTGTGTCTGTACAAATATTTATATAAAACAATCAGAAATTATATGAACATCCAGTGATAGTGAATATTGACTGACTAATGGCTATATTCCAACAAAGCATAGAATACAAAATGATGTCATGGAATAATTTTTTGAGGTCCTGGAAAATAGGCCTTATATATTCTTAAATGGAAGAATGGCAGTTACAAAAACGCATGTACAATATGCACCATCTTATTACATATCTATATGTATGTGTTTTTCTTCAAATACTTTATATAAGAAAATATATTCTATCTTTCATAAGAGGAAAACAATGTAGCTATTTAAAAATATCAAAATATTCATTTCACTATTTACTCATGTATAATTCTGTTCATTAACAAACTTCCTGCCATTATAATATTCTAGTCATGTACTTGTTTCCACATATATCTTGTTTGATGTAAAAAAAAAAAAGTTACATGGTGGGGGGTGTTGCACCTGGGTGGCTCAGTCAGATAAGCTTCCAACTTTGGCTAAGGTCATGATCTCGTGGTTTGTGAGTTTGAGCTCAGTGTTGGGTTCTGTGCTGACAGCTGAGAGCCTGGAGCCTGCTTCAGATTCTATGTCTCCCTCTCTCTCTCTTTCTCTGCCCTTCCCCTACTCACAATCTGTCTCTGTCTCTGTCTCTCCCTCTCTCAAAAATAAATAAACATTAAAAAAAATACATGGGGTGCCTGAATGGCTCAGTTGGTTAAGCATCCAACTCTTGATTTCAGCTCAGATCATGATCTCTGCACTGACAGTGTGGAGTCTACTTGGGATTCTCTCTCTCGTTCTCTCTCCCTGCCCCTCCTCCTCCCTCACTTGCTGGCTCTCTCTCTCTCAAAACAAATAAATCAATGTAAAAAAAATTAATGTTTGTTGCCATCTCCTATTTGTGTATATTTTATACCTGTTAAATATATGATACAAAGATGAAGTTGGATTAGCCAACAATACTTTCCTTTTCCTAGCTTTCCATCTCCAGACATTTAGGTGACTACATCATTTTTGGTGGTCTCACCAACAAAGTCAAAGCCAAAAAGAATTTCAATTTTATCAAAAATGATTAGTTTCAGAAATGTTGATTTGAAATGCTCATATTATTTAAGGGTGATGATGTCTATCTGGCATACTTAGGTACATTAAGTTGACATCATTTAAGTTTATCCCAGACCCTGTGATCTTGAAAAATTGAGAACATTATGAAATCTCCCCATCTTATGTGTTTCATGAAATGGCTTACTGAAAAGAACCACCCTGCTCCCAAATGATTTAGGTGAGACTCCCAGATGCCCCCTTGTTTACCTATGAGAAGACCAGACACAGACCCTCTAAATTCCCATCCTTTGCCAGATAGATGATTAAACTTGCTTCTCCCTCCTTGGTCAGTACTAGATACTTAGTAACCACACTTTCCTTAAGACCCTTTCCTTCCCCAGGCCCGTGGTTTTTGGATCACCCTCAGCCTAGGTGAGTTTACAGCCTGTCTCTAACAGCCTCTCCTGAGAATAGGATGGCCTCAGGATATATCATTCTCTAATCTACTGGTTAGTCATGCCACTCCCATTCATCTCACTTCACCATACCTGGTTCTTTCCAGCCTTGATTTCCTCTGCCAGTAGAAGAAAAACCCTTTGGCCTAACCCTTGAGAAACATGTATATTGTGGTTATAGTGCTGTCTCTACCACAGCAATCTCTTTTGTCCACTCCTTGCAATAGTCCTTTCAAATGCAGTCTCTTCTTAGTAGGTCTGGATTTGTCTTTTATTGATCAAGGTAATTGGCATATAATTGGTATAAGAGGACAGAAGAAGGAGAAAATTTAACCAAAAAATGTAATCCTGAATACCATCAATATTTACAGGGCAGAACAAGGATAAGGAGTAAAGGAGGTAGTTTGAAAAAGACCTATCTGAGGAGTACAGTGAAAACTGAAGACATTTGTATGCAAAATTAGAAGTGAGAGCCATAGCCCTTGTCAAATTATTCTCTTGACAGCTAGAAGGAAAAGAGGAGGTATCTAGGAGGAATTAGAAAGTATTTGATGCCTGATTTGTGTTGAGATTTCCTTGTGCTACAATAGTTAACTCTCACAAAGCACTCACTATATTGATGAATAGAAGGAAGTCATTGTAGTCAGACCTGGTTTTAAATTTAGATCTGTAACTTGGGTCACCTGGATGGCTCATTCAGTTAAGTGTCTGACTCTTGGTTTCAGCTCAGGTCATGATCTCACAGTTTGTGAGTTTGAGCCCCACATCAGGCTCTGTCCCGACAGCATGGAGCCTGCCTGGGATTCTCCCTCTCCCTCTCTCTCTGCCCCTCCCCTGCTCTTTCTCTCTCTTTCTCTTTCTCTCAAAATAAGTAAATAAACTTAAAAAGAAATAAATTTAGGTCTGTAACTTGGACACTGAGTAATCTAGTATGAAAATGGCAACAATGGTAATATTAATATATTGATATATACATATTATATGTAACGTTATTATGTATTGAACAGTTCTATTTCAGGAGTAATACTAAAAACATACACTACCTCATTTAATTACATAGACCATTATATGATGCAGCTTTTCATAATACCCACATTCATCTATGAGGAAACTATATCACAAAGAGGTTTAAAAAAAATTGTCCAACCTTATAGGATAAATCTGAGATTTGAACCCAGGCACTTCTGCCCTGTCACCCATGCAGCTAACTTCCATGTTAGATTTCCAGCCTTCATAAACTTCCTAAATTTGCTTTTTTTTTCTCTTTTAGAGACCAGCTAAATAATATGTACCTCAAAGGTTTTTTGCAAGGATTAAACGAGGTAATAAAATACAGTGATTAGCATAATGCTCAGCACAAAGTAAGGTCTCAATAAATGTTAGTTTTTAATCTTTTGTAAGTGAGAATAATAAAGGCCCAGAGTAGAAAAGAAACTCACTCAAGGTCATACAGGTAGCAAGTAAAAGAATTAGAATTCAAAGCCATGTCTCTCTCTAACTCAATACTGTTCTTTTCCACCACAGCTTGCTATCTCAAATGAGTGAGATAAATTGAATCTTGATTAATAAATGAAACAGTGCATTTGCTTTTATCATTCTGCTGCTTTTGGAAAGTATTTTCAGCTAGTTCTCTTGTGGGAAGGGCAGTGAGACCAACAGGACCTTATGTCTTAGTGATTGCTTCTCCATCTGGCATGATTGAGTAAGGATGCAAGACTTAGGAGGAAAATCAATTCACTCTCAGCTGTCGCCTTTCTTTCCTCCTTACCGGTGTTTTACAACATCTGCTTGCTGCTGTTTCTTTCACGCCCATGATTCTTAATCATTTTTTTCCAGTTTAAAATTACATTCTTCTCTGGGGTGCCCTCCTCGCTCATTGCTATATAATGCAGTACATGATGTCCCACAACGTTTTGCTTCTGTCCCTGGTGAGTGGACAAAGGCAGAACAGATGTGGCACACTGTCAGACAGAGATATCAGCAGCTCTCCAAAGCTGCTGGAGAGCCTGAATTACTCTGGTATGAAAAGGTAACAACAATAGGAGCCATTTGGGCTTGGAACTAATTACAAGTCCATGTCCCGTGGAAGATTGAAGAACACAACAAATTGACCTACAAAGGGCCTTCTCAGGCTAAAAGGAGCCATCTCAGAGTAGATCTACAGACTGGACAAACAGAACAAAAAAGAAATATCCATTTATGTGGCCTGGTGACATAAAAGAAGCAACATTAAGTGGAACTGCTAAAGACGGTTGGAATTTTCCCATTTTGTGAGTCCATTAGAACACAAACCCTATGACAGCTATTGAAAAAAAAAATTGTATGAGTGTATGTGTGTGAGAGAGAGAAGAGAAAGAGAGCAAGAGAAAGCAGACTATTTCATCCACCTTAAATTTACTTATTTAATGTCTATATTTTTCCCTAGACCACAAGTTACACAATGTAGAGTGTAACGTGCCTTGATTGTGGCTCTTTTTTCAGGCGGTTGCACAATGCCTATCATTATCTCTGGAACACAGTCATAGGTGCTCAAAAAATGTTTACTGAATGAAGCAATAAATTGATGACTGAATGCATGAGGAAAAGGAAGGACTGGGATTAAAGAAGGCGCTCATCTTTATGAAAATCAGTGAACTATTAGGAAGAGAGATCATAAAGGATGGCTTTGGGTAAAAAAAAAAACAAAAAACAAAAAACAAAAAACTAATGGTTTGATCAATCCCCCATGTTTGAGACAGGCTTGTCTGTTCTAGAGAACTTTGGTGGTGGTGAAGCGGCTAAGGTGGAGAGGGAGCAGAGGAGGTATCCAGGTTTCACCAATTATTCACGTGAAGGAGGTAGCTGTGGGTGAAAGGAAGTATTCATTCCCAGCCTTTAGACCTCTTGCTCTCACCCAGGCAGAAGGCATAACAACCCTGATCCGTGTACATTTTTTCAGTTAAAGCTGTATTCATGTGGTGCTGCAGTTGTTTACTTATGTCTGTCTCTGCTATTAAACTTGAACATTTTAGAAGCTAGGAGACTGTAATATTTGTTTATCTTGGACTCTTAGAGGCCTGTCAGATGGCAGACATTCAGTCCATGGATGAAAACATTGAATAAGTGGAGAAATGTGAAGAAGCACAAAGTATAAATTCTTTTGTTTATTTTTGTCAAATACATTTGTTTCTCAAAATACTTATCTAACAGAGGATTCTGGGAAGATAGCACAGTAGAGGGAGCATCAGGAATCTGTCTTCCCACCTAGACAATGGTTATATTGGCAGAATCTATCTGATGTAACTATTTTGAAACTCTGGAGCATGTTCAAAGCCTTGGGACATCTAGGGGGAGGCATGGTGGTAAGTTGTGGTTAATTTTGGCCAATTTCAGCTATTAGGTTGGTACAGTTGCTCATCCCCTAACCCTGGTCCTGTAGCAAGTATCTGTGTACATGTTCCTGGAGCAACTTGCAGGGGCTAGGGTGGGCAATCAGGACACTCAAAGATCAGGGATCTGTGCTCTAATCGTTACTTGTAAGTTCTCATTAGAGACACAGAGGTGCAGACACAGAGTTGGGCAATCATTTCTGCAATCTTCACTGCTAATTGTCATTATTTATAATAGCCAAAATGTAGAAGCAATCCGGTGTCTACCAATGAATGGATAAACAAAATCTGGCATAAGCACAGAGTGGAGAATTATTCAGCCTTAAAGAGGTGGCAGTACATTCTGAAATGTACTTTAATATGGATGAAACAAGGGCATTTTTCTTTGTCAGTTTAGCAAAAGGAAGAATACTGTGTGATTGCACTTATGTGAGGTCCCTAGAGTAGTCAAATTCATAGATACAGAAAGTAGAATGGTGCTTGGCAGGGGCTCGAGGGCAGGGAGGATGAGAAATAATTGTTCAGTGAGTGTAGAGTTTCAGTTTTGCAAGATAAGTTCTGGAGATGGATGATGATAATGGTTGTGTAATAATATGAATATACTTAATACCATGGAAGTACACATTTAAAAATCATTAAGATGAGGGGTGCCTGGGTGACTCAGTTGGTTGAGTGTCCAGCTCTTGATTTTGGCTCAGGTCCCGATCCCAGAGTCATGGGATTAAGCCCTCTTTGGGCTCTGCACTGAGTATAGAACCTGCTTTTCTCTTTCCCCCTCTGCCCCTCTTCCCTGTGTGCGCTCTCTGTCTCTCTCTGTCTCTGTCTCTGTCTCTCTCTCTCTGTCTCTCTGTCTCTCTGTCTCTGTCTCTCTCTCTCTCTCTCTCTCTCTCTCTCTCTCTGTCTCTCTCTCTCAAATCAATTTTAAAAAGTGGTTGGGGTGCCTGGTTGGCTCAGTCGGTTAAGCATCTGACTTCAGCTCAGATTCATGAGTTCAAGATTGGTGATTCGTGACTTTGAGCCCCGCATTGGGCTCTGTGCTGACAGCTCAGAGCCTGTACCTGCTTCGGATTCTGGGTCTACCTCTTTCTCTCTATGCCCCTCCCCTACTCACTCTCTGTCTCTCTGTCTCTCTCTCAAAAATAAATAAACATTAAAGTTTTTAAATAAAAATGGTTAAGATGGTAAATTTTATGTTTTTTAACCACAATTTTAAAACTAAAAACTGGAAACAAAATAAATGTACACAGATACTTAAAATTTCATTATAGCTATGTTTTATTAGACTTATATGAGCTCCTTATTCTATATTGGAGTATTATATAAAATTACACTATTCCCTAGTATAATCCCATGTCTGTACGTATTCTATACTGTGTATACATATCATCTTTTTCCTCACATTAAGAGGAAATTAATACTGTTTCATTTTATAGATAAAAGAAACAGGAATAGGGGGAGTAAGCCACCAAATATTATAATACTCAAAAAGTATGACCAGGATGCAAACTAGTTCTGTTTCTAAAATTCATTTACAAATAAAAATGAGTCTCTGGGGTAAGCCAAGCTGTTCAGTGGCTACAAATTTAATCATTATCCCCTCACTTCCCTAATTATGTGACCACTTATACAAAACAGACAAAAAGATTAAAAAAAAAAAAAAAACCTCACTCCTAGCAAAAGTGAGAGATAATAGGTAATATTAGTCAAAATAGTGAAAAAAATAGCACCATCAGCTACTCAAGAAAAGGCAACGAAACATTTGGGAAAACTATTACCATTCTCTATGAAAAAAAATGTATAAAACTTGCTTAGAGCTACTGACAGTTAATTACTGATCAAACAGCTATACTGACCCATCTAGTCTGGTACTTTGAGCAGTGTCATTTTCTGAACATAAATTTCAATGATACCTCTATATTGAACATGTTACCTGGGAATAAAATTTTCACCTTGTTTGAATTCAAATGTCATTGTGTTTACATATTCTCTGTTCTTAGCTATATTATTGGCAGGTTAGAGCATGAGCTGACATATTTTTTTGGTCTTACTGCCATGCTAGATCAAGGTCCTATGACCCTAGAAGTTTTAAAACCATACTTAGAATAAGTATTGGTGCTTGGAAACTAGTCTATTTGGACAAAGAATATTTCCTTGAAAAAATAAGTGATCAAGGCAAACTAAATATCCTTTTCCCTTAAGAAAATATCTATAAGGTCAAGGTATGGCAATCCTTTTTTGCCTCTAGTCAATTTATCAAATTTATAGGCTAAAGGCAGTCAATGGAACTTTTCCAATATTTTTGGAATTTTAAGAAAAAGTGCTTTTTTTTAAGTTTATTTATTTATTTATTTTTGAGAGAGAGAGAGAGAGAGAGAGAGAGAGAGAGAGAGAGAGAATCCCAAGCAGGCTCTGTGCTGTCAGCATGGAGCCTGACACAGGGCTTGATCCCACGATACGTGAGATCATGACCTGAGCTGACATCAAAATTCAGATACTTAACTGACTTAGCCACCCAGGCACCCCTAGTTTTGTAATTTTAGGAACTTAACAGGTGATATGTTTAGAATTCACCTGAATTCTTCACTGAGAGATTTGGTTACTTGGCCACCTCCACCTCCTTTTCTCCCATCTCACCCACTCAACATCACACTGTGACACAAAGAAAAGAGAGAATGAAAAAGTATGTCCAAAGATTCTGCAACAAATGAGCAGTAAATGGAAGGGGAAACTGAGGTTAAGGGCAGAAATGTCAGAGATTGTTTATGTGCCAATCAGAATGGTTCAGTATAGAAAAAGAAAAAGAAAAAAAAACAGTGATGCAGGAAGGGTGTGTGTGTGTGTGCCAATTCACATCTACTAATACTATTCAAGTATTAATCTCATTCAGGACCACCCTCATTGACGCACCAAGAATAATGTTTGACTACATGTCTGGGCACCTGTAGCCCAATTTTACACATAAAAATTAAGTATCATCAGGGATGAATGAAGGAGAGTATCTGACAAGATACAACTGGAATGAAATACACAGTACCAGTGGACAGGATGCTTTCTCTTGACATGTTTTTCACTTTCATAATTTTATCTTTAGTTGTTATTTGAGTCCTTAATTTGTGATCATATTTTTAAATTCTACACATTCTCTGTGATTATTTTCTATAGTTCTTCCATTTTCTGGTAAATTTTACCTTTTTTCTGGTGAAATTCTCCATGTTGTCTTTTATTTCCTAGAACATAATCATCATTTGTGTTTTCGTGTGTGCATTTGTAATTCTGTTATCTGGATCTACTGTGAGTCTTTTCATGCATGCTATAGTAGGCTCTGAACTCTAATTTATATACCATCAGCCCACACACCTGCTGAAGTCTCTGCTCAGCTTGTCAGCCACCACATTCAGTGCTCACAGTTGTCTGCAGGAGAAAGGCAGAAGTTGGGATCACCTACATAAGTTTCCCTCTCCCTGGTCTTGACGCATAGTTCATAGTCTCTCTCCAATGTTTTTAAACATATGTTTTAATTTTTTTGTAACTTTTCTACTTGTTCTCACTGGGGGTTTTGAGCATACCAACCCTAGTCTACTTCTGCCAGAAATGGAATCTCTACCGTATCATTTCAAGAACTAATCTGTCTGAATTATAGTTAGTCCTAGCCAAATGTGATTTTGAATCTCCACTTCAAAACAAAAGCAAGATAGAATATAAAAAAGGAAGAATAAATTTGCAAAAGAAGCATTTTTTTACTATCCTAATGTTAAATCCTTATCTAATTAGAGAATTCTCACTTCGCATGGTCTTACAAATTTAGCTCTTTTCTCCTAGAAGCTAAAACGTGACTTTTGACAAAGCCATCACATTTCTTAAAACATATTAAAACTGATAATATGGAGTGAGTTTTAAACAAAACTACCATAAAATGGTAAAGTAGATTCTAAGTTGTCATACCAAATGAAAATCTATAGATATTACTTGTTAGGTAGCCAAGATATAAAGGGAAATTATGGAAACCAGGCGTCTAATTAATGTTATCAATAAATTCAGTGTAACATATCTATACTGTTATGGACTGACAATTTTTCTTTGATTTACATAACAATTTTAAGAAGGGAGCCTGGGTGGCTCAGTTAGTTGACTGTCCAATTCTTGATTTCAGTTCAGATCATGATCTCAGGGTCATGAGATCAAGCCTAGCCCAGTATTGGGCTCCAAGCAGGGCATGGACCCTACTTAAGATTTTCTCTTCCTCTCCCTCTCCCCCTCCCCTGCTCTCTCAAAAATAAATAAATAACAATTTCAAGAAAAGAAAAGTGATATTTTATTCAGTCCTTTGCTAATCTGTATGTGATAATTAAATATTCAGAAAGTAAATGGAGGGGCACCTGGGTGGCTCAGTAGGTTGAGCGTCCGACTTCGGCTCAGGTCATGATCTCATGGTTTGTGAGTTTGAGCCCCGCGTTGGGCTCTGTGCTGACAGCTCAGGGCCTGGAGCCTGCTTCGGATTCTGTGTCACCCTTTCTCTCTGCTCCTCCCCTGCTCAAACTCTGTCTCTCTCTCAAAAATAAAGATTAAAAAAAATTAAAAAGAAAAGGAAGTAAATGGATATGTTCACAGGCACACACGCACATACATACTCACAAGAAATGTTTGTAAAATAGAAGGTGTTATGAATCCCCATTTTTTTAATGGACCACATTGTTAGCCTAATTTTATTGACCACTTTTTAACTGCTAAATTTGCAACCTGATACATGAGGATACCCTGCTAAGGCAGCTCTTGTGGCCATGCACCAGCAACAATCAATGATTAATTGCAGATATCATTAGGATTCACAACCGATTCAGAATTTTTTATATATGCAAATATTTTCAGAGGCTGTGCATTAAATGTTCTTGTATCTATCACATAAGCATGCTGTGGCACATTTTACTTTCCAAAGAAGTTTGTGGAAGATGTTTTCCCTCCCCTGTCACATCTGTAATGTGACCTTGAAAATCCCCCATCATTGAGAGGTGAAGTTTTTAACTTTGCTTCCTAAAATCTAATGTTTTGACCATTAGAATAAGGGAGAAGTGATGCTGCAGCTTTTGTACAGGTAGCCCTTTACTGGCTTGGAAGCTTCCGTTTCCTGCCTTTTGAAAACCATCAGCACTGCTGTGAGAAACTCCCAAGCCACATGAAGAGGCCATGTGTGGGTGCCCTGTTGTTGGCTGCTCCTGAGTCCCAATCCATGACCAGTAGCATCAGCTGTGAGCCATCCATGTTGTATGTGCTGCACAGAACACCTTCCATTCCAATCAGATAATGATCTCAGTTGAACCCAACAACCAATAGAACAATAAATGGAAATAGTACATTAAAAAAAGTGTTTCCAGATATTACATTCTGGATATATTTTGTTCTGTAGTGATAGATCGCTTAAACACACAGGCTAAGTGGAGATAATTAATGTCCTTGAAGAAACATTCTGTTGTGATCTAAGTGTTCACATCTGAAATAGTTCCTCTGCCTTTTTATATCCCCACTCTAAGAATGTTAGAGCTGAAAAAAAGTCACTGTATTCTACCTTGTTTACAGACGAGGAAGCTGAGGATTTTCCAGAAAAGAAAAATGACTTAAATGACTTGCCTAGAATCTTGAGGAAAGGGAGTATGTAAGGTTTGCTATCAGTCTAGATCTTCTGCCTCCAGCCCTTGTCCCAGCATGTGGATGTGATTTCCTCTCCCACCACATGCACAGTGAACTAGCCCCAGACCTTATCGCTACCATCAGATTGTTTTAATCTCTTTCTTCTGCTTCTTTCTCTTTCTTCCTTTCCTTTACCTTTCCTTTTTTGCTCTCTTTCTGTCTTTCTCAGTCTGTTTGTATTTTGTTTCTGTTTTATTATAACTACATAAGGATGTTTCCTCCTCCCCTTGAGTGTAGGCTGGACTTTTACTGACTCATTTCAAATGAATAGAATAAGATATAACTGACATCTGAGACAAGAATGTAATGAGGTACTGTGATATCTGTCTTGATTACTCTCTTTCAGATCACTCATACACAGAAAACCAGCTTCTATGCCTTGAGAGCACTAAGGCAGGCCTGAGAAGAGATACATATAACAAGGGATAGAGAATATGTCCCTCCACACCTAGCCAGCAGGCAGGTGAGTAAACCCTCTGTGAAGTGGATTTGTAATCCCCAGTCAAGCCCAGCAATTTTTCTGAAACCTTATGACAGACCCCAAGCCAGAAATTCTCATCTAAACCCTGATCCCAAGAAACTGTAATACAGTAACTGTTTATTCTCTTATGGCACTGTATTTTGGGATAAGCTGTGATGTAGCAATAGGTAGCTAGTTAAGATTTCACATGTTTTTATGGTTAAGAAAAACAACAAAATAAGAGGTTGAGAAGAACATTTATCTTTTTGCATGTATACTTGTTTACTAGTTGTTCAGCAAGCAAAGTGAATTCTAAGGAAACTAAATGTGACCTTTTACATGCTTTTCCATATGGCTGATTCATCTGGACCAAAACTTCTATCCAACCGTTATATTATAGCTATTTACATAGTTCTCCATAAATATTTTTTATGTTTCTACTTACACATGCAGTATCTGAACTATATTTCTGTCAATTTTTACCATTGGAATCCCTAAATCAAAGACAACATAGCTGGTAAGTACGTTTTGAATCCCTGTTCTTCAGTAGATTACATGTAGAAATAATTATAATTTTATAGTCACTGTATCCTAGTGCCATTGCCTGACATTCTGATTTTTTTACTACTATTTTTTCTTTTCAACTATTCCCATTGTATTATGTCATAGTGTTGGATCCTGAGTTAGATATTAAAGAAAGTAGTTCTTAAAGAAATTTTTCTGATCATCTTGGGGAGTGTGGGAGTGGAGAGGGCAATTCTGAAAGTGAGGCAACATGATAATGAGTAGGTGGGAGTTCTCTTAAGAGTGTTATTCATAGGTAACTGTTCATAATAGATCAAGTGAGAGTGCAAGAGAAAGAGGGACACAGAATGGAGAAGTAACACAGAAACTCACTTATGAAACGCTTGCTAAGTGCCAACCACTTTGAAAGACTACATTATCTCAAGTTTTCCTCATGAGAATCCAAGAAAGATAAAATTATCCCAACTTTACTGACGAGGAAGGAGAAAATTAGAAAGTACAGGCAATACTTACTAGTTCTTATAACTAATTACTGAATCCAAAACCACAATTTACTCTCAGTAAACCACAATTTTCCTCATTTGATGTAGCCTGGTAAGGAGTCCAGAAACCAGCCCACAGGAAGACTAGTCGAAGGTAGTAGAAATATTTACACAGAAAAGAGAAGGTTTGGCATAGGCAAAAAAACTTCACTGAATGCTATTCATATGCAACATACAATAGACACAGTTAATTCTCACAAGAAGTATTTTTCTAAGCTACCTAAATTATAATTTGATAAGGAGATTGAAAAATTAATTTTTTAAGTTTATTTATTTTGAGAGAGAGTGTGAACAGAAGAGAGGTAGAGAGAGTGAGATAGAATCCCAAGCAGGCTCTACACTGTCAGTGGAGAACCTGAGGTGGGCCTCAGTCCCACGAATCATGGAATCATGACCTGAGCTGAGATTAAGAGCTGGACCGACTCAGCAGCCACCCAAGTGTCCAGAGAGAGAGAATCTTAGGCAGACTCCATGCTCAGCGCAGAGCCCAAGGTGGGGTTTAATCTCGGGAACTGAGATCATGACCTGAGCTGAAATCAAGAGTTGAATGCTTAAATGAGCCACCTAAGCAGCCCTGAAAAAATGAATTTCTTATAAAGAAGAGATTAGACTAGGAATTTGTGGTGGCTCATGCCAACCATGAAAGTTTCCATTCTTAAGCTTTGCCAACCTAGTGACTATGGATAGGTCCTGGCTTCTCAGATTATCCAGAGCTTAGATTCATGCAAAGTAATCTTCTTCCCAAAGAAGAAACACAGAAATGGTAATTGATGGAATTTGAAGTGGGGGTAGTAAGCAAATGGCTAAGAAAGAATTCTTGAGACTTTTTTTTTTTTTTGGTGCCAAAAGGTGGTTTTATTAAAGCACTGGGACAGGGCCTGTGGACAGAAAGAGCTGCACTGGGATTGTGAAGAGCAACTGATTATATATTTTGAAGTTTGTGGTGGAAGGGGGGACAGAGATAATGTTAGTTTCTAAGGAATTTCTGGGTCTGAAAGCAGGGCCTTAAAGGACCCTGAAGATTTAGCTATTATTAAGATGAGGTTGCTTTTAGTTTTTAATGACATGTAAACATTAAGGCATTAAGGCAGCCATCAACTCCTTGAGGAATGTTATATGCTGCGGGTCTCCTGGTATCTATCAGTGAACTGCATGCACGCTGTAGAGGGATTTAATTTAAACTATTTTTTTTTGTCTTTGGTTCTCTCATCAGTAATTATATTTCCTGTGCATTCCTCACTGTACAAGTCTGTCCAGATTTTATTGTTTCTCTCACCTGAAGTGTCTGTACTTCCTTTTCCTTCAGAATATCAGTAGTTAAATTTGGCTCTTTAATTATTCCATGTCTGTATCTCTTCTTCCAATTTCTTTAAGTTATGTATCACATCAGAGAGATAAACCTCATATTCATTCATTCCTTCACTCAGTAATTTTTTTAAGTCATCCTCTTCACAACACTTTTATGTAAGGCTTTATAAATTGATATATAGATGAGAAAGATTCTTTGACCTTAAGGAACTCTCTGCCTAGAAAAAGAGACAGGAAAGTTAACAAAAAATTGCAATGCAGCATGGTAAATTCTGTGATTGGTGAAAGTATAAGTGAAAAAAAAAAGAGCAGAGACACCTAATTGAAACTAGTATCATCAGGAAAGGCTTCAGGAGGAATTGGGACCTGAGCTGAATCATAATAGGCTCATGGAAAGGCAAAGAGGCAGAGTAGACCTTTCTTAAGGAGGCGTTTGGTTGGTGAAAGGAGAACGCATGGGGCAGTGACTTAAGATCTCTTCTGCTCTTTTTCTGCTGTATAAATGATGTTTCTGAGGTGAGGAGGATGGGAATAGGTCTTAGGTCAGTGATATTGCCCCCTACCCTCCCTGGAAATCTGTCCGTATTCAGAGATATTACATGACTTTGGCAAGGGTACTATTGGCATTTAGTGAGTAGAGGCCAAGGATGCTGCAAAACACCCTACGATACACAGGAACAGGCCCTCACAATAAAGAACTATTCAGCCCCAAGATATTTTTAGCACCAAGAGGCAGAAATTCTGTCTTAGGTGATGAAAAGTTTTAAACCAACCTCTACTTGAAATAAAAGTTACCATTGTGGGCTTTCAGGTGAGAGAGCAACTGGGAAGATCCTCCTCTCTTCTATCTTCCCCCAGGCCATTCAGAGCTCTGCTGTGGGAACAATAGGCATGGCACAGGGCACAGCCAAGCTTGCCACGTTTATAAGGTGCCCTGGGTTTGCTCTGACCTTTCTGCATGGGAGACAACCTTGCATTCCTAATTCTCTTGGATTCCTTTTTTAATCTAAGGAAATGTGTTTCTTGATTAAGTGCAAGATCAAGTGTATCTTCTTCCTAAATTAATGGTTCTCTTGACCAGAGTGCTCACTCATTTGTTAATGCTCCAGAAGGAAATGTGCATTCCTCAGACTCCATAAATCATATAAACAGGATTTTATATTCACCATTTAAATGGAGATAAATCATAACTTATCTGCAGTATTTTTGGTTTGCACTGCAAATATATGTATCTGTGGATGTACCCAGGACTTTGGTAACTATCATTTCCTTAGGGTCTCATTTCTTCATGGTTTCTCCTTTATCCTAATTAGGATTATCGATTGTTCATACAAATATCATAATTTTAAATATCGACATCTTTTTAAAAATATATCCAAAATATCAACCAAACAAGGCCTAACACAGGCTTGTATCTTGTGAGTCCTTCCAATGTGATTACAGGTCACATTGGCAAAAGTAGCCTTTTGCATTTAATCTACCTGGAAATTAAAATCAATTACCGTTTTATTTTGTTGGTCATCTTAGCACAAAATTACATTTACCAGACAATTAGTGTATGTTTATACATGTGGATAAGCACATAAATACATGTATGTACATACTATTGTATCACATTTTGTACTTACGTGTTTTTTTTTATTGTAAGATTTGAGTCCCTAATTGAGGAAAATTAAATAAAAATAAAAGATAAAGTTAAAAATGTCAGCCATGCATTATGAAATTAAAGAATGTACTTTGTCTCCAGAAGTAACTTTAGATGTAACCAACATGTCTTTATTGCCATTAGTGTAAATTGAAGCCTTTCTCATGACTATCTAATAAAGGGTTGCAAATATGCTTTAACTCTTTTGCCAACTTGGGCCATGTTCTAGGGTTCTATTTATACTCAGCAGGAAGTGGTATGGAAATAGACTAGTGAGGTTATGATATTATGATTAATAATAAGAATTATATATTTGATCTTTGTCCCAATTCTGGCACAGAACTACTAAACCTGTTGGGATTTCCTAAACTGATGATATCCATAAGGTGTATTTTGTTAGGTTAATGAGGTGACTTTGGAATGCACCTAAGTATGGAGGCTGGTTGCCAGGAGTGATGATTAGGAGGTTGGACCTTTAAGTTCCACCTTGACCTCCCAGAAGGGATGAGGGGATAGAGGTTGAGTTCAGTCACCAATGGTCAATGATTCAATCAACTATACCTATGCAATGAAGCCTTCATAAAAATCCAAAAGGACTAGGGTTGTTAAGCTTCTGGGTTGGTGAACACATGGAGATATAGGGAGAGTGGTGTGCCTAGGGAAGATAAGGAAGCTCTGAGCCCTTTTCCCATACCTTGTACTATGTATCTCTTTCATCTGGCTGTTTCTGTTATAACCTTTCATAATAAATTAGTAATCTGGTAAATTAAATACTTATTTCAGCACTGTGAGTGGCTCTAGAAAATTATCAAAGGAAGGGTCATTGGAGCCTCCAGTCTATAACCAATTAGTCAGAAGCCCAGGTGACAACTTGGACTTTCTTTTGGCATCTGAAGTAGAGGACAGTCTTACGGAACTGACCTTACCCTGTAAAATCTGATGCTGTCTTTGGGTAGATAGTGACAGAATTGAGTTGAATTATATGACACCCAGCTAGTGCCAGAGAATTGCTTGGTGGTGTGGGAAGAACTTCACACATCGTAATTGGAACCATAATTATTAGAGGTCAACCTTGGGCTCCAAAGTGATGATTACAACACAAGTGCCCTGGATTTCTCAAAACTTGATGTGAGCAGTAAGCCCACTGACCCAGTCAAAGGAGGGACGTGGAAACCCAGAGCACAGTGAAGCGAGGGTTTAATCAATGTTCTTGCAAGAGTGGGGGTCTGATGAACAGGCACAATAGGGGCAGTTACAACAGGCAGTTTATCTCCTAGCATCCAGATCCCTTCCCTGATTCCTCATTGGCTGAATACTGTAGAGGTTACAGCCTTACCTGGAAGTTGCCTATTCCCACGTAAGGCAAAAAATAGTCTGCTTGGAAAAAGTGTACATTCCTTGAGGTGACATAGAGACTTCAGTTCTTTGGCACATGCTAATTGCAAAGCCCGTGAAAAATCAGCTGGTAAAACAGAGAGGGGCAGAAAAACCAGGAAGTGAAGCATCTAAGGGTTTGGGATTCCATCCTGTGTGGAGGTTTCGTACATATTTCCAAGAGGTTGTAAACCTGTTGTTAACTAGACAGCACAGCTTTTGTTTGGTATTTCTGAAAATGAATCATCTCACTTCTCACACTTGGCTAGACCATCAGGGTAGCTGGCTGAGTGCTTGAGAACAGATCAAAGTATTAATGAAGTATATGTTAGAGTTGTGGAAAGGAAGTAATTACAATAGGGGGGAAGGAGCAATATGTATATATATGCACACACATATATATGTATATATATGTATACACATATATACACATATATGTATGCATACATACACATATATATGCATACCTGTATATGATTTATATATAATATGATATATTAAATATATTTAATGTTCACAAAATCCCTTTGAAATCATCATCATTGTTAACATTTCAAAGATGAGAGCAAATAAACTTAGAAGATCAGATGTTTACTCAGCTTGTAAGGGCAGGGCTTGAATTCAAACCCAGATTTAATTAGCTTTGAACTTGATGCTTTCCTAATGTTTACAGGGCTTTGGGCAACCATAAATCTTTTAAGATTTGTGTTTGGTTGGGAATGAGGACAAAAGTGAGAATCATGAGCTGAGAAAGAATGGCCATGGATCTGCACTAAGTTTTGAGAATATGAGGCATCTGCAACCATTACCACAATCAGTTGTAGAACATTTTGATTATCACTAAAAGAAACACCTTACCCATTAGCAATCATTCTTATTTTCTCCCAACACTCCAATCCAATCCAAGACAACAACTTAATCTACTTTCTCGTTCTTGATTTTGCATATTCTGGACATTTCATTTAAATGGAATCATGATATGTGGCCTTTTGTGACAAGTTTATTTTATTTGGTATTTTTTCAAGTTCATCCATGTCATATAACACATATCAGTACTTCATTCCATTTTATAGGTAAATAATATTCCCTTGTATGAATATACCACATTATTTTTTTAAATTTTATTTGAATCCAAGTTAGCATATAGTGTAATAATGGTTTAGGAGTAGAATTTAGTGATTCATCACTTACACATAACACCCAGTGCTCATCCCAGCAAGTTCCCTCCATAATGCCCATCACCCATTTAGCCCATCCCCACAGCCACCACACCTCTAGCAACCCTCAGTTTGTTCTCTGTATTTAAGAGTCTCTTATGGTTTCCCTCCCTCTCTGTTTTTATCTTATTCTTTACTTTCCTTTCATCATATGAGTGAAATCATATATTTATCTTTCTGTGACTGACTTATTTCACATAGCATAATACCCTCAAGTTCCATCCATGTTGTTGCAAATGGCAGGATTTCATTCTTTTTGATCACTGAGTAATATTCCAGTGTGTGTGTGTGTGTGTGTGTGTGTGTGTGTGTGTGTGTGTGTATACCACTTCTTATTCATCTATTCATTAATCAATGGAAAATTTGTCTCTTTCCATGATTTGGCTATTGTTGACAGCGCTAATATAAACATTGGGGCACATGTGCCCCTTCAAATCTATATTTCTGTATCCTTTGGATACATACCTAGTAATTGCTAGATCATAGGGTAGTTCTATTTTTGATTGTTTGAGGAACCGCCATACTGTTTTCCAGAGTGGCTGCACCAATTTACATTCCTACCAGCAGTGCAAAAGGGTTCCCCTTTCTATGCATCCTCGCCAACTTTTGGTGTTTCCTGAGTTGTTAATTTCAGCCATTCTGACAGGTGTGACGTCATATCTTATTGTGGTTTTGATTTTTATTTCCCTGATGATGAGTGATGTTGAGCATCTTTTCATGTGTCTGTTAGCCATCTGATGTCTTCTTTGGAAAAGTGTCTGTTCATGTCTTCTGCCCATTTCTTCACTGGATTATTTGTTTTTGGGTGTTGAGTTTGATAAGTTCTTTATAGGTTTTAGACACTAATACTTTATCTGATATGTCATTTGGAAATATCTTCTCCCATTCCATCCATTCTGTCCGTTGCCTTTTAGTTTTGTTGATTATTTTTCATCCATTCATTGCATTCATCCATTGCATTGTGTCTGCTTTTTGACTATTGTGAATAATGTTATTATAAACATTTGTTTACAAGGTTTTGTGTGTGTGTGTGTGTGTGTGTGTGTGTGTGTGTGTGTGAGAAAGTAGAGTTTCAATTGTCTTGGATATATAACAAAAAATAGGCACATACTGAATAAACAATAAATAAGAATCACAATTACTATTATATAAGGTGTATCCTTTCTCTGGGAGGTTTTAAAAGGGATAAGCTGAAGTTTTCAAATTGTTTCTGTGCAAAATGTTACTGTAAGTGATGTAGGTAATAACTGCTACATTTTTTTATTTCAACCTGTACAGCAGTAATGTAAAACTTCACTAAATAGCAATTTTGCTAGTTTATATGGTAACTCTTGCTTTAATCTTTTGAGGAATTGACTGTTTCCTAATACAATTCCACCACTTTACATTCCTTCTACAGTGTATAAGTGTTCCAGTTTTTCCACACTCTTGCCAAAACTTGAATATAGCCACTCTGTGTGTATGTAGTATTATCTCACTGTGGTTTTGACTTACACCTTCCTAATGGCTACTATTTTTGAGTCTTTTCACATACTTATTGGGCATTTATGTATCTTCTTTAGACTATAGATTACTTTTTGAAGTTTATATGTGATGGTACACATAAAGGACTTGGGAAGTGTGTGTTTGGTGTATAGTAGCCATTCCATTAAAAAATACTCTAATTTTTCCTGCTTTATTAACTATGATATTTCTCTTCAAGAGTTATTGTAAATTTTAAGAGTCTTCTAAGTCTTAACAGTTAATAATTTATCAGAAATTACTTAACTTTGAGTAGCCTGGGCTTGCAGTTAAGCTCTGTTTAATCTAATGTGCTTAATTTTAAGATCTATTAACTGTATAATGTATAAACAGTAATTAAATATAGGTATAAATATCAACTGAACACTTCTACATGCAATGACAAAAAATTTTTTTAATGTTTATTTATTTTTGAGACAGAGAGAGACAGAGCATGAATGGGGGAGGGTCAGAGAGAGAGGGAGACATAGAATCAGAAGCAGGCTCCAGGCTCTGAGCTGTCGGCACAGAGCCTGACGCAGGGCTCAAACTCGCGGACCATGAGATCATGACCTGAGCCGAAGTCGGACACTTAACCAACCCGAGCCACCCAGGCGCCCCACAAAATTGTTACTTAGTGAAGTTTACATTACTGTTGTACAGGTTGAAATAAAAAAAAAAAAGTATCAGTTGTTACATACATCAGTTGCAGTAACATTTTGCACAGAAATAATTTGAAAACTTAAGCTTATCCCTCTTAAAACCGTCCAGAGAATAGATACACCTTATATAATAGTAATGGTGATTCTTATTTATTGTTTATTCAGTATGTACCTAGTATAATGCTGAAAACTTTACTCCAGCTTTTGTGGTTAATTTATAAAGAACCGATATGGTAGATATTATTATCCTAATTTTACAGTTGATGGAATTGAGATTCAGAGAGGTTGATTTACTCTTAATGCCACACACACCTTAAATATGTATCCTCATTCTGTAGTGTCTTCCTTTCTTCTAACAATCCAAATTAACTATTTTAGCACACCCCAATATTTTCCATATAGACTTCCTTGACAATCTAATCCACATAATCATAAAACTTATTCATTCAATAGAAGCTTCACTGAGGTTTTTATTAGGTACCAGATGCCACTTATATGCTGTGGACAAGAAGGTGAATAAAACATTATGACTGCCATGCTGGTATGAGAGATAAACTTGCAAGAAGTATGAAAATGGAGAAATTGTGTTGCTATCAGAATAAAATGGAGGGATATTTCAAGCTCCAGGAAAGCAAGTTCTATGGCTGCCTTATTTTGCCTTGTGTTACCCATGCCTACACCATGCCTGGCAGAGAGTAGATATAATAAACTCATACTGACTTGCATTGAAAAAAAATATATATATATGTATATATAAATTCCAGTGGTTTTAGACGGAATTGATGCTGATGAATTTGAGTTCAGTATCGAAGAATAGATTTGGGGTCATGAAGGCAAAAATAGTGAAGGATACCCCACCAAAGTTGGCAAAAAAAGGGAAGAGCCTCAGAGGAGTGAATGTGTAATCCTGTGTCGTTCTGAATGATTGCAGCAAAAATTTGTTTGGACCTAATAGCTAGAGATGAGGCTGCAAAGTTCTACTGGGATCAGTTCAGGAAGGGTCTTGTATGTCAATTTTGGGCATTTGGGTTCTGTCCTAAAAACAATGGGGAATTACTCAAGTGTTTTAAGTAGAAAACTATGAAAGATATTTATGATATTTTTAAAAGTTTTTATTTATTTATTTTGGGAGACAGAGAGAGCACAAGTCGGGGAAGGGCAGAGAGGGAGGAAGAATCCCAAGCAGGTTCTGTCCTCAGCGCAGAGCCTGATGTGGGGCTTGAACTCACGGACCGTGAAATCATGACCTTAGCCAAAATCAGGACTTGGACGCTTAACTGACTGAGCCACCCAGGATCCCCAAGATATTTATGATTTTCCAAATCATCCCAGTAATTCTGTAGAAGACAGATTAAAATGGGAAAACAATTTTGGGAAACTGAATGGTAATTGTCTTAGCTCGGCTGCTATAATAAAATACCACAGATAGGGTGGCTTAAACAACAGACTTAATTTCTTGAAATTTGGGTGGCTAAGAAGTCCAAAATCATAGTGCAAGCACCTTCAGTCAGGTGAGGGCCTTCTTCCTGGTCTGCAGATGATCACCTCCTCGCTGTGTCCATTTGAGGAAACTCTGGTGTGTCTTCCTCATCTTTTAAGGTCACTAATCCCACCATGGGACTTCATCTTCATGACCTCATTTAAAAAGCCTAATTACCTGTCCAAAGCCTCACCTCCTAATACCATCACTTTGAGGATAAGGGCTTCAACATATGAATTTTGTGGAGAACACATTTAATCCATCACAGGAATTTTTTACATTATTTTAGAAAAAATTCATAAAAGCGCAAATATATATGATAAAGAATGATAAAGGGAACATAGACTTAAGAGGACTTGGTGACTGATCAGATTTAAGCTTTTGTAAGGTTTCTTGCAAACTTGTTAATGTGACTAACATTTAGCAATATAGATGAATGATAAGGAATTGGATATTTCATTTTTTGTTTTTGTGTTTGGAGTTAAGGATTCATATAAAGATGATGAGCTTAGAGTTTAAGATTGCTGTGGAACATATAGATATGCAATTGAACTTTCTGTTTTCCTAATCAATCAGTGAACAGATGTGCATCTTAGACTTAAAGTTTTACTTTGAATTGAGGTGCCTGGGTGGCTCAGTTGCTTGATTTTGGCTTGGGTCATGATCCCAGGGTCACGAGATCAAGCCCAACATCGGGCTCTGTGCTGACTGTGGAGCCTACTTAAGATCCTCTCTCTCTGTCTCTGTCTCTCTCTCTGCCCCTCACCCCTGCTTGTGCTCTCTCTCTCTTTAAAAAATAAAAATAAATAAAATAAAATTTATAAAGTTTTACTCTGAATCAAACTTTTTTTTCTAAGAATATTATCCAATTTATTACGGTATATATATTGAGTTCTGAGATAGGGTAAACATTTCTTAAGGGAAAGTCTTAAGATTGTTTTTTATGGTCTTTATATTATAGCTAGAAATCAATATATCTTTAGAAATGCCTGCTGAGGTAGAGAAGTCTGAGTTTAATGTAAATAATACTGAGATATTAATTGGTCACATTTGTGCAGTGCTTTGTGGTCACAAAACATCTTCAACATGTATTATCACATTTGGAAATCCATCTTTACAGCAACCTCACGTGTTAGGTGGACCAGGTATTGCAGTAGGGAATATATATATATATATGTATATATATATATATACATATATATATACACACACATATACATATATGTGTGTGTATATATATATGTATATATATATACATATATGTTTATACATGTATGTGTGTGTGTGTATATATATATATATATATATATGTATATATATATATATATAATTTTCTTTATTAGGCTTTGCCTCACCAAGATTCCTGTAATGTATTTTCTCCATTCTTTTACCCCATACAAATGTTCTTTCTCTCATCTACTATCATTTCATGTTCTATTGCTTTCAGTTTATTAAATAAGCTTGAACTTAAGAAATCCATAAGAGCAAATCTGCTGATTTAGAAGACAGGACCTTCATAACTTATGTAAAACATCAAGGTGTTTTTTTTTTTTTTCTTTAACTAAAGGTGGGAGAGAAACTTTGTTTCTTGAGTAAGGTAGGAACACAGTATGGCATCTTTCTAGCTATGAGAGCCATACCCTCACTTAATCTATTGGCTCCCATTTGAAAGAAGAATAGAAACTGTGATAATTACAGATATTAGATTCATTTTTTTATTTGTCAACATATATATTTTCAACATTCATATTTTTTATTTGTAGAGCTTATTTTCCCATTTTTCTAATTGAATCTGAGTGTTTTGACCTTTTAAATTATTAAATTGATCATTAACAATTTGTTATTGTTGTTGAAAGTAACACTATTTTCATATGATTATTGAAAATTTTATATCTGCATTTAAAATTTTCCAGATGATGCCCTGGCCTATTTATATGTGGGTACAAACCATTCTTTGATATGTATAAGCACCTCATATATTTTTATTTATTTTTTTAACTTTATTTTGTTGAGAGAGAGAGAGAAAGAGCAGGAATGGGGGAGGGACAGAGAAGGAGAGAGAGCATCCTGAGCAGGCACCCTGTTGAAGCAGGGCTCGATCTCAGGAACTGTGAGATCATGACCTGAGCTGAAATCAAGAGTTGGAAACTTAACCAACTGAACCACCCAGGCACCCCCATATATATTTAGAGCAACATTTTCGTATAATATAAGTGTATATACCCTGTTGTTTAATTTGTCTTTTGTTGATTCTATTTTGGACACCTGCAGATTTGGTATTTTCCTTGATGCTTTTTTGGCTTTGATAACATACTTTAAAGAGCCATACCAACCCTACAATTATAAAAACATTTATATAAAGTACTTGTAATACCTTTTAACTTTGTTTTACATTGTTGTGAAAAATGAGCAATCCAACTTAATTTATTTTTTAAGTAATAAGTCTATTTTATCAGACCCAATTACTGGATACATTTTTACTACCTCACTTTATAATTCCATACTAGAAGCCTGTTTTTGTTATTTGAACTTCTCCTATTTTCACTTCCAGAAGTTCTTGGTATCTTAAAAAGACTCCTTAATTTCTTGATAATTATAATAGCACAATGGGTAAATCTAACTAGGGACACAAATTGAACAAGAAAAGTCTTAAAAACAATATCCAGCCTTTCCTAGACTGTAATAGAATGAATACTCACAAGCATGATAAATAAAAATAGTCATTAAAATTTTTCTGGGTAACATTTCTCATTTTACAATTAGATACACTAAGGCCCATAGGGACAAATTGACTCAACCAAGATGAGTTGAAGGAACACAGCTGACATGTCAACTATTGGTATAACTTTATTATGCTACAATATTTATTATATTAGAATCATATAATTCCATCCACTAGATTGAGCTCATTCAGCCCTCTACTCTCTGTGTATTATACCCTCAGCAACCTTTACATGCATGACAGTTCCACAGAGTAGTGATAATCTCCTTTACACTAGGAAAGCAGGTCTCTCTGTAGTTCATCTCGTTCCTCATTTTAAACTTCATTTGTTCTTATTGGTCAGATGGTTAGCAATATATTTCTTTAATTACACAGCCATTGCCATTTGCAAGTTCTTCACATCCAGCTAATAAAATATTCTTTTACAAATGAATAAAGTCTATCTATGTAAATTAATTCTCAACACTTTCCCTCCAGTTTCTCTACAGTCTCCTCTTCCTGCTCTACAGCTATGTGGGTTTATTTGTTTCCCATGTCTTTGTGAAGCTATTTTTTAAAATTTGTTAATGTTTATTTATTCCTGAGATAGAGCATGAGCGGGGGAGGGGCAGAGAGTGAGGGAGACATAGAATCTGAAGCAGGCTCCAGGCTCCGAGCTGTCAGCACAGAGCCGGATGTGGGTCTCGAACTCATGGGCCATGAGATCATGACCTGAGCCGAAGTCGGACCCTCAACCGATTGAGCCACCCAGGTGCCCCCATGAAGCTATTTTTAATTTCATTTTAAAGTACTATTTTGTGATTCTCTAAAGTATCTTAATTTAGTGACAATTTTTATATCCATAATTTATATCACATATTATTTTTTAATACTAGCTCATCCAATTAGGACTATGCACACACATGAAAACTTGCTAGAATAATAGCTGACTGTGGACTGCATGATAAGACACTTAGATTGTTGACCAGTTCTTACTGAAGTGAACAAGTAAGTGCATCAATATGCCCTCATGGAGAGGTCTAGCTGTTGCCTCACAATATTAACTTCAACAAATATTTCCTTCAGAAACTGGGTTAAAGACACTATTTATGTTTTTTTTTTAATTTTTTAAATGTTTATTTGTTTTTGAGAGAGATAGAGAGACAGAGGTGAGTGTGAGAGGGACAGAGAGAGAGGGAGACACAGAATCTGAAGCAGGCTCTAGGCTCTGACCTGTCAGCACAGAGCCTGATACAGGGCTTGAGCTCACAAATCATGAGATCATGACCTGAGCCGAAGTTGGATGCTTAACTGACTGACCCACCCAGTTGTCCCCAGACATTCTTTATATTATGATTGATTTAATTGATGGGGGAAGTAATGTGGGGATATAATAAAGGCAAACAGAAAATAATAGAGGAGAAGAAGGAAATGAACATGGTAAATATTAACAATTGTTACCTTTCAAAAGATCAGTTTTTTTAAAGTAGATAAAATAATATATAGCCTAAGAAAAAAGAAAAAAAATTCACAAATTCATACAGAAATAAAAAGGAGGAAGGAGAAAGGACTATGGATTATCAGGAATCCAATATTGGATTTTCTAGTTTTGTCTCTGTTTTATACCCTCTATTGCATTAATTATTTTCTGAGTTGAAATCATAAAGGTATAATACTAGAGAAACAATAACCAGTTTTGTATAAATATTGATGAAATAAAGACTTCCAGAACTCACAATATGCAAGTTTTTCCAAAATTGTTGCTTTTCAGTAATATCTAGGAGAAGGGGAAAGATGATCGAGGTATTCATGTTTGTACTATAAGTTTTATATTTCCTAATTCAGCATTAGCTAGCTACTTCAAAGTTGACTTTATATTTATGATGAAATTTTAGCAAGTCTGCTACTCAAATGATTGATTATAAGACTCATCATTAGTTCATGCTTGATTAGGAATGAAGAAAAATTTTGTTAATTTAATCATAACTCAGTGCCTCAAAAATATTACAAGCCTCCTGTTGCTTTGAAATTTCTTCAGTCTGTTTTAGGGGATTTGGCAATTCTACCTACATTTAGCTGTACTACTTGTTGTGTGGTAGGTTATCCTTTTCATGTGTCTCAGAAATAAAATTTAATTCTATTTCATCTACTTTATGGTTATTGTCTTTTCTTAGGCTCCGCATAGTACTTGATGGTCTCTTTACAACAAAATATGGAATTGCTATCATTCCTCCAACAACAAAGATTTGCTCCACTATATCAAATGCTTGTTTCTGAGCCCGCCTGCATAATCAGAGACATTTCACTGTGAGAATGACTCACAGTGTAATCTTTGTGATGCAATTTTAAATGGCAGTTAAACCCAACACATGCACTAACAATGGAGCACATCAAATGATTGCATGGAAAAATGAAATAGGAATGACAGTCTGTTATGTGCATGCACTGACAACTACTTCACAACTCCTAATTGTCTGACAAAGATTGGAAGACACTATTGATAATGAGATAAAAATAGCTTTTATGTGTGATATTTGTGATAGATTGTGAATCTTAAAAATCAATAAAATAGAGTATATCATATTTTTCTTCTAGCCCACTGCCATATTCAGAATTTACTCCTTCCACTCAAAAACTTTGGTCCATCAAAAGGAGAAAACAAATAGAAACCAAAAAAGGAGAATACAACAAAAACAAAGAAGATTGTGATGGTGCTGTGCATGGTCAGAGAGTATGTTTGTATGAAGTACCAAATGTCAATTGCTAGTGACATTATCAAAATGGTCCTGACATAGGTGGTTCCTGACTTAAGCCCTCTTCACAAGAACCAACTAACAACTTCCCATAGACAAAACACTATTGTGAAAATCCCAGAACCTGGAAGTGTAGCTGAAATGTGCCTCTGGACCACAGAGACCAAGAAGCACCACATTAGAAGGATGGAGGAACAGCTACATAATACCGCATTGCTTTTCTACCAGGCTGCACTGGAAGGGGTTTCTGGGTCTCCAGTGGCAAAGGAGAGTCCAGGGTGGATGTATATCTCCCCCAATGTTGCAGGAGGCCCACTTAGGTCTTATGGGATCACTGGGGGAATCTCCAGTGGGGCTCAACCACTGGGGATCAGATAGAGATGGAGAGGGGTGCAAGGCTTACAGCAACCAGTGCACAGATATTGGCAGACAGCTTGCCTGTTTACTGTGTCACCTGAGCAGAGATCCTAGCCAGCAGCTCTGCCTATCTCTAGAGGCAGTAGAGTGGCCTTGTCTGGCCAGGGAGCTCATTTGGCAGTTATGCCTGGTTTGGATCCACAGTCAATGGGCCATGCCAGCTGGAGCCCATTCTACTACCCTACCTGGAGAAGGAAGCAAATTTTCAGACCCATCAAACTCCTGAGCATAGCTTTTACTGCTGCCCAATCAGGAAGCCTGGCCAGAGAACCCAGACAGCTTCAGAACACCTTCTATGGCCTCACTTAGGCAGGGAACCAAACCAGCAGATCTTTCCAACTGTGGAACAGAACCAGTGACCCTACACGATGATCCTTGACAACCTTGATCCACCCTAAAATTCTGCCCAGCAGTAGCCCAGCCTTCAACCTGACCCAGCAACAGAGTACACATGCAGCCCTGACATAGCATGTGGACTTGCACAAGTAAGAATCTCAGCTAGTGACTCCACTCAATCATGGAGTAAGCTATAGTCCCATCCAACTGCAGGATACAGCTAGAGGCCCCTTCCAACCAGAGTGCCTGGCCAGTAACCTGGCACAACCACAGAGTACACCCCAGTAACCTGATTGCTAAACCCAGTCTGCACCCCCACCTGCAACTTCAGGACAGAGCCTGTCACCCAGCCGGAACATGGAATCCAGGCAGTGGCACCAGCTTGTAGGAGAACACACCTGACCATGAATGATGGAAGAGCCAAGTCTATAGCCCTCCCCTATAGCAAAGTTTGCAATACTCACTCATACTACCTGCAAGGGAACACAGCCTTTTACAGTGTTGTATGTCAATTCTATTTCAATAAGATACATATACATTACGTGTGTGTGTATATATATATATATATATATGTAATGTATATGTATATCATATATATAGACACGTAATATATATACGATGTTATATACATAAGGTATTATATATACATATAATCATGTATATATGTATACATATACATATATGTGTGTGTGTGTATATATGTATATATATATATATATATGTATATATATGTATATATAAAATAGGATATCTAAGTTCAACTGTTTTGTGGCATATAAATGCAATTTTTTTTCTGGTTTTCCTGGTGTGTGTGTGTGTGTGTGTGTGTGTGTGTGTGTGTGTGTGTGTATGTATATGTATAATAGGATGTCTGAGTTCAGCTGTTTTCTGGCATATAAATGCAGTTTATTTCCTGGTTTTCCTATGGCTCCCAGGCCCCAGTCATTACCTTTACTATTTATATTTGACAGAAGGAAAGTTCTGACATAGATTGACAAGCTATAGCTCATAGCTTATTTTTCCCCCTACGTTTTTTGGAAAGTTGGAGAGCTATGAATGGTTTTTATATGCTTACATTTTTAAATGGTTGAAAAAAGGCAAAATGAGAATAACATTTTGTGATGTGTAATATTAATGTTCATAAATAACATTTTATTGTAACGAAGTGCCACACATTTGTTTACTTACTGTCTATGGCTGCTCTTGTACTACATGGCAGAGATGAGTTGTTGAAGTAAAGACTGTATGGCCTTGCAAACTTAAACTGACCTTTTCCAGAAAAAAAATTGTAGATATCTGCTGTATGTCAATTTTGTATGACCTTTGTTGGATATGGATGATAGTTAGGAATTTTTTTTTTTAATTTTCTGTTTTCACATTAGGGAAAGTACCCCCCTTCACATTTTTACTTAATTTTGTTCAACTTTGTTCATTTCTGTATGGTGAAGTATGTCACTGTGATCTCTCTCTCCTCTATCTTTCTCGGAACTCATACTTGTAATTTTCTAAATAGACTGAAATTACCATAATCACTTCCTCTTTGACCCAAGAGATATTCAGAAGAGCTTTTATCTTTCTGGGTATATATGTCTATATATTGTTTTTGGCTTCTTTATTCTTTTGTTATTAATCAGACATGTTTTGCACTGAATTCAGAAAATCTGGTGTTTATAACTTATAACCTATGAAAGTAATACATGATTCTTTTTTGAAAACAGTCCAGGAATTTGAAAAGAATATACATTTTCAGTGTTGTACAGTGTTGGATTTATATATTCATTATATGCTTTATGATTACAAAATGCCTTGTATCTTTACTTATTTTTGCTTAATTTATCACTCAAAGGTAGACGGTATTGTCTGAATGGTTCTGAGTAAACTTATTTTAATAACATAGGTTTCAATACATAAAGCATTTTAAAAACTCCATTCAGCATAAATTTTAAAAACACTTAATCTATATCAGATAAAAAAAGAGTTCCTGCTCTCCTGAAGCCCTCATGATGGGAAATATTTTATGGACATCAAAACAAAGTAAAATAAAAACCACTTTTAATAACTGTATAATTTCTTTTCAGTTTTTCTAACTGCTAAGAAGAATAAATATAAGATACTATATATCGATATGGAATAAGAAAATTTTACTTTGTGTGGAAAGCCATGACTTTTTCTGCTGTGCTTCTCTTTTAGATGCTATTTAATGTATAGTTCTCTACGAAATATGTATGTTGAGGATTGCAGATTGAGAATTATAGGAAGGAGAAAAGCAAAAGTGTGAAGGCCTTGAGTGAAAAACGGAAAGAAAACCAAGTGAAAGGAGGTAAAAAATAGGGTTGGAAGAAAGAGAAGGAGGAAAGAATGACTGGAGGCACCCTCCTCTGCCCAGAGGGCAGACTAAAGATTCTGAATTATTTCCTCAGAGCAAGGGAAGATTTTAAGCAAGGAACAAGATCCTATCTTTTCCCCCATTTAAATATATCTGTTTTCTTTAGTGTGGGAGGTATTGTGGAGAGGATGGCAAGATACTGGATATAGGAAGAAAATTCAGGAGGCTAAACTCTACCACTGTTAACAAGTGATTTATTGTAACACTATTTACACAAGGGAGGTTTTTGTGGTGTCTCAGTGTGGTGTCTGTCCCATGAGATGGGAGCCCCCAAATGTGGGAAGACTGTTGATCCTGTAGGAGCCAGTGGCATGGGCTGGGAAAGGATTCACCCAAGGCAGAACAAACAAGATAGAAGTTTATTGCTCCACAGGGGCGTAGCAGGTAGGACATCAAAGGAGAGACTTTCTGCAAGGAGGCAGTGGGTGGGGACCTTATTTAAAGTGGAAGGTGAGGAGGTAAGGGGACTATGGAATTTTCCCTTTTTTGGTAACTGTGTCTGGTTGTAAATAACCCATCCATTGATTGATTAGGGCCAATGGATATTTCCGTGTTGGTCACATGATGGGCCTGTCTGTATTCATCCCGGTGCTCCCTGTGGGCCCTTTTGCCTTGGTCAAGTTTCTTGCTGAAGCCTGTTGTCCAGGTTAATATTTAAAATGTTAGTGTTAAACATTTAAAAACGTTAAATGTTTCAAAGATAATATTGTGATCACTTTTTTTTTGTTGTTTTTCTGTGTATCTCTAATGAGTTTGCCCTGACTTTTCTGTCCATCTGTCCGTGCCTCTAGATATATCAGGATTCCTTTAAAAACTGCATTGTTTTGGGGTGTATAATTTTATTTTATGTAAATAGAATTGCATTATTTTTCTCCCTTTCTTTTGCTGCTTCTAACTGCTGCTTAACGCTATGTAATATACATCCATTCTCTTTTACATCTTCACTGTCTTAATTTTGTACAACAGGGTACTCCAGATTCCCCCAAATCATACATGATGCTGCAGTTGCCATAGTCATGTCTGTCCTTTGATGAAACTATGTGAGCTTTTCTTTGTGACCATACATCCATGGTGAATCTCAAGTACATCAGATATTTGCCTATCTCCAGACTGTCTGCTCTGGACCACCTTACCTGAGAAATGAATGAGGGTTTTTATATTGCCACAGTTTACCAACACTTAACATTTTTCAGTTTTCTCATTTTTAAAATATATTTGGTATAAATGACAACTTGTAAAAATTTCATTATAAAAAGTTTTCAAACATACCTAGAAATACAGAGAAGAGTAAAATGGATCTCCTTCAGTGAATTGTTATTTACATTTGCTTTATTTGGTTTAATTTTTTTATTGTTTTGCTGAAACATTTAATGCAAATCTTAGTGTACTGGTTTTCTTTTGCTGCTGTAACAAATTACCACAAATTCAAAGGCTTATGTTGGCACGGATTTATTACCTTATGTTTCTAAAGGTCAGAAGTCCAAATTGGGTCTCAGTGGAATAAAATCAAAGTGTTGGCAGTATTGCATTTCTTTCTAAGTGCTCTGAGGAGAATTTATTTTCTTGTCTTTTCCAGTTTCTATAGGCCCTCTGTTCCCTGGCTCCTGGTCTCTTTCCATCTTCAAACCCAGTCATGGCTTTCTTGCACCACACCACTGACAATGAGTGTTCTACCTCCCTCTTTTATATTTAAAATCCCCTTGTGATTATGTTGTGCCCATTCAAATAATACAGGATAATTTCCTTATTTTATGGTCACTTGATTAGCAACCTTAATTTGGTCTGCACCCTCAATTCCCTTTTATGTAATGTAACATACCATAGTCACAGGTGCTGGGTATTAGGATGTGGACACCTTTGGGGCAGTGTTCATTATTCTGCCTACCACACTTAGATATTATTCATTAGTGATTGATCTCTAAAAATTAAGGACTTTTTACTATATAGCCACAATACTAGAATACCAGAATGATATCTAATGAAGTGTTTGGGTTTTCATTTTGTTTTATTTTTTAATCAGGACCCAAACAAGGTCTATTTGCTGTATTTCATTGTTGCTATATCATTCAAGTGTTTTTTGATATAGACGGACCTTAGTACACCCAGGTTTTTTTAATGCATTTTATTTGTTGAAATGCACAGTCCACTGTCCTGCGGAATATCCCACTTTATGATTTTGTTCTAATGTCTTCTGATGTTGAAGTATTTGTTGTATTTCCTTTAAACCTCAAACTAGATCCAAAGATCAAAACATATTCAAATTTAACATTTGGTGAAAATATTTGTCAGCTGATCCTATGTCTTTTACTTTGTATCACATTAGAAGACCCATATCTTCCTTTTCTGTTGTACTAAAGGGAGGTTTGAACATTCTTAGTGGCTGAGATTTGCTTACTGCCAATTGTCATAGAATTTCATGACTTTTACTTTGGCATTGTTGGAAATCTGGGGATCTTTCTTTCTTTTTTTAATGTTTATTTTGAGAGAGAGAAAGAGAGAGTGTGAGCGGGGAAGTGACACAGAGAGAGGAAGACACAGAATTCGAAGCAGGCTGCAGGCTCTGAGGTGTCAGCACAGAGCCTGATGTAAGGTTCGAACCCACAGACCTCAAGATCATGACCTGAGCCAAAATCAATGCTTAATGGACTGAGCCACCCAGGTGCCCCTCTGTGGGGACGTCTAAAGAATGATCCATTCAGCTGTTATCTGTGAGGTATTTATTTTTTTCTACAACATTCATTGTGGTCGTAGCTCATTTAGGCAATTCTGACCTCTTAATTTCATCTCATCCACACTATATTTTAGGAGTCTTTTTTACAGTTTTTGGTTAGTGGATGGTACTCTTTCCTGTTTTCCAGTACAGTTACAGAATCCTCTAGTTATTTCTATACTGCTTTTTCCATTTCACTTGGAATTTTTGAGGGAGGATGACTAAGTTGGATACATGACATCATTTTTTAAAAAATTTTGATGATTTGGGGCACCTGGGTGGCACAGTGGATTAAGCATCTGACTTCGGCTCAGGTCATGATCTTGCGGTTTGTGAGTTCCAGCCCTGCTTTGGGCTCTGTGCTGACAGCTCAGAGCCTAGAGCCTGCGTAGGATTCTGTGTCTCCCTCTCTCTCTGCCCCTCCCTCACTCGTGCCCAGTCTCTGTTCTGTCTTTCTCTTAAAAATAAATAAATGTTAAAAAAATTGTTTTGATGATTTTATTTGTAGAGGCAGAGATGACACAGTCTGCTTTTAGTATCTACTCATTAAGAGAACATAAAGAAAAAAGTAACAGGATGATTTTAGTAACTCTTAAATGTGTGTGAAACGTATTAACCAAAATATGGAATTCATTTGCATTTTTTAAATAGCAGTTCAAATATGTACTAGATGTATATTTTAATATTCTGCTAATGTCTAATGCATGTGTGGATTCATGAACTTTTTGTGATTTATGACCCCTCCCTAGGAGACCATAGACTTTAGAGTAGAAACCATGACTTAAAGGAATATGACTACCAATTTGGAATTTCAATGGGACTTATTATCTGAATTAATTCTTAATCCCTAGGCTATGAAAATGCAATTGAAAATTAGCACTTTAATGCTTAAGTGATTCATAGGATGAATTACCTTTTCAGCAGCTAAATGTTACCCTAGGGGTATTAAATATTTACTATGATTTCCCAAATTATCCATGTTTTATCCATAAAGCACTCTATATTAAAAAGGGGGTTATTTCATTACTCAATAAATATTTTTTTTCTTTGACCATATGTCTTTTGTTGTTGTTGTTGTTGTTGTTGTTATATATTGGAGATACAGCAGTAAGAAAAAATAGACACTTATTATATTGTTCTTGCATTTGGAGTTTGTAGTTACTTATGTGAAATTGCATCTGATCTTCATTCTATTGGGACAATTTTGGTATTGAGGACAATTCTATTTGCGATGAGTATAGAGAAAGCCTATATATTAGTTATGATTTGGTTATCTGTAAATAGTAGAAGATACTAAATTAACAGTGGCTTAAACAAATAAGTTTATTTTTGTCAACTGGAGGTGATGAGTCTAGTTTCTGGTATGGCTCTCAGTTTCATGTTAGGGACTTAAACTATCAACGTTCAGTAAGGGAAGCAGAAATGCAATCCATGTTGATAGAGGGATATATGATAGGAATTAGATATTACACAACTTTGGAAAAAGCTAGAAAGTAAAAGTCTAGGAGAGAGTTGAGATTTTTTTTCTCCAAGCAGTTAATCTGAGAAGCCAGCTATGTTCAGGGGCTAAAGGTATGGCAAGGATAAACCTTCTGGGTATGTCTATAGAAAATTTTGTTTCTGTGTGTTACCTTCCCCATGGGTTTACTTTCAAGCTTCTCTTGGAGAAGCTTTCTTGGAGAGTTGCTGTTGGTTAACAAGGTCAGCATTTGAGAAGAAGGTCTGGACACAAAACAGAGGAGTGTGGGACAGGAACCCACTGGTACCTTTGTATCTGCCTGTCACAGCATCTCACCTTGGTAACCATCAGAGAATAATAGCTGTTGCCTGAATGTTATCCCCCAAAAGTCTTGAAGATTCTTCTTTTGGAAAACTCTAACATGGAAACTTGTAAAGAATATGATCCTGGGTAATAAACTAAGCCAACATAGTCCAAACTACTTGAGGTAAAAAAGAAAGAAAAGAGAAAAGAAAAAAAGAAAAGGAAAAGAAAAAAAAAAATCTCAGCCAGGTGCTCAAAAGCAAAGCCAGGCAAGCAGAGAATATTCATTTGGATGGTAAGGAGCCATTTAACCAAGTGATCCACATAGGTCTAATATTTTCAGGGAACTTTGGGGAGTAGGATTAAGAAGTAAGTTGGTCAAAATTGTGTAAAATATTAGCAGAAAGGGCATGTAGAGGTATGTTTTAGAGGTATAATGTAGCTAAAGAAAATGTTGAATATTGGGATAGCATTTTAAATCACTTTATAAGAGTTAGTAATTTCCAGTTTGCCTTTCCCTTTTAATCTTTATTTTATATTATTGGAAAAAGTAACACAACAACCTGAATTCAAGAGTATTTTGCCTTCTTTAGATGCATATGCTATCTGGATGAGTTTAGGGAATGAACACTGAAGTGTGTATTAGACAGTGATGGAGTATGTGTTCCTAATGCATTTGGCAAGTGCTCTGAGGGAAATTACTTTGTTCTTATTCAGAGAGATACCATCGTGTTCTCCCTAAATAAAATGCCTATAACCAGTCATTTCTGTGTGAGGAAGAGGGATGGTCAGTATTGAATAAGAAACAAACATTGTTGAGATTTATTAAGATGATGGTTAAGCAGTGAAGAGCCACACAGTGGTGAAATTTTTTCCTGGTAGCTCAGCTACCAGGAAAATTTTGCATTCAGAGAAACAGTTGGCTGTTTTCACATCCATCCAAGGATGTGGCATCATAAGGAAAATGCCTACAGCTCCTAGAAGAGGGGGAATGGAGGCTTGCAATCTAAGAAGTAGGGCTAAAAAAAGCAGATTCTCATAGGAAATACCATTAAAAGAAAATATCCTCCAGTAAAATTGTCTTTTTTACCACAGCCCTCTGGCAGCATTCCATGTTGTAATTTCTGGAGAATATCCTGCAAGGTAGACAGGAATACAGTAGATAGAGCCCTACTTGTGAATGCTAGGAAAATAAACAAATTAGACACTAAGTTTTGCACCAGAGACTCTGGTTGTCTCACAATGTCTTCCCCCCCCTTCTTCAATAGAAAAAGAGCCTGCGATTTGATAAAATGGCACATATCTGCCCGAAGACTACATTTTCCAGCTTCCCTTAGAATTGAATATGGTCATGTAACTAAATTCATCGGAGGAAAAAAAAAAAACAAAAAAACGGAAGTGTTTTTTAGTATATGCCTCGTAAGGTTGATGATGTAATTTTTTCCCTTCCTTTCACCTTCTGATCAGGTGCAGATGCAGGCATATCTTAGACCAAGAGGTTTTTTTAATAATAGATGCCAATCACACAGGTAAATCATATGTTAAAAAGAGAGTGGGTTCCTGCAGTAGGTGGCCACATACACATTGCCACTGCTCCTATCTATAGGTGGAATCTATTTCTCATCCATTTGAGTGTAAGCTAGTCTTTTAGCTTCCTATAACCAAGAGCATGTGGTTGACGTGAATCTTTAATACCAAGCTCTGCAAAGACTTTCAGGTTTCACCCTTGCACTTTTGTGACACTCTGTTGGAAACCAGTTGTCATATAAGAAATCTTATTACCCTGGGGCGCCTGAGTGGCTCAGTTTGTTGGGCATCTGACTTCGGCTCAGGTCATGATCCTGTGGTTCATGAGTTGAAGCGCTGCGTCTGGCTCTGCTGTCAGCTTGGAGCCTGGAGCCTGCTTTGGATTCTGTGTCTCCTTGTCTTTCTGCCCCTCCCCCACTCATGCTCAGTGTATCTCAAAAATAAATAAAAACATTAAAAAAAGAAAAAAAAAATCTTATTACCCTTCTTTTAGAGAGCTCAAGTTAGCCATGTTAAAGGATACATGGAAAGAGATAGATGCCCAGCCTCAGGTGAGACAAAGCATGTGAATGAAGAAGAACACATGGGACATCCTGTCCCTCTCATACACCATAAGAAACAGAAGAACCACACAACTGAGTCCAATCCAGATTAAAGAATTATGAGAAATAATAAAATAGTTCTTGCTTTGAGGCGATAAATGTTGGGGTAGTTTGTTATATATCATAGATAACTGAATCACTCTCTTTACTTTATTGTTCTCATATGATATAACCACACAACTTCCTCTTTGGAAACCACTCAGAGCAAGTCTGAGTGAATCACAAAATTTGAATATCATGGCTTCACCTGTTACATTGAGATGACCTGTCTCTTCACAGATGATGAAGGCAACCCTTTCTTTCTCCTCTTGACCTCAGATCTCAGGTTTCTCTCCTTTATGACTTTTGCTCATTCATAGCACTATAAAACTCCTGCGCTGATCCAGATATATGACAACCACTGAGTTTTTTTTTTTTTACAAAAGCATAAATGATTATACTGTTGAACTTTGCAGCTTATCATTTTAAATTTAATTTGAGCACATTTTAAAGATTATATTGGGAATTTTAAGATGTCTTTACTGTTAATGATTTCACAATTTTTATTGAGTGTATTCCCACTTATTTAATTACTGAGAAGCAAATGTATTGAACACGTTGACCTTTTTAATGGTTCTGACATGTGCTGTAGATATGGCCAAAATATAACATTCTGCTGTCTAATATTTTATATGTCTCAAAGCTTCAAAATTATTACATTTTATCTTAACATATCTGATGAACAAAATTCACCCAGTATTATTGCTATTGCTGTTATTATTTTAGTTTTTTTATTGCATTCTTTTTTTACCCATCTTATAAATTCTTTATTGTGCCTCAATAATTCTGCCCCATTTTAAATGTACTATCTCCAGGCATGAGTCTATTCTGTCTATCCCATGGAGAAGCGAGAATATTAAGGCATAAATAGTTATTCCTTCCCTAGTTCTATAGGAGGAATGAAAACATCATATCCTGAGAAAAGAAACATATACCAATTAATGCTCAACAGCATAGATGCAACCTGTCTTTTTTTTTTTTTTTTTTGAGAGCGAGAGAGAGCATGTGCATGCATGGGGGAGGGGCAAAGGAAGAGGGAGAGAGAGAATCTCAAGCAGGCTCTACACACCCAGCACAGAGCCTGAAGCTGTGGTCTATCTCATGACCATGAGATCATGACCTGAACTGAAATCAAGAGTCAGACGCTTAACTGACTGAGCCACCTGGGTACCCCACAACCAGTATTTAAGGAAAGAATAACCACATTAAAAAAATGGAATTTCTAATATAATATTTAATGTCCCAAACCTTCATAAAAACCTATCCTTTTGATTTTAATGTCCTCCTATGTGTTGTTCATTGACTTTAATAATAATAATAATAATAATCCTTCCAAACTATTTATTTAAGTGATATTTAAGACTCAGCTGCCATGTGAAACATTTCCTCTGTAACACTACTGAATAATTTACCTTTTAGTAGGTATGAGTGTTGACATTTAAAAGTTTATAGGGACTATAGAGACTATTTTGTTCAAACCTTGTAGTTTATAACCCAAGATACATTTAAAACCTGGTAAAAATGGCAATCTTGCATGCAGAGAAATTTAGTCAACCAGTGTAGAAGTCCCCATTCTCTTCAGCTAATGTTTGAAGTGTTCCATTCTAATTCTTTTAACTACATCTCCTTAGTACTATATTTGTCACATCATACCTAAAATCCTCCTTCTATTATATCATTCTCCACTGCCAAACTAAGTCCCCCTACCAAGACAATCAAGGTCCTAAGTACTAGTCTGATATTAAAGATGAAATAATAATAACTATCCTTATTTTGAAACATTAGATCTACCCTATGACCCAGCAATAGCACTTCTAGGAATTTACCCAAGAGATACAGGAGTGCTGATGCATAGGGGCACTTGTACCCCAATGTTTATAGAAGCACTTTCAACAATAGCCAAATTATGGAAAGAGCCTAAATGTCCATCAACTGATGAATGGATAATGAAATTGTGGTTTATATACACAATGGAGTACTACTTGGCAATGAGAAAGAATGAAATATGGCCCTTTGTAGCAACGTGGGTGGAACTGGAGAGTGTGATGCTAAGTGAAATAAGCCATACAGAGAAAGACAGATACCATATGGTTTCACTCTTATGTGGATCCTGAGAAATTTTACCAAAGACCATGGGGGAGGGGAAGGAAGAAAAAAAAAAGAGAGGGAGGGAGGCAAACCATAAGAGACTCTTAAAAACTGAGAATAAACTGAGGGTTGATGGGAGGTGGGAGGGAGGAGAGGGTGGGTGATGGGTATTGAGGAGGGCACCTGTTGGGATGAGCACTGGGTGTTGTATGGAAGCCAATTTGACAATAAATTTCATATTAAAAAAAGAAACATTGTTTTCACTAATTAAAAAAAAAATGTTCTCTGTTCCAAAATGTCACATTTGGATCATGTGACTACACATGCTGTCTTGTATTCATACCATTTTTAACATTTAAAATACTTTGAAAGGTCTTGTCTTTATTTTTAAATATGCCTAATAGTTACAGTGATTATCAAATAATGTGTCTTTATATCAGTTCAGATTCCCATCTTCTTTTGAGGCCCAGGTAATGATAAACCCCTCATCATAAAGCTTTCATTGATCATGATAACCCCACTGACTTCTCCTCTCAGCATCTAGAGATTTTATTTGCTAATTACTTGAAACTTGCTCCACATTGCCTTGATCTGTGTTTTTTTTTCTCATTTATTCTAAGCTTATATCCTCAAACTATATACTTTTTTTTTTTTTTTTGGAGGCAGTATTACTAAACTACATTTCTACTTCCTATTACAAGGTCTGGGACAGTTTCACAAACACTATTAAATATTTAGTGAGTACATTACATTTGAAAAAATGAAGAGTTCAAGTAAAAAACTAATATAGAAGAGGTGAACAGTTAGCCTGATGATAAAACCAATTTAAATTAAAAATCATACCTGTTGTTTATTGAGTGTATACAGTGAACTGTGTTTGTTGCGAAGTACTTTACATACACTTTCTCATTCAGCTAATTATATAGGTGATTTGCTTGAATAAACTGTATTTAAAATAAGTTGGAATCTACGTAAATTTGAGGTTTATGAAACAGATTTCAAATTGTCAGAAACCAGTACCTTCTGGTAAGGGATTACTTTCTTACTTGTTTGAAAATGATTTCTTAAAGTAGAGGCTCTTTGAGCAGATGTCAGAGAATGTAGTGAAACAAGGAGGGAAGGAAGACGCATGGAGAGATGGAGAGCCAAACAACACAATGACTGTGCTATTTAGATTATGATGTCAGACATGCTAACCTTCTCCTTAATTCCATTTGCTTATTGTGGTCTAAGCATCAACTGAAAACAGAATTTCTGTTCAATTTATTTCTTTCACAGAATCAACCTATCTCTAAATCTTGCCAAGAAGCACTCATTTGCAAGTAATGGTGCCCTCATCCTCCTTGTTTCTTGGCTTCCATGTCTCCTGAACACATTCTTAAAAGTTATTTTAATGTAACTTTATGTCATGCTATTTGCTTTTTTTAAATCCACTTTGGTTCCTCCATAGTCAGCACTTCTACATCCTTAGGCAATATATTTTCCTAAAAGAGCACAATAGCCAACATTTTCTAACCTTTTTGTGAGTTCCTCAGGACTATAAATTCATTATAATGGAGTAAGTGAACGCTTGCATCTCATGTCCATACATACCCCACCAAAATATAGATGTGCTGATTAACACATAATACAAATGCTTTATGTTCCAAATAGCCACCCAGAGGAAAGAATGTGCATTTGATTTTATTGCTGAGCATTATGCAAGATGAAAGGGGCATGTGTGTATAATTAAAAAGCTGCAAATGTCACTGACTCTGTGGTCAGGAGGCTAGCTTAAAAAAATTCAGGCAATTGTGTATTTTGTGACCTTGTCTACCTGCCAAAATGAGAGGACTGAAAATGAAACTGCTGAGCTGGGAACAGAAAAACAAATCTTAGGCACCATGATTTCTTTCTGGCACAGAAAGATCAGTGCAATACAATGTTAGGGGTGCAAAATGACCACTATTCCAATTTTGTCTATTTTTTTCTGTTGATGTACTGGTTACTGAGAAGATTGTGTCAATTAAGAAGAGTAAAAATATGAACTCTAGCTCTTTTTGATAGTGACATTTTAGTTTAGTGACTCAGAGCACAATCATAGAAGCCATTCTGCAGGAGTTTAAATTTTAGCTCCACCACTTCCTAGCTGTGTAACTTTGAGAAGACACTTAACTTCTATTTACCTCATTTTCCACATATTTAAACTAGAGATCATAATGACACTTACTCCTAGGAGTATTGTGAGGATGGAATGAGTTACTATATGCAAAGGGACTAGAAAAGTGTCAGGCACATAATAAACCCCAAAGGTGTTAGGTGTTATTATTCAGAATGGCCCCACCCCAGTCTGGGAATCCTTATTTCTCAGGTTGAGATTCATCTTTTGTTCTCTTACTTTCCTCATCAAAACTTTCTCTAAAGTCTTTTGGCTATTAAAGGGAGAAAACCAAGTAAACAATTAACATCATGTGTGACCAGCATTATATTAGGTAATTTAAATATACTTTTAAAAGTTATTATTATAGGGGCGCCCGGATGGCTCAATCAGTTAAGCATCTGACTTTGGCTCAGGTCACGATCTCACCATTTGTGAGTTTGAGCCCCGCATTAGGATCTGTGCTGACAGCTCAGAGCCTGGAGCCTGCTTAGGATTCTGTCTCCCTCTGTCTCTCTCTGCCCCTCCCCCACTCACGCTCTCTCTGTCCTTCAAAAAATAAATGTTTAAAAAAATTTTTTTTAAAGTTGTTATTATTATAATAATAGTTACTTACATATGGATGATGTCATCCCCTTTATGGGTAAGGAAGCTGAGGTTTGGAGAGGAAAAGTTACGGATATGATTATTTAAAGAGGGTGAGGCAAAACCTAGCCTAGGGCAAATCTGTTTAAATGTAAAGCCTGTCATCTTTCCAAAATGTCATACAATGTTTTATTTTTCAACCAAAAAGCATTTGTATTTCAACCTATAGCTCATAAAATATTTTCATAAAATCCTCTCAATTGATTCCTGTAAGAAATTTGAGAAATTTATATTGTTAATATATCACTTAACAAATGACAAATAAAATTCATTAAGAAAGCAAGTTTATTAACCTTATACAGACAGTAAAGGGCAGAGAAAAATACAAAGTTAGGGTATCTTGATAATTTTTTTAGTATTTCTACCAAAGGGATTTATAATGATAGGCAACATTCAAGTACTGACTTTTCTGGGAGAATGTACGTTTTTTGCAACTGGCTGCTGGTCATGGCATAAAAATCCAATAGGGAAGTTTCAGGCAGCTGTCAGTGGGGCTGGTATGTGAGAAACAGAATTCCTAGAATCACACTTTGTCATATAGCTTATCTCCTACCTCGCCTCTCTGTGGACCAGCCGTGTAGCTTGGCAAATATGGCCTGTATGCCAACTTTAATATATGCCTTTGACAGGAATAAAAACTGCTTCTGCTACTAGAGGGAACAGATAATGCAATTGGAAGAATCCAGCAATTCCAAGTCAACTCTGAAGGTCCGGGAAGGAGATTACAGAATGTAGGAGCACAAGTGGTATTTTTTACCTTTTGTTTTGCTTGAAGTTTTCCACCTCTGAGTACAGTGATAGAATTTTTTCTTCCATCACATGGATGGCACAACCAGAATGAAGGATGGGTGAGAAGAGTCACAGTTCATTTCTCCAAAAGAAAGACCTTGTTTCGCATATGACTTTGTCAAGCAAAGGCAATCTTTGTGGAAGTATTTTAAAAGTAGCTCGGGGCGCCTGGGTGGCGCAGTCGGTTAAGCGTCCGACTTCAGCCAGGTCACGATCTCGCGGTCCGTGAGTTCGAGCCCCGCATCAGGCTCTGGGCTGATGGCTCGGAGCCTGGAGCCTGTTTCCGATTCTGTGTCTCCCTCTCTCTGTGCCCCTCCCCCGTTCATGCTCTGTCTCTCTCTGTCCCAAAAATACATAAAAAACGTTGAAAAAAAAAATTAAAAAAAAAAAAAAGTAGCTGGCAACCAAAGCGTGTTTCTCTAAAACAGAATACAGTGTCCACGTAGAACCAGACTTGGAGTGACAAGGAAACTCTAACCTTCCAGAAATCTACTAGAAATCCCACTTATCAGAACATGCCACCTAATGTTGTTCACTAATTTACCTCTCAGAATGAATGAATAGGGAGATTGCTAAACTGAATTAGATCATTCATGTCAATGGGAACAAAAAGTGGGAAGGATTAGAGACAATTATTATGCCAATGTTGTGAGCTGAATTTTTATTTGTGCCCCTCTCCCACAAATTTATATGTTGAAACTCAAATCCCAATATGATAGTGTGTATATTGAGAGGTAATTAGGTAAAGAAGGTGGATCCTAAATGAATGGGATTAGTGCCTTTACTAGACGTGAAAGAGGTGAATGTTCTCTGCTCTCTGGTGTATGAGGATAAAAGGAAGAGAAGATAACCATCTACAAACCAGGAACCATGTTTTTACCAGACACTTGGCTGACATCTTGATCTTGGACAGTTCACACTTTAGAACTGTGAAAAATATATTTCTGTTGTTTAAGCTACCCAGTCTATGGTACTCTGTTATAGAAGGGCAAACTTACTCAGACAGACACATTTAAGTACTTAGTAGCAAAATAAAAATTTTCACAAAAATAAAAATAAAAATAAATAGGTGTAATTAAGGTATGATTCACATATACTTTATTACACACACAGAGAAAATTTTTAAATCATAAAGACATAATCTCTCATATGACTATCACCATCAACATCTATTTGTATAACATCTAGTTTGTATAAGAGATTTTTAAAATATTAGTTCAAATAGAAATACTGTAAAAAAAAACCCTGTAGGATATAAGTTATTTTTCTTATGTTATAGAGAAGGAATGTAAGACTCACAGAGATTAAGGGACATGCCCAAATTTATATTCATTGAACTGAGAATTGAACCCAGATCCAGATTAAAAGTCCTGATCTTTGTACCACATCAGTGAATGAGTTCTTAAATGGCTGACTGACTAAGATATTAAAAGTACTAAAACAGTATACAATAGGAAATTATCCCAAGAAAAATGGAAAAATTGGTTAATGCACAAAAACATTGTAACATCCCTGAAAATTATTGAGATGGATTGTATCCATGAAAGGAAGTATAGCTAAATATCGTCTGAACCCTAGAGTAAGAACAGAGCCAGAATGAAGTTCAAAAAATACGGCAAATGTAATTCACAGAAGTTTGCTTTTGTTTGTTTTTGTTTCATTTTTCTTTCTTATTAGTTAATAATGAGAAGTTGGAAGGGATAGGCCAGTTGTTTGTAAAAAAAAAAAATGCAACAGTGTAGCATAAATAGAACAAGGTAGAAGGCAAAATGATTGAACTACAACTTTGTTTTAATCTTCTCTTGCAAGAAAGCTATACTGAAAGTTCAAAAGGGTAGAAAATTATGATAACTTAGCAAATTTAAATTCAAGATAATTTGGATATTATAAGACTGTTCCAACTTGGTTTTAGTATGCAGACTCAGACAAAGTTTTGCTAGACTGATAAATGAATTTAAAGATGAAAGCCAGAAGATACTATTTCCATTTAGAAGTGATGGAGGAGAAAGTCAAACATGACAACATATTTTATGTCTAAACTTATAGAAATAGAAAGCAGTCAAAATGGGGTATTTATTTTAGAGAAGAAAAGATGAAGTGGAGACAAAAATAATTTTTCACAAACACCTGAAGGACAGTTATACAAAAGAGACAATGCATTTTAAATGATTCTCTCAGATAGAACAAAGAGAAATAGAGGGAATTTTTAGGAAGGAATATTTTGTGGAAGACATTATTCATAAGAACACTTGGAAGATTTCATACATCAAAATGGCCATCTCTTATAGAATGAATCAGGATGTATTTGGTGTGGATTTACCACCCCCCCTTTTTTTTTTACCTTGTATATATCCAAGTTATTTCTACCTTTTCTTCTATAAAGGAAAATTGGAGATGATTGCTCTTTGAAAATGAATAATCAGGAAATACATGCTTTATAAATAACATTTAATTAGATATCTCATGCAATGTAGCAGTAATGAACGGGAGGACTAGAAATTAGGAGAAGGATATTCTCATAGAAAACAAACAGTATTTTAAAGGTCCTGATATTGAGAGGGGCTTGATTTGTGTAAGAGATAGCAGGGAGTCCAGTGTGGCTGGAGCGGGTGAATGAGAGGAATGGTGAACCAGTAAGGGGAGAAGATATTAGAAGGCTGTGCGATGATTGTAAGAAATTGACTTTCACTATGATATTAGAAGTCACTGAAAGTATTTGAATACAGAAGTGGCTTGAACCAAGATTTTTTTCCTGGTTTTATTGAAGTATCATTGATAAATAAAATTGTATATATTAAAGGTGTATATAGCTTGATGATATATAATATCAATATTGATATATAATATCTATATAGAGAGGTATAATAATTGCCATAGTCAGTTCACTCAGTCTTCTATATAGAGAGTAGACAGAAACTACAAACAAATAAACAAATAATCCATTTGGTAGACTACCTCAGTTGTCTAGGTAAGAGAATGTGATTATTTGGAACAGGAAGAAAGCATTAGAGGTGTGAAAAATGGTAGGATTTTGAATATGTTACTAACAAACAATGAGACTTATCAAAAAATGGATGAAAGTTTTAAGGTAAAGAGAGGAATAAAGGATTACAACAAGATTTTTGTTTTAAACAATGGGAAATTGGAGTGGCCTTTCCAGGGACAAATTGAAGGGAAAGCATACTTGAGAGAGTCAATAAATTCATAATAAGACAGGGACATAAAATGCTGTTGAACTGGAGAGGCCTATTAAAAGTGGGAATACTGACCATTTCTTCACTGGATTATTTGTTTTTCGGGTGTAGAGTTTGGTGAATTCTTCATAGATTTTGGATACTAGCCCTTTGTCCAATATGTCATTTGCAAATATCTTTTCCCATTCCATTGGTTGCCTTTTAGTTGATTGTTTCCTTTGCAGTGCAGAAGCTTTTTGTCTTCATGAGGTCCCAATAGTTCATTTATGCTTTTAATTCCCTTGCCTTTGGAGATGTGTCAAGTTAGAAATTGCTGCGGCTGAGGTCAGAGAGGTTTTTTTTGTTTTGTTTTGTTTTTTTCCTGCTTTCTCCTCTAGGGTTTTGATGGTTTCCTGTCTCACATTCAGGGCCTTTATCCAGTTTGGGTTTATTTTTGTGAATGGTGTAAGAAAGTGGTCTAGTTTCATTCTTCTGCATGTTGCTGTCCACTTCTCCCAGCACCATCTGTTAAAGAGACTGTCTTTTTTCCATTGAATATTCTTTCCTGCCTTGTCAAAGATTAGTTGGCCATACTTTTGTGGGTCCAATTCTGGGGTCTCTATTCTATTCCATTGGTCTATGTGTCTGTTTTTGTGCCAATACCATGCTGTCTTGATGATTACAGACACTTCTCTAAAGAAGACATCCAGATGGCCAACAGGCACATGAAAAGATGCTCAATGTCACTCCTCATCAGGGAAATACACATCAAAACCATACTGAGATACCACCTCACGCCAGTCAGAGTGGCTAAAATGAACAAATCAGGAGACTATAGATGCTGGAGAGGATGTGGAGAAACAGGAACCCTCTTGCACTGTTGGTGAGAATGCAAACTGGTGCAGCCACTCTGGAAAACAGTGTGGAGGTTCCTCAAAAAATTAAAATTAGACCTACCCTATGAACCAGCAGTAGCACTGCTAGGAATTTACCCAAGGGATACAGGAGTGCTGATGCATAGGGGCACTTGTACCCCAATGTTTGTAGCAGCACTTTCAACAATAGCCAAATTATGGAAAGAGCCTAAATGTCCATCAACTGATGAATGGATAAAGAAGTTGTGGTTTATATACACAATGGAATGCTACTTGGCAATGAGAAAGATTGAAATATGGCCTTTTGTAGCAATGTGGGTGGAACTGGAGAGTGTTATGCTAAGTGAAATAAGTCATACAGAGAAAGATAGATACCATATGTTTTCACTCTTATGTGGATCCTGAGAAACTTAACAGAAGACCATGGAGGAGGGGAAGGGGGAAAAAAAGTTAGGGAGGGAGGCAAACCATAAGAGACTCTTAAAAACTGAGAATAAACTGAGGGTTGATGGGGAATGGGAGGGAAGGGAAAGTGGGTGATAGGTATTGAGGAGGGCACCTGTTGGGATGAGCACTGGGTGTTATATGGAAACCGACCTGACAATAAAGTTCATATTTAAAAAAAAAAGGTGGAAATACTGAATTGGCAGTTGATAATTTGATTCATGAATTCAAGAAAGAGGTCAAGGAAGGGGATTTATTGTAGAATTGGAAAGTATTGGAGAATATGTGATATTTAAATCAATGGGACTAGATGAAATCACACAGGAGTATAGAAGAGAGATGCAAAGGCTGAGTCTGGGCATGCCAGAATATAGAGATTGGGAAATAAGGAAAAGTGAGTAACAAATGCGGAACAAGGTAAATCAGGAGAGTCTGAGGTTAAGATGCTACCTACAAATAGCATGTCAGGAAAATGAGAGCAGTCAGTGCTGATTGGTCAAACTAGATGAAGACTGAGAGTTAACTAGGAGACATGGAAATATAGTTGTTATTGGTGATCTTGGTAAGGTACATTTTAGTGGGGTAGTTGAAGCAACAGTATAGTTGAGGAGAGTTGAATAGAGAAGGAGAATCTAACAAAAAGTCAGTGAGGATAGGCAGGCATGAGGGGCAAATCATTTTGCTTTGAAGGTGACATGGGACAGTGAATAGAATGAGGTGCAGATCAAAGAATTTTATCTTATTTGTTTTATTCACACATTTAATTAAATATGTACTTGGGATGAAGAGATTATACAGTTTGCGTACTTGCATACTGCTGGGTCTAATTCAGTAGAAAAGAAATGGGAAAAATTAGAGCAATATGCTCATTATTTGAGTGAGGAGAGGATGTCATGACTGAATGGAGAAGTTGCTTTGCTTTTAGAAAGGTTTATGAACAGTTCACTCACATGTTGGGAGGGGAAGATGGGGATGCACTTGAGGTGAGTGGGCAGATAGGATTATGGTCATGAAATAGCAGTGTTCTAATGGCCTCTTTCTTCCCTCCATGAAAAAATCAAGTATGACCAGTTCAAATTCTTTTTCTCTTTTGATTTCTGCTGCTAGACTCATGACATGTTCAAGTAGTGACCAAGTTATCTTCCAAAAGTACCCTTTCTTCAAACCAGGTCAGGTTTGGAGATACTCATTTTGTTTTGTGTGCAAATTTTCTGTTGACTATAGCTACCCAACAAAAAACAGGGTACATCAAAAAGAATTATGTTCCTACAGTGATTCAAACAATGAGATCTTAGCACAGAAATATTAAAGATCAAGAAATCAGAGTCTATAAAATACACACACACACACACACACACTCACACGCACACACACCTAAGTACATGTAAAATTTCAGTATGTAATGAAGGCAGAATTTTAAATTGTTGGAAAAGAATGATACTTTTAGTAGAGTTTATAGGACTGACTTACTCTTCGAAGTGAAAAAGACAAAGTTAGATCTTTTTTTTTTTTTTAACTTACCCAAAAAGAAATCCAGATTGATTAAAGCTATAAATGAAAAACAGAGAAAAAATTAACTGCCTGAAGAGAATATAGCCTATTTTTAGTACAGTATGGAAAAATATTTTAAACAATTTTATTTTATCAGTTCAGTGGCATGCATTTAAAAATAAGATCTAGGGGCACCTGGGTGGCTCAGTTGGTTGAGCGACCGACTTCGGCTCAGGTCACGATCTCACAGTTTGTGAATTCGAGCCTTGCATCAGGCTCTGTGCTGACAGCTCAGAGCCTGGAGCCTGCTTCAGATTCTGTGTCTCCCTCTCTCTCTGGCCCTCCCCACTCATGCTCTGTCTCTCTCTGTCTCAGAAATAAACATAAAAAAATTAAAATAAATAAAAAAATAAAAATAAAAATAAGATCTAAGACAAATATTAGCAGAATTCTATGCATAGCTGTTTCTTCTGCTTTGTATCTGCATATTTGTAACAGTAGAAATATGTTTCCTTTTCTTATTTTATAAAATACCTATCTATTTGCTTTGTCTTATAGAAGAGACCTCTTATATTTTCCTCTATACACCATAATCCCCTTCCCATGCTCATAATGTAATTATGATTTTTCTTCATACAAGTGATATTTTGTCTTAAAAATCTTGGAAGAGAAAAATGTTTAAGCATATTTTGTTGATTGTGGACTAATATTATGTGGAGAGCCCATGTTAAAGATAGCTTTACACTCAGGAGCCCCTAAGTATGTGTTTTATAAGGCCTTTTTATGGAGGAGCTCAGTTTTCCACAGGAGACCTTCCCAGGTTCATGTCTGAGGGATTGGGGTGCTTGCCTGCATTCGAAAACTGTACGGGAAAGAAGCCTGGGTCCCCTGACCATTCAGACTCTTCCATACCCACCACATGTTTCTTATAGCTTTTAAGCTAACCTTTGTTCACTGTTGGGCTTGAGACTCCTGAGTTCAGAGCATTTCCAGTTCAGATTCCCTTGAAAATAAACTTTTTTCCTCTTGTCTGTTTTTTGGGTGTAAGAATGGGGGGATGGTCCTCTTTGGGACTATGTATATCAGATCTGAGGTATCTAATCCCCCTGTCCTCATATCATCATGTATTCTCTACCTCTAAGAATTTTAGTACTTAGCTTCTTATACCCTGCTAAGTCAGTTATCCTAATTTATCTGATTTCAGTCTTCTAAAAATTATTGAAATGCTAATTTTCTGAAATTTCCCTTCCCAAACTCTTTGTATTCATTCACTTTGTTGAGAAGGAACCGCTAAAAGTTTGTGTAACATCCACAATTGTAACCCAAGCCACTTAATAATAGTCAAACATGACCTAATGTGAAATTCTATAAAGTGAAAGAGTCATAAATTGTATTTATCAATAATTAAAACCATTTATAAATTTTAAAAATTAAATAATTCAGGGGCACCTTGGTGGCTCAGTCAGTTAGGCATCTGACCTCAGCTCAGGTGATGATCTCAGAGCTTGTGAGTTCAAGTCCCGTGTTGTGCTCTGTGCTGACAGATTGTAGGCTGGAGCCCACTTCAGATTCTGTCTCCCTCTCTCTCTGCCTCTCCCCTGCTGTGCTCTCTCTCTTTAGAATAAATAAACATAAAAAAAAAATTAGGGGCGCCTGGGTGGCTCAGTTGGTTGAGTGCCAGACTTCAGCTCAGGTCATGATCTCACGGTTCATGGGTTCGAGCCCTCTGTCGGGCTCTGTGCTGACAGCTCTGAGCCTGGAGTCTGCTTTGGATTCTGTGTCTCCCTCTCTCTCTGACCCTTCTCAACTCATACACACACACTCTCTTTCTCAAAAATAAATGTTAAAAAATTTTTAAAAATTAAATTAAATAATTCGATTAAAAGAGACATGTAAAGACAAACGTCATAACGTATAAGAGAAAAAAATGTCAATTATGTACATAACTGTTTGAAAATAATAATGAAAGTATGAGTAACCTAATGAAAAAATAGGCAAAATATATCAGTATGCAGTTCACAGAAGAAAAAATGATTAATATATGAAAGATGATCAGATAACTAAAGAGAAGCAAATTTATAGGATAGGATTCCACATTTATCCAACTATCACATTTGTTAAGATGAAATGTTTGGTAATCTCTTGTATAAATGAGTGTGGAGAAACAGACATTCTCATGTGCCACTGCTACAAGTGTAAATTAGCTCCATGTGTATGGAGAGTTAATTGCTAACATCCATCAAAATCTAAAATGCCCACTTCAATCCAGCAACTTCATATCTATAAAGTATCCTTAAAATATTTACATAAAACCAGGCAAAATTGCACATATAAGGTTATTATTTCAACATTTCAGCAGTTAACAAAATAAGGAGCGCCTAATACTAAAGAGAGTAATCATATATAACATGATCTATGCATGCAATGTAATAATTGATATTTGCAAAGAAAGATCTATATATACTAATATATGGCAAATGTCTAGGATTTTTAAAAATGTAAAGTCATACTTTGTATAGCAAGCACTGATTTGTTCACGCAAAATAATGCACATTTATATATATGATGTGCATTTAAAATTACTGGATGATACGTAAAAATTGTTATAAGCTCTTAAAGAGTAGAACTGGATGATGAGAAGTATGGGAGTAAATTTTGCTTTTCACTTTATGTTATTTCATACTTGTGTGTGAATAACATGATTTTGTAGAAAATATACATCCAAATTATGTTTTTAAATTACTATTTAAATATCTGGCAAAGTGGCTGTGATATTTTGGTAACAGAAAAAAAATAATCCATAATCATGAACCTATTTTGTTTAAAACTGCATACATGGAAATGGTAAAAAGTTAGTGAATGTGTGCATGTGTGTATAAACAGAGAAACATGCAGAAAATGTTTCATTCAATTTATTTGCTTCCGTTTTCTTAAATTATTTCATTTGTTATATGAAGCAACAAAACCACAGACACACACACACAAATAAAGTGATTTGAAAATAAAAAGGAAGGCAGAGGGGAGGGAGAAGGGAAGGAGCATTTTTCCTTCTGCCACTTATGCTAAATAGAATTCCTTGCCCTGGAGTAAGGAAGTGAAATAACCTCCAACATGCAGTAATACTCTAAATTATTATGCCTTATTCCTTGAGTTGTTGCATGCCCTCCCAGGCACAGAACACCAAGTGTGCCTCTACTGACTGCCTCTGCATTCCCATCTCTGGCTCAGCATCCCTGTAATGCCTATCAGGACCACTGGTTAGGGGGCAGTAAGGCACAGCTCTGCTTTGCACCCTTCTGCCTTTGTTCAGTTCTGCTGTGGCCTGGAATGCTTCTGCCCTTCTCCTTCCACTGGCCTCCACTCTGTGCTGTCTCTCTACTGACATCCTTTCCCTGTTCCAACTTTGCACAGTGGTCACTTCTCATGGAATCCTCATTTGAATCAGTCCATGTCCCACAACATGTATTTGTTCACGTGTACTCAAATATTTGTTCACATGTGTATTTTTTAGAAGAGTATAATCTTCTTGAAATTAGAGCCTATGTTTATTCATCATTATATCTAAAGGTTTGTGTTTTGTTTTTTTTTTTTAGCACACTATTAGGTAAGAAGCATTTCTTTCTAAATATTAGCACGTTTCATAGAATAAAATTTAATGATTACTTAGCATCCCATATAAATAAAGCCATTAGCTCAAATTTATATTCTTCCACAGATATATTATAGTATTTTTTCAGCTTATTAGTTTATGTTTTCATTTTCTTCCCAGCAAATAAAAGAATTTCAGTTGGAAATTTAATATAAGCCACTAGGACAATTTGGACAGAGTGGTATATTAAATTGTCAAAAAAATGAGTATATAAAATATAACACTTCTTTCGGTACTGTAATCTGTGTTTCTGAAGCCAACTTTAGCATGTGGGAACTATTTCTGATTATTTCTTTTTACTGGGTAATAGTATCTTTTAAAATGCTTCAGATACTATCTGAAATTAAATTTGAGACATTAAATAGAGTCCTTTTGGGAGATAAAAGCATTTTATTTAATTTCTGTGTTTATCACACTAGGAGAATCCTTAACACATGGCAGAGCGCGGTGCATCCACAGAACATCCTAAGGAAGGGGTAATTTTTTTTTTATAGGCAGTATGAAAAATACATACAAAGTCAGACCAAGTTAGAAAGCGTGGAAGAGGCAGAGTGGATTGGGAAGCTATGCTAAATGGAGAACCAGTAAAGACTGCCTGGATGAGTAAACTTCCCACCTCAAAAATAGAAGGTGAAGATAAGACACCGTTCTTCCCAGGCACCAGCAGTGAAAACTGTGAAGAAACTAATTGCCTTCCAATTAGAGGCTGAAGGGAGATGGAAGGTTTTTTTTTTTTATTTTCTTAAAGGAGGAATTTAGCTCTTCTAGCAATGATTTGCTTACACATAAAGAGTTTCAGAAATGCGGAGATCATTCATCTGTGTCCATTCAAAAGCAGATAGATTAAAATAAGGCAGTTCTAACAGGCTGTGACATGGGAGACAGCATCAAAGGCCTCCTTGAATAACTCTTGTCTGGAACATAATGCAAGTGAAAAATTATTTCCTCCCCAAAGCTCCAGTCAAATTATATAAACTGATTAAAACAAACAACCAAATCCCAATTGGTTTTAAATATTAGAATTTACTCATAAGCAATTTTTCTCATTATAAAAAAAAACAGGCAAAAAAAAGTCTGAAAGTTGACCACATTTTGGCCAATTATTTATTCTTCATTTAAATATCCAATATTCCATCACAGCAATTGTCATCTGGTAGGTTATTGACTAACTGTGGTTGTTTATATTACTCAATACTCTGTAGATACTGCAAAATCTTTGAGGATAGATAGTAATTACTCATCCATACTAGAGAAAAATGGAATATTTTGTGATCATTGAGATGTGCATGTGGAGATTATCTGGGCCAATAGATGGGGCAAGGAAATGGCTAATGAGATAAATCCCAGTGTATATACAGACAATTCTTGTTTAAAGCACACACAAATCTAAGTTATAATGGTTTAGTTACATAAAACCAGTCCCCAACATCACAGTTCAGATTTCAGGTGTATAATAATATACCTTACCAAGTATATTAACTGCAAATGTGTAAATTGCAAAGTTTTCTGCTGGCTCTTGAATCCACAAATCATTACATGAATAACATATAAGCATCATGGTCAAACACCACATCACTTCTTCCAAAGTCTCTTATGTATTGGGCACTGTACATTTGTTAGTTCATTCACAGACAGCAAAGCATGTGGTTGAGTTGTATCCTTGTCTCCCAGTTATAAACCTATGTGCCATTTTACAAAAATGGATAATCAAAAGATGATCTAGGCCAATAAAAATAAAAGTGTAGTAAAGAAGTGAAGAGTGATGACATTGTAAGTGAAATTCAAACAAAGATAAATGCAGTTATAGAAGAAATAGCTGGCCATAAGAATGTTGACACGGCCATCATTAGATTTTACATAAGGGGACAGAGGAATGTAGTGAAAGATACCTTATCAGCATAAAGGAAGTGATTGTGACAGAAAGGATGTAGGTATCCCAGAAGAAGTGACACTGGCAAAACAAAGAAAAACAAAACAAACACTTCACATTAAAAGAACTCTTGGGTATTTGTAATCACATTGGAAGCAAGAATGATAAAATGTTGGAAGCTAATGCAAATTTAGAAAGGAGAGGGGCACCTGGGTGGATCAGATGATTAGGCGTCTGACTTTGCCTCAGGTCATGATCTCACAGTTCATGGGTTCGAGCCTCACGTTGGGCTGTGCACTGACAGCTCAGAGCCTGGAGCCTGCTTCAGATTCTGTGTCTCCCTCTCTCTCTGCCCCTCCCCCACTAGCATTCTGTGTGTGTGTGTGTGAGTGTGTGTGTGTGTGTGTGTGTGTGTGTGTCTCAAAAATAAACATTAAAAAGAAACTCTAAAAATTTTAGAAAGGAGAATGACAAATCACCAAGACATAAAAAAGATACTAATTATATGTCAGATGTTATACAATGCGAAGAAGGCAATCATTGTTCAAACTATTCTTGGTACTTTTTTTGCAAAGAATTAAACACATTTTTTCATTTTGTCTTATGTTTTAAATTATACTAAATAGATACCAGTTCCCCACCACCTCCACCACTGTCCCCACCTCCTCCACAACCAGTCTGTAGATGAGATGGATGTTTAGCAGACCAAGACTGAGAAGTTACAGAAGACTCCTTGCCTACACCCTTCATTTTATATTTTGACAACAGTGGGTTTGCGTATATATACATATGTGTATGTCCAAAGGCATAGGTAGTAAAATATCTGGAGAGGAGGTAAAGATTAAGAAACTATTGAATATTGTTAGGGGAAGGATTCCAGTTGGAATGGGACATTTGTCCCATTGGAAGAACATTTCAGTAATATGAAAAACTGCTAATTTCAAGCCCAAAAAATGTATAAGTCAAAATCAAAGCAACTCAGTTCAACTGGTGGAAAGTGAACTGTGTAGATTATGGGATAGTCATAATTTGGCTCTTTATTGACTATAATACCAACACGAACAACCATAATAAAAAGACCAGCAACAGCAGCAACATTTACTGAGAATTGACCATGTCCCTGTCAATATTATTCACTAAGGCGTGGCTCATTTAATGTTCCACAAAACTGTATGAGATAAAACCTATTAGTAACCCAATTTCATTATGGGAAAACAGATATTAACTGAATTCCCTAAGGTCACATGAGTAGAAAATATTGCAGCCAGTCAGGAGTCAAGATCTTTCACTCCAGAACACGTATCCAGTGGCTGCTATAGTACGCTTCATGCACAGATTCATAAATGGGGCCATATACATGAAGTCTTTAGCCACTGTTTTATTCCAACTAGGAATGGTAAGGAAGGTCATGTGAAACAAAATGAGCATCTACATTTTGAATAAATGGGTGAATAGCAATAGAGTAAAATAAATTAACACTTAGGCTTCACAAGTTGTTTGCACACTGGTGGGTGGCAGACACATATTCCATGTGCCTAAGTATCTTAAGATAACACAGAATTCAGCATGTAAAGGCAGGCTAGTGAATTCAAGTTATTATTACTGACTGAAAAGAAATACAAGTTCCAGTTGAGTTTCAGTCATATTCTTAGTAATAAATATATGAGAATTTAATTTAAAAAAGTCTGAATAAACCATGATCTCACTCTAGTTTTTCAAGCTTAATAGCCGGCTGCTTTTAAGCAAGGCCAGTAGAGATCATAGAGTACGTTGCATATGACATTTTATTCCATCTGTGTCCAGTCAAGCATACAAATGATTCAGTTGTACAGTACCAATGCCTGCCTAAGATTTTGTTCTGAGTTTGTCTTAAAAAAAAAAAAAAAAAAAAAAAAAAAGAACTTCATTGTTGAATCGATTGATTGACAGCCACTTATAGGCTCCATTTATCCATTTCATGGAATCCTACAATTACAGAATTTCACAAAGGAAGTACTTTGGAATTAGGAGTTTCTTCTGCTTTTCAAACTCAGCTTTCTTTCATACTTGATTAAAAGATTAAAATGTGTAGACAATTTCATTTGTTAAATACATGGCTGTGATTGATTTCATTTCAAAAAGAATCAGGCAAAGTATTGACACTTGCATTGTTTAGGAATTATCACAGTTAACCCACCCAGAAGCCTAATAAAATGCCTTATTCCTGGGTAAATTGAGCCAGCATATACAAGAGAAGTTTTCATGTTAAGTAGATATGAAGGTCAATGGATAAATAGACACTGAGGAAAAAATAAAGTATTTTGTTTCTCCCTATGCCTTTTCTATAAAAATGCCTTTGCATCTATCAAAGTTGGTTTATTCCAAAGCTTGAAATTGGAAGGAAACTGCAATTTAAGAAACAGTAAAAGAACACTCTGTACTCTCCTTGAACTTCTATCCCCCAGTCTCTACATATATTTTCATTTTGTCCTCAGTCTTTTGTGATTGCTTTTGAAGAATAATATGGGCTCCCTCTGGTGACTAATTTCACACCTAAACATTCCCATGGCAGTTAATTAAGAGGCTGAAGTCTCTGGATTGTGTGCTTGTCTTATGCAGAAAAGTATATGAGGTTATAGGCCTACAGGGAAGATGAAAAAAAAAGAAAAACCCTCTGAGTTTAGCATTGGCTGTCCATTGAATGCATAAAATAAGTTTTCATCACGTAACTAACTTCATCACATTAAACTCCCCAGTTGTACACTTTTTTTCTTTCTTACTGTAGCTGCTCTGTTTTAAAATGGGAATATTTGACATTTTCAGGCAAAATAGTTTTTTAAATTCAGACAAATTTAAAATATTTAAAAATTATATATATGAATTTTTTTCAATGTATTTGTGCATATAGAAAATGGAATACAATCAGGGGGAATAGGAAATTGATTCCATAGATGAAGGACTTCTCCAGGCCCAGTCTCTCCAAGCTGGACAACTCTTCATTAGCTCAAGAGAGACATAGGTGAGGTCTCCTTCCCGGTATTATGTAGCAAAATTCAGGCTCCTTATTCAACCCATCCTTCTGTCTTTTTCTTTCTATCTTTTCTCCTCCCTCTCTTTCATGCTAGCGAATAAAAATATATTCTAGGAGATATAATTAAACTTTGGAGCCATATTCTGGTCTCAAACTCATTCTTTACTCAGAAATCATCATTTTGAATTTTCTATGTGTCCTTTCCATCCAGCAGTTACATTTTTAACACAGGTGCGTCTCTATAGAAACAGTAATGAAATTGAATATTGCTTTGTCTCTCTTTGTAATTTACCCATGTTAGTGCCAATGTGTATATACCTTCCTGCAGCTGGCATCTTTATCAATCTGAGATTTTAGAGATTTATACATGTTGATGTATGTAAATACAGTTCATTTTCTTTACCTGCTTTCATCTCTAATACTATAATACTATTTATTTATCCAGGCCATTAATGATTGCCATTTAGATTGTTTTTTATTTTCTAGTCAACCTAAGGGTTTATAGCATCTCAAGGCCTTTTCCTCTTTTATATATGAGGTTTTCTCAGCACACAGATTCTGAAGTTGGATTGGTCTCAATGAATGGGCACCTTCAGCTCTATTAACTAATACAAAAGTATTCTTTAAAGTGATTGTTTCCTTTACTTCCCAACCTACTTATTATTTACTCTATGAGAACATTTTGCTGGGGGCAGATGTATTCTCAGTTTAATTTCTGCCATTCTAAGTACTACTTTTAAAACCAGTTTTCAAAAATCAGGAGACTATAGATGCTGGCGAGGATGTGGAGAAACGGGAACACTCTTGCACTGTTGGTGGGAATGCAAATTGGTGCAGCCACGCTGGAAAACGGTGTGGAGTTTCCTAAAAAAATTAAAAGTAGACCTACCCTATGACCCAGCAGTAGCACTGCTAGGAATTTACCCAAGGGATACAGGAGTACTGATGCATAGGGGCACTTGTACCCCAATGTTTATAGCAGCACTCTCAACAATAGCCAAATTATGGAAAGAGCCTAAATGTCCATCAACTGATGAATGGATAAAGAAATTGTGGTTTATATACACAATGGAGTACTACGTGGCAATGAGAAAGAATGAAATATGGCCTTTGTAGCAACATGGATGGAACTGGAGAGTGTGATGCTAAGTGAAATAAGCCATACAGAGAAAGACAGGTACCATATGTTTTCACTCATGTGGATCCTGAGAAACTTAACAGAAACCCATGGGGGAGGGGAAGGAAAAAAAAAAGAAGTTAGAGTGGGAGAGGGCCAAAGCATAAGAGACTCTTAAAAACTGAGAACAAACTGAGGCTTGATGGGGGTGGGAGGGAGGGTAGGGTAGGTGATGGGTATTGAAGAGGGCATCTTTTGGGATGAGCACTGGGTGTTGTATGGAAACCAATTTGACAATAAGTTTCATATATTAAAAAATAATAAGAAAAAAATAAAAAACAAAAAACAAACAAAAATGACTTCATTTATGAACAGCCTACCATTGACACAGTTTTCCCCTCGCCACCTGATCCTTTTGTATACGATAGAATAAATCTTTTTTTTTTTTTTTTTACATGACAGAACAAATCTTAACACTGCCTTGCCTTGCTTCTGTGTATATCTCCCATCCTAAAAACTCATAAAATCTTATGTGATGTCAAATCTCTGTCTGGCCAAATTACCTGGTTTATGGGCTCCCCCTTTGCACAAAATTTGCTGTTTTCACTTCCCCTCCTCCCATTTTCTCTTGAATTTATCACAATAATATTTTATTTCCCTGACATCAATGTAAGTACTATTACTCTGTTGGACACTCATGACCCTCATTTTGCTATAAAATAAAGTGTTTTTTATAAAATAAAGTAGCATACCAGTGCTATTTTTTCTGGCCTCTCTTCAGTCAACTTTTTATCACATTTAACCTAGCTGATAACTTCCTCTTTCTTTAAACACTTATTTCCTTCATTCTGGCCACCACTATCTTTTCCCTAGTTTAGCGAACATTTGTTGCTCAATCTTCCTTGTCTATTCCAAATATCTAAATTTGGAGTGACTTAGGACCCATTCCTTGGAACTCTCGTCTAATTTCCCTTGATGAGCACATCTAGAACTATGACTTTAAATGCCATCTGTATTCAAATGTTAATATATATATATATATAAAATAACATCTTCATGTGAAAGTCTAGGAGTCAACAAGACAAAACCAACAAGTCAAAATTTAAATCATAATGTTCTCCTCAACTCATATTATTTTATTCCTTTTCTCAGTTTTCTCCAACCCACTTGATGGTAACTCCATCATTCCTATCACCAAAGCTGAAAACCATGGAGATATCCTAGGTATTTCTCTTTATCAACTATTCTTCTTCTAATATGAAGTAAATTCTGTTGACTTTTTCTTCAAAACATACCCACATTCCAGCAGCTCTTCCTAATGCTACCACTATTATTTCAGTGTAAGCCTTGCAAGCCTTTCATTATCTAGTACCTGATACATGTCCCTGATTCCACTGTTGTGCTAAGCAGTATGTGTTTTTCTGCACAGAACACAAAATGATGCTATTAAAGGTAGCTCTCATATCACTTATTTTGTAAAAATTCGTATAATTTTTTGCATGTATCTCAAAAATATCCAGAGTGATTACCATGTCTGCATTAATTGGTGCTGGCTATCTGTCTTTCTCATATCCTACCTCCTTTCCCACTGCTCACTTCTCTGCCGCCATTTGGCTTTTGTGGTGTTAAGCATACCAAGCATCTCTCTGCTAGGGGTCTTATATCTAGTGTTTCATTTTTCTAGAGTCCCCAGGTCTTTGTAGAGCTTCCAACCTTGTATCACTTATTTACCCTATTAGAGAAGTTTTCTCTGACCTCCATTTCTAACATGAGAATCTATTCTACCCCTCTCTACCCAATACTGTTTTTATTTTTACAGAATATATTATCACCTATCAACTTTTGTGTTTATTTATTTACTGGATATTTATTACTGGTTATTTATTTATTTATTATAGCTAATAATGCAGGGGCTGTCTTTGCCACTCTATCCCCAGCATCATGAAAAAGACACAATAAATATTTGTTGAATGAATGAATAATATTGAATTCCCTAGTCACAACTTCCTGTGTACTCTCCTTTCCTAATATTCAAGTCATGAAAGCTGATTTTTATTTTCAACATTACCTGGGCTGCCTGAGACACTTCTCTTACACAGTCACCTCCTCCTCATTTGCACTTTTACCCTGTATAGTCTGAATTTAATTTTTCCCCATTTCAACTGCATTTCTAAATACTCAAGGTTCTATTTTATTTATTCTACCATATTCTTATACTTCCTTTATCAATTTGACTAAATAAAATCCAACCATTTATTTTTTCAGTCTTATTTCTGACATAAATAATGATTTTCACTAAAATAACATAGGTATGTTAATTTTATTAAATCTTGATATGGAAAGATTTGGAAATCAAATCAGTTTGTTGTTGGTAATAATTTCCTCTAGTAACACTTGATAGGGTATCATTTTATAAAATGTTATTTTCTGTATGAAAATTGTATATTTTATGTAAACTTGGGCTAAGGCTGTCAACAGTGGGATATTATCAGTAATAGTAAGTTTAAAATATTATTTTTAAAATACAGAGTCCAATATAAAAGAAAATAGGTGGGGAAACCTCACAGATAGCAGTGGTTCAATAGGATTCTCCCCCTAGTTAAGTGACCTGTGGTTGAGAATATACATCTTTCTCTTGGATATCTCTTCATGCTTCAGACTACACACAACTGAGAGACTAAAACTTTAAGTAAGTCATTTAAATATCCAAATATGGAACAACTTTATTGATAATTCTCCACATTGACCTTCTGAACAGATAAACTTCTACTCAACTTCTATCTCTTTCAAACACACAGAGACTCTTCCAACTTATCATAGGACTTGGAGCTAAAAAAAAATACATTTTTCTGTTTTCCCCTCTTTTTTCCTGTTATTTTCTTTCTTATTTTTTTTCTCTCTTGGTAAATAAAGGAATGAAGAACCATTTAAAGAGACCACTGTTTTGCCTTTTTCATCTTTGAGAAAGCTAAGTCAATCTTGCATGAACCCCTTAATTCTGCCTTTATCTGTCCCTAAATTATAGAAGTGATCAGCTTAAATTTCATTTTTCATTGTTCTCACAATGTACAGTAAGATAGAATTTATCATATTCTTACCAATCTAGAAGAATAACTATAAATTTATAATGGTATAACTAGTTCATCAAACATATCTCTCTGGAGATCTATTAGAAGCAGTCAATACCAGAGTAAATAAAGTATCCTTTCTAGTAGATACAATGCAGTTCTTTGAAAACTGTTTTGGGGCTGTAAAGTAAATACCTAATTCTAATTTTAACATGTAGAATATTTGTTTTGAATTTTAAAGTGAAAAATTAAAAAAAATCTTTGAATCTCAATCTCTGTCTCTTTCATTAATTCTTTCTTTAAGATTATAGTATTCTAAAAATATACAATGTTTCCTATTATATGTATTGTTTTTTGGGGGGACTTGGGCTTCTACTTTAAAAATAAAGGAATCAGTTAATTACCCACTGTTTTCATGGGGGAAGAAATTTCAACTATCTGGATCTAATTGATTTGAACAGTTTTCAAATCTTTACCATTTTCTCCTGATTGTCATACCTCATACATTTCTTCCAGCACATTTTACAGGCAGCAGATCTCTGTATTATTCAGTATCAAATTTGGCTAACAGAAATGGGGGAAGTAGTTTAGCCAAGACATAGGAGCAACATAAGTCATGACACTACTATGCCATAATATTACACTTAATATTGAACTTAATTTTGAATGGAACTTTAAATTTTGGCTTTGCTAACTGGTAACATTCTAATCAATTTTTCATGATATAACTGCTTTTTCTACAGATGAATGCTTTGTGGATACTCTAATATGTTAAGGACACTAATGTCTGCTGTATTATGGTGGGTAAGTTAATTAATGTTAGGAATCATTACTATATATAAGATATGCAAAGGTGTCGCTTTAATGGTATTGTCTTAGGAAAAATAATAATATATTCTAATGTGCCATATACAATAAAAAGGAAGAGACTGTATTTACATTGATCAGGATGAGTTTAGATTCAGATTCAGCTTTTTCTACACATTGCCAAAAGCGGTTGTTCAAAGCCCCCATATTGATCAAAACATCCAACATTAGTCTACCAAAGGCTTAAGATTTAGCATAACATATCCTTTGAACTGAGTTGACTTCACTGGTAGATTTGATATGATGAATGATTTTTCATAGATCTTTGAATATTGCTTTGGGTATTTAAATACTGATACTTCAGACTTTCCTTAGTCCTTATCCCCAATCCAAAAAATAAAGTGAATATGAATGAATGCATTTTAGGTGGTTTCTGAATTTCTGTTGCATAATATGTATGTACCGAAACATCCCAAATGAATATTAAAGACTAGAAATTCTCTGACTCTCAAGATATGAGAAACATGCTCCTCTAAATGTTTACTAATTAACATGTGTCCAGAAATGTGTCTTTTTTTTTTTTTTTAAGGAGAGAGAAAGCATGAGTGGGAGAGAGAGGAAGAGGGAGGGAGAAAGGGATAAAGAGAATGAGAATCGTAAGCACTCTCCATGTTCAGCACAGAGCTGAACACAGGGCTCGATCCCATGATCCTGGGATCATGACCTGATCTGAAATCAAGAGTCTGATGTTCAACTGACTGAGCTACCCAGGTACCCCAGAAATGTGTCTTTTACAGTAACAAGAAACAGACTGTCCTTTCCAAGCAATATGATTTAAACAATGTGCACAGAAATATAATCAGCAATACTAACTTAACATAGTCACCAAGCAACTTAAAGGTTAATAATATAAACTAGGAATGAAGAGTCAATATTGCTAAAGTAACAGTTATTCTCAATTTCAATGATACATTCAGTGCAACCCTAATCGAAATCCCATCAAGCTATTTGTAAAAAATTGATAAGGTGATTCTAAAATTTGTATGAAAAGTCAAAATAACCAACACAATACTGAAGAAGAAAACAAAGTTTGATGACTCATTGTACTCAGTTGTAAGACTTATTGTAAAGCTATAGTAATCACAACAGTAGAGTATTAGTAAGAGGAGATTATAGGTCAGTAGAACAGAGAGCTTAGAAATAATTGACTCACACAAATATAGTCAACTGATCTTTAACAGAAGAGCAAAGATAACAGGGGAAAGTATTTTCTTATCAACAAATTGTGCTGAAAAAATTGGAACTGCATACATAAAAAATGAGCGTAGATACATTATATCTTATGTAAATATTAGCTCAAAATGGAATATAGAAATTAAGTGTATAATGCATATCTATAAGACATCTTGAAGAAAATGTAGGAGAAAAACTGACATCACTTTGGATTTGGTGATGAAATTTTAAATAAAACACCACTAGCATGATCCATGAATGAAAACAAACAAACAAAAAACTTATATGTTATTAAATTAAAAAGTTCTACTCTGTGAAGGATATCAATATGACAATGAAAAGATTGTGAGAAGATGATTTGCAAAACATATGTCTGCTAAAGAACACACGTCCGAAATATGCATAATTCGAAAACTCTTAAAATTCAGCAATGAAAAAAACCAGCAGTCCAGTTAAAAATGACAAAATAGCTAAGTAGTATTGGCAAATACTTAGGTGACAAATAACCATAAATAGAAGATTCTCTACATCATTTGCCATTAGGAAATTGGAAATTAAAGCCACAGTGAGATGCCACTACATACCTATAGGAAAGGTAAAATTCAAAACACTGACAATATCAAATCCTGACATGAATAAGGAGCTAAAGGAACTCTCCTTTATTGTTGGTGAAAATGCAAAATTGTATAGCCACTTTGGAAGAGTGTCTGGCAGTTGCTTATAAAGAGCTAACTATAGTTTTTTTTATATGATCCACATGTTAAGTTCCTAGGTGTTTATCCCGTTGAATTAAAAAGTTATGTTCATACAAAAACCTGTGCATGAATTTTTATAGCAGCTTTATTCATACTTGCCACAGCTATAAATAACCAAGATGTCCTTGTTATAGGAGGTGCAGGTAAGCCAGTGAAGCAGGATAGAATGATCCATACAGTAATAAAGTAAGAGGCATCAGTATGAACTCATTTTTACCTAAGTAGACAAACTGATGTTTACATGTGGAAATGCATATATATATATATATATATATATATATATATATATATGATGTGTATATATATGTATAAATACATGAGTTAGTATATACACCTATATGTCCTTCCTCTGTCAGCTGAGATGGTCTAAAAGCAATGGCACTCTAGTAGCAATTAATACACATAGTGCCATGATATTAATTTCTAATACTGTTTTCTAATAAAGGAAACCAGGGTTTCCTTGGAGAAGTAACGTATTCTAGGACTTAGAAAAGAAATATACAAGATTAGCCTGGATCATCTTATAGTGACAAAAGGTAAGAAAGTACTAAAAACCAAACAAAAGCACAAAATGACGGGAGTATGTCAAATCAATACAACTGAAAGGAGACAACTGAAAGACCTTCAGTGGCCAAATAGGGACAATTTAAGCAAAAAAGAAAAAAAGATTTTTTTGCAAAGATTTTTGCATTGGATTATAACCTAAACTATAAAATAAATATGCATGAGTCCATACTGACATAAATAAATGTTTGAACAATAATAAATGAGGTTTGAGAATAAACAAATATCTTTGCAGAATTGCAAGTAATTTTTTAAGATACTTCACTTTCTAAGAGGTAGAGCTTAACTCCCACTGCTTACTTGTGGACTGTACCTCCAAAGACTATATTTATGCAGGAAAGGGGGGATAAGAGTATCTTTATGGTGTAGCAACTTGAGAACCACAGTCTTAAATTCATGTGGTTAAGAATAACAATGGTAAGAAGTCATATTGATAATATTCTTGATGTGATGTGATAAAAATGGCACTTTACCACTGTGATCCTTTAAAAAAACATTACTGTAGTTTATAAGAGGCATAGAATAAATCTCAATTGAGTGATATTCTACAAATATTCAGATTAACTATCAAAAAACAAGGAAAGTCTGAGAAACCATCATAGTCTAGAAAAGCCTAAAGAAGTTTAATGATTAAATGTAAGGTGGTAAATTGAATGGGATTCTGAAATAGAGTACAATAAGGATGACGTAAGGACATCTGAATAAAGTATGGACTTAGTTAAAAATAAGATATCGGTAATTGTCATTAATTGTAACAAATATACTATATAAGATACTAGTAATAAGAGAAATAGGGTATGACATATATGGGCAGTATGTACTATCTTTGTCATCATTTTTTACATCTAAATCTACTCTATAATGCTTATTAATGTATATTAGCTGATGATGTGTTTTTATTTATTTTTATATTAATGTTTATTTTTGAGAGAGAGAGAAAGAGAGACAGACAGACAGACAGTGTGAGAGGGGAAGGGGCAGAGAGAGAGGGAGACATAGAATCCGAAGCAGGCTCCAGGCTCCCAGCTGTCAGCACAGAGATCTATGCAGGCCTCAGACTCACGAAGGGTGAGATCATGACCTGAGCTGAAGCCAGACGCTTAACCGACTGAAATAATCAGGTGCCCCACTAATGATGTGTTTTTAATTGTTAGCTCTACCATATGAGTCCCCTTAACATTTCCAGTCTTTAGGGTGGGAAAAGTCAAAGGAAAGTACTAGTGTAATTTGACTGCATTATAGAATTCATATTTGTTATTTAGGTAGTTTAAGCTTCCCAAATTTTCCATTCAATATAAATGCATTAAGTTAAAAACATTTCATTAGGTATTATGAGAAAAACTTTCAAGGTAATTTTTTTTTTACATTAATGAAGAGCTTGGACCACAGAAGGATCTTCAAATAATTGTGAAAATTATAACAGAAAGTCACTTCTCCATTATTACCTGTTTTATTTAATCAAGTGCTTAAATTTTCAGTTACTTTAAAAAGTACATACTTCCTGTAACTTAAGAGTAAGCCACTCACCTTTTCCCTTTTCTTTTTTTCTGTTTTCCTTATCCTCTTAGGAGACATAGATATTTTTGTGGTTGTTCTTATACCAGAGGGGCCAATCCACTCCCTTGCCTGAGGTTATGTAGAAAGGAGTCTATGAAGTGTCATTTGATTCTATTTGTAAAGAACAGTGATGCTTACTAATTCCATAGATGCAATAGTGATTATGAGTTAGGTAAGGTAATACCTAACAAGGTTACTTGTTGATAAAGGTTTAGATTGTTGCAGCCTCCAGAATAAATCTCTGGCCCTGGAAAAAGAGTTTGATTTAATAGGTTCAATGGGAAAGAAATCTGTCTGCAACTTACTATAATGAGAATATTTCAAAGGAGACCTTGAGGCCTATCATTCCAATTTTCCTTTCCATTTTCCTACTCTGTGTGGCAAACATGATTGTTTGAAACTTGTGAATGATGGGCAAAAATTATTATCTCAAAAAAAGACCCAAAGTCCCATCTAAGAAAGATAACTTAGACATGAGAATAATAGAGAAGGAGGAAAATAGATTCAGAGAGCAGGAACCCTACTTGGAATAGAAATGGTTATTATCCAAATGTTAGTGAGAGTCAGTCAGAGAGAGAGAGAGAGAGAGAGAGAGAGCACACAAGTGGGGCAAAGGGGCAGAGGGAGAGAGAGAGAATCTTAAGCAGACTCCATGCTCAGCATGGAGCCCAATGCAGGGCTCTATCCCACCACCCTAGGATCATGACCTGAGCCAAAATCAGGAGTCAGACACTCAACCCACTGAGCCACCCAAGTGCCCCAAGACTTCAAGATTTTTGATGTTTTTGAGAGAATGGGCCATAAATATTAAGCTAGGAAATCGTACCCCTCAGGAGAGGGAATGCTGTGGAAAGGTAAAGTCCTTTGGAGATTTTTCTTTGGACTCACTTCACAAGAATTTTCTAAAGTTGTTATTCCACTCTTTATATAGGCCCAATTCCTCAAAAATAACTTCATGTTTATTTGCAAGCTTTGATGTGGTAGTTCTCAAAAGGCTGTAGAAAAATAGGGCTAAAGCTCAATCAGAAATTGCCCCCTCCCCATATATTCTTATGGGACATATATAGAAGGAGCATTCTTGAGTTTTCTAAGCTACAGTTTTGAGTTTTAGGTGGTAAAGGGCATTGATCTTGAGAGAATTAAAACTCAAGTTTCTGATTACTTTTATACTTTTATATATATGTGTACATATATATACTTTTATATATGAAAAGAAACCACCCAATTAAAGGATAGTTGAGGATGAAATTTGTGTTATATCAATAATTCTTGAGTTTTTATGAGTGTTTTATTATCTATTGAAGTGAAACAAAGTGAGCAAAACCTAAGGGCTTTAAGCAACAATGACTTACTCATTATTGTAATTCTCTGGGTGATTCTTCTCCATATTTGTTTTTGTTGAAGTCACTTGAGCAACTACATTCAAATGTGAGCTCAATTGAGAATGTAATTTCCAAGATGGCCTCTTGTTCTTCAAAGTCTCTCTTTCTTCTTCTTTGCCACCTCTCATTATTCAGTAAACTTGTCTGAACTTCTTTATAGAATGGTAGCTGGTTTCCAAGAGAGGGAGTTCTCAGATGGCAAGCCCCAATGTGCAGATAGGTTTCAAACCTCTGCTTTCATTTCCATGCTAATGTTCCATTGATCAAAGCAAGCTATGTGGTCCACCCCAGTTAATGTAGGAGAGGATTACATAAGCACCTGAATACTAGAAGGAATGGTTTATAGGGAGCTTCCAGTTTAATAGCCTCTCATAATTAGAATTTCAGAATAAACATCAAATTCCCACAAATTGAATTTAAATTATTATGCCTTGGGTGATAGAGAGGGTACATGGGAAATAGAGGTCAGGCAATGTTCCAGAATTTTTTTAAACAAAGTATATTGGTTTCTAGTAATTATCTTCTGGGGCCCAATTACCACTTTAATATACCAAATCAATAACTTTAGTTGAATTTTGTTCCCTGATGTATTAACAACTGAATTTTGCAGAATTAATTGGTTTCCTGTGTAAATTCTCTGCTAATATGGTTATTTCCAGACACCACGCTTCTCTCTCCACCTACTAGCCTTGCTCAACACAATAAACATACATGCACACACACACACACACACACACACACACACGCACACACACGCACATACACATACACAAAGATACACACACCTGAAATTAAGTTTTAAAAACAATATAAAAGGTCACTTAGAATTGATTAAATCTTATTGATTTATATCTTATAAATCTAATTGATTTATATCTTATAAGCCTGCTTCCTGAACTTTATTTTCCTCATTCCATCATCATTTTTAAAACCATGACATTTATTAGAGAGGGAGGGAGCCAAAACATAAGAGACGCTTAAAAACTGAGAACAAACTGAGGGTTGATGGGGGATGGGAGGAAGGGGAGGGTGGGTAATGGGTATTGAGGAGGGCACCTGTTGGGATGAGCACTGGGTGCTGTATGGAAACCAATTTGACAATAAATTTCATATTAAAAATAAATTCTTATTCTAAAAAAATAAAAAATAAATAAATAAACCATGACATTTAAAAATAGTTGAATGGCTTTCATATATGAACACTGTACTAGGCACTGGGGAGTTACAAAAGAAAATATGAGACATCATATCCAATTTGCTAATACTTTTAATTAAGACCTTTCTTGGGGCGCCTGGGTGGCTCAGTCAGTTAAGCGTCCGACTTCAGCTCAGGTCACGATCTCGCGGTCCGTGAGTTGGAGCCCCGCGTCGGGGTCTGGGCTGATGGCTCAGAGCCTGGAGCCTGCTTCCGATTCTGTGTCTCCCTCTCTCTCTGTCCCTCCCCCGTTCATGCTCTGTCTCTCTCTGTCTCAAAAATAAATAAACGTTAAAAAAAATTAAAAAAATACCTTTATTCATATGTGTTAAGATTTTGTTGAAACTTAAACCATGTTGAGTTTTCAAGAGAGATATTATATCCGTATTATGGATGATGAAATTGAGACTCAGAAAAGAGAAGTGAATGTCCACAGTTTTACAACTAGAGGAGATTGAGGGCAGCTTAGAATTCTGATTTTTGAGTAGACTTCCAGTGCTTCTCTGTTATAGAATACATATGAACTGCAGGGTTTTATATATCTGGGTTTAAATTTTAACATCAACACTTGGGAAAATTATATAAACCTGTGGAAATGCAGATTATGCATCATAAACATTACCATCGTGATACTTTATACCATTAGTGTGGCTATATTAATATTAATCTACCACATCATTTGATATCTTGACTGTTATTCTTAAAGCCTTGCAGGTTAGTTAAGGAGTAAGGTATAATCACCAAAACCAATGGCATTAGGTATTCAAAAGCATTAAAAAGAAAAACGAATAATATAAAAATATGGTTAAATGTTAAATTGTGTAGCAGTGAAGGAAGCAATATATAAGTTCATTGAAGAGGAAGAACAATGAGGGCTGATGTAGATAGGACTTGATAGAAAAGGTGACACTTGAACTTGGCCTGAAATCTATTATACTCATTTGTAGCTGTGTCCTTTGCCTCCAACCTCAGCAGAGTTCATATTCATTCTCTGGCTGTTCACAGCCATGACATCTTTTGTCAATCACATCTCAGCTGAGAAGGATTGACCCTCTTGGCACATTGATTAGGTATCACATTGATCACCCATGCATTCTGTCAGCTCACCTTCCTCACCTTTCTCTTGTGCAAGTGCCTGCACTCTGCTCTTCCAGGATCTAAGTACCCGTATCCACTGTGTCTTGCCTGGAATCCATGTAGTGAAAAGCACCAGGTTCTTTATGATAAGCACTTACATTGGAGAAAATGTGCTCTCCAAAAATATAAGTGCTACTACTCTAAGTACCTGAGGTGAAAGAACAATCGTGAAATTTAATAAAGAAGAAATGAAATGTTCAATTGGAGACCAAAATTGCTTTACAGCACTACAATAAAATAAAACACAAGCCAGTTGCCCTCAGCACCAGACTATTATTCACATACAGCAAAACAGGAAGTAGCCCTCAGGGTTGCTTGACCAGAAATATATGAGCGATGAAAGTTTTATTTCTTCCCTTTTAACCTCTGAGGAACTATGGGAGAAGGGTAAAAAGACTCACATTCAAGAAAAAGGTAGAAATACTTTCTTGTTCTTCTGCCATCTTTCTCATATTTTATTCTGGTAAACTGCTACTAGATTGAATAGAATATGTACTTCTTTATTCTCTTAGGTAATGCTGCCAGTCAGGGGTAGAAATTTGCATTTTCTTTCAGAAATGACACAAATTGTTTCCCATTAGTATTGGAATAGGGCAATAATTCTGGATCCATGAAAAATCTGGCATGTGCCCAACTTAAATCTTTTACTTCAAAATCCTACTTGGTGCCTAGTGCAAAGCCACACTCATCATTGCACTTAAGATCTTGTGTTGAAAAAACAGACAGAAGATATTTATGTAGAGAGAGAGTGACAGTCTGAATAGCAGATGAAGAAGGATTGTGGAGAATTTTTCCTGAAGCTGTTTTTCAGGGAAGCACACTAATTTTACTCAGTGTGTTTATTTGGGGTGACTTAAGAGAGTTGATAGGAAAGTCATTTCTTGTCCTTCTGTCTACTCTTTGCCTGTTTATTTAAAATCAACATACTTTTTCTTTACCTTAGACAGATTTTTTGAATGTTTTTGTTTTGCTAGAGGGACAAATGAGAAGAAATTGATAGAAAAATAAATGAACTCATGTTGGCTTTTATATTTATTAACGCCAAAATTCTTTTGTGCTTTCTCAGTGAATCATAACTATTTCTATCATCATTCTATTGTGACATGCATGAGAGGTCAAACTTGAGCAGGATTTTACAGGGCTTAGAATTTTAATCTTCTTTTTCAGTTGTTGTTGTTGTTGTTGTTGTTATTCTTTTCTTCAATCTTTCTCAGCCTCTAATCAAATCTCACACCCTGTTAAGATGAGGTAGTATTCCCATATTGTGCATTCTCTCTTTGCCTAAGCCCCTGCGCTAGTATTTTACAAATAATATACAGAAAATGACCAAGAATTTAAGTCAAAGGTAGCAAAATTTTCCTAAGTGTTTATGAAATATGTATATATGAACCACACACAGACCCTTAGAGACTGGACTGATGTCACATAGAGCTCATTCTGGGAAAGAGGGAAGAAATGAACGTGAGGAGGCAACAGAGATTCTTCATTCCTTTCCTTTCTGCAACCCTCTTTATAACATATACATCAGATTTCCATGTACAATTTCAAAGTATGGAAAGTGTTGCTATTAAACAAAGCCTGAAAGTACTTCTTTCTATAACTTTCCAAATGGATGGGTAAGAGAACCCAAAAGAATTGTTCCCATAAAGACACTCATTTTAGGTGCGCCTGGGTGGCTTAATCGGTTAAGCTTTGACTTTGGCTCAGGTCATGCATGATCTCACAGTTCGTGAGTTTGAGCCCCGCATCAGGCTCTGTGCTGATGGTTCAGAGCCTGGAGCCCGCTTCAGACTCTGTGTCTCCCTCTCTTTCTGCCCCTCCTCCCCTAGCGCTCTCTCTCTCTCTCTCTCTCTCTCTCTCTCTCTCTCTCTCTCTGTCTCTCTGTCTCTCTGTCTCTCTCTCTCTAATCAATAAATAAACATTAAAAAAAAGACACGCATTTTAATAGTAATACAAGTCTTTTATAGGTAATGACATCATTCTCTAGCTCGACCATCTGTGATTGGCAGAGTGGAGATTTTAAGGGGAACAAAGAGGAGGACACATGATGTAAGGCCAATTGGGAGAATATTTTGAGGCAGAATCAACGGCATCAAACCAACAGCATCGTCAAGAAAGACATAATTAGAGAGTGAATCATTTTATTGCACACTAGGGAAGAGGCACCACCTGAAATATCACCTGGTACCTGAGGCAGAGAGGAAAGAAAATCTCTCCCCAGTTCTTTTTCTAGCCTAATTCCACACCTGCTCTTAGAGAACCACAAGAGTCAAACCTTGCAAATAGCCAGACTCAACTGTTCTAAAGCACTGCATTTTTTTCTGCCCTTAAGTTCAATTCAGTTTCCTTCCTGATAGTTTGATTTTTGTGTAATTTCAAGCCTTTTTTCTTTCTTTACAATATCCAATTCGTACTTTCCTGATAGTGTTAATGAAGCAGCCAGACACCTGTGGACTTCTGTGCTTCCTTAGTTCTCTCTGCAGTTGAAAAGTTTCTTTCAGTTCCTTGTGAAACCCAGTCAGTGCCCCCAAGAGTTTCTATAAACCTTTCTGTTAATCTTCTAAATTGCATTTCTCCAAATATTGGCTTTTTTCTCGGTCTTTCAGACTTGATAACCACCTCAATTATTGTTACAAAAGCAACTACCTTAATTTTCTCCAAGTGGAGAACAAATCTTATTTATGAAGTAAGTTTCAAAAGATCACACCTTTGCTTTCTCCCATTTAAGCAGGGAGGTCATATATGTTGCAAATATGTCACTCTTGGCAGCATTATAAGCCTTGTCCTTAGTACTTGCTTAGTATTAGAAAATTCACTACAGAGAGAAATGTTAGCTTTCCTTCTCTGTGATGGAAGGAAAAATAGAAGAAGGAAAAATATTGACAGTGGGGTTAGGAGTGAAGATAAAGATACAAAATAATTATAATTTTAGTTTTTTAAGTTCATTTATGTTGCGAGAGAGAGAACAAGCACAAGCATGGGAGGGGCAGAGAGCAGGAGAGACAGAATCTCTGGCAGGCTCCATGCCATCAGCTCAGAGCCCAATGTGGGATTCAAACTCAGGAACAGTGAGATCATGACCAGAGCTGAGATCAAGAGTCAGAGGCTTAACTGACTACATCACCCAGGTGCCCCAAAATAATAATAATTTTAAAGAATAAATATGAGGAAATAGGAGAGAAATAAAAGAGAAGTACAGTAAAGGGGTTAAGGGGGTGATTTGAAAAAAAAAAAAGCTTTGCAAGGTAAGAAGATAGAAAACGACATTTGTTTATGATTTTATATCTGCTGAGCACAAAACCGGACACAATATTTGAACCCAGAATGATACTTTTTTTTTTCTTACTTGACAAGTATAATTAATCAAACAAAAAGAAGCAAATACAAACAAACATGAAAGGGTCCTGAAAATTGGAGAGTTTGTGGACCAATTAAAAGGGGAGAGAAAAAGAAGGTATCAGAGCCAATATTCCAGATTCCTTTATCAGATTCTAACAGAGATTTTCGAAAAGATGTGGAGGAAAAGAAAAGTTGCTCACAGAAAGTATTGGAGAGAAGGAAATTTCTCCCTTTACTCTCAGAAGTTCTTCTGACTGGATTAATAATTGACACAAGGCAGATTAACAGGAGAAAAAATGAAGTTTAATTATGCACACGTGGAAGTCCTAGAATAAAAATTGAGACCCAAAGAAATGACCAAGGCATGTAGCTTTTATACATTTTAGACACAGAAACATAAATCTGTGAGGAATTGACAGGACAAAGAAGGCTTCTGTTTAGAAGTTTCAATTGGTAAAGAATTCTAAGCAGAATTTGGGCTGGGGCAGTAAATTAGTAAAAGTAACAAGGCTTGTTTGTAGGGGCTTCTCCAGCCCTGAATTCCCATCTCTGACAATAAGAATGTCTCTCTCTACCTCCTGGTACAGGGAGGGTACGTCTTATATGGGAGATTCATTTCCTACTTCTGGAGACAAAAAAGGGTTAGAGTCTTCTTCTACTGGCTGTTTCTGAAGAAACTTTAATTCAAAATGATCCGTATGCCAGTGTGGCATATCTTGGGACAACCTATCCTGATCACCAACAAAAGGAAGAGGTGAATATTCTGTACATGGAATTTATCTGTAAAGAGTGACTTTTTAAATTGGCCCATGCTTTTCCACTAACATTTGCCAAGATAATGTTGTGTTTCATTATCAATTAATGACTTCCTTAATTAAAGCAAGGGCTGGAATTTCTTCAAATTTTTTTTTTTAAAGAAACCTAAGCTAATCACTTTCTTTGAAAGAAAATACTTAAGTTGACTCTTATGTGAATGGATGTGAAGGGTGCCAACATTCCCATTCAACCCAAAAATATGTTCCCACAGAGAGCAGAGAAACTTGAATTTCTGTTTTAAATTGGCTTCAACCAAGAAGATGGTACATAAAAAATACCTCTGGTTTTAATCAAGGGAAGCATAGATTATAAACTTTTCCAATTCAACCTCTGTAGCCTATGAATAATACTCATAGGATAAGAAACAAAGTAAGCTGCCATCAACAAAAATAACAATTTCCCATCCTTTTTATGAGGCTGAATTGGGTTTGTGTATCAGAATAGAAGGGTAGAGTCTAGACCACAGAACATGACCTGTGAATATGGGCTAGTAAATATAGCTCACTTGGTCCCTTGGGAAATGTAGGAAAATGGTGTTAGATCTTGGGAGGAAGGCATGGAGTTGGCTGCAGTAGGGCAAGGCACGTTGTGAGTTTGTGAAGCCAGAAAACAGATTTTCCAGTGGGAATGGATAGTCATTGGAAAATATATCTAGCTTCAAATATTATAGGGTTACCTCCGATGTCAGGCATGCCAGAAGATGAAGGAACATTGGAGAATCATTCATTCTGAATAAGAAAATCTTGATTTTGAATGCCAGTACTTTCAGCTCTGTCCTTAAACATCTCCGACCTCAGATCCCCAACCTAAATAGTTCTGAGTTGTAGAAAAGGAGCCTGTGAGCTCTGGGAACTAGATGGAGCCTTCCAATGGGTGCTGAAGAGGTCCTTAATGTCTTCCACAGTCTCACTAAGAGTGGATACTACCCTTATGTAAGCCTGATGATTAAATACAAAATCCTGTAAACATTACAGACATTTCTAATCCAATTAAATTGCCAGCAAAGTCAGTACATTCACTTTGCAGTCTTTGTCTCCATAGTTTCTGGAAAGAGAAGAATAAAGACATCTTCTCCTATTAAAAATAAAGAAAGCAAGCATACAAAATGTCATGTATGACTATGACAATAAAGAGATTTCCTTATCTGTATTTTTATAATACCTTTGGAAATGTTAGTGATAAAAGGTCTCTAAGTCTTTTATTCTTACTTAGAATAAAGAGGTTTTCATTCATTCAGAAAAAAAAAAATATTCATTTTAATATTAACTCAACTCATGACCAAGTATTATCTTAATTTTGCTTCTAATAGTTCAGAGGTTGGAGTCCATATAAAACATTCAGTATTAAGAAATTTTTAATTTTTTAATCACACATTCTGTAACTCAGAATAATTTATCATGTTATGTATTTACTATTATTATAGTAGTATGTCTCAGGTCAGTACTACTTGACAATTTATAAGTCAGACCTACTGATTTTATTTTTTGATGAGAATTACATTTTTAAAAGTCCTTTCTTGCAAGATGAGTAAATGAAGAACCAGTAAATTGTATTATAAAATTAGTCTTTACATTATAAAAGGCCTTACCTGGGATTCATCATGTAATGATTTCCTTTACTATCATTGTTTATTCACACATAGATAAAGGAGCTGCATTGAAGGGCTAAGAGGCTAAGATAATTGCATCTAAACTGTATGTTATCTAATCCATCCAAACTGAAGATGAGGCATTCTGAATAAAAATTTTGTTTCTGGTAAAATAATATAGTTGAACCATCAAGCGATTTATAGAATCCCCCTCCTTTTTTTTTTGTTTTTTAATTTTCCTGAAATATATGACTGCTGAAATAAAATCTACTTGTCAATTGTATAAACAACACCTCATGCTGTGACCATAAACACTCTCTCTAGAATACTTAGGGAATTCCTCACTGACCATCTGTTTCCCTGAACCCTTGACCATTATATCCTTTAGTTGAAATAAAGCATGAAGACTACGGTGTGCACATGACTTTTTATTTCTTTTTATTTTTTTAAGTTTTATTTAAATTCCAGGTAGTTAACATACAGCTAACTAATATTAGCTTCAGTTATATAATATAGTGATTCAACACTTCCACACATCACCCATCACATGCATTCCTTAATCCCCATCACCTATTTAACCCATCCCCCTCACCCCAACCTCCACTCTAGTTACCATCAGTTTGTTCTCCATAGTTAAGAGTCTGTTTCTTGGTTTGCTTCTCTCTTTCTTGCCTTATGCTCCTTTGTTTCTTAAATTTCACATATAAGCAAAATCATATGGTATTTATCTTTCTATGACTGACTTATAAGATGTTTTATTTAAAAAAACCAGACACCTAACTCAGAAACTCAATCTTATCTTTTTGTTTCCTCTCCCCTATTAAAATGTGAGCCTCATGTAAGCAGGGATTTTCTCTTATGTTTTCTCTACTGTACCAGAAGCACTGAGAACAATCCTTGTCGGTGTATTATATGTTACTATATATTATTTGATATATTTTATTTGTTGAGTGTAGAATGAATGAGCTACCTTAAGACCATCTTAAATGATGTTAATATGCATTATGGATCCAGGGTCCCAAAAATGCCACAGTTTCACTCTTGTCTCTCCAGTATCTTGACTCTGTATTCTTGCTTATTCACATCTCTTCTAATGATGAATTAGTCCCCCATAGAGAAGGGAAGATGGTCACTGGAAATCTAAGCCCTTTCTCTTTTATTTGTGATCTAGTGAATGATTATCAAATATAATGGAAAGACTCAAAATATCTGGGTACGCTGTCAGTTTTATGTGTCAACTTGGCTGAGCCACAGAGTACCCAGATATTTACTCAAAACTATTCTGGATGTTTATATGAGGGTATTCTGGATGAGATTAATATTTGAACTGGTGAAATTTGGGTACCTGTGGCTCAGCCAAGTTGACACATAAAATTGTACCATACCGCTGGAACTCTAGAAATTTCACTGAGGTAGAAGTCCCCTGAATTTATGTCAGATTTGTTTCTCATCCTCTGACACATAGAAATCTTTAAAATATATCAAAATAGTTGCTGTTTCTTGCTCATCTGGTCCAAATAGCATAGTATCATCAACGTAAGGGACTAATGTGATGTCTTTTGTAAGGGAAACACAAACAAGATCCCCACCCCACCCCCCAACTAAATTATGACCTAGGGTTGGAGAGTTGAGAATCCCTAAGGTAGGACAGTGAAGGTGTATTTCTGGCCTTGCCAACTGAATACATATATTGCTTCTAGTGGTCCTTATTGGCAGAGATAGAGGGAAGTCATTTTCTAGAGCAATAGCTGCATAGGTAGTATTAATTTGCCCAAGCATTGAAACCATATCTGGTACAACTGTCTTTGGAGTCACCACCTAGTTAAACTTGTGATAATTCACAGTTGTTATCCAAGGCTTGTCTTCTATGCAGGACAAATTGGCAAGTTTCATGGGGATGTGATAGGAATCCCAGTCCCTGAATATTTCAAGTCCTCGATGGTGGCACTATTTGTTGCAGTCCCTCAAAGAATGGGCCCTTGCTTTAGGTTTGCTATTTTTCTATGTAGAGGCAATTCTAGTGGCTCTCACTTGGCTTTTTCTATCCTGTTAGCCCTCGGTGTACAGTTGAGTGAACTACTATGAGGATTTTGCCAACTGCTGAATATATTTATTCCAATTATGCATCCTGGTACTGGAGAAATAACCACAGGATGGGTTTGGAAATCTACTGGGTCTGTTTTGACACAGATATAAGCTAAAACTTGATTGACTTCCTGACTTCCATAAGCTTCTATTCTGACTGGTAGACCAAAGTGACATTTTGAGTTTCCTGAGATTAGTGTCAGTTCAGACTTATGTCCACTGGTTCCTGAAAGATCCAATTATTTCCTTTATTCCAACACACGGTTACCTTGTTAAAAGGCCATAGGTCCCTTTGGAGAAGGCTGAGAGAAGATATTGGCTGAATAACTTAGATCCAGAACATACCTCCTCTTAAAGACCCCAAATTATCCAAATTGTGTAAATTATACATGCATCTTTTTTTCATCTTTACCATCCAAACCCCATAGATTTTTATCCTCTGTACTGTCCTTCAATCACTAGGAGCCACTGGTACTGACATTAGAGCTTATTTAAATTATTTTCAACTCACTTTAATATCTTAAATAGTACAGTTGAAAAAGTACTTTAGCATAATTAACTCCAACTGATCAATGCAATGTTTTGTTAAAGCAATTTGGCTAGATATTAGCATTAATGTGAGGAGAATGATCTGGGGCTCACATATGTCATTACTCCACTCAAAGAATGTGAAGAGAATATCTACTGAGGACACTGATATCATTATTTATTTGGATTATTACCTCATTGCTCAACCTTCCTTAATTGGACCACAGTGAGAAAATTATAATAATGAGATTGTTACATATAAAACTAATTGTATTTGTTGATGTAACAGAAAATAAAAACTTATAAAATATGTTGGATTCATTTTCAAAGGGCCAAATTTCCTTTGTGTTAGAAAAATTTTTAAAGATGAACGGAAAGAAATGAATTAATAAATAATTACAAAAAAAGAAGATAATTGTTAAAGGTAAATTACCTTACATAGCCCCCCAGGAAGAAAGTAATATATGTATTGACACTACTTGTGACGTTGTGATATTGTTATTAGTATAAAGAAGAAAGAGCTGCGTGAACATAGCTTGCTCTATTAGCAAACTTTTTTCTTTGCATTATTCATTCAAATACGTTGTAAACAAATGGAATGTGCTGTTTCTAAGATTTCTCTGTCTTGAAATAATAAATATACAGTAGAGATCTGCTTCAGTACAGTTTAAGCTAATAGGAAAGCTCATTTTTAAACGATACAAAAGCAATTCACACATTTAGATTTAATCAAATAAAATATAACAACCCAGAGAATTACATGAGAATAGTCTATTGAAGTCAAAGAATAAAAGAACTTGATGAAATTTCAAGGCCATATAGCCCATCCCCTCACATGTTACCAGTGAGGTGATAATCTCTAAGGGTATGCAGCATGCTCAATGTCATGGAATAACTAAATGGTAATTACCAGTTTCCTTTTAGTGGAAAACATAGATTTCCCTTGGCAATTCTTTGTTAAAGTGCATGCACTTGGTCTCAACATTTTTTTTTTTTATTTGAAAGAACAGTATTTTAGTTTGTATCCAGCTCACAGAAGGGTTGGATTATATAACCACAAATTTAAATATTAACAATTATAATACAACAACAACCAAAACAACAGCTATGTTCTTTAGAAAAGCAAATGTTGGGGCGCCTGGGTGGCGCAGTCGGTTAAGCGTCCGACTTCAGCCAGGTCACGATCTCGCGGTCCGTGAGTTCGAGCCCCGCGTCAGGCTCTGGGCTGATGGCTCGGAGCCTGGAGCCTGTTTCCGATTCTGTGTCTCCCTCTCTCTCTGCCCCTCCCCCGTTCATGCTCTGTCTCTCTCTGTCCCCAAAATAAATAAAAAACGTTGAAAAAAAAAATTTTAAAAAATAAGAAAAGCAAATGTTGAGAATACACATGATTAAAATTCATGAAATCATTAATAAGACAGTCAATCAAGGAAATAAATTACATGTTCACTAAATTATTGCATGCAAAAATATAATAAATTACTTTTATATTTGTTTATCTGTTATATGTCTAGCATTGTACAAATAGCATATCACTTAAGCCTTAAAATAAATTTTATCTTCATTTTAAAAATTAAACAATTAAGAGTTATATATGTTATGTAACTTGCTCAAAGTCAGACATCTAATAAATAATAGGAGATTTGAATGTGGTTCTGACTACATATTTGGTCTTAAATTATTACAGTTGTTGAAGCTTGAAGATAAAAGTATTTTGAATTAAGAAAAACTATACATTTTTATGAAATCTGTGGGCTTCCTAAAATAGCAAGCAATTATCACAAATATTAAAATACAAATTATCTTCATGCATGATCCATGCAAATTTTAGCTTTTATTTATTATTACTATTGTGATTAAGTACTGACATTATACAAAATAATAATAATTTAAAAAAACATATAGTGAAAGTTGAAAATAAAATCACTCACATTTTTCAATGAGTATTTTGTGGTGGTTTTATTTATTTATATGTATTTTTGCTTTGGCTTTTATTTAGTTAGTCCATCTACTTAATTTTCTGAAGAGATTTTAACTATTCTAATAAAGAGTGGATTATTCTTCCAGAAAATGGCTGCTAAATATTTACATTTTTTTAAGATTGGTTTTTAACACTATGTGCACTTTTTACTTTCTGTCACTGTATAAACAATCTCATGCATTAATATGCTTTAAAGTACCTCCAAAATGCAAATGTCTCAAAGTTCTCTTGTAGTAGATCTTGGTAGTGCTCACTAATAGTTTCATTTATCTTGACACTATAGGCAAAAAAGACGTTTATAGTTTCTGACTTATTTAAATTAGAACTGAGTTTGTATTCTGCTTTGATTCATGAAATGTGATGCACATCAATTCCAGGTGCAAACACTTAAGAGCCAATGAAGAGTTCTCTGTGTTCTCTTTTTCCGCCTGAAGCCCCTTATTGAGGTGATGGGGTCATATCTTACTGGATTGTGTGTCAGCAAGTGTTCATGACTATAATGAGAAGAGCCTTCTCACCGAACCCTATTGGTCATGCTTCCAAGAGTTGCAAGCAGTTATTGCAACATAAAGTAACCGAACTTGAAGGTACACCTTTATAAAAGACCTCTCTCTCCAGAGCTCTTATCTTTACATCCAGATTTAAATTAAACATTTCCAACCAGGTGATTTAAAGCCCTATCAAGTTCAGTGAACCCCAAACTGAGTTCATCTTTTTTTTTTCCTCAAAGCCTAGACCGTTCTTTCTTCTTTCCTCTATCATATATATTTGCCTCTCCTTTATCATACATAATTGCCTCCAATATGCCTTCAGTATTTCAATTGTAGTTTTTCACTTTGGATCCACATCTATATTAGGGTATAGCCTACATCAATCTAAATAGACCAATTACAACAAAGACTAGTGCCATATTGTATTATGTGATACTTGTTTTGGAATAAAACCTTATTTTCTTTCTATTATTATTTATGATATATTTCAAACATTAAAAAACATGCAGACCACAACATGATACATATCTATTTATCCAAATCCAAAAATTAATAAAGCATAGCATGATGCCACATTTTTTCTTTTTCCATAGAATTTAAAACTATGTGGAAATGCCTTTGTTTTCTTTCTTTCATTTTTTTTTTTTTGGCTTGTATTTTTTCTTTTTAAATATAATTTGTCAAATTGGCTTCCATACAACATCCAATGCTCATCCCAACAAGTGCCCTCCTCAATGCCCATCACCCACTTTCCCCTCTCCCACACCCCCCATCAACCCTCAGTTTGTTCTCTGTATTTAAGAGTCTCTTATGGCTTGCCTCCCTCCCTCTCTGTTTGTAAATCTTTTTTTCCCCTTCCCCTCACCCGTGGTCTTCTGTTACATTTCTCAAGATCCACATATGAATGAAAACATATGGTATCTGTCTTTCTCTGACTGACTTATTTCACTTGGCATAATACCCTCCAGTTCCATCCACGTTGCCGCAAATGGCCAGATATCATTCTTTCTCATTGCCAAGTAGTAGTCCATTGTATATATAACCCACATCTTCTTTATCCATTTATCAGTTGATAGACATTTAGGCCCTTTACATAATTTGGCTATTGTTGAAAGCACTGCTATAAACATTGTACTATGCATCAACATTCCTATATCCCTTGGGTAAATTCCTAGCAGTGCTATTGCTGGGTCATAGGGTAGTTCTATTTTTAATTTTTTGAGGAATCTCCGCACTGTTTTCCAGAGTGGCTGCACCAGTTTGCATTCCCATCAACAGTGCAAGAGGGTTCCCATTTCTCAACATCCTTGCCAGCATCTATAGTTTCCTGATTTGTTCATTTTAGCCTCTCTGACTGGCGTGAGGTGATATCTCAGTGTGGCTTTGATTTGTGTTACCCTGATGATGAGTGACAATGAGCATCATTTCATGTGTCTCTTGGCCACCTGAATGTCTTCTTTGGAAAAGTGTCTATTCATGTCTTCCGCTCATTTTTTCACTGGATTATTTATTTTTCAGTTGTGGAGTTTGGTGAGTTCTTTATAGATTTTGGATACTAGCCCTTTATCCAATATGTCATTTGCAAATATCTTTTCCCATTCTGTTGGTTGCCTTTTAGTTTTGTTGATTGTTTCCTTTAGAAATGCCTTGATTTTTATTATTAGTTTATTTTTCTTTCTCCCTAGTACTAGGTTATGATTTGTATGAAATCAGTGACCTTGATCTCCATATTTTTCATTGTTTGATCCATTGCACTTAGGAGAGTGCCTAACACATCAAAGCCATTCATTTGATATTTGCCAATAAAAGTTGAATAACTAAATTACATCATGCTTTTGGTTCTTATTGCATTATTATCCTTAGATAATAATCAAAATTATTCATCCATCAAAATATATTTTTCTCACTTATTTTTCAAAAGCTATCAAGATTACTTTATTCATATTATACCTTCCAATTAATATGGTCTAATAATAACTAATCCAATTGGAAAATGACCATCCACAAGAATAGGATAAATTTTAAAGAGGTAAGGTATAAGCTTGGACACTTTTTTATTGTTTAGTACAAAAATCTCTTCCCTTTGATAATTTATTGTTAACTCTTGCTTACATGCTCTTTCTGCCTTATTTTGAAGGCTTTCTTTTATCTCCTTTGCCAGATTATCAGCAAAAAAAAGTTTAATAATTGTCTTAATCAGTTTGGACCTCCATAACAAAATACCAAAGACTAGGTGACTTATAAGCAAGAAATAGTTTTCTGTCATCTGGCTAGATATGGAATAAAGGAAGTCTAGACAGAAAGTATCTTACACCTAGATGCATGCATGGATGGATGGATGATGGATAGTCAGAAGGATGGATGGATGGATGGATAGATAAATAGATGGATAGACAGATTGATAGATATGAAAGATATATATGAGATGGATGGATGACTGGTTGGATGGACAGATGAATGAATGAATGAATGAATGAATGAATGAATGAATTATAAAATGGAAAGTTCAGAGAACTACAAACCTTGATGATAGCATTAACATTTGTATTAGAGACAATAGATTAAGAAATCAGGATAGAAATTTAGGATATTAGAAATTCAGCAGTAAAAAAAATGCTACCAAGATCTAAGGTGTGACTACAATTATTAGTGACCAAACTAAAATGGATATATATGTGTATGTATACACACACACACACACACACACACACACACACACACACGGAGTGCATTTAGTGTCATAGATCTGGATATTTAAGCCATAAGACTGGTGAAATCATATTGGTAATCACATAGGATAATGGAAAAACATAAGGTAGAAGGAAGGATTTATCCAGGTGCAAATGTCTTTGAGGAATGCTGGCTCTTGACTAGATGAGAGGTGGATAACATCAAGTTTAGGAAGAGATAGTAGTTTCTATTGACTAATATCAAAATCAGTGTGATAGAGTTTTTACATGAAAGTACTTGACTATACATATGTGCATAGATTTATTTCCAGGCTCTCAATTCTATTCTGTTGGTCCATGTATCTATTTTTGTAATACTATACTGTTTTTATTACTATAGTTTTGCAATGTAGTTTGAAACCAGGGAGCTTGAGGCCTCCAGCTTTGCTCTTTTTAAAGATTGCTTTGTCTATTCAGGGTCTCTTGTGGTTCCGTGACAATTTTAGTATTGTTTTGTCTATTTCTGTGAAAATTGCCTTAGGAATTTTGATGGGGATTGCATTGAATCTATAGATTGCTTTGGGTAGTATGGGCATTTTAACAATATTCATTTTTCCAGTCCATAAACATGGAGTGTCTTTCCATTTATTTGTGTCTTCTTCATTTCTTTTATCAGTGTTTTATACTATTCAGTGTACAGATCTTTAACTTCCTTGGTTAAATGCATTATTGAAGTTTATTATTTTTGATGCTATTATAAATGGTATTGTTTCTAAATTGTTGGTATATAGAAATACAACTGATTTTTGTGTATTGATTTTGTATTCTGCAACTTTACTGATTGTTACAAACTCTCAGTTTTTTGGTGGAGTCTTTAGAGATTTTATATATAATATTATGTTATTTGCAAATAAAGAATTTTGTTTTTCCTCTCTGATTTAAATAAGTTTTATTTATTTTTCTTCATAATTGCTCTGGCTAGGACTGCCAGTACTATGTTGAATAAACGGGAATAAAAGTGGCTAGAATGGGCATCCTGGTCTGATTCCTGATCTTAGAGGAGGAACTTTCAGCTTTTCACTGTTGAGTATGTTGTTAGTTGTGGGCTCTTCATATACAGCCTTTATTAAATTCAGGTATATACTCTTTATACCCATTCTGTTCAGAGTTTTTATTATGAATGAATGTTAAATTTTGTCAGATATTTTTTTCTGCATTTACCGAGACAATCATATGATCTTTTCCTTTCATTTTGTTAATGGGTATATAAGATTGATTGATTTTTGGATGTAGAACTATCCTAAAATTCCTGGAATAAATCCCACTTGATCATTGTGTATGATCCTTTTAATGTAGTCATTAAATTCAATTTGCTAATATTTAATTGAGGATTTTGCATCTGTGTTCATAAGAGATATTGGCTTATAATTTTCTTTTCTTATAGAGTCCTTGTCTGGCATTGGTATCAGACTAATGCTAGCCTCATAAAATGAGTTTGGAAATATTTTCTTCTATCTATCTATCTATCTATTTATCTATCTATTTCTGAAAAGCTTGAGTAGGACTGGTGTTTTAAATGTTTAGTAGAATTCATTAAAGCTATGTGATCTTAGATGTTTCTTTTTGTGACGTTTTTGATTACTAATTTAGATTTCTCAGTAGTAATTGGCTTGTCCAGATTTTCTGTTTCATCATGTTTCAGGTTGGGTGGGTTATATATTTTTAGGATTTTATTTGTTCTATATTGTCCAATCTGTTGGCCTATAATTGTTCATAGTAGTCTCTTATGATTCTTCATATTTTTGTGATAGCAGGTATAATGTTTGATGTTTCATTTATGATTTTATTTATTTGTGTTCTCATTTTTCCTTGGTTAAGTCTAGCTCAGAGTTTATACATGTATATTGTTCATCTTAAGAAATGACTTAAATTCATTTGTTATCCCTTTCTTTGTTTGCTGTAGTCTTGGGGGTCTCCTGGATACAAACTCTGTTGACTTTCAGAACTAGATGTTTTGGGGCTTGTTCCCTTTGGTGAGAGTCTTAAAAGTTGGAACACTAGATATTATTTTAGTATACCATGACAAATAAGAATTTCTTGCGATATATTTGAAATTTTGGGGGAGATTGAGTAGAAGGAAAATATGGATACAGTAGTTATTCCATGAAGATGAATAAAGAATAGGTGATAACCACAGAAATGTATTTATTTTATTGTGACCTACAATGACAGTAAGTACTATGTGGTATGTTGAGGATGGCTGAAAAAATTCAGCCAACCTCTTGAGTTTGGTGAAGGGTAGGATTGCTCTGGAACAAGCCTGAATTGATTGTGAATCTGATGGTCCTAACCACCAACAGGAAGAGCAGTTTACTGGAAACTCACTACAAGTTGGAAATTTTCAGCTATAGGTAAATGGGGTTATCCAAGAATATTTGGAAACAATAATCAAAAACTACTTTGGGGGTGCCTGAGTGGCTCAGTCTGTTAAGTGTCCGACTTTTGGTATTTTCTTAGGTCATGACCTCATGGTTGTGGGATCAAGCCCCGTGTCAGGCTCTGTGCTGAGCACGGAGCCTCCATAGGATTCCCCCCCCTCCCCCTCTCCCCCTCTGTCTCACTTGTGCTCTATGTTTCAAAATCAAAAACAAAAAACAATTCTGCCCATCAGTCGTGTCCCTGAGTTATAATAAAAGCACCCTTTTGTACCATAAATAATAATTCATCCTTGACCATTGTGCTCAACAACCTGCATCATACTTTTAGTGGCCCATATGTATGGGAAATCTGTATGTTCCTTCATCTGGACTTTGAGCCTCAGTGCAAACTTGGTGAGTTACTCACTTTTCTTCTATTACATTCATTTCAGGGGCTTTTCAGGGAGTGTGGTCTTACTATAACATTTTCATGTTGATTGCTCAGGCTGCAATCCTCTAGCCTGTGGCTGTTCTACCAGGAGGAATAAAAATCTGCTTGTTAACTGGAAGCTGGTATCCAGAACTTGGTGTTCTCTCTTTATTCCTATTCTTATATGAAGCTGTCTTTCTTGGGCATAGGGCAGCCACTTTAGTCACTGGCATGGCTGCCAATCTTAAGACTCCCATGTAAGGTTTCCTCCTCATTGGTCTAATGCTGTCCCTCCTCATCTGGCCACTTCTGGCCTCTGGAGCCAGATGAAACCAGTATTTGATTGAATTAAAACCTAACCTAGGACCTTTGTCTAGGGAATTCAGCTTTAAAGACTACATTTGTTGGAATGTAGCTTAGGGCATGGTGGACTTCTATCTTTACTATTCTTCATCACTGTCTCCTACTGGCTGCTTAACTTGTAACTATAGGTATTTCCTCCTGCAAATTCTTATTATCTCCATGGGCTAAAATGGGAGGCTCTCTTGATCCATCTACAGGCACACACTGTGTTCAGGGGAAAAACAATATGGAACCAAAGGGGCATTGACATTCTTCAGTAAGACAGGTTCATAACAACCTTTTGAGGGAATGCTTCTGGTTGCTTGGAATACTAGGAACCCTTGATATTATCTTGAGTGGGACGCCACCCAGGAGTCAGGGGGATTATGGTAATGGACTTTTTTTTCTTCTTCAGTCCCCCAGGACTTCCCCTTGGGGTGTTTCCTAACCTATTGTAGTCAATTTGGAGTACAATAGATAAAGAAGAAAAATTCATATTCTTCTTCAATAACACATGGCCTCAGTACTCCTTAGGAGACAAGGAAAAATGACCCCCTAATGGGTCCTTAAACTCCAATACTGTTTCTGTCAAGATCCTGTACATGCCCCTCTCTTTTTCCTGAATTACTTGTCTCATTTTTGCTTCTTCTTAAGATCTGAAATATATCTTGAGAGGACTAGGTGAATGTGGCCTGACTCTTGTTTTATGGGGAGTTTTTCTTCCTCATTCATTTCCAGGTTAATGGCTATGATAATTAAAGTCAATTGTCTGGTTTGTCTACCTGAGGACCAGGACTTTAAGGAATATTCCCAAGCATCTGCTGAAACTTCCAAAACTCCTTTCATTTTGGGGGTATTTCCGGTGTTCTCTGGCCTGACATGTACTAGTTTCACATTTTGTTGGTAGAAAGAAAACATGTGTCTGTTCATCTGTGAGCTGATGAGCTTTAGGATGAGGAGTCCTCTTTTTCTGCTCTCTGGGCTTTTATCGGCTTCCAGCCATCCTGGCAGCACCTCCCCTCTTCTGCCTCCTCATTCCTTTTACCACATTTCTGCATCACCTTGGGCATGGCTTACATAACCAGCTCCTAGACTGCCCTTTTTTTCCTTCAGTGCCATTGGCTGCTGCTCTTCCTGCCCTTGTTATTAAGGAGTGGAGAGCACCCCCTTGGACTTAAACTACCCACTTCAGATTTCCCCACAGGTGCCCCATGTAAAAAATTGACAGTGGAGAACAAATTGATTGGCTTTTAAGTTTACTCAGGTGCAACATATTCAGTATTTAAACTAAAGTTTGTTTAATTAAGATAGCCATGTCTTTGGAGTTATCAGCATTAAATATAAAACTTTTATTCTACCAAGGTTTACTGAAGTTTTTTCTGTTATCTCTGTTGTAATCTGTCAGCAAAACGATGACTTAAAATGATGGTTAATTTTGTCTCAAAGTTTTCATGGATACTTTTTTTAAAAATGAGTATGTTGAATAAATAAAAGGTTGAAATTGATGGATTTTAAAACTGCACTAGTATAAGATTGAAATTCTGCTTTTCTTTTTTTCTTTAATTTTTAATGTTTGTTTATTTTTGGTGGACAGAGATAGAGCATGAGTCGGGGTGGGGAGGGGCAGAGAGAGAGGGAGATACAGAATCCGAAGTGGGCTCCAGGCTCTGAGTTGTCAGCACAGAGCCTGACAAAGGGCTCAAACTCATGAACGCTGAGATCATGACCCAAACTGAAGTCAGAACCTCAATGGACTGAGCCACCCAGGTGCCCCAACTGCTTTTTTTTTTTAAAGACAAAGTTTTCTTGGATTGTTCCTCTGTTCTTGATAAGAAAATGTAAACAAACGTTCTTCTTCTTCTTCTTCTTCTTCTTCTTCTTCTTCTTCTTCTTCTTCTTCTTTTTCTCCTTCTCCTTCTCCTTCTCCTTCTCCTTCTCCTTCTCCTTCTCCTCCTTTCTCTTTTCTTTGCCTGGAAAACCAAAACTTTTATGTTTTGGTATCTGTTTGTCAGGTATCTGATTACTTAAGAAAGTTAAGACTTATAAATCTTAAATGAGCTATGTGTTACTAACAACTGTGTAACTTCCGTAGAATCTCTTATTGCCACCTTGGTTAAGTTGGTTACTTTTCTAATGGTCTGCAATCCTATTTAGGCATGAGCTTCAAAACTTTCTGAGGGTTTTAACAAAAATCCCCAAGATTTGAATTGTAAATGAAGTCTTTTTGACCATTTAGGTTTATTTGGTATGTTAAGTTACTTGGGAAGCACTGTCAAAACATATAATGGTAAGCCTTAGGTTATGTTGTTTGAGTAAATGCTATAACTGCTTTAGAAATTACATGAAATCCCTGAAGTTTTAATATGTTCTGGTATAATGTTGTCACTTGACATTCTAACTATTAAAATGTGATATGTCACAAAAATAACCAGATTTCCTTGTCAGCTCTATTATAATGAACTCTCAGATCTTTAACCATTTCCTTTTTTGAGTCTTTTATCGTGCATAGTTATTGTTCTTACTCTCTTGCAAAACTCATCTTCAGGGAGATTCATGAAAAAGACAAATACAGAATTTTGATATCTTTAGAATCATGAAACTCAAATGGATAAGAATTTTCAGAACTAGTAGAAAAAGCTGAATTCAGACTGAACAAGAATTAGTAATATGGGACTAAATGAACTGAGGAAGATGATTATAGTTTCTGTGACTCTTGTTTGAAACATTGTTGGTTCTCTAATGTTTGCTCTTCCAGATTAAGGAAACTTTCTCTTAAGATATCCATGAAATACAGAAATATGAATATTCCTTTCTGAACAAAGTGAAGCATATAACTTTTCCCTCTACCTCAACCTTCCAGAATTCAGAAACACTCAGTGAGTATTCTTATTTCATGGAAATTGCAGTTATATGCCTAAGTTCAGGTGCAGGAACCTGAGGATATTTGGGGACCTTGAGAAAAGGAATTCGTTCAAACATACAGGTATTGCAAGCCTGTCTGATGACAAGTATTTGGCTTGGCTTCTGGACTAAAGAGGCTATTAAAAACTCAATCTAGAGATTCCTTATAAAAAGTTCCAGCAAAGCATATTTTAAAAGATCCATGAGGCCAATCACTATTCTTGCTGAGCTAATATAAATAATTAAGTGAAGTTTGTTAAAACTGTACTTATTTTCACAAACAAATCAGTCTTGATTTCGCTATCTTTAATAAAAATCAGGGTGGCTATACAGAGAAAATATGTTTCAATATCACATCTTTGTAAATCTTAAATTTTAATACTATTTATTATAAACTAAACTAGACCCTGAATTCATCTGGTTTCCTCAAAGATTTGGTGATGGCTCTCCAAACGAAGGTTTCCAATCTTCTTCCATTCTCTTAACTTACAGTCATTAAAAACTAAAACTGCCCTTTTTCCTAAAGTCCTGAAAACTGATGCTGGACAACTTGAGGTCAGCATCAGAGAAATTGTCCCAAAACTCATGCATAGACAATCTTTGTGCTTGTTGCTCTATGATTCAAAGGATCCCTGACACATTTGAATTACAAACCAAAAAAAAAAAAAAAAATCTGATTCCAGCTGCCTGTTCCCACTCCATCTGAGGTTGCTTCAAACCTGACAGCTAAAAATCTCATTGGCAGGCCTCGAGACTCAGACCCTGGGTTTATAATTTGCTCCAATCATTAACTTATGTTTTTTTTTTCTTTTTTTCCATAAAAACAGCTCTTATTAGCTACCTGCTTGCTTGCTAAACAAAACAGAGTCTATTTGATGGCTAACACTACCTGCTACACAAATAAGGCCTTACATGACTCTTAAAACAGTGTTGTATTATTAAACACTGAAATAACTCAAATGTGTAAAACAGTTCTATACAATCAAATGGCCTTAAATGGTTGAACAGCTGCATGAGGTGGTATATGTGTCATTATTAAAAAAGAAGGTTGTATATGTGTTCCAGATTATCACAAAATGTAACGGTGGCTAAAAGATACCAATGCTCAATTTAGCACTTTAAACAATCTCTTTCTTTCCATTCGTAATTGGTTAAAATCCTGGGCTGGAGGAGGATTTTGGACAACTATTAGGTCTTTTTATTGGGCTTCTTTTTCTCATAATAATATTAACCCTTTTTTGTTGTCTTTTCTGGTGTCTCTCCACCTGGTGCAGAGACTCCTTCACTGCCATAACTTCAAGCCAATAGATGATCCTTTCTATTTCTTCATGTATGTTCTCTACCTTGGACTCTGCTGCCTCTGCCTTTTGTAACTGCCATGTATAAATCCCCCAACTAACCAATGTTGACCCATAGGTAGGAATATCTCTACACCCTATTCAGCAGGAAGAAGCTAGAGAAGATAAGACCTTCCACCCTCAGCAACCTTAAAGATTTCAGGGTCAAAATTGTTAAGAGCGGGAAATGATGAGGAAAACAAAGGCAAGAGGAATGTAGATAAAATTTTATTTCCTTACAACTTGCAGCCTAGTGATAAATACCTGAGACATGCAGAGTGTGACATTCCTCCAGGAACACCTGGCTTCCTTAATGCTAATGTTTGGTAGAGATTAAAACAATAGGCAATAGACAATAGACAAACCTCCAGGATCCTGTAAGTCTTCTTTAATATACAGAAATCCCTTTAGAAATCCATGATGTCTACCCTACCCTTCCAATTTAAAAATGTGTCACAGTCCTGCTCTTTCTAGCCACAGGTCCTGTCCCCATGCTATAATGAAAGTATCTTTTTGCACCATTAAAAAAAAATTGCTTTGGATGTCTTTACTTCCTCTTTATTTTAATTGCCTTACTGGTTGAAGCAACTTGTTTTCTTATTTTTCTTTTATAACAAAAGGCAAAGTTTTAATTACTTCTTGCAATTTTCCACACAGTCAGTATCAGGTGGAAAGCTGTGAATAGCAAAGCCAGCTTTAGCTGTAGATGCTATTTTTATAGTATCATTCTAGTAAGCCAACTCAGTGGAAGTTATGAGGATGCCTTTTTTTTTTTACTTGTTTCCTATTATACGAAAGGTATTGTCAATGACTTATTTTCTCTAAAATAGAACAGGTTGCCTTAAGTAGTAGAAGTATGAAACATGTGCTAGAAGTCATTGAAGTTTTTGATTGGTGGATGGACCTCAAAATTTGCTACAAATTCTGAAATTTTTGGAATATTTACTTCTAAGATTTATCTTCCTGGGTATATAACAAGAACTTTATGAATATATGTTTGGTAAGTGAGCTCAAGAGCAAGAGTTGTGAATGATATGCTCACAGGGGTCTTTTTGGAGAAAAGTCTCAATTAATTTTCCATACTTGAATACCCCTAAAGACTAGGAAAAAATAATGCTATATAAGTCATGACTCCTTTGCAGAGAATTCCCAGTTCTGAGGGTCATTTCCTTATTGCCATCCCTACATTTTTTAGATTCAATAATATGGAACTGGTGGATATGGTACTCTGTGTGGGTGTTGAATAAACACAAAAGCCTTCTCTCAGTCCTAGATCTCTGAAAAGAGATTTCATCTGTCCATTTATTCTTTTCTTCCTCTCCCTGTCCTGCTGTCCCTCTCTCCCTCTCTGTCTCTCCATCTCCCTCTCCCTCTCTCTTTCTCTTTCTTGTGTTTCTTTCATAAAGACCATGAATGTCTACTCATAGCAACTAATTCTCTAGAGCAGTGACCAAAACTATGAGTATTACATGGAGGAGAGACAAAAATATACATTAAAAATAATATAAATACATACACTGAGAATCCTCTATATAGGGCTCATAAATGTCAATCTATAATTTTGTACCAAATTCACTTTGGAAAACCTTACAATTACAGAGTAAATTTGGTATTCTTCATAAATATCCAGTGGGAAAATTTTAAATTTTTTTTTTAACGTTTATTTATTTTTGAGACAGAGAGAGACAGAGTATGAACAGGGGAGGGGCAGAGAGAGAGGGAGACACAGAATCCGAAACAGGCTCCAGGCTCTGAGCTGTCGGCACAGAGCCCGACACGGGGCTCGAACCCACGGACCGTGAGATCATGACCTGAGCCGAAGTCGGACGCTTAACCGACCAAGCCACCCAGGCGCCCCAGTGGGAAAATTTTAAATGGGACACATTCTGACATAATGAAATGAAAACCAATTTGCCAAATGATTTAGGCAAAATATTTCACTTTATAAACAAACATCATAGGTCTCCCTAAATTACTTGAATTATTGATCAGAATAATTAAATTTCAAATGAAACATTGGATTTTGTTCTATTTTAATCCAAATGACCAGAAATATTCTGTAAATTGGAACAAATTTTACCTCTGATCTCAACTACTATTTCTACTCTTCTGTATATAGTTCAAATAAATCACTTGTCTCATAATAATGAGTGAAAAAAATAATGCACGCTTAAAATTCATATTTTTACTCTGAAACTTCCCAGTAAAAAATATTTTGAACAAGAAAATGCTCTTATTTTACATTATTTTCATCCACTGACTGATGACATTGATTATAGATGCCAATTTTAACTCCTTATAAAGTTGTTAATTTAAGTAAATGTGGAATTTTTAACATTACTATAGTCCTAAGGGAAAAGATAGATAAAAACATACTCAAGGCATTCCAGGCTGAGGAATTCTGGTGCAGAATGTCTTGTTGGTATTTATTCCATACCACATGAAAGCTTGTGACATTAAGCAAGGGATAGGAAAACGATGTATGCATTTTAATCTCTTTCAGAGCCTGTTCTAAGTAGGACCTCTCAAACTTACTTCATCCAGTGTTATCTTAGAGAAAAAAAGTATTTTAAGAACCATATCTGATTCCATCTGTTTCTACAAAAACAAATATCAGTCACAATAACAGGGAATGATTTGTTTTTGAAGGTACACAAATAAAATATGGGATGTAAAACAAATTAAATTAACCAACAAGTATTATACCTTAATAATGGTATATGTTTACTAGTAGATGGCAGATATTATTAGGTCAGATTTTTATCTCTTTGTCTTTGTCTTTGGAACATAAGGTATTCAATATGTGTTTAAATAAATAAGTTTTGATGGAAAAAAAACTGGGCAGGCAAGTGCTTATGTTGGTCATAGGATTCTTAAAGGGAAAGAAAAAGAGAAGCATTCTGTCTACCAAAAGATACTGAATGAGAAGACAAGAGGCAGTGCGTGCTAGCTTTCTTGGATTTAAAATGTTTCTGAAATTTCAAAATTTTTAAACTTTTCTGACTGTTTTTATTTACTTGAAAACACTGGTAGAAAGGAAACACTTTGGCATGCTGTTATCCTAAATACAACGTAACCAGATGGAAGAACACTTTATTTTTAGCATGTTCCTCTTCATTATCTGTAATGGACTTGGACAACCATTTGATTTTTCATCAATAAACTTTCTGTAAACCTATAAAAATATACTGGGCAACTTACGACTCCAAAATTTTTGCTTTCAGTAGAATAGTTTGGAAGATGAATAAAGCAAGACCCCTTTCTAGTTTTCAGAAACCCATAGTATATAGGGCTTGGAGATGGATGGGAGAGGTACTTGAAATAGTCTATGAGTTTATATCTTGCAGAGAGATTGAATTTTATTTTGCAAGCACTGTTGAAGTCATTGCAAGAAAATTAAAATGAGTTCCAAAGCTTGAAAGTTGTCTTTATATATATACTGCTTTCTCCGAGTAATGGAATTTGGCATAAGAAGAAAAGAGAATTTTATATTATACTTGTGTTTGGGATATGTAGCAATTGTTGCCTATTAGTGTTATCAGGAATAGTAATGCAAATGAAACATCAAGGGCATATTCATCAAAAAGTGTTTGTACATTGATAGAGAGATTTGGAAAAAAAGCCTGATAAAAATCTAAATCATGACTGTAAGAAATCAAGCATAAAGGATGGACAAAGCAGGTATTATCCTTTTAATTACCTTTTACCTCTTGAATCTCCTTTTTCTTAGGTTTTAGTAGAAAGCACATAAAATGAATCTTTGTGCATCTCTCTTGATATTTCTTTAAAAATTAATGATCAGTTTTAATTAAGCCATGTTAATATTTGTAGCTGGCTTGCTCTGACCCTTTTAGTGTCTGAATAATCAATAATAGTGCACATTAATTAGCTAATATGTTTGAACAAGGTCATATTTTTCTTCATACAACTTTATCTTGTCCACTTAAAGAAATTACTTTCATATATAAAGATTATAAAATAAATTGAGATTCTCTTTCTCTCTTATTACCTCTCTCTCCAACTCAGGACACACATACACACACACGCAAGCACACACACGCACACACACACACACACACGCACACACACACACACACACACGTATATCCATTACCCAACTTACATTGCCCAAGTCCTAGTTAGGTTTCAGAGATTCAGAATAATATTTTTTCGTGAGAAGGAAAGTCTATGAAAATATTTTTAAACCTATTCAGCTACACCTGTTCTAAAACTCTGAAATCATGAACAATCACTTCAAAAGACAATAGATTTTGTATCATAGCTTTTGTTATGTATTTAATGTATGTTGTAGTCCGTCAATCCTTCCCCAAGCACATGAATAAGACTCAAATGGATTGACCTGGGAAGCAAGTTTTTGCATAGCATTACAGAGGGCAAATTCTTAATAAAGGCATTTTTATGAATAAATCCAAATGCATGTTCAAAGTGAAGTTCATGAGAGAGTAGATTAGAATTAGAATTGTTGAAAATCAATAAACATATTTTGTTTGTTTCAACATCACCACCTCTACAACCTCTTCTTTGTTTCCCTTACTTTTGAGATTGTAGAACCGTAATCTCTCAAACTTTTGCACAGAAAGAGAGGGCTAAGGGCCAGGCCAAGATTCACCATCCTTAAAGCCCATTAGGCACAGTAGTTTAATTGTATTTGGGGCACTGAAGGCTGATATGAGCTGTAGTCTCAGGGACATGAAGTGTCTTAAATGAATTGTCAGTTTGAAAATAGTGAAAAGAGAAGGCAAACCTAGTTATATAGCTACCAGACCAAATTGGGATATCAACAAAGGCACACAGAAAAAAAAATGAAGCTATGGTAGACATTGGATTGCATATCTGTTCAGCATTTCTTTGAATAGCCAAGTCTCCCTTATTCATAAGTTAGAATGCTCTGACAAATCTGATCCTTCTCACTACAGGCATGAAAAGAAAGTGATTGAGAATACTTTCCGAGTATTTAACTCTCTTGGCGATAGTGAGTGGTATAAGGATGGGCATGTCATCCTAACAGATCCAAAGAGAGTCCCGTCCCTCTAGCAGGAGAGTTGACCCTCTTTTTTTTTTTTTTTATGGTGTTAATATTCAAGAAGTATACTAAACTAAGAAGGACTAGGTAGGTAGTGAGAGAATTTTGATGCCAGTGCACAAATAGAAGTAGAGCTAAGATAGACAGGAACAAAATCATATAAGCCAGAGGGAATGCTGTCTGGAAACATACCTATCAGAATTCTGTCAGTCATATGTGCCATTTCATAAACTAGTTTTAAATGCACTTTTGTATCATGTACTTAGATGTATGCATGCTGTAAAACAGGCAGATTCTAAGAAGTGCTGCATATTTTGTGGAATTATGAGGACCCTCACCTCAGTAACCATTTTTCATCTCTTGAACACCCTAGATAAAATAGTATGTGGAATTTAGAATTCAAACACATACACTTCATAAAATAATTCTGGGGATTTGGGCACAAGAGGAAACCCTTGGCTCCCTAGACTAGAAGCTACTACAGTGTCAGCTCATGGGAGTACATTACGAAACAGCTACACCGCAGCAGAGGTGAAAGAGCATTGTAGAGTTTCCATACCAAAGTAGCTACAACTTTAAGGTTATCTTTTGGAAGATAGAATTTTCAGGGCCCTAGAAGACAGTTACTAAGGTCAGGGTAAAAGTAACATTTGAGATGCTAAAAATATGGAAACAATGCCAATCCTAGCAACGTGTTAAGGTGATAGCTGTTGTTGTTTCTGTGGAGGGCCTGAAGGAAACTTTATCTCTTTTCCAGTCTCTCCTGAGTTTGCTCATCAGTTTTCCAGCCATATTAACAATTTCTTTGCTCTTTTCTAGCTTTCTAGTTATCTCTAACAGCTTTCCCATTGTGTGTGTGTGTGTGTGTGTGTGTGTGTGTGTGTGTGTTTTGTGTTTCGTGTTTTGTTTTTGTTTTTTTCTTCCCATCATCTGCCCATAGACTGGTACCAAGCCAGTATCGCCTATTTTTATTCTGTGACAGAAGCACTGTGTCTCTGGGTATCATTATTTGGTGCATAGCCAACCATTCCAAAACATAGAGGTTTAAAACAACCATTATTTACTATCTCACAGTATACTGGGTTGGAACTTGGGTGATTCTTACACAGATCTTTTCTGGGCTTATTCATGACTTTGAGGTTTGCTAGCAGGTCAGTAGGGTTTAGATGGTCTAGGATAATCAGGTGGGTGGTATTTTCCAAAAATCGCCACACCAGTGTATATCCCATTTCTTATGCTATTCTTAACTTGTGATACTGACATTTCATTGAAAGCTGGTGTCAGTATTTCCTCCCCTTGGATCTGAGTGGTTCCATCCCAGATGGGTGATTTCTGAGGCTATGTTCTGAGTTTTTACAGTTTCTATCCAGTTTTGTTTCTTGAGATACCCATTCTTCAACCAACCAAATGTGCTGAGAAGAAGTTCAAAATGGCCCATACAGAGAGACCACACTAAAAGTCTCCCACAGAAAGGACCTGGACATACCCAATCAGTCAGCATCAATTACCAGAGTATGTCTTCAGATGACTTTAGCTTGCAACCTTTAAGCTACCCCAGCTGAGCTACCTTGCTAAGCAACACCCAAATACTATGTTTTGGAGAAAAGTGTATCTGGTTTTAAGCCACTTTGGTTTTTGTTTTGTTTTGTTTTCAATGCAGCATGAAGTGACCAAAACAGATGGCCTCATTCATATGTGTGTCACTTTGCAGGCTGTTGACCGGGAAGCTTCAATTCTACTCAAAGTGGTTTATCGGGATAGTTCAGACTGATTTGTATTTGGTTTCATGATTCTAAGTACAGAGAAAGAGGGCAAGCCTTAAATGAATAGGTCCTTTTTCAGTCACAGCTTGTATCACACTTACTAATGCCCCATAGATCAAAGCAACCAACCTCAGAATCTATATTATGGCAGAGTGCCTTGGTCACGAGCTCTGCAATGTGCAATATGTATTGTGAAGACATATGGCTTCTGGCACCAGATCAAATGTGGCACAGTGACTGCATATGCAGTTTCTTTTCTGTTTAAGTAACACGGATTTCCTGGCATTTTGAACCTATGAGTAGCTATGGATTTGGAAATTTTTAATGAATGTAATTAGTGTTGGCAACTTAAACATATTGTGGAGTAGAGATCAGAGATTTCCAGGAGATAATCAGATTATAAATTGCCGTCTAGAATAGGTATAAGGAGTCTTCTGGAAAACACAAGCCTCTTAACAGTTTTCACACTCACAAAGCTTATTGGGGATACATCCTAGACTAGGACATTATCAACGCCAGTCTAAGACTTGAACTATGATATAGTCTGACACTTTTCTTTCTAATATTATATTGACTGGGAGGCAGGAAAGCTGCTACCAACTTCTATAACAAGGCACATAGAAGGCTCCTTCTGAAGGCCAAAAACTGAGGTGTGAGTTAAGTTGTTATTCCACAGTTAAAAGACCTTCATATAGAGCTAGGCATTTGTGAAATAAAAAGCCTCTCAACTATAAAGGCATAGTCACTAAACTTCACTTACAAAAGCCCAGGCTGTTTTCACTGGAGCATTTTAAAAATGAGATTTTGAAATAGATATTTACAGCTGTGAATTGAGTCTGATTCACCCGAGGGTGAGAGCTGGGCCACACAGAGGTGAAATCAGGATAGTGTTTTATTGACCATGAGAAATTTGGTGAGATAGCATTCTATCAGAGAAAGAGAAGGAAGAAACAGTAAGTTTGTGAAAAAGGTAGGAAAAAGAAAAGCACTAGAAAATAGGATGAACATTCATGAAGCATCACAGTAGTATGTTCTGAGCATTTAGAGTATAACCCAAGGATAATATTACATCAGATCACATGAAATTATCATTTTTATAGAATAAACACTTTGGAACATTCTATATGGTTAAATTAATGATTGGGGGGGGAAGGGGGTATTGATTCCTCCTTTGTCTTCTCTCCATCTTGATTATATGAAGAATAATTATCTCCAACATTGGTGGAGTTATATTGTTTCCGTTTTCACGTTTCTGATGTATCCATGTTGCTTGCTAGGCAGATCCTTGGATGTCTACCTGTAATAGGTACTTTATATAATATGTCCTTAGACAAACCAAGTTTGCATGGGTCCATCTAACACAAATGAATACAAAATAATTTTGAAGCTTTATTAATTAAACACACAAATGGATAAAAAATCTTGACAACTACTAAATGCTCTAGAAATATTCCTATAGTAGGAAATTGGTGTAGTGCAGAGTATTGTAAGCAGGTCTTAGCATTACAGAAATTGTCATTGCATGGGGCTGAAAAAAGCCATCATGATAGGTATGGGAAAAAAGAATTGGTAGGAATGGATGATGTAAATTCATAATAAGGAGCAGAGAAGGTTTTGATTAGAAATTTATTCTATCTGTGCATGACACACTCACATGCACTTACATATATCTAAAGCATTGGGATATAAATCAACGCATTGTGTTCAGGATGTATCTGATTGCTTCCAACCCACAAGCTCCTGGAATTTATATGAGCATAAGTGATGGAGGCTGTTCTTCACTTAAGTTTTTTTGACACCTTACTGCGATATACAATGGCCTCTCATCAGAGGAGGTAAAAGAAGCAAAAATATACTTACTCTTAGAATTTCTGTAGGAACTTGAAAATGCCCAGGATGATCTGTCCCTCATGTGATCAGGTAAAAATAAATATAAATATTTATAGGTTTGAGCAACAAATATTTTTGAAAGTAAAACTCTATAATTAAAGAGCTGAACTTCATTTTATGAAGTCCATTGTTCTCTTGCTTTCCTGTTTAGAAATGAGAAATTTCCATATGTGATTGTCATAGAAACAAGAAAACTTCATGGTTTTTTTTTTTTTTCCTATTCTGGATGCTAGTGTTATAATAATTTTGGGCCATATCAATGTTCTTTGATTTTCCACTGGTCTTAGATATACTTGATTTCATCTTCACACATTATAAGCATGTTATACCAGAAAAAAAAATCATGTATCTCCAGATGGAATGTGCTTTAAAGACGGATACACTACACTTCAATTAATAATAGAACTTATGAACTACTGGTGACTCTTCTACCTTTTCAGTAATATGAGACTGGAAACATAGAACACTGGAGAACAAATACATTTTTTAACCATAAAAATTCTACTTCCAACATCTGAATGTATTTATGAAAATGACCATGAGAGATCATGTTTCATATTTCAGCTATAAAACTCTGGCTGTTCCTCAAGCTTTTCTCATGTTAGTTACCTTCTGTGGACCTTTGTGCAGTTTGATCAGCATTTATGGAATGCTTGCTCTATACTGTGCACTGTCGAAGATAGAGTCATGACTCAAGGACCCATCAGGGCTTTCAGTCTAGTGGAGACCCCAAACTCACCTATTACTAAATCTGATTCAAGACTGAATCCATTAGGTGTTCTATGTACAGTAGCAACAAAAATAAAAATGGCAATATGTGAGATTACTCTTATGGAGAGATCATTCTTCTAGTTATATTATGAAGAGAATATAGTTTTAATTAAAAGATTGAAGGACTGGATCCTGAGGAAAATAGAATATAAACTGCATGTTAGCAGATTGTTAGAAAATAAATAAGTGTAAATATTTGTGTCACAAAACATGATCTCACTTCCTCTTGAAATGGCATTTGCCTATCTTATTTGTATGCTGTCTCAAGGAAATAAGTACTAAAAGTTTACTATCTAGTGTAAGAAATTAGACTTTTATTTGTGCTAAACTCTCCATCTTTGACTATCACCACTTTTCAAGTTTGTTTATTTTGAGAGAAAGAGAGAAACATGTGAGCGTGAGGTGGGGAGGGACAGAGAAGGAGGGAGATGCAGAATCCCTAGCCGGCTCTATGCTGTTAGCACAGAGACTGATGTGGGGCTCAGACTCACAAACTATGAGATCATGACCTGAGCCGAAACCAAGAATTGGACACTTAACCGACTGAGCCACCCGGATGCCCTAATACCACTTTTCAAATGGAGACATCTGGTTTCCACCATGTGGGGTTTACTGAGCAAATCTCTAAACTCCCATTTCATCTCTGTTGTTGTTTAATGGAGTCCTTTATCTTCTAGTCTGCAAATCTGTATAAAAGCAAAGTATTGTTTTACCCTTTTCTCCCTGTTTTCCCTTCTCTCGTACCATTCCCTTACCACAATCACTACTTACCACCTGACACTCGTGAGAGGATGATCCTATAATATACAGTCAAGAGAACAAAATCAGGCTATCTCTATGAAAATACATAAAATTTATCTGTAGAAAGCAAATGTTTTCCTGCTTCTTGCAGATGAGTATGGCAACTTTTTTTTTTAATTCCCATATAGCATACAGTGTAATATTAGTTTCAGGTGTACAAAATAGTGATTCAACAGTTCTGTACATTACTCAGTGCTCATCATGATGAGTGTGCTGTTACTATCTTTCACCTTTTTCACCCATCCCTCCACCCACATCCCCTCTGGTAACCGTCAGTTCTCTATAGTTAAGAGCCTGTTTTTTTGTTTTATCTCTTTTTTTTCCTTTGTTCTTTTATTTGTTTCTTAAATTCTACATATGAGTGAAATCATACGGTATTTGTCTTTCTCTGACTGGCTTATGTCATTTAGCATTATAGTCTCTAGATCCTTCCATGTTGCTGCAGATGGCAATATTTCATTCTTTTCTATTTCTGAGTCATATTCCATTTTCTATTTATATACAACACATCTTTATCCATTCATCTATCGATGGACACTTGGGCCACTTCCATATTTTGACTTTTATAATTAATGCTGTGATAAACTCGGGTACATACATCTTTTCAAATAAGTGTTTTCATGTTTTAAGGTAAATATCCAGTAGTGGAATTACTGGATCATATGGTAGTTCTATTCTGAATTTTTTTTTGCAAAGCCTTCATAGTGTTTTCCACAGTGGCAGCACCAATTTGTTTATTAGGGTTCCTTTCTCTCCATATCCTTACCAACATTTTTTTCTTGTACTTTTGATTTTAGCTGTTCTGACAGGTGTGAGTTGTTATCTCACTGTGGTTTTGAGTTGCATTTTTCTGATGATGAGTGATATTGAGCATCTTTTCATGTATCTTGGAGGCTGTCAGTAGGTCTTCTTTGGAGAAATGTCTGCTTATGTCTTCTGCCCATTTTTATTTGGATTACTTGGGGATTTTTGGTGTTGAGTTGTATAAGTTCTTTATATATTTTGGATCCTAACCCTATATCTGATATGTCATTTGCAAATATCTTCTACTACGTTATCTTTTAGTTTTATTGATTATTTCCTTTGCTGTTCAGAAGCTTTTTATTTTGATGTAGTCCCAATAGTTTATTTTTGCTTTTGTTTCCCTTATGTCTGGAGACATAGCTAGAAGAGTGTTGGTATGGCCAATGTCAGATAAATTACTGCCTGTGCTCTCTTCTAGGATTTTTATGGTTTCAGGTCTCACATTTAAGTCCTTAATCTGTTTTGACGTGTTTTTTTTTGGGGGGGGGGGTGTATGGTGTAAGAAAGTGGCCCAGTTTTAGTCTTTTGCATACAACTGTCTAGTTTGCCCAACACCATTAGTTGAAGAGGCTTTTTCCCATTGTAAATTCTTGCCTCCTTTTTCAAAGATTACCTGATCATATAATTATGAGCTTATTTCTGGGCTCTTTTTTCTGTTCTACTGATCTGTGTGTTTATTTTTGTGCCCATACCATACTCTTTTTTTTTTTTTTTTTTTCATTAGTATAGCTGTGTAGTATATCTTGAGGTCTGGGATTGTGATACTTCTAGTTTTTGTTCTTCTTTTCCAAGATTGCTTTGACTATTAGGGGCCATTTGTCCTCTCATATAAATTTTAGGATTATTTTCTCTAGTTCTATAAAAATGCTATTAGTATTTTGGTAGGAATTGCATTAAATATGTAGATTACTTCAGATAGTATGCACATTCTAACAATATTTGTTTTTCCAACTGCTAAGCATGGAATATCTTTTCATTTGCTTATATTGACTTCAATTTGTTACATCAATGTTTATAATTTTCAGAGTACAGATTACTCCTTGGTTAAGTTTATTCCTGGTTACTTTATTATTTTTGGTGCGATTGTAAATGGTATTGTTTTGTTAATTTTTCTTTCTGCTACTTCATTATTAGTGTGTAGAAATGCAACAGATTTATGTATATTGATTTTGTATCCTGAGACCTTACTGAATTCATTTATCAGTTCTGATAATTTTTATGTGGAGTTTTTGAGTTTTCTATATAGAGTATCATGTCATCTGCAAATAGTGAAAATTTTAGTTATTCCTTACCAATTTGGATGCCTTTTATTTATTTTTTTGTTTGATTTCTGTGGCTAGAATTTCCAGTATTATGATGAATAAAGGTGGTGAGAGTGGACATCGTTGTCTTATTCCTGATCTTAGGGGAAATGCTCTCATTTTTTCACCATCGAGTATGAGGTTAGATGTGGGGTTTTCATATATAGCCTTTATTATGTTGAAGTATGTTCTCTCTAAACCTACTTTGTTGAAGGTTTTAATAATAAAATTATGTTGTACTTTGTCAAATGCTTTTTGTGCATCTATTGAAATGGTCATAAAGGTTTTAATCCTTTATCTTGTTGATGTGATATATCATATTGATAGATTTGTGTATGTTGAATCACACTTGCATCCCAGGAGTAATTGTGGTGAATGATTTTTTTAATGTATTGCTGGATTCAGTTTGCTAATATTTTGTTAAGGATTTTTGCATCTGTGTTCATCAGAGATATTGTCATGTAGTTCATTTTTTTAGTTATGTCTTTATTTGGTTTTGGTATCAGGGAAATGCCAGCCTCATAGAATGAATTTGGAAGCTTTCTTTCCTCCCCCTCCTTGTCCTCCTCCTCCTCCTCCTCCTCCTCCTCCTTGTTCTTCTCCTTCTTCTCCTCCTTCTTCTCCTTCTGCTTCTTCTTCTTCTTCTTCTTCTTCTTCTTCTTCTTCTTCATAATAGCTTGAGAAGAATAGTTATTAGCACTTCTTTAAATATTTCATAGAAATCACCTGCAGAAACAACTGGTCCTGGACTTTTGTTTGTTAGATTTTTGATTATGGATTTAATTTCATTGTTTGTAATCAGTGTGTTCAAATTTTCTATTTCTTCCTGATTTGGTTTTGGTAGATCATACTTCCAGGAATTTATCCATTTCTTCTCAGTTCAGTTTGTTGGCACATAATTTTTCATAATATTCTCTTATAGTCCTTTGTATTTATGTGGTGGTTGTTGTTACTTCTACTCTTTCATTTCTGCTTTTGAGTCTTCTCTGTCTCTGTCTCTCTTTTCAATGAGTCTAAAGGTTTATCAATCTGATTGATCTTTTCAAAGAACTAACTCCTGGTTTCAGTGGTCTTTTTTTTTTTTTTTTTTGGTTTCTTTTTTGTTTATTTCTGCTCCAATTTTTATTTTTTCCTTCCTTCTACTGGTTTGGGGTTTTGTTTGTTCTCCCCCCCTCCCCCCCCCACTTCTTTAGAAGTAAGGCTAAGTTGTTTATTTGAGATTCTTTCTTTCTTTCTTTCTTTCTTTCTTTCTTTCTTTCTTTCTTTCTTTCTTTCTTTCTTATGTATTGATTTATTTTTGCTTCTTTAGGAAGACCTGTATTGCTGTAAACTTTCCTCCTAGAACAGCTTTTGGTTCATCCCAAAGATTTTGGACCATGACGTTTTCATTTTCATTAGTCTCCATATATTTTTTTTTTTATTTCTTCTTTGATCTTGGTTGATCCATTCCTTGTTTAGTGGAATGTTATTAATCCTCCATGTGTTTGCGTTCTTTACAGATTTTTTTTTCTTTTGGTTTACTTTAGTTTCATAATGTTGTAGTTGGAAAAGACACGTTCAACTGAATAGCTTTCAGTCTTTTGAATTTGTTGAGACTATTTTGTGGCCTAGTAGGTTCCATGCACACTTCTAAAGAGTGTATATTCTGCAATTTTAGGATAGAATGTTCCGAATATACCTTTTAGATTTATCTGGTCCAATGTGTCATTCAAATCCACTGTTTCCTTGTTGATTTTTCTGTATGGATGGCCTATCCATTGATGTACTTGGGTTGTTAAAGTCCCCTATTGTTATTGTATTTCTATCAGTTAATTCCTTTATGTTTGTTATTAGTTGCTTTATATATTTTGGTTTTCCCATGTTGAGTACATACATTTTTACAATTGTTGCATATTCTTGTTGGATTGTTCACTTTATGACTATATAGTATCCTTCTTTGTCTCTTATTACAGTCTTCATTTTAAGTTCTAGTTTGTCTGATATTAAGTATTGCTACTCCAGCTTTCTTTTCACATCCATTTGCATGATAAATTCTTTTCTGTGCTTTCATTTTCAATCTGAATGTGTCTTTAGGTTTGACATGAGTTTCTTATAGGCAGCATATAGATTAGTCTTGCTTTTTTTTTTATCTGTTCCATCACCCTTTTGGTTGTAACATTTAGACCATTAACATTCAAGGTGATTACTGATAGGTATACTTATTGCCATTTTGTTACTTGTGTTATGGTTACTGAGGATGGCAATCTTTGCATCTTTATATCTATAGCTCCAATATCTAGCTGCCCAATAATCTTGTTGAATTCAACTAAATAGCATTATTTATTTTACAAAAAAGTTTAAGTAATGTTACCTCTTCTAATGAATTTGTAATTTGAAAAAAATTATTTTAATATTCAGGAATATTTCTACTGTGAATAGAAATATTTTACCCATTTCTTCCCACTGATAATACATAAAATTCCTAGAACCTCAGAGCAAGTGTCTCATTGTTCATAGGTGATACTTCAATTATACATCACTTGTCCCTTTCTCAGTCCATTTATTATACAGGGAATTCTCTCTGAAATGGCTCTACTCACCTTTTCTTTTTAAATCCTATCTTTCCTTCAAATCCCTTTTTGGACTTAGCAACCTCCTTTTTTTTTTTTTTTTTTTTCTTAATGTTTATTTATTTTTGAGAGAGAGAGATAGCGAGAAAGAGAGTGCAAGTGGGGGAGGGGTAGAAGGAGAGGTAGACACAGAATCCGAAGCAGGCTCCAGGCTCTGAGCTGTTAGCACAGAGACTGACATGGGACTCAAACTCACAGACAGTGAGATTATGACTTGAGCTGAAGTTGGACGCTTAACCAACTGAGCCACCTAGGTGCCCCAGCAACCTTCTTTTTAATTGCTAAAAATCCTGTCTCCTTTGGTGATCTTCCAGAATACTTTATATGCTTTTTGCATATTCATTCAATACTTGATTATTCTGTGCATTGATTAATTTATCTCCAGAGTCTGAATTTATCTCAGAGTCATTGAAAATAAAAATATGAATAAGGCAAAAGTTTTGACTTTAGGAAGTTTACAAACAGTAAAAATAATAGTAGTCTAAGCAAATCATTATAAAGAAATGGGATGAAGGAAACAATAGTGATATGAACTTACCTGTTTTGTACATATGTTTATGTCTCTTTCCTAGGAATAAAGCCTATGTAAACCTTTGGATAAATGCAGTGTTTTTACCTAGACTTGAATTTTCATTGAGTACTTCTGAAATTATCTGCAGACACTAATAGGTTAAGAAGGCTTTTTGCAAATCTGAAAACTAAAATTGGTTGTTGTCATTATAATAGTAACTGATGACTATACTTACTAGAATGGGTGTTAAGAAATTAGGCCCCAAATTACTGGTTAGTAAATAATACCTATAATTGTGAGTTGATTAGTAAATTTACTGATGGTTATAAAGATATATTTAGTCATCACATTTCTTTTAAGTGTAAGGTAATATAATTGTGCAGGTGATAAATTACTTAGCACAGTATATCTAGTAACAGAATCTCAAGGGTGCAAAAATACTTTTGCAAGGATACATGACATGTTAGACCAGTAGGGAATAAAGAAATATAAGACAAACACTGGGAACAAGTTGCAGTGAAAAAGTAACTCTAAGGTTCAAGTCCCTTCATGGAATTTAGTTTTTGCCAAAGCTTACAGGGAACCACTGATTTTGACCCAGTGATCTCCTGTTTGAAGAACTGATTCAAATACTTCTGCATCCCACAGAATGGTAATAGTATTCAGATTTCTTGTTTTCTGTTCAGCCCTATGTTAAAACCCATGCAACTTTCCTGCTTTAAGATTTCCCGTAGCATGGTATAAAATGGTGTATTAAGTTAATCTTATTAGAAATCTTATCTACTTTGATCCTTTTTCTCTGATATGTAATAATGCCCCCAAGGAAGAATGCATGAGTAAGCAAATGGATGTATCTATCCAAAGATTAGGGGAGAGATCTGGGTTGAATATATAAATGTGGAAGTCACCGGCCATAAAAGATAGTATAACTGGGAGTAGATAAAATACCCCATATAGAATATAGAGCAAACCTAGAGGATTAAGGATGGAAATTTGAATGGGGAATGCTTACCTTCAAGATATTGGTTAAAGGGGCACCTGGGTGGCTCAGTCGGTTGAGCATCCGACTTCGGCTCAGGTCATGATCTCACAGTCTGTGAGTTCAAGCCCCACATCGGGCTCTGTGCTGACAGCTCAGAGCCTGGAGCCTGCTTCAGATTCTGTGTCTCCCTCTCTCTCTGCCCTCCCCCACTCACGCTCTGTCTCTTTCCTTCAAAAATAAATAAACGTTAAAAATATTTAAAAAAAAGATATTGGTTAGGTTTTGATGGGCTCATAATGGAGCTAGAGAAGTTGGAAAAAAAAAGCTACCATGGTGTTACAAATCTGTGGGAAGAGAGTATTTCAAATCGGTTTGAGTATTTCATAAGTCGAGGAAAATAGAAGAGAGAAGTGTGACCTTGGAATGAAAAGTTTTAAGGAAGTGTTAGAACAATAGCCATAATGCAATGAGTATGAAAGCAGCAGAAGGAAACATCAATATAGGGAAGGTGAGGGTGGCTTCAAGGAAACAGACTCATCTCTAGCAGTTATCTTCCTACAAGTATATGGTTAGGAAAAGAAGACATGCTAAGTAGAGGAGGGAAATGGAAGTGGAAGTAATTTAAATAAAACAAAACAAAAACATAGGTTTGATTTCAAGTGGAAATTGGGAAGTCATCCTCACAGTAAAACCCATTTCTATGTTATGTCCTATTTTTCTCTGTGCTTTGTTTATAACCTACTTAAAGACTGCAAAATTCAGCAGTCTCTCACGTGCTTAATTGCTTGGACCATTAGCATTGATATTAACCTTTTCCTTGGCTGGAGCTCATCTTTATGCTATGTGTACTTTTGCTAATTCTAGAGAGAAAATAACTATGATTTCATAGTGTACAAATACCTTTAGACCCACAAATAATTCTGAAATAATTCAGTATTCTCTCAATTTCCCCCTGCCCCACTGTAGTAAAATGGTTTTAATCCAAATTCAGTGCAGAGAAGGTTTAAAGCTTCAGCAATCATGTTCCTGAGGTTCATTTTAGTGGATTATAAATGCATCCAAAGAATATTAATGCTTTCTAGCCATAAGCAGAGGTATGTATGAAGATTTTTCTTTTACAGTTTAGATTTGTTTGGGAGAGAGAAAATATTGGAAAAATCGATGGGTGCATTCATAAGTAGAAAACCTTCATCTCTCCCTGTATGGCATTACTCATCTAAGTTTTTCTATATACAGTTATGATCACTTTATATCTGTCTTTGAGTATTTCCCTCTTTCCTCCAAAATATATTCTAACAAAATTTTTACCGTCATTAGAAAACTTCATTAGTATTTGAAATAGGCATGAAGTTCAATAAAACGTTTTGTTAACTATGCAGTAAGTTAAAACAAATGTTCTTTCCTATTATAATGGTTTAATTAAGACAGAAATACTTCGACTAAAATTGAAGTTAAAAAAAAATAAAGTGTCTTGAGTTTTAGGCAAACTTACTTCAGTTAAGGAAAACCTAATAAGTGCAACAAGAAATCATGGTATTTCAGTTAGCAAACAATAAATTTATTAACACAAATTATATATCTCTCTTCTGGCTTTTGATTTATTGTCTCAGTGCTCCTAATTCATACTTTTTTTTTCTGCTTTGGAAAAATGGATCTGGGCCCTTTAAATATTTTTTCCTTTGCCAAATGGCATGATATTAAGTTTGGTTAGTAGATGTTAATGGGTTAATGTTACAGGAGCAAAAGTTTTGCTTCCTGGTTTTGGTGCTCCCTTACCATGTTCCTGCACTGCTTGGGAGCTTCCTCAGCACCCAACCTTTGTTGTGTATGGTGTTCAGCACTACCCTGTGGTCAGTGGCTTCTCCCAAAAATGTCCTTTGGGCAGACTTGTAGTGTAACACTTCCAGTAAGACATTACTCCATGAACTTTCTCAGCATCCTAGGGAGATGATTTCCAGCAAATTCCACTGGTGTAGCACTCAGAGATTTCTCTACCATTTTGTAGGCTATGTCTGGGCTTTCTCAACAAGGTCTGAATCCCAGACCTCAGGGTAATAGTTGATCCTTATATCTGATATTCTTGAATATTTTAAAGTTCTCTTCCCTTCTTTTTAGCCAGTCCTTCATTACTCCAACATCTTGTTGTAATTAATACTTCCTTATATTAAATTTCTTCTGTTCAAATTCTTCTGTGGTTTCCTTCTCCTCTTTGGACCCAAACTGATAAACTTTCCATGATATAATTATATAAACTCTGAGTTTCTCTTAGAGTTGAAATAATTCAGTATTCTCTCAATAAAACCATCTATAGTGTCTTTGTAGAGAGTTTAGGTTTTCATTCCTCTTTCCTAAGTAAATCTATTTCTTTGAGTTTCAGTATTGGCTCTGGACTTTATAACCCATCTGGGTCCATCACTGGGTCTTGATCCAGAAGTAATGGAAACACAGAAGTTTTCTGGAATTCTGATTTTGCTTTGTAAAAGCAAGTGCTAAGGTATTTATTGTTACTTTTATTCAGATAAATACTGAAAGGAACAGCTTTGAATTCAAATGACAGCCCTGCCTTAGTTTAAAGCTAGGTTCTCTTTTCTGCTTATTATGGATCTTTGATAAGAAATACAATTGCTGAGAAGTCTGTTTTACAAGCATTGTGAGACCTTTCCTGTAACCCGCTGTGTAGTAGAATGGGCTGTAAAACTTCCTAAATGTAGTCTGATATGTAATGAAATAAGTGATTGTATACAAACTAACCGGCATTTCTCGCTTCTGTAAACCTGCTTGCTTAGCACATTCCTCACCTACCCCCTTCCCCCTTTCTTCCTCCCGCCACAAGTAAAAACCTCCCCTGTGCTATTTGTCTCTATCTATAAAAACGCTATACCAACCCTAATCGTGGCCTCTTGCGTCACCGGCGACGAGTGCGCAGAGGACCAGGTTCGAACCTGCAATAAACGACCCTTGCCGCTTGGCTTTGACTTACGACTCTGGTGGTCTTTTGTGGGAGGTTTTAGAACTTTGGGCATTACAATACCACGTTTTTTCCCTTAAGAAAACTATTTGACAGTTACCAACAGAAAATAAGAATAATTAATTTTTGAAACTTTTTATTACATGGTAGTAATTTGAAAAAGAACTGCCAAATTAGAAGAGTAAAAGCAAAAGCTAATAAATATGAGTCACAGCAGAAGAGGCGTTAGAGAAGATTAAACAGCTGTGATTCTGTGTGGTTCAAATCTGTACTTAACTACCCCTGAAAACCAGACATGATAACCAGGCATACTAGTCAGAAGTTCAGAAAAATATCACATGGAGGTTGAGAAACTTCATGTTGGCAATGATGAAGAGAAAGAGTGGACCACTAAATAATTCTATGAATATTACTATTAAAACCCTATAATAAAAACCTCTGTCTTGAATTAGTAAATTATGTGTCTTTGGTCACCAGGGCCAAGGTAATGTATAATTGAGAATTAGTCATTCATAGAACAGTTTAAGAACTCCAGGACTTGAATTTAGGCAAATGGGAAATATGAAACAAACATCTGTAGTCAGCCCATGAGACAATAGTGACCAATTATCCCTCAAACAGATACATAAGGTCATGAACCTAGATTTACTTCCCCAATAGGAAAGGAGTCCCTGATACCATTAACCAGAGACATGCTACCCAAACAAAAAACATGTCACAGCAATATATCCTTACCTATTATTTGGATGCTCTGTGACCTTTTTGTTTTTGTTTGTTTGTTTTTATATGATCTATCAAAATGGAATTGGTATGAGACACTCTCATTTGTTTTTGTGTGTGTGTGTTTTTTTTTTTTTTTTTTTGCCAATTTCTCTTTGTAAGGTTAAAATATAGGGTATTGGCTAATAACTACACTAGTAGTAGTTGAGGTGTTATAGACCTAGCATTGATTCCCTAGCCCTGTCATTCTTAGCATTTTGAATTGGCCAAATCAGGAAACAGCTTCATTCTTTGTTTACATTTACAAAATATAAAACGTACTTCTAGTTTTTGTTGCGTAATGTTAATCAGAATATTTATAGAACCTTTAATTTAGTTCAGTGTTTCTGTATCATGCAAGTACAACAAATGACTTCTATTATTGTCAATAGTATCATCAGTTAACATTGCTTTACTTATTTACATGATATCTGTATTATATACAGAATTGCTCTTGATTCTCTAGAGCATACATTAAATTAATTAAAGTCACTTTGGAATGAAACCTCAGGTATAGTTATCCAGAATCTGTATTGCACAATCTATTTTCACGATTTAAACTGTAAACACATTTGTAAGTGAAATATTAGTAATCCCTTAGTGATTGCCTCTCTAACATCAGTTATTTTACTGTACTTTTGCATGGAATTGAATGACAGTATTTTCAAGGTAGAACTCTAGAATGAGTGTCTACATGATGTTCTTGAATTTTGTAGTATATCTCATTTAAAGGATATTCTAAAAAAAAATTGAGGGGGGGTTGTCACATAGAAGGATCTGTACAAATATGTGCAGCTATTAGTTATTAGTGATGGTTAGATTTTAAGACCAAGCATTTGGTTCAAGAATAATGCAGGATAAATTAAAAAAAAAAAAACAGTTTAATTGAGTTGTAACTAGATATTTGAGGGATGCGGAGGGATCAGGGACAAAAGAGGCAAGTATGATTAACCAGTAGCAAGCACTTCAAATATAGTAGAAATAAACAGATGTCAATAGAAAGCTCAGATGTTGGGGACAGGTTCAAGAAACAAGTTATTTCTTGGGGCACCTGGGTAGCTAATCCGACTCTTGGTTTCAGCTCAGGTCATGATCTCACGGTTTTGTGAGTTCGAGCCACCCATTAGGCTCCAAGCTGACAGTGTGGACAGTGTGAAAATCCCTGCTTGGGATTTTCTGTCTCCCTCTCTCTGCCCCTCCCCCCTCTTGTGCTATTTCTGTGTCTCTCAAAATAAATAAATAAACTTAAAAAAATTTAAAAAAAAGTTATTTCACAAATATTGGCAAGGATATGAAGAAATTAAACTATTTGTGAACTTTTCATGGGAATGTAAACTGGTATAAGCATTGTGAAAAAGAGTATAGGGGTTCCTGGAAAAAAAATAAAATTACCATATGATCCAGAAGTTATAATCCAGAAGAACTGAAAAGATATTTGTACAGCCTTGTTTATAGTAGCATTCTTCGTAATAGCCAAAATGTGGAAGCAACCCAGGTGTCCATTTATGGATGAATAGATAAGCAAAATGTGATACATACATAGAGTGGATTATCATTTAGCCTTTAAAAGAAAGGAAATTCTGACATATGCTAAAACATAGATAAACCTTGAGGACATTAGGTTAAGTGAAATAAGCCAATCACTAAAAGAAATATACTGTATGATTCCACTTAAATGAGGTACTTAGAGTAGTCAAAATCATATAGACAGAAAATAGAGTTGTGGTTACCAGAGGCTGAGAGGTAGGGTGAAATGAGAGTTATTGTCTAAAGGATATAGTTTCAATCTTACAGATGAAAAGAGATCTGGAGATGGATAGTGGTAATAGTTGCACTACATCATGAATGTACTTAATACTATTGAATTGTATACTTAAATATGGTTAATATAGTAAATTTTGTGTTATGTGTATTTTATCAGAAGAGTTTCTTTATAGAAACAAATTATTTTGTCTTACACTATTGAGAGAATTCTCTAAAGAACTAAGGTATAATTTGGTGTGAACTTAAAGTTGGCAGTATGTATAGATGAGACACTGAGTGGTTTTAGTACTACAGAAAAGAAGGAAAAGTCATGGACTGCTTGGGATAGTACTTGACTTGAGTTATTTTATGCAAATTGTGGAGATCCCAAAATGGTGAAATTTTTATCCTGAGGGATAAAGCAAGTTGCAAGAAACTAAGCAAAGAAATCCCTGGATGCCATCAGTGGAAAACTGGACTGTGTATCATCCTTTTCTAGGTTCTTTAATTTTGGTATTTCATTGTTTTTGAGCTGTTTTACTACTTATCAAATTATAAATAACCGATAGAAATTAAAAATTATTGTACAGACATGCAAATGAGTTATTTCCAGTGGAGGTGCTGTTGAGTTCCCTCCTCTAAAATACAAGATTCCAGTTTTGCTTCTTTTCTTTTTCCTCCAAGTTTTTCTTTAAATTCCAGTTAGTTAATATACAGTGTAATATTAGTTTCAGGTGTCTAATTTAGTGACTTATCACTTGCATACAACACCCATGCCTCTTTTTCTACATTCATTTCAATATTTATGATCTAAAAATGTGACTTTGTTTGGATTGTTCTTTTAACTGGTTGTGACACCTTACTGGTTTCTTCTTTAATAGTAAGTTAAATAGCACTTTTAACACATATTTGTTTAATATGTAAGTCTCATGACTTTGTCTTTTTTGATAATTATTCTTTAATAAAACAGGAAAGTGAATAATAACAATACTAACAATAAGGATGATTAGGAACTACCCACATTAACATACTCCCTTGACTCCAGGCCTTTCCACTGAACTCCTGCCAGCTTTTTTAATCTGGTGAATTTCAAATAATACAACTGTCCTAAGGCCCTCTCTCCTCATTCTTTCCCTTGAAGCCTAAATCCCACCCTAAAAACACAGCATTATCTTTCTTTGCACTGAGCCCCTAAAGTGGAGTATCAGGAACTCCCCAAGTTACCAAATTTATAAAAATAGAGTATATGCAGCCAAAAGTTTTAGAAGCAAGCAAGAGAGAACATGAAGATGAATATGAAACTTACACTTTTTTGGGATAATGTAATTGAAGTATATATCTATTGCCCTGAGGGGAGGCCAAAAAAGTACTACATTATGTCTTCTTTTCTAAATTCTAACTCAGAAAATTTTGAAATAAGAATTCTGTAAGGGCAGAAAAATATAATTTTTGATTTTTTAAAATTTTTAATGTTTATTTTTGAAGGAGAGAGAGACAGAGCGTGAGCAGGGGAGGGGCAGAGAGAGAAAGGGAGACACAGAATCCAAAGCAGGCTCCAGGCTCTGGGCAGTCAGCACAGAGCTCAATCCGGGGCTCAAACTCACAAGCTGTGAGATCATGACCTGAACTGAAACCTGATGCCCAACCAACTGAGCCACCCAGGTGCCCAGTCATTTTTGATTTAAATATTGTTAGATGACTCCCACTATCTGTAAATGACCCTGGTTCATTTAAATGCAGAAGTTATAAGACTGAATTCCTATTTCAATTTTATAAGTTACTTTTGAGATGGTACCCTGTTTTTAGAAAAAAAAAAACTATGATATAATTAATTATATGATATATTTCCTCATTTCCTCCAGAAGTCTGCATTACCTTTCTTAAGTACCATTCATTTAGTTAGTAGAAGTTGAAGAAAAATTCAAAATGTTACCATTATTCATTCTGATATGTGATTATGAAATACTCTTTATCTTACCATTTGTTGAAGTCTTGGGGGTTGCTCTTTAACACTTTTGAAATGAGAATGTTTATTAGAGAAGTAGGAAAGATGCATTAGGGACAGAAATTAAAGTCTTCTGTTATGTACTGCAAATTCAAACAAAAAATATACTATGCATTTGCATTGTCAATGCCAACTCAATGGCTTGTTTAATTTCAATTTAATAAATATGAATAGAATATTTATATAGTATGCACTGGGACCATCTATGTGTCATATGCTAAGAATAACAGTGACAAACTAGAATGTGTACAAAGTGGATGAAAAATGGAAGCTGTGTTACAATTAAGGCAGTTATTGAAATACTAGGTATATAGCTGTATAAGAAAAAGTAGGAAAAATGATTATTCTACTTCAAGAGAGTTTATAATTTTTTTAACGTTTATTTATTTTTGAGACAGAGAGAGACAGAGCATGAATGGGGGAGGGTCAGAGAGAGGGAGACACAGAATCTGAAACAGGCTCCAGGCTCTGAGCTGTCAGCACAGAGCCTGACGCGGGACTTGAACTCAGGGACCGTGAGATCATGACCTGAGCCGAAGTCAGCTGCTTAACCGACTGAGCCACCCAGGCGCTCCGAGAGAGTTTATAATTTAATGTAATAAATACAAATCACATTTAGTATTTATTCAAGACAGGTGTTTTAAGGAGGTTCCTTACGTGGCCCTAAACACTGATAGAAGGATGGTGCTTCCCCTTGTGAATCTTGGATGACATCTTCTAAAGGACAAAATAAGAGAAGTCCAAACATGGACTAAGTAAAACCCTGATGTAGTCAGAGAGCAGTTTTAGTGGGAGTGATCAAGTGACAAAATTCAAAGGATACTGGTTGTGGTTAGAGACTAGAAAGTTTGAATTTAAAAATTCAGGAATGTGACAGTATTAATTCTCATTGCCCAAATGAAACCTTTATCAATACCTTTTATACAAAATGGAAGTCTTACATATTCGTCTTGTTTCATTTTGTAGTTGTTTTCAAGTTAGTCAGTATATATATATATATACATATATATACATATATATACATATATATATATATGTATATATATGTATATATATATATTCCTATATATTTTGAATGACTTTGTTTTGTGTTTTACTCTTGTATATAGAGGAGAACATAGCTAGGAGTACAGAAGGATTTTGAGTTCAAATCTTACCTCTGCCACTTAGTAACTGTGGTGCTTTTTGAACTATCAAAGAGAGCATTTGATTATTGATTGCCTTGAAGTAGATGTGCCAAATTCCATTTTTATATGTCTGTCTATATGTGAACTAAGCATTTTAGAAAAACTTTTATTTTCTTTGTTTTAACTTAATTGTCATGAGACTGCAGTCCAAAAAAATGTTTAAGAAGTACATGTGGTGATAAGCACTGGGTGTGTATGGAAGTGATGAATCACTAAATTCTACTCCTGAAACCGATATGCACTATATCTTAACTAACTAGAATTTAAATAAAAACTTAAAAAAAAATATTCCTTTTCCAAATCCAGTTGTAAAAGCCAAGAAATCTTTTCCTTTTCAGATTAACTTTGGTCTTGAAAGTGGGGAGCAATTGTTTATGGAAGGAGTTTATTTTTAGGTTAATTGGAACTGTCCTGTCAGTGAAGCCACCTAATGTATGTGCAGCTCTGAATAAATATTTAAATGTAATCTAAATTACATGTAATCTAAATCTTATGCATGACATAAGAAACTAAAAACAATTACTTAAAAATATGTGTATAACGGTGGCTAATCTTAATAGATGGCAGTTGTCCATATGATTAATTATGAGATAGTGTAAAGCATATAGTACTTTTAAAATATCCTGGGGCTTGTGTTAGATGAGACTGTGTGTGTGTGTGTGTGTGTGTGTGTGTGTGTGTGTGTGTGTGTGTGTGTTTGAAAGGCAACAGTGCTCTACAATTCCTGGTATCCGATCCCATCTTTGTTCCTTATTGGCAGTGCAACCTAAATTATTTCATTTCACCTTGTTGTGCCTCAAGCTTCTCATCAAATTTCTCATCTGATTCTGACTTTGCAATTAAATAAAATAATTTACATAAAATAGTGTTATAAAAATTAAACCACTATTCACGTAGATTTTTATGGATGGGTTTTTTATTCATTGTATGGAAGATTTCATTTAGGCATAAGCTAAAGTGGTACAGAATATATGAAGACAGATGGGCAAACTGCATGCCCAGTGGAGAGCTTTAACATGTGGGACCACTTTCTTTTCTTCTCTTTATAGAAAAGGATTTGTTTTTTTTAGAGCAGTCCTAAATAATGGGAGTTTCTAAACGTGCCAATTCCAAATTCTGTATAATTGAACTCAGAGTAGGATAGGCTGTGTGTTTCAATTTCCTTCTTAAAAACAACTACACACAGATATTTAGACTACCATTGGTAATAGAATATTCTTAAGGAGAAATTTATTCTAGAAGGACAAAAAAGAACAGATTTTTTTAAAGGATATATCATACTCTTGGGAGAATTGCATAGATATCTGAATTTCATATAAGGTAATATTTCAATAATATGCCAATAAAAATCTTAATGGGAACTTTCAGATATAGTAGTGAGTTAACTTTTAGGGAAAACAAATATGCACCTATGAAAATGTGAAAAAAGAAGAATTGTGAGGGGAAATGGTGTATCAGATAGTAAAATGTTTTAGAAGCTGTAGTATTCATGAAAACACTCTCTTGCTGGTACAGGAATAAACACATTGGAACAGGTTAAAACAGAATGACAATCTGGTATATATTACAATGAGCAGTATAATGGTAACATTTAAAAACAGCAGGTAAAAGCCTAAATATGTCACATGGTATGAAGGCAGAGTGTTAGTTATTTAGATATACCAAAATGTAAATTTTGGTATCACAGTATGGAATAACATTAATTTGAAGTAAATTAAGGAATTAAAAAATTAGAGTAAAATATAAGAAGCAAGTATAAAAGTAGACCACTATAAATTGGTAAGAAAATAACAAATGAAAATAAAGGGTAGGGTTAATACAACATAAAAATGTAAATATCTTACATCAAAAATAGCAAAATTCAAATATTTAATCAAAAATATGATTAAAACAAAATGATTAAAAATATGTTTGCCACACATTTGACAGCCAATTATTTTTAATAATAAAAGGCAGGTTTATTTTTGTGTGCATTTATGGTAAACTATGTCAAAAGAGCATGTCAGTATAGGAACAATATAAAGAAACAATTTCAACTTTTTTTTGGAAAAGGGTTGGGAAGTAAGGAAAGGAAAATGGAAGGAAGAAAAGAAAGCAGATGACTTATTACTTATAAAATAAAATTTTATCTTTGCCAGTAAGCTTGATGACTACACATTAAAAAAAATAGTAGTTTTAAAAAAAATGGTAGTTTAACTTGGTCAGTTATTAAAGGTAATCATCAATGTTGGAATGAAAGTTAGCAATGGCCATTGTCATCTTCTGTTTGGGAGACTCTGTTGGTACAAGCTTTCAGGGAAGAATGCAAATTTATATATGATAACTTTGAGCCAGTAATTCTGACTTAAGAATTTTAACCTAATCTGCAAGACATATCTTATGTATGAGTATTTATTCAGTGTTTATTTCTAACATGTAGAAATAGGAAACAACCTCAATGTTTGATGTATAAGGGTTTGAGTAGCTGTTTATGATATATCTGTGGGAGAGTTTATATATAAGGGAATAAGCAATAATATTGATGGAGAAGGTTATCAGTGAGGGTATCAAATTTACTTTTTAGAATATGTCACAGTAAAATTAACTTTGAATTCAGAAAGAAAAGTGAGGATAGAAAGGTAAGTTATACATATGTAGGACTAACAGTGAACCTTGATATTAATTAATGGTATTTTTATGTATTAACTATAAATTAATGATAAAAATCATATTGATGTTTGTGTAAAATTTAGTACAGGGAATATTTAACTGTAGATCTAATAGTGTTACTATTAACCTTTTTTTATTGACAGATTTTGCTATATTGAAAATTAAAACCTTTATTGTAGATAGAATCCCATGATGAGGTGTGCATTATGCAAAGTATCCTTGGCAAGAGGAAGTCTGCTGATGAAAATTCTATATCCAGTTCATCTAGTTGTTATGTATAACCATAGCAACAAATGAACCTAGCTATGAATTTGTCTATTATTGGCTTGTAGTCTTAGAAATATTTACAACTGTGATCTTTCTCTTCATCAAATGATGCTAATAGTAATCATCCTGGCAAAATTCATATGGTTATAGTGCCTTGAACTGCAAAGTGGACACATGAATTACCAGTTGTTATTCTCATACAAATTTCTGTGAAGCAGTCAAAACTCATGGTACTTTCCCAGTTTACAGATGAAGTAAATGAGGATCAGAAAATGAATCAGCATCCCAGTGCAACACAGATAAATGACAGATATGGCACCATTCCATCTCTTTTCTCCAGTCCTGACTTCATTAATCTTGTAACTTTTTGAAGCTACATATGTGAGAATTCATCAATTTCTGCTTGGTAATATAAATGAATGTATAAAAATGTGCGTATGTTTGTGTGTATATGTGTGTGTGTTAGGTAGTTGCCATGAGGTACTTATTAAGTATTAATTTAGTATTTTGAAAATTTTAATGAGCATGCAGATCACTTAGGGGTTTTGTTAAAATGAGTAATTTGTTCCATAGTTCTGGAATGAGATGTGAGATTTCACATTTCTAGCAAGCTCTTTGTCTGTCCTTGAGCCACACTTAAAAAGCAAGATCTTAATTCTAATAACTATGCATTTTTCAAGAATGTCAAAATAAGCAAAAAAAACAAAATTCTTCAGTCTGACTATTCATGTTCTCTTTCTTTCCCACCCACTACAAAGAAAGTCATTCTTTACATTACATTCAGAACTCTCAAAAGGCACATTTAAATGTTTTAATTTCTTTCTACCTATAAACAAAGTCATATCTCAGGGAAAAAATTAAAGGTATAGGAATCCAGTGGCAAAACAAAAACAAAAACAAAAAACTTAAGATGTAATTATGTTCAGATTTTCACAATATTTGCTATGCTAGCTCTTCTAGTTTTCACCTGTTGCTCTTCATATAGAAACTTTACAGCTCTTTGACTTTTTTCCCTCTAAGCCTTATTAAGAATAAAGGTGACAGCAGTTCTTTAAAACTATTTTGTTACTAGAATTTATGCTTAATATGCAGTTCCTGCCTCCAGGAGAAAGAATACTTTCAATTTTTCCCTGTCATAGGTGAGCTTAACTTGAGATCCTTGAATATTATATTTGGATCATGTGACTTTCAAGCGCTTTCTTCAAAATGAAAGTTTGTAATGCATGTAGCATTTTTATGTAGGAAATTTCCTTTGTACTGAAAGGCATTTATATTTTACTGTTTGACTTCCTGACAGAATTCTTTTTTGTTACTTTGTTTTTCTAATAAACTTTTACAGTTTAGGATGTTTTTAAATTTATGAAAAAAATTGTGAAGATAAAACAGAGTGTATATATACCACACCGAGTTTTCTCTGTTCACATCTGACACTGGTATGGTATATTTATCACAATTAATGAATTAATATTGATACAGTATTACTAACCAAATCCTATAATTTATTTAGATTTCTCTAGTTTTTGATACCAAAAAACCCTTTTTCTATTCTAGGATCCCATTCAGGTTACCAAATTACATTTATTTCCTTTCCCCTCGGGATACTCTTGGCCATGACAGTTTCTTAGACGTTGCTTGTTTTTGATGGCATTAAAATTTTTGAGAATTATGGATATTTGTAGAGAATTGCAGGTACTTGTACCCATCAGATTAATGAAATTTGTCTGGTGTTTTTCTCATAATTAGACTGAGGTTATGGGTTATCATGGAATATTTCTATGAACATTGTAAAATTATATTAAATCAACCTGCAAATGACTTAAAGAGATTCATATTTTATAATAATGATGTCTCTATAGGACTATGGCAATGAAATGCATAGGAGTGTGGTGATTCTTCAGTTCTCCCATGAAATTCTGTTAGATCAAGTAAACAGTATAGATCACTGTTTACCCATCCAGAAGTCAGTACCCATGAATCCAGCATATGGATTCAGTCCCTACTGAGTTTGGGTGCTACTGATATTACTAAATTATGTTAGAAGGGTTAAGACATTGAAAGCAGTTTTTCATGTCTATTTGAAACTTTGAGATGTAACTTCCCACTGTTCCATGGGCATAAAAGCTGTATTCATTCTCCATAGGTACTTTTTCCCCCAGCTTTTTTTTTTTTGGGGGGGGGGGTGCTGTGTTTGTTTTTGTTTCTCTGCTCTGCTGTTGCTACATTAAAGGTCCTGGAGGGGTGGGAATAGATGAATGAGAAAAAGGCCAATTAATACGCATGTGGTAAGTAAGGCTTGCTAGTATATTACTGCTTTTTCCCCAATCACGGATAGGTATTATATTAGCCAACTGCTCCCATACGTGTTATGTAGGACAATTCAAGTGATATTTGAATTAGTGGTTCCTATAGCAACTCAGCAATTATATCAGAAGGGACATTGTCTGTGTAGGCTAGCTAATTGGTTTTGAAGTCATTCCTAGAAGTTTGGTCTAGAGTTAGCTCTTTGACCCTTCAAATAATCATGTCAGTACCTAATACCCTATGGCTTTCAACCAACTAGTGGTGAAATAAGGATATATAACAAACAATGAAAGCTTCTCAGTGACATTAAATGATAACATTTATTTTTCATATGTTTGTGGGTAAGTTGGGGGTCTGCTGATTTGAACTGGGCTTAGCAGCTTTTCTCTGGATGAAGCACATACCTCTAGTCACAGCTAGGTAGCTGAGACATGTTTTTTCATGGCAATGACAGAGGGGTAAGAGATGACCTTAATCACACAAGCATAATTGTAGTCAATGCTTGTGTTATATCTGATAACATCCCATTGGCTAAAGCAAGTCACATGATGATCTCAACATCAAAGAATGTGAAATTACTGCAGTTATCATGGTAGAAATTGAGACTGCATAATCCATTTACGAAGCAGGAGTGAATGGCTGAGAACATAATTCAGTTCATCATACTATAAATCTCTGTTTGTAAAAATAGCCAGAGCAGTTTAAGTTCTCAGCAATGGGACACTGAATAATAAAGAGAACTTTTTTTTTGGTAAATTTAGCATATATTTAAGATCTTTTCTGTAATAACTCCATTCTCATTAATTTACGTGTATGGTAATATACTTTCTCAGGTAGAAAATGAAGAGTGGATTAAACACCAATAGGGGAGGAAATGAACTTGAAAATGCATTTTACATGTAGAAAGTATTTATGAGTGCTTCAGTCATAACCCTTGGGTAACTACTCCAAGCAGGCTCAGTTACTAAGGCTCCTGGCAGTTGCTACCAAAATTTTGGGCTGCAGAATTTGTTTCCTCCAGCCTTAATCCTATCTGGCTCTGGCTGTTTCCAACCTGTTTTGCTGGAATTCTCCTAGCATACCATGTTGTCAGGAACACACTGATTAAGACAGCCTAATTGAGTAGTAAAATGTCAAAGGCCATTTAAATGTCATTTTTTATGCCTTTTAGAGGTTGAGGACTGCCACTATTAATAGTTTCTTTTGGGTCATGGAGTGAGGGATTAAGTAGGGGGACAGGAGCAATCACTTTGAAGAAAACTGGTATTGTCTTCCCTCTCTGGAACTGTATATAACAGTGTATGAGGAGTGGTAAAGGAATCTAATATAAAGGATAAATGATATAAAGAATAGTGAGATTATGTTTTTCTGCTGAGGAGTACATACAGATGACATCCATCACCATTCCTTCTCTCTTATCTCTGTTTCTGAGCCTTTTCCTTTCCAATTTGAAAAAAGACATTATACAAAATGATAAAGGCTGTTGAACATCAAGATACATATCTCCAAAGTTTTTAATCCTTTTGCACTCTGCAGTTTCTTTTTTTTAATTATTCAGTTCTTAAAAGAATAACTGAAAGTATCTGAATAATATTTTGTCATTGAAATTATTAATTAATTTAAGTCATTTGACTTTTGTGTTTTTATTTTTATATTTTAATTTTTTGGGTATATATAAAATTTTTTATCATCTTGAACTTTTAAAAATATTTTCTTGCATAATCATTGTTTTTCACTTTTGTTTTTCCTGTGTCCATTCTCCAGCTTCTCTTCCATGTGTTCCCAAGGAGTAGAAATGAAAAATATATATCTCTATTTCCTCCTTAACTATGGATTATTATATATTTTTTGAATTGCCAGCGTTTGGCATTCTTTGCCTGTCTAACCTGTAAAACAGTTTTGACAGATCGTTTTTTTTATCATCAGTGTATTTCCAGGAAGTATTTTCACCTCTTGGGCTGGTGAATCTTGTGAAGCATTGATGCACAAAATTAAAATATATATACATTATTGCTTCTTTAGAAGTATCTAAGATACCATCATCTTGTAAACTTTAAAAACTAAGATTTACATTAAAATTAACATTTTATTGAATTAAAAATTTACAAAAAAAGCATTAACCCTTAAAATTTGTGCCTTTCTTTTCATAAGTGAAATTTTAAAATCAGTTATTATAGTTTGACCCTAACCTAGAAAGTCAGATACATCGAAACCATCATGATCTCTTTAAACGATTACTTCTTAATTTTTACTTCTTATTATTTTAGTTTTTATTCTAATATTAATAAAGTGATGTAACAGAGCTTGATGTATTAGATCATTACTATTCTTCATAACTTTTACATAAAGGTTGCTCCCAAATCATTTAAATCCTTTATTTGAACTCATAAATAGTACTATAAGAAAGTAGTTTTATATTTGAAGAAATTATAGAGGTTAACAGTCTTATTTAACTATGTTATGTGTGTGCGTATTTGCCACATTTTGCTGAATTGTCCATTTCCCAGTCCAGTTCTTTGTTCCTTCTACTAAGATTTAAAGGATGAAGGCATAGGTGAATGGTGCTGTTTATGGCCCTGCTTATCACTGTCAAAGTCCAGATAAAGGGAATCAGAGAAGATAATTAAAGGCATATTTGTCTCCTCTTTTTGATCACTATTCTCATGCTGAGTAATGTCAGGAGATTTTTCCCAGATTTTCCCATTCTTAAGAGTTAAGAATTTAAGCATGACCTAACCAAAGTTTCAAACATTTTGATTCTATGATTCCATTTAGAATACTTATCATGAAAAGCAGAAAAAATTACAATCAAAGAGAAATAGATAGTATGAGAATAGATATTAAGTAAATAGGTGATAATAACACTAATAACAGCTCCCATTTATACAGCAATACTTCATCCAAAGCATACTCTCTTACCTAAGTTGCAACTCCTCAACAGTAACCACTGTGCTTCCTCATTTATTTGTAAATCATGGTTTTTCTACCATCCTCTGGTAGCACTCCCTAACCCTAGTCCCTCAGGTTGGAATCCAAACCAATGAACATGTTTGTTTAGTATTCATCACCCATCCATTTATATCTTTTCTATTTTCTTGATGGTAGGAGGGAGAAGTCAAATATTTTACTTAGAACAAGACTTTAGGAATTGATGCTATTTATTCTCAGGTCTTAATTATCTATACATTTTTAAAAGGCAAACCTAAGGGGAAAAAATTAATAAATGGAAAGAGGTTATGGTTTGTCTAATGAAAATCCCTCACTGGTGCTAAGAAAGCTTTATAGCAAGTATATAGGGGCATTAGATCACTGCATAAGCAACGCACTAACTGAACTAATAAAGTGTATTTTATCCTGTCAGCTCAGCTTTGGTGGGGGCTGGAATATCCTACTCAGACCCTCTCATGATTTAATAAAAATACCTGCCCTGTTCTTCAAGAATTTAACTAACCAGAGAGTGAACTTTCTCTTTCCCTGCTGGGATCATGGATTGCAAATCAGTTTTCTCTGCCCAAAAGCAATCACCTAAGCCAGTGGTTATGTGAGACTAGGGTAAAAGGAAAAAGCCATAAAAATTAATGAGTCTGCCTGATGCCCAAGCATTCAGACCATAATTCTGGGCAGGAGAGAATTGAAGTCTTATTTGGTGCTGTCTCAGGTGAGTGTAGACTGTAGTAGACACTAGTGGTTTGGGAACTTTCACTGCCTATGGACTGCTGTTGAAAAGTCCTTCTACCTCTTTCCTTAATATCTATTCTCAAACCATCTACTTCTCTTCGAGTGTAATTTGTCCTGCAACTACTAAAATAATACTTAGCAAAGACAAAACAAAAGGCACTGTTAGCAGAGTTAGAGGTGCATAAGTGAGGAATCCTTTGGATATAAACAATAGAAAACTTTTCCAGACTGGTTCAGGCAATAATGCTGGCTTTTGTAACTGAAAAGTCCAGTTGTAGGAATCATTTGATGCTGAGTTGAGGCAACATTCAAAATGTTACCATTTTTCTCTCTCCTCTCCCTTCCTCCCTTTCCCTCTCTCTTTACACACTCCTCTGTCTTTCTCTCTCCCTCCCTTACTCTTTTTTCTGGTCCTTATCTCTGACTTATGTGGTGTTTGCTTTATCAGAAGACTGGCTAGATCACCTTGAGAGTCATCTGCCATCACCTTCTGGGAGTTACAGACTTTACATGCTTTCTTTTTTCCCCAGAGTCTTTTCTGAAGAGCAAAGGGGTTTGTCCTTTCAGAGATTACACTAATGGGTAGGTCAAAATCAAGTGGCTGTTTCCTGAAGTTAATTAGCATCCTTCCCAGGGAATGGGTTAGTCATGGCATGCAGTCATAATGACGGAAGTGTAAATCGCCAAAGGAATAGTAAATTATTATGATTAAGCAAAAGTGGGAATGGATGATAAGTGGTCAAAAATAGCCAACATCCACTAAATATCGGAAAACAAAGTGCTTTTTAAATATAACTGCCCATAAGTGCTATTACATTTGCGTAATTTTCTGCTAGATTTTATGGCTTTGCCTTGCATTAATTGGCATCCACTTGGTGGCAAATGGCAAAAATCTCTATTTCTCCTGAAAATTCAAGAGAATAACACATATGTTATTGAGCACTCACTGTAATATTTTTAAGCCATAAAATGCAATTTTAAGTTGATGATATGTACAAAAAAATACTTTCTTTGTGGGATTGGAAAATGTGTAACTCTTCTAAATGTGAGCAACTGCTCTACCATCTCTTGCCACAGCAGGTATAATTCCATAGTAGTCAGAAGACACCTCAGATTCCTACATAACAGAGGGTATTAGTTAACTAATATCAGTAATACATGCTCAAATGCATAATGAAATCTGTTTATCACATCTGAGACTTGCCACACGTATAATATGGCAATGGCTGTGAGAGACACAAACATGTAAAACCTTTAGACCATGCCCGTTTTAGGCAGAAAACTATGAATCTGGTATGATATTAGGAAGAGATACCTTGTAGAAGTCACTAATTCTTTTCTGATAGTACAGCAGCATTGAGGACAAAGCATGAAATGACTTCATGAACAAGTATACTGGCTTATCTGTACAACCCTGAACCCTCTCCTCAGGTAGTAGAGGTTACGGCCAAAGAAAATAACAATAATAGGACTATTATAGCAGACCCACTGTTTGTGTATAATTTAATCATCTTATATTTGTAATTTGTTTCATGTCTTATTTAGATGTCCTGTCATGAGAGATGTCTGACAAAATAATCCTATAAATTCATTTTCTGTGTTTTTATATTAAGAAGTTAATTAATGATACATACTGTATAATGCAACAATCAGGCATTAACTGGATACATATAGGTTTTGTGGGTTCTCTTGATAATTTAGTCATGTCCCTCGGTTCTATAGGAAGATTTAAGCAATACTTACTTCCAAGTTTTACAACTAATTTCCCAGAACTCCACTTCATGCACTGAATCTTTGAAGAGTCTAGACATTCTTTAGTGAGTTTAATTTTCTCTAAATTTCATATTACCCCTTTCTATCATTCTTGAATGTCTAGTGTTATTTTGAAAAAAAAAATACATCATTATTTAAACGACAGTAAATATGTTGTCTTTCCCCTCTCTGTATTGCCTCTCCATCATTCTAGACTGACACCTCCTGTGCCTATTGGGTCTTCTGCATTCACACGGCAGGTTCTTTTCTGTTAGTTTTCAAAGAGTCTGATAAACATATGCAGAAGCCACATACATAGCTTGTTAAACATCATCAAATAAGAAATTAATTTCCCATAACTTTTATTATTTTAATACTAATTTTTCATTCCTCTGAAATATTCATATTTAATCCGTGTGAGAGAAAACTATAGCTATAACTTTTTGTGGATAAAAGTTTGTCTGTAGAAAATAATAATTACTCCTCAGCTTTTAATTTTTTCTGTCTATATACTTTTCCATGATCCTCTTAATCTTATTTTTGAGCATTTAATAGCTAGGGATGAATAGCAAAATTATTTGCAATGCTTTTTTAAATATGCAAGTATCTGGGGTGCCTGGGTGGCTCAGTCGTTTAACCGTCCGACTTCTGCTCAGGTCACAATCTCGTGATCCGTGAGTTCGAGCCCCGCGTCGGGCTCTGGGCTGATGGCTCAGAGCCTGGAGCCTGCTTCCGATTCTGTGTCTCCCTCTCTCTCTCTCTGCCCCTCCCCCGTTCATGCTCTGTCTCTCTCTGTCTCAAAAATAATAAAATAAACATTAAAAAAATTAAAAAAAATAAATATGCAAGTATCTAGCCATATTCTCCAGAAATTCTGATTTAGTGTGTATGTTGGAAAGAGGCAAAACTATCAAAGCTATACATAAGTCTGGTGAGGAACCACTGTGTAACTCTTTCTGTATGTGGAGTAGGCCCTCCATCTAATGGGACCGCTTCTGGTTCCCTTTGTTTGATCAGAAACCATATTCTCTGAATTTCTCCTTACAAGAAAAGCCATTTTACTGTTGGTAATTGGGTCCCGGACTAACTTAATGGAGACAGTGCTTTGATTTTGAAAGACTACCTAAGAAAAAAAGAAACTGTGATATAGTACATATGTTGATAGATTTTACAATATCATTTGACATTTGATTCAACATGAAGATAAATAAAAGGGAATTAAAGAGCACAAAGAACTTAGGATATACAGTTAGTATCAGCCTTAAAATATTCACCCAAATAGATACTGGGACACTTCTTGAGAGAGAAGCTATGCAGAAAAGTGGCATTCTTAGGTATATAGTGAAATTAGTATCTCATTCTTGATATTGATTATTTTCTCTGCTCTCTTCCTTGTCATCCTAGGTAGGAATTTATTGTTTTGATTTATTAAAAAAAAAAAAAAACTTTTGACTTTTTTTTCCTGTCTTCTTTTTGTACTTCCTCAATTACTGCTCATTATTATTTTTCTACTTACCTTGCTTTAACTATGCTTCTCTTTTTTTCAGCTTCTTAATGTAGAACCTTAGCTCATTGAAATTAAATCCATTTTCCTCTCTGGGAAACAGTAAAATCTATGTTTTACTTAACCACTCTTTTAGCTATACCTCATAGGTTTTGAGGTTTTGAAAGGTTGTATTTAAGTTTTTCTTTAGTTAAAATGCCTTCCATTAAAAAAATAATTTTTGATCTGTGGATTATTTAGAGGTGTGTTGTTTAATTTCCAAATATTTTGGGTTACCTAAATGTGTTATTGTTATAGATTTCTTATTTATTTCTGTTATGTTTTGAAACATACACTTTATGATTTTAATTGTTTTAAAATTTTTTTTTTCTCAACGTTTTTTATTTATTTTGGGGACAGAGAGAGACAGAGCATGAACGGGGGAGGGGCAGAGAGAGAGGGAGACACAGAATCGGAAACAGGCTCCAGGCTCCAAGCCATCAGCCCAGAGCCTGACGCGGGGCTGGAACTCACGGACCGCGAGATCGTGACCTGGCTGAAGTCGGACGCTTAACCGACTGCGCCACCCAGGCGCCCCTAATTGTTTTAAATTTAACGAGCCCCAGTACCTAAAATCCGTCTTGGTGAGCTGTCTTCATAAGAAATGAAACTTCACTCCCGGTGGCTTTTTTAATATTAGTTAGGACAAAGTATTTGATAGTATTGTTCTCATCCATCCATTGTTTTCTGTCTAACTTTATCATTTGTAGAAAGGATGTTAAACTCTTATGGTGACTTTCTAATTATTTACGCTTCTCTTTAATTCTATTTTTCTTCGTGTGTTTTGTACTTATGAGGCAAATAACATATTTATGATTGTTATGTCTCTTATACCACTTTTCTTTATGAAATTTCCCTGTTTATCCCTAGTGGTATTCTTTGTCTTGAAATTTATCTTATCGGATATTAGTAAGTTCTCTTTGGGCTTTTTATTATGTACTGTTCAAATGAAATATGTTTTCCACCAATTTACTTTAGCCCAGTTTGGTCTGTGTCTTTATATATAAAAGTGCATTTCTTGAAGACAACATCCCATTTCAGTTGTGCTTTTTTGTTCATTCGATTGTCTGTACCTTTTATTTATTTATTTTTTCAACGTTTTTTATTTATTTTTGGGACAGAGAGAGACAGAGCATGAACGGGGGAGGGGCAGAGAGAGAGGGAGACACAGAATCCGAAACAGGCTCCAGGGTCCGAGCCATCAGCCCAGAGCCTGATGCGGGGCTCGAACTCACGGACCGCGAGATCGTGACCTGGCTGAAGTCGGACGCTTAACCGACTGCGCCACCCAGGCGCCCCTATCTGTACCTTTTAAATAGAGTTTTTAGTCCATTAACATTTAATTCAATTATTGATATAGTTAGGTATATAGTTTTATAATTTCCTTTATTTTCCCCTCTTTGTATATCTTTTCTATCTTACCTTCTTTTGGATTATTTGCATATTTTTCAATTCTATTTCAATTTTTAATTTTTTTATCTATATATTTTTTTAGTGCTTATGGTATTATGACTTACAACTTTTTTACAGTGTGTTTAAAGTTCATATTGTACCACTTTACAGAAAATGTATAAATCTGCAGCTGTATAGATTCATTTTTGTCCCCCATCAGCCATCCTTTTTACTAAAATTATCAGATGCACTGCATCTACATAGAATACAAATCCATCAAGATGATGTCATATATTTTATTATTAATAATCATTCATATTTAAATAAATTAATCAAAAGGACAGTATTTCTTATGTACCCATCTATAAGCCACTTTCAATATTCCACATTCCTACTTGAAAGTACAAGTTTCTCTGTACTATCAATTTTTTTCAGCATGATAAACTTCCTTTGGTATTTCTTGTAGTGGCAGGTCAAAAGGTGATGATTCTTTTCATTTTCTTTTATCCGGAAATCTTTACCTATATTCTTGAAGCATGTTTTAACCAAATATTGAATTCTGATTTGATTATTTTTTTTTCATAACTTGAAACATGCTACCTCATTTATCTTCTGGACTCAATTGTTTCTAATGTAATAGTCCCCTGTTTTTGATACATTATTTTTCTTTGGCGGCATTCACCATATTCTCTCTCTTTGCTTCTAAATAGTTTGACTTTGAAGAGCTAAGGCATTACTTTCTTCATATTTGTCCTCTTGGGGTTTGCTGAGCTGAATTCACTGGCAAATATATGTGTTTCATGAAATTTTGAAAATTTTTTGTCATTATCTCTTCATTTTTTTTCCCCATTTTCTCTGTTTTCATCATCTCTTTCGGCTTCTGGTCCACCTCTCTCTCTTTCTCCCCATCCCTCTTTCTAGAATTCCTCAATACTTTCCCATAGGTTTTTGATGCTTTTTTATTGTTTTAAATCTCTTTTTCTACTTGTTATTCAGTTTGGATAATCTGCATTTATCTTTTTTTCACATTCAGAATAAATTTTTAATATCTATAGATATTTGTACTATCCTAAAAGTAGATATAAGGTTTCTGGGACAGGTACAGATTGATTATTAGTTCGATCAGTTCTCTCTAGTTCTTTCTAGTGCTATCGGTTGCTTCTAGCAATGCAGCAGGAACTACATTGCTTCCCCTTAGCCAGTCTCTCCCCTCTGAGGAGATGTGAGGAAAGCCAGATGGACATCATCCTTATGTGTAAGAATACACACACACACACACACACACACACACAGTCCTCTTTCCCTCTGAGAGAGATAAACTTAATCTCCTCATTTCTCCTCAGAAATGCAAGGGGAAGAATGCTAATTTCTTATCTTATGGAATGTAAATAAGTATCTGATGAGGTGAGGAGGATAAAATAAGCCACCCTAGTTTACAGCCCTTAGAATATCTCCATGGCTCCTATTCTCATTCCTCTTTGAAATGTAAACTCATAATTTTTGGATAGTGCCTTAGCATTTGAATCATCCCTGAAGTTTTAAATCTTATCCATCGATGCACCTCCCAGTAAAAGTTTCCCCAAAAGCCTGAACCATGCAGAAACATAAAAAACTCCCTTCCTGGTATGCATTAACTTTTTTTCTCTATTGTGTTTATTTTGCCAGAAAGGTTATTTTGAGAATTTTTATTTAATTTAATTTTTTTCATCCTCACTTGTCCACTCTGTTATTTCCTATATAATCATTGTATATATTATATCTATTATTTAAGATAACATGTATATATTATATATATAATCTATCCGCTGATATTTTTCTGTCTTGTTATTCTAATTTACTTGAGCTCATTGCTTTAAAGTTTAGAACTGACAATTCCAACATGTGGATCCTCTTAGAGTTGACTTCCTTTTTCTTTATGTGAATGGGTAATATTTTCCTGTTTTTATTATGTTGAGTATCTTTGGATTTCATTCTAGAATGTGTGAGCCTGTGAATGATATGCTATGTGGTCTCTGGATCCCCTTACATTTCTCTAAATAATGCCTTTAGTTTTGTCAGCCCACAGTTAACTCAACCTACCTGCAAAGTCTCCCTTGTTGGACGTAAATAGCCATTTAGGTTCGTTTGGTTCTTTTTGATGTTGTGTGTTGTGGGCACAATACTCCCAGGTAGACATAGTTCAGGAAGAGCAAGAGGCTTAGGCAGAGGTTTCACATAGAATCCAGGCCTCTCTTTTTTCTGGAATTCCCCTCGCTTTCTAGCAGCAATGACTTCCCTATGCCCTACCTTCCTCAGGCTAGAAAGACCATGTGTTTCTATTGGAGTTTCAGCCACCCCACACCATACTTAACTCCAGGCCATCAGACCATAAGGACAAAGAATTTAACTGCATGAGCCCCTTCTTACAAGACTCTGCCCTTCTCCAAATATGCCTGTAATTAGATATTCTCTAGATCCTTTACATGGTGTCTTTTAAATTTTATATTGAGTGTAAATTTATATGTGTGGGTGAGTCAGCTTCTGGCAACTTTATTTGCCATACCAGGGATGGAATTCACACTTAGTAATATTTTACATATTTATGTATAAATATTTTTCACAACTTTCATTAGATTTATTTCTCAATACTTGATAATTTTAACTGAAGAATAATTTACATAAAGTGAAATACAGTACTCACTTTCCATCTCTAAGAATACCAGATTGTTAGTAACCATGATGTTTATTCTATGCTCTCCAAGAGTGGATTCCTTGTCTTAGAACTAAATACTAAGTGAATATTTAGTGACAGGCACACATATTAAGTACTCTGTAGGTATTTTGAACACATTGTCAATTCTGATGTAATTAATAGGTACTTTTTCTCTTATGAGTTACTTCTCCTTGGTTCTAACCAAGACTAACTTTGGAAGAGGGCACAGAACTCACAGTTACGCACTTACAGTGACCCTTCCACTCTCTACTTCAATGGGTTTCTACCTTCATTGACTATAACAGAATCACCCACAGGGATGTTAAATAATACTGATGCCAGTCTGCACCCTAGACCAGTGACTCTGGGGATGGCACTCAAGTACCAATATTTTTTTTAAAAATCTCCCTAGATAATTCTAATATGCACTCAGGTTCTGGACCTTGGTTCTATTTAAAGTCAACCACAGAGGTATAAATTATTTAAAGAATTCTAAGGGAACTCACTATGAGAAAATAGACAATGAAGAAAAGAACAAGCCTGAGCAATTTCCTATTCTTTCAGAATTTTACAGTTTTTACGTGCATGAGTACCATTTTCTGCCTTCTGACTCATTTATAAAAAAAGTAATTTGAATTTGCATTGGAATTTAACCTAATATTTATAAGTAATCATGGGATAGGGAACTACAAATATAAGATAAGTCAGAGTGTGGAGGTCAGATTTTCAGGCCACAATCCACTGTGAAGTCATTGAAGGATTCTGATCGGAGTAATACACGAATACATACATACATACATACATAGACAGAGAGACAGAGAGACAGAAACAGAGATGGATGTTTAGAGAAAAGGAGGTTGACAGGGATTTACAAGGCTTATCAGAGAAAGCCTATAGATAGTGTAAATGCAAAGAAACTTGGAACTCTAGGCCATTGAACTTATTAACGTTGGTGAAGTTTGTTTTCAAATATGATTTTAGACCAAAATCAGAATTTTTAAGTAGCCCAGAGGATGAGAATAAATTGTGTGCTTCTGGAGTTTTCATGTTGTTCTGTATGCTCATTCTACAGTGCATCTAGATAGCATCTTGAAAACACCCTTCTCCCCTGAGAGTGGCCTCTGACACCTCTCTTGCTTATTTCGGGAGCTGAAAGGCAACTTAATCTCCTGGGGATGAATCTCAAGGGGAGAAACACTGTGAAGTAGTTGAAAAGTTGACTGAGTGTATTGAACTCTTATTAGAAAACTATTCACCTTCTTTCTTTGTAAAAAGCATTTTTGTGTAGGGATTAATAAATTGAATCCTGCAGACCTAATATGAAAACTTGTTCAATAAAATTATGCCTTTGATTATGTCACCAAAGACATTGCCTGTCTTTGGTTAAATGCATATATTGCCAGGAAGTCTTAAACTGATTATCAAGTTATTGCTTTAGTTTTTAGATAAGATCTCATCTTGTCAAATCTGATCATGTTGATAGACTCTTAAAAGTTTTCTGTTGTTCTCAATAGCTTTCAAAAAAAAAAAAATCAAACCTCTTATGTTAGCACATAAAATTTTTACTTCTCTCGCCTAAAATCCTGCCAACTGCTCTCTTACCCCACCCTCTTCCCTGTCTCCCAACTAATAGACAGCCATAGCTGTCCAGTGATATTTTACACATCTCCACCTTTGAACATAGTATTGTCTGTACTTAAAATCAAGTTGTACCTTCCCTTTTCTTCTAAAACCTGTACTTATTTTCCAAAATATCCTATTGATAGAAAGTTTTTCTTCATGCCTTTCCATTTTGCATCCATAATATCCATTTCTTATACTGAGCATAGCGAGAATAGTAATGAATGTGAGGTTGTCTGGCTATTTTTTATTTATGTATTTGTCCACTTTCCCCAGGCAGCCATAAACTCCTTGAAAAAGAGGTAATAGCATTCTAATTTTTCTACTCCTTAGCCTAGTAAAATTCGAAGATATGAGTCACCCATAAACATTTTCAATTAATTATTCTATACATTATTTAATTAATTTTAATAATTTAAATATGTATCAACAAATGAGATCAGTTTTTGTAGGAGCTAGATATAGCAAAGGTCAATGGAAGGTAGCAAATATGGGACTGCGTGAGAATACCAAAGTCAACTCTTACCAGTTTTGTAATTTTTCCAGGGACGATATTGGGAGATAGTCATAGAATGGATGCCAATTTGAGCTATCTGGAGGAGGAGGAAAGTGAAGATAAGGAAAAAAATACTGCGGCATGCTACAGGGCACAATTTAAATTAGCGGAGCAACTAAAATATGCCAAGATAATAAAACCTGTGACTTACATTTTCATGAATTTATTAAATTTTGATATGCCAGGATCCCAGTAAAAATATTCCCCCTTCTCACAGTTATTGCTGAGATTTTCCAATGAATGGAATTTGTGTTTTGGTGTTTATTCTTGCTTCAGACTGTTAGAGTGAGGATGGATTCTTCTGCCCAGATGGCTTACAGAAACTCACAACATTTTTTCTGAGAGGCTTACAATTCAAGTGAATCTAGTACAGCTGATTCTGGGATCAGATGATAGTGTAGCTGAAGGTCATTCTTCCTGAGTCTGAACAGAATCCAGCAATTCTCTGGCACACCTTTATAAATAAATTCTCATGACTGTCAGTGACAGTACTGAGACTTGACCCAAAGTGGAATTAAGGGTGGCCAAAGTTGAGGTGGACAGGAAGAATACTGACAGTGTTCTCTGGTGACTGCTGGTCATGGGTTGTTGCTGGAACCCACATGATCCCTCTTGGTGGTGACTGCCAGACATAAGTGCATGTGTGTATCTGGGGAAGGAGTGTTATGAACTGTGTTAAACAATCATTCTAGGGATGGTAGAAGCTACAGAGTTTTTGCCATTAAAAATAAATTCAACATATTCTATGATCACAGCATGGATGAAAATTGGAATATCAGAATTATTATACAAAAAAGATGAGACCTTGGGCCTTCTCCTTTGGACTTATTAATGACACAAAATGGACATTGATTGTACTTTATTCTTTATCTTTTTAATATTTAAAAATGTTTCAGTCAAGTCACAGAAGTATTTTTTAAATCATTAAGAAGTGCATCTCTTACTTTAATTTTTTTTTCTCATTCGACAGAATGTACACTGATTATCTCTTTTTCATAGTACCATAGGAGATGATTTTGGTGTGTCAGTGATATCAGTGTAGATGATATGAGGCTTCATAAAGTCCATGTGCAGTTTTGAAAGGCTAATAACTTAGATTAGTACAGAAACAGTCCATTTATGTCCTTAAAAGTATGTTACAATGTAGAGCAGTCTTATTGCCAACACACAGTTCTAGTATCATATCCCAGATATGGGCAAATGGCATTGCCAGTAAGCAAGTAAACAGTATCCTGTGGTGAGAAGAAAATTCTACATGGGCCTGGATGTTAGGCTTTTCACTCTCCATAATGGACAGTAACTTTGGAAGACATCAATGATGGAGGTGATAATCTCACTGCATAGAAGGAGTACAATGATTATGTTTTATGCATACAATCGCCTTAGAGTGACTCTCTCTATGTTACCCATTGAAACTGGAGAACACAGTGTGCATTTATATAAAAAGATACATGAGAGGTTTCTTTGGTGAACAGGATTTAATTACTTAAAAAAATAAGTTCTTCTCAATAAAAAAATAGCCAACATCCTCAAAACCACATTTCTCCCACATCTCTATTATTTCTTCGTTCTACATTCTAAGGGGGTACTTCCTGCCTATCATTTTTTTATGTTTCTTTATTTATTTTGAGAGAGAGAGAGAGAAAGAGGGCACAAGCAGGGGCAGGGCAGAGAGAGAGGGAGGGAAGGAGGGAGGGAGGGAGAGAGAGAATACCAAGCAGGCTTCAAGCTATCAGTGTAGAGCCTGATGTGGGGCTCCATCTCATGAACTGTGAGATTGTGACCTAAGCCAAAGTCAAGAGTTGGATACTTAACTGAACCACCCAGGCACCCCTCACTTCCTGCCTATAAAGCAACCATGTCAATATATATCATCACCCTTTAATGTAGATGTAATTCTTTAGTAAAATGTTAAGAAAATAAAGGGAATCACCTCTGTATTATTATGTTTCTTTTATTGATTTGTTGCATTCTTATTTAATTTTTTTATTTTTAATTGAAAAAACTAATGGAAATATAATAATAAAACAAGTTGAGTAAATAAAGGAGAGAATAATGCCCATACTATCAGATTTGGGTATAACTATTCTCACGATAGTTTTTTATATTTATGAATATGCTGAAAGTAGCAATTGAGATATTTCCATAATTTTTGAATTGTGTATCCTGAGGTATTTCACTTAAATATGCTTATACACAGATGGGTACACACACATGCAAATGCACATATACAGACAAATTTTTCCATAGAATAATAAAGGATATTTTGGCGGGACAGGAAAAACTTAGGTAAGAAGATAGTATAGTATGATCAGGGTGATTCAGCCTCTCTTAAAATTACCTGGCCTACTATGATTTAGGTAAGAATTTTTGGAAGCAGAGCCTAAGACATAAATGATTTCTTTTAATCAGGATATGCATGATAAGGAAGGTAAAAAATAGGTAAATAGACATAGAGTCTTTGAACAAACTATGAAACACAAATTATACCATAGAGTTAGTCCTTTTATTTTTCTGGTTATATATATATATTTTTTATTTTTATTTTTTAATATTATTTAAAAGAGAGAGAGTGAGAGAGAGAGAGAGAGCATGGGAGGGGCAGAGACAGAGGGAGAGAGAGAATCCCAAGCAGGATTCCAAGTCCAATGCAGGACTCGATCTAATGAACCATGAGATCATGACCTGAGATGAAATCAAGAATTAGACACTTAACTGACTGAGCCACCAAGGTACCTCTGGTCAGAGATTTTTTTTTTTTTTTAGTTTAAATTAGATTTATTGAGGTACAATTTATGTACAAAAAATAACATAATGACTTAATGTGTACACCTTAATGAATTTGGACTTGTGCATATACCCTTGATGCCATCACCACAACCAAGGCATTAAATGTATCCATCACTCCAAAAATTTCCTTGGGTGTTTACAGTTGTTTTGTGTGTGTGCTCCAGAGAGTTAGTCTTGAGTTTAGAGACTGGTCTTTTGTACTTTCTTGCAGGCAGCTATTGGCTGATGTCTATAGACATTTTGGTAGTGGCAGGACCAGTCTCAGTAGCATTTGTCCAGAAGCAGTTCTTCAGAGAAGCTACAATTGTGAATTACCATCTCACACTCAGGACAGCTGGGGTAGGTGTACATACCTGGCTAGTAATGAGGATAAAGACAGGACACAAACAGCATCCACTAGAATCATAGATTTAGATACAAATATCCTTACCTGTCTGACTACTTCTACTTTGAATTCTATTACTTGGACCCATGGAAAGGAAAGAACGGAAAGTATGTAGCAGTGCTGGTTAGTGATTGGCACTGAACCATGATGTCCCATATCTAAACACTTCTGTTAGAAATTTTTCCAAGATAAAGTCACAAAATCTACTCTATGCTGGTCACTATGAAGGCCAGGCTAAACATTTTCACTTCTGGATCTTGTACATAGGTGGTCAGATAATTGGAATGAATTAAATTGGATACCATTGGGGCACCTGGGTGGCTCAGTCAGTTGAATGTCTGACTTCAGCTCAGGTCATGATCTCATAGTTCATGGTTATGAGCCCTGCATTGGGCTCTGTGCTGACAGCTTGGAGCCTGAAGACTGCTTCAGGGTTTGTGTGTCTCTCTCTCCCTTTCTGCCACTCCCCCTGCTTGTGCTCTGGATCTCTCACTCTCAAAAATAAATAAACATTAAAAATGTTTTAATTGAATACCTTGAGCGCCTTACTCAGACTTTTTTAGTTCTTATTAGTTTCTCACTAGCATTCAGAACAGTTCAGTTCACCAGCCAGAGAGGGGCTATTTTAATTAAAATAAGCTCAACACAGTATTATTTTGTCATTGTTCCACATGCCAAGAATGCTTTATTTTATGATCAACCATTTAATGTACATTTTCATGGTCGATTTCACTGACAGTGATACAATATGATAATAAATAACCAAGCAAACCAATCAACACCCCTCTTTTTTAAATTTGGATGAGGAAGGAGTGTAAAATACAAAATTTTATGATAACCACACATAAAATGCAGCTCATAAAGGAATATCTAAATGTTGATTAAAGATGTTGGTCTTCAAATAATTGTGTCTCACTTCATAATAGTTGTAGCACTGGAGGCAACATGGGATGGTGGGATTGCTCAAGTGTCTGAAATTCACATACAACAAATATTTAGTCAGTTTAAATATACTTCAGATTAAAAAAAGAAAAAACTCTCTACTCTTAGAGTCTAGGGAAGCACACAATGTATGGCAAAAATGCACAACAGCCAGATGGGGTGCCTAGGTGGCTCAGTTGGTTAAGCATCCAACTCTTCATTTCAGCTCAGCTCATGATCTCATGGTTCATGGGTTCAAGCCCCACATCGGGCTCTGTGCCGAGGGCACGGAGCCTACTTGGGATTCTGTCTCCCTCCCTCTCTGTCCCTCTTCTGCTTGCTCTCTATCTATCTCTCTCTCAAAAACAAATAAATAAACATTTTTAAAAAGTCTGTTAAATGTACAACAGCCAGAGTTTCCTCCAAGAATTTAGCCCAAGGATTGTTCATGTGGACATTACTTCACTGTCCTCAGTAAAACAGCTCACATACCTAGGGTACAAGGACAAGGGGAATTAGGCAGATCTTTTATTTATATTCCTTGGAGATAGTCAGAGACCTGGTGCCTTAGAACTAAAAGCTTCTTACTGATAATTGCTGAAAATTGCCCCATTACATTAATATTTTAAATGTGGAGTAGCAAAAATAGTTCAGGAATAGTATTTCGAGTTCTGGTCCTGATTCTGGATATAGTCCATTCCCAAGTGGCTTAAAAGTCAGAAATCATTTCAGGGTGATTTTAACAGGCTTACTGCAAAGCAAGTGGCAGGGTAACAGTATTCCCAAGTAATATGGAACCCTCTCCACTTCTCACTCAAAACTGGCAGTACCGTGAGATAGATGAGCTGGTTAACCACACACAGTGATATACAGGCATATGCCAGTCTTCATCTGGATCTCACATCTCTCACTCTTCACTTTTCTATAACTAATAATAATAATAATAATAGCTAACATTTATTTAAATTATGCAATGCACTAGGCTAAGCCCTTTATAGATATTAATCCCATTTAATCAAGAACTTAAGTGAGGCATTTTTTGCCTCTTTTTACAGATAAGAGAATACATGTTCAAAGGTATTAAATGACCTGAACATAGTATACAAGGAATGAATGGCAAAATCATAATTCTGAACTGATTCCACAAACCTAAACCTCTATACTATACATTCCTCTATTCCTGCTAGTCGCCTTAGCTTTCTACCTTGTTTAAAATCCATTCTGTTATAGAAGTTAATTGAATTATTCCTGGCACTGTGGCTGGCTGGCAGTGAGCAGTATTCATTAGGTAAAATAGATGTCTCAATTGCATGTCAAATACAGTATACCTCAGATCCCTTATAAATCATATACCTAAAGTCAGCACATTTCTGTGTACAATTTCCAATTATTGTCTTCAAAAGCAATAACATCTTAGAGCATGCCTTGGTGTCTCCCCATTTTCACCAGATAGCTGCAATGACAACGTACATGTGAACTTATATAATAAAGTCCTACTCTCTCTTTCCTGTTCACGCAGTCACACCTGTTATTTTGCCATCTGATCTAGACTCTAGATGTTTCCCCATAGGCACTAAGATAAGAAAAGGCAAAACTGATAGTCAGTGATAAGTGTGTGTATGGGATATAAGTATATAGCAAGGGTCCTGTTTATATATTGCCATGAAGGTCTACAAAGCCAGAATTGGATGTGGAGTCAGTGCACAGGGCCTAACATGCCATGGAGATCAGTCAACACTGACCCCCATTCTGTTCCCAGGTACCACCTGTGGACACTGTGCTTGGCTTTGTTTCTTCTAATCTGAGAACTGCTAGTATAGGCAGCTTGTACCAGCTAATTACAGTGCTATCCAACGGAGCACACCCAGGGGATTGATACAACCGCTATTTGAGCCTCTATGAATTACAAAGGCAAGCCCCACAGAGCTATGGAATATCAGTTATGCCACCATTCTTTACCTTAACTCCAAAGTATAAGGTTACAAGAGCAAACTCCTCTTTCCATGTGTCTGAAGAATTGATCCATGTATGGGAAATCCCAGAAGTAAATATTTTTTACTCCTATTAACAATAACATCTATTGATTTAATTGCTTATGCACAAATCACTTAAAGGCTTTCCCAAAAGAAGATGCTGTGACCAAATGGGGGAGTCAGAGGTCAAATGTAAAAACTGCCTGACAATCAGGCAGGCTCTTTGTTAAAATATTGACATAAATATTTTCTTATTTATTGTCAGGGGTATGTTAAAAGTAGGCCAAATCTAAGTAACAAATTTCTTAAATGGATATTATCCCATGGACATGTCCTATGGAATGGGGGGCGAAAGGAAAGCAATGTAAAATAGGAATATATTTGCCCCACATAACCCCACACATAAGCTGTTTCCTGTACAACATAGTATTTATCAATTATTTTTCCAACCTGGAAGTATATTCACTTTTTTAATCATATATAATTTTATATCATGTATCAATTTAGTGCTCATATCTTCTGTAAAGGTTTTCAGGTCTATATTAGCCCAGAGTGAGTCTTTCCCTTCTGCTATGTGTCTAGAGCAGTTTTCAACTATGATATTTCAAAGCATAGATGCCTTTCAATCGGTTCTGAATTTGTAAAGAAGACATTTATAAAAGGAAAACATGATTGAATGTTTTCAAATTATTTACCTTAATCTGGATTTAGAAATACCCTTATAAGTATGATGAACATACAATTTATCTAAATCAGTGAAAACTTGAAAGTGAAAGGAAGCACTAACATTAATTAAGCCAGAAAAATATATTGTAAACCCAGACTGCCCTGAGCAAAGCAGAATACATGGTCATTGACCATGTGAAGCAAGCCAGGCTCCTAGGATACAAAGTCTTGGGGGGCACTCACTCTCGCGGTCATGCAAGTGCCTGCACAGGGGAATGAGTGCTTCCCTACATTCTGTAGCCTGGGTGCCTCATTTTCTCACCATAGTCCATAGTCCTGCTACTGTAATCATGTCACTCCCTGTCACTTTTCTTCCCAAAGTCTTTCTTTAATAGCACAAAATAGGGAATAATTGAGGTTACAGCAGAGGCATCAAAAATCATGCATTCATCCCAGGCTGCTGTCAACTGTTGGGTCTAGCATTGCTGTTCCTGTTGTGTCATATGTGTGGATGTCTCACTGATGAGATGTGAGAGTCACTCACTGTTCTAGAGCACCTATTGTTAGTTTCTCTCAGCTTCCATTTGACACATTCCACCTTTTATCGTTATATATATGTGAATGAAACTTATCCTGTCACTGTGATTTTATCTACACCTCTGTGAAAGAAATGGAACAAGTCTAATTTGATGCATGAAGATGTCTCATTCTGGTACACATGTTTCCTATTGTTTCATAAGGTACAGGCAGCTCATGAATTTAATTCAGAGAAGAAAACAACTCTTGGTCACTTCTTATGTCTCACACCCTATGCTAAGTATGCGGCTACAAAAATAATGCATTTTTTTTTCACACTAATGGCGATTAAATTACATCTGGTGCTGTACTCTATGACAAAGGATCCTTTCATTAGCGTCAAGGTGGGCAGTCCATTTTTGTTTTTCAAAATTCAAACAGTCAAATGTTTGTTGTATGAAGTGTGGATAATAAGGCATGGATATCATTTTATTTTCCCATTGGTTTTGCTCTTCCTTAGTGTGAGGGAGATGGTTAATGTAATTCTTGAATTGACACTTGATTGGTATTTCTATACTTCTGAGAATATAGAATGCTATATTAATTAATGAGAAACATAACAAAATGTATTTCTATGAAATGACTGGTCAAATAGTACTATATTTTGCCCATTTTAAAAGATCTCAACTGAAGTAAATGTCAGGCTTCCATCTGCAATGATTTTGCTTTGGAATATTTGTGTTTCAGTGTCTGCTTCAGAAATAGGCCTGCTACACAGATAATTATAGCATAATACTACTACTAATAATAATAATTATTGTGCAACATATACTTGCTAAGTGCTTTACGTGAATTACTCTAAATCTCACATCAAGTGTATGAGATTGGCAATATTAGCTATATGGAGTGTTAAGTAACCACACTCTGATTCCTTTTCTCAATCTGTAAGATTAGAATACATAAAGTACCATCTCCTGGGATTGTTGTCATGATTAAATGACATGATTCTAAGTCCTAAGTCCTATATCCAGTACAATGATTGAATTCCATACATGTCAACTGTTTCCTCTCTTAAAGAGGGGAAGTCACCTGACCAATTCTATTTAGTTATTGGGAAAGATTTTAAGCTACAATTCAAAGCTAGGTGTCACTTACAGAGACTTATGCTTTACCATTATGCTACATTAATACAGCATTTCAAGAAATGCTTTTTTTAAAATTTATATTCTATTTATTATTTTAAAATGTTTATTTATTTATTTTGAGAGAGAGAGAGAGGATGAGCAGGGGTGGGGAAGAGAGAGAAAAGAAGAGAGAATCCATGGATGGAGGTTCCATGATCTGTAATCATGGGCCTTGATCTCACAAACTTTGAGATCATGACCTGAGCTGAAATCAAGAGTCAGATGTTTGTACTGACTGAGTCACACAAGTGCCTCTCACACAATTTTCATAATGCATCTATAATAATAGTTCCTTTTTTTTGATACTTTGCAAAAAGAAAATGTTAAGCTTTTTTCATAGACAAATTCCTGTCCAAAGATTCTTAGAATACAAATTCCTTACCCTGATCTACAAGTTCTTAAATGGTCTGTTCCCAAGAACTCCTTGTCTTTAGCTCCTCCTTCTCCGCTAATCTTTCTGTACTTTGCTTTGGTTGTGCTGAACTCCTTTTCTTGGCCATACTTGGCTGCTCTTTTTCCTGAGGAGCGGTATCTCCTTCCTTTTGTGTCCTTTACATATTTCCCCCATACCATGTTCTTACTGAGGTTTTATTATTTCAGCTCCTTACAACATCCCCCAGTGTGTCAATTCCTCTTACCTACTTTATTTTTCCTCTTCAGCATTTATCAATAATGAACTCACTATTTATCCATCACCAAAATATAAGCTCCATGAGTATAGGGATTTTTGCCTCTGGGGTTCATTACTAAATCCATTGCTTATAATAGTTCCTGTCATCTGTCATGTAGTAGGCAGTCACTCAATATTATGAATACATGGATGCATACAAAGGGCTGAATTCCTTCTATAAATCATATATATGTGTGTGTGTGTGTGTGTGTGTGTGTGTGTGTGTGTGTGTGTGGTTAATTGAGCACTTGAATGTGGTTAGTGTCCCTGAGAGACTGGATTTCTTATTTTATTTAATTTTATTAACTTAAATTTTAATAGCCATATGTGACTAGTTACCACTTATTTTTGTTACTTGCAGTTTCCAGATTGAGAGCTAATATATGGTTCTACAAACACTAGCATAAAATTTAAATAGCCCTGAAAAAGTTTTTCCAGCTGCTTTTAAAAATATATTGTTAACTAAAGGCAAAAGGATATTGCACGATGCCAGAATTTATGGACTACTGCCTCTGATTTAGGCCACACTGCATCCCTTCTCCAGGTTTTCTCTTTGTTTCCTTTGTCTGGAATGTTCTTCATCTAGATCTTGATTGCCTCTTTCAACATTCATCTCTCTTCTCCATTGTAATTTTTTCAAAGAAATCTTTTGTGTCCATACTATCTACTATAGTCCTTCACACTGAGGGACACATTTATTATAATCCTGCTTTACTTTGTTACTAGCACTTTACAACATCTGTCTTACATTGTTGGTTCTATTTGTTTACTACTATCCTTGCCCCACTGTGATGGAAAGTCCAAGAGAAAATGGACCTGGTCTTTCATTTTCATCACTATATGCTTCATACTGAGGATAATGCTTAGTACATACAAGGAGCTCAATATGTATTTGAAGAATAAATAAAGGGTACAATTATTTTTCTCTCTTAGTACTCGTAATTGTGACTTTAGGTAGAATTGAACAGGCTGGTTATGAACTCATTTTGTTGTGCTTTACTTTTTCAAGATTTTACTTTAAAGTGATCACTATACTCACCGTGGGGTATAGTGAACCTACAACCCTGAGATCAAGAGTCTCATGCTCTACTAACTGAACCAGTCAAGTGCCCCATGACCTCATTTTATAGATTAATCTAAAATTGTGTGTGTGTGTCTGTGTGTGTAAATAGCTCAGTAGTATTGGACTGTTGGGAGATTTGTTTCCTATTTTCAAATTTGCCAATGATTTCCCTTGTGACTACAATTCAAATCAGATCACCTCCCAGGACCTCAATTTATTCTTCAGTCAAATGTGATGATCAGATCAGCTAATGTTTAGGAATCCTTTCTTTATAAACTTTCTGACTACCTGGTCACTACCCACATTGTTCCTCATTAAAACCAGGGCCTGTGGTGAGAGCAAATTATAAGGAGCTAAGGAAGATTCCAGGCAGTGCTCAGATTGTGAAAAACCAAATGAAACATTTGCCATGGGGGAAAAATTAGAGGGCACTCCTTAATCAGTAATTAAGATAAATTATGTTTTGTTTTATTAAAGTTTATTTACTTATTTTGGGAGAGAAAGAGAGTGGGGGAGGGCCACAGAGATAGGAAGAGAGAGAGAGAGAGAGAGAGAGAGAGAGAGAGAGAGAGAGAGAGAGAGAGAGAGAATCCCAAGCAGCCTCCCTGCTATCGGTGCAGAGCTCAATGTAGGGCTTGAACCCACAAACTGTGAGATCATGACCTGAGCTGAAGTCCAGTACATAACCGATTGAGCCACCCAGATGCTCCAAGATAAATTATATTTTAGTGTGATTTTTAAAAACTTAGAATCAGTCACTGTGCTGTAATGAGCCATATTAGAGCCATAGAAAAAAAGGAAAAATCGGTAAGACTGATACCGGCTCTATTTAAAAATTGATATTGTTATCATCATGGAATTTTTACATTAATTTTGACTTTTTAAAAATAGTGCATTAAAGTTAGAATTGCCAGATTTAGCAAATAAATATATTGGACATTTCAATTTTAATATTAGGACAATAAGAAAAAATTTTCTGGAAGTATACTTCATGCAGTATTTGAATTTTAGATGAACTATTATGTGAAGTATACTTAAAATTTTTTTAAATGATCTGTAACAACATTTGCATATCTAGAATTCAAATTGTACTGCTTACTTTGTGTTTTATGTGGGCAACTCCAATATACTGTTCATCTTTATTATCAGTTTTTGGCACACTTTAGTTTTGTAACCCCCTAAACTTTGTACCTAAGGAGAGTACTTATCCCCTCCCTTTTTACGATATACAATGCTGTCCATAAAACAGCTACAAGTAGAATAACGAGATAAGGACTTCTTGACAGCAAGGGGACATTAAGACTATCAGCTAGTTGCCTAAAGGCAAATTTTGCTTATTTTACAATACTGAAATGAGCAAGTCATTCCTGGTTTTAGCTGACTAACAGGGGGTCAAATAAATATAAAAATATTTATATGGAAAAGATGTATTTTAAGAAATGCAAACATACAAAAATGTTTGAAAGTAATTTTTGCTCTGTTTTGAGGATGAAGCAAAAATGTTTCTAACCTTGTTGTTACACCCAACATTGTTTTGAACAACTCAGATATTAAATGAATCCCTCCTAACGTTTAATCAGCTATCTTACTACTCTATAATGTATTTTGAACAGAGTCAGCAATATGATTGTGAGTTGTTTACATATGAGACATTTTTAGCAAATGGAGAAGAAAAGTGACATTTAAAAATACCAAGATCATCACTTATAGAAAAAAGCCTATTTATTTGCATATGTTTATTTCTTCTACTTCTTCTTCTTGTTCTTCTTTTTTTTTTACACAATTGCTCCTGTTAATTTAAAAGCTTCTGAGTATGAATTCATTAACATATACCATGCAATAACATTCCAAGAGAGAAAAAGCATGTTGTAGAGATGTTAATTGAACAAAATTAAGGGGAAACATCTGTAAACAGCTCACAGTAAATGCCATTGGCTTATCATTTAACTTTAAGCTGTAAGGAAAATGGACTTTAAGAAAGAAAAAAATCATTATAAATATTCAGTTACTTCTATGATAGCCATGAAAAATGAATACAGTAGGTGCAGAGAATTCAAGCGGCACCATTACATTTTCTTAAAGTGACTATAAGGAGATGCGTATAAGGAAGTTTATTGACTTCATAGTATTTAGTGGGAAGGATAAATATGAAAAAAGGCATATGGGGATTCCATACACCAAGTTTTAGAGTTAGAAAGGCCTCCGTGTGTGCTTGTGGGTGTGTGTGCACACAAGAGAGAGAGAGAGAAAAAGGGAGAGAGAGGGAGTGAGCAGGAGCGAGCATGAGCATGCTCATTTTAGGCTTTGGATTTTATAAATGGGGAATGGTAGCCACAATGCACATTAACACATTTTTATCTCTATCAACAATGATCTCATGCCATGCCTGATCCCCGGGATAGAAGAGTGTCATCATCTCATCCACAACGAAAAATATCGTAATAGTGATGAAGGTAATGGATTACACCTTTCTTTTACAAGGCTGTAGTGGGTTGAGTACTGTTCTTACACTCCCTCCCAAAATTTCATGTCCACCTAGAATCTCAGAGTGTGACCTTATTTGGAAGTAGAGTCTGTGCGGATGTAATTAGTTCAGTATCTTGAGACAGAATCACCTAGGATTTAGGGTGTAACCTAAATTCAATGACTGGTATTCTTATAAGAAGAAGAGAGAACACAGAGATAGAAGAAGGCAATGTGAAGATGGAGGTAAAGTTTGGAATGATGCATCTGCAAGTCTAGGCTTGTCATGGATTGCCAACAAACACCAGACACTAAGAGAGAGGCATGGGATGGCTTCTTGCTCAGAGCTTCCAGAAAGAACCCACCCATCAGACAACTTGATTTTTGTGTCTGGCCACTTATACTGTAAGGGAATAGATTTCTGTTGTTTTAAGATACCCAGTTTGTGGTCATTTATTAAGGTAGTCCTAGGAAACGAATATAACAACTAATAAACAAGCAGTCATTCATTTAGCATATTCAGAAGGCTGTTACATGTTAGGCCAGTGCTTCAGACTATAATGTTCACATGAATAACCTGGCTTTGTTACCTGCATATTCTGGCTCATTAGGTCTCTGGACTGTCCTGAGATAGCATGTTCTAAGAAGGTACTAAGGGATGCTTATTAGCTGGCTCTGGAATGAAATTTTCAGCACCAGAGGTATAATAGGCTGCAACAAAAAACTCTAATCCATAAACCTCATTCTTTTTTATTTTTAATTCCAGTTAGTTAACATACAGTGTTATATTAGTTTCAGGTGTACAAAATAGTGATTCAACAATTCCATACATCATCCAGTGCTCATCATGACAAGTGCTCTGCTTATTCCCGACCACCTATTTCACCCATTCCCCTAGCCCTCTCTCCTCTGGTAAACATCAATTCTCTATAATTAAGAGTCTGTATAACCTCACTCTTAAGGAGTTTGTGGTCTAGGTAAAAAGGTAAACCATATTAACACAAAAAGATATGAAAATTGAAAAAGTATGTGATATCCAGTTATCAAAGAGAATAAATATTAAAACAACTTTAGAATATCATGTTATCAGTGTGAGTTGAAGGAATCATAGAAAGTTTTGATAAAGAGGATGAAGGTTTGGGTCAGGAGTTTAAAACAAAGAAAACGAGCAATAGTAAGATAAGATCAGATAGTGCAAGTCCCTGATAGACAACACTAGAGAAATGATGTGAGAAAGGTACAATGCAGTGTGTTATAGCAACATAATTATTGTTTAACCACCATATTTGCCATGGATAGAAGTTTGTAGTAACCAATAAATAATGAATATGTGGCTAAGTTTTCAAAAAAACACAATGTGGCATTGTTTTCCTGTTAATACCAAAAATAACAAAAGACAGAATATAATGTTCTATAAATAAAATTGTATTGCTATGTAAAAATACTCAAACGGTGTGTGAGAGACGTTGGATTTGTCAGAATGGGAGCAAGTTATGTTATTTTTGTTTTGCTTCTTTATGATTTTATTGTTACTACTATTGTTCTCAATTCTGGAACTACTACTTCAATAGCAAGAGCCTTTGGGTCTTGTACTGAAATATATAATACAAATGCCATAGGCTCATAGGGGACTTCCCAAATATTATATCTGCCATATAAGGCTAATGATCCCTTCAACATACTCAAAGGGATGCATTTTGACCAAACCTTATATAAGCAACAAAATACATTCCTCAGAATAATTTTTCAGAATCCTTTTACATTTTCTACTCTTACCAGTAATGCCACGACAAACAGCAGGAACATTATCAGGAGATATTGGAAAAATAAATTTACTCTAAATTTAATTTTGTAGTTTTTGTCTTCTGGCAAATTTTTAGCAGCCTGTGATAGACTTACATCAACAGTAAGACCTCAAGATTTCTAATGGAGTTGAGCATCGCATCCTCTACTATGTTGACACCATTTATACTACCCATGCATCAAGTGGATGAAGATCAGTGACAAGTTCTATATACAAGTTAGGTATGAGTTTTCACTATTAAAAAATGACACTCTTTAATAAAGAAATACAAGTTGATAGGGGCAGTCGTAATGTCTAATCCTCGATAATATACATATATCATAGTAACATCACCCCTTTGCTATAGACTCTTTGTGCCCCCCTCCCAAATTTATAGTTGAACCTAATCTCCAGTGTAATGATATTTGGAGGTAGGACCTTTGGGAGGCATTGTAGTTAATGGAACTAGTGCCCTTGTAAAAGAGGCCCTGGAGAGCTTCCTTGCCCTTTTCTTCTATGAGAGAACACAGCAAGAGGATGGCAGTTGGTGAACCAGGAAACAGATCCTACCAGGTACCAAACCTGCAAGTGTACTGATCTTGGATTTCTCAGGATCCAGAACTATTAAGAAATGTTTGTTGTTTAAATAACCCAGTCTGTGATACTTTTTCTATAAGAGCCCAAATAGTCTAAGGCAACTCTACATTCTCTTTATTGAATAGGGCTCTGCATATATATCCTCCATTTTCAACTGAAGTTTTTCTCCTCCAGCAAGTATTATAGTAACTGTTTATTCAACTGAATTTTTTTTTAATTTATATTTCGAGTAGGAGAAAGTTATGCCTAACCAATGAGTTAATAAAATAATAAACCACCAATGAAAACTAGGACTTTTTCATCTAGTTATAGATATTTGAATGCACGGAATACTCTAACAAGTTTATTAAATGCAAGGCAAAAATAGGTAGTCTAGCTATCTAATGCAAAAATGTGCTACTAGCTACCCAAGAGAGTTTGGACATTTTCAGCATTTTTGGATCCTCCTAAATTTATACTGATACTTAATTTAAAAATGATTCCCTATTTTTATAAGTATATAGTAACACATTAATTTTTGAAATTACAAAAATTTACTTCAAATAATAAAGGCAAAAGAGAAATGGGTGGAGGTATGGATGGGGTATTCTATCCTGTCTACTTTTTAGGTATGTTCAAGGTTCCTCATAATCAGAAATGGAAAATATTACATATAAAGATCCATCAATTTAGCATTTCCTTCTCGTACTCCACAGCACTTTGTACTCCTAGCAAAAACTAACATATCCTATTGCTTTTGTTCGTTTTTCATTCTAGACTATAGGTCCCATCATGGAAAGAAATGTGTTAATTTTGCCCACCATTGTACCCACAAAAATGAATACCGTAACTAGCAAAATCCCGGGGCTCACTCTCCCCTTTTTTCAACACTGTGTTAGAGCCACATCAAATGTGACTTTTTGAAACTGAAAAAGACCAGCAGTTGATTGTGTTTATACTGACTTGGGGAAGCAGTTCCCAAACGATTCTTCCTGTTGGTCAATATTTATTTTATATTCTAACAAGTATTACCAGATCATTGTGTCCTGCCTCTTTAAACATCCTTTTGTCTTGCACAAGTTATGAAACCTGATTAGTCTAGGTTTTGTGTGAAGACCTGCTTTAGCAGATGACTTTTAGGAGGACCAACTCTAGGAACAGGAAAAATAAGGCAAGTTTGATTATTCCAAAATCCTACTGGCACCAAATAAATTAAGACATTAAAAAAAAAGTTTTGTATTATCTCAGAACCTTGGCAGAATTGCTTCTCCACTCTCCAACTCTTTTCTTCCTTTTAGTAAAGCCCCAGGGAACCTTGCCTGATGTTAAGTGGAAGCTATAATAGGTTAAAACCTCAGTGCTCATTCCCACCATGGTATATAATTCAAAGATGTAGGCAGAAGGCCTAGATTTAGCCTCAGCTCCACCTCTCCTAGCTGAGGCACCTTATTAAGGAAGTCACTCAGTCTTTCTGAGTGCCACATTTTTCATTGATGGGAGAGCACTTGTCTCAAAACTGACAAAATTACAGTCAAGACAATACATGAAAAACATGCTATGTAAAGTGCAATATGTTACAAATATTTTATAAATATGCATATTTTATTATATATGTATTTATATATTTTTAATTTTACATTGATTTATATATTTTTAAATATGTAATTTTGCTACATTTAGTAGTAATATTTTAATTTATCATATTAGCAGTCATTTATCCCTGTGATAAAGTTCTAAAAGAGTAAGACAGGGAACTTAAAAATTTTGACATAAAATTCTTCCAGAGTATTGGGTTCACCTATCTTTTCCTCCCTTCCCTCCACATGCAGAGGATTAGATTATATCGTACTGTTTCTTCCATGGCACATTATCATTATCATGGCCTGAAGAACCTTTTTCTCAATTTATCAATTTATTTATTTCCTTCATCTTAATCCCATATCCCCTGTTTCCTGCCTTCCTCCTACACATCCGTTGAAGTGTTTAATGTGTATTTTTTTGTTTGTATGTTTTAAAGTGTTGGCATATGTCCATGTATTTTATTTTAACCAAATGATATTGGGGTTTAGACCTCATTTTTTTTTTCCTTTGGTAAAAATGATGTGTCTGCATGTATTCAGTCCCTATATATGCACATCTGGACCTTTCCCTCTGACTGTATCATGGTGCTCCATCACCCTTTGACCTCCAGTGTATTTCTTAGTTTTTCACATTAATGACTATCCCAACAATGAGCTCCAGATTGCCTCTGTCTCCTGGAAAACTACATATGACCAACAATGAGCATCTTCACATAGGCCACCCATGTACCTGTGGGTGCATTTCCTTTTTTTATATACACTGGGAGAAGAAGTGTCAAGTCATAGGGTATTCCTACACTTAACTGGACTAAGTATTCCAAAACTAATCTCCAGAATGGATGCATTATTCTCTGCTCCTGTGTAGAAAAGTTTTGTTTGTTCGGTTTTTGTTGTTGTTGTTTTTGTTTTTCTTTCTTTTTTTCTTTTTTTATAACATTCCTACCCACCTTTGGCATTATCTAAGCTTCAAATATTTGCCAATACAGTGTTTCTAAAGTGACATCACATTCTTGTTTTAATGAGTATTTATCCAGTTACTAGTCTCACAGTTTCTCCATATATTAGTTAACCTTTGGGATATCTAGATCTTCTAATTATTCTGACATTACATTGCCCATTTTTTTCAATTAGGGTCATAGGCTTTCTAGGGGGTTATAGCTGTTTTTTTGTGTTTCTCCTTAGACATTCATTCCATATTAGATTTTACAGATACCTTCTCCCAATCTGTCATCTGGCATCACGTTAGATGCCATTATTAAACAATCTGTCCCATCCTACTTGAGTTATAGAACTGTACTTACTGTATTTTAACTTTCCAGATACATACTAAAGTTTAACAAACAAAACAGAGAAGAATTGACCTTGCAACAGTGTTAGTCACCATGAAAAACCATAGAGAATATTCCAGTTTTTTAGATTATTTTCAATGTCCTTAATTAGAATTTTAAACTTTTCTCCAAAGTGGTCTTATATTTTCCTAGTTAATATACTATATACTTTATGGTTCTTGCTATACTTTTTTTTTTGATGTTTATTATTGAGAGAGAGAGAGAGAGGATGGGAGTGAGGGCACAGGGGAGGGGCAGAGAAAGAAGGAGACAGAGAATCCCAAGCAAGCTCTGCACTGTCATTGTAGAGCCCAATGTGGGGTTCAAACTCACAAAGTGTGAGATCATGACCTGAGCCAAAATCAAGAATTGGAAGCTCACCTGACTGAGCCACCCAGGTGCCCCTCTTACTATTCTTAATGGAGTCTTATATTTAATTTTATGATTAGTTTGTTATTGTCAGCTTCAGTAAATGCTGCTGAATTTTTAAACTTTATCTTTTATGTGACAATTTGCTGAAGTCTTTCCTAGTCCTAACAATTTGCCAGTTGATTTTTTTTAATTGCTTTGGTGGATGATTAGTTCATTTTAATTATTTTCTTAAATTTAGCATATAAAAATATCCCAAGAGTGATTTTACATTGAAACAAGAAAAGATGGTTTACAAATATAAATCATCACAATACAAATATAAATGACAAATTCAGACCTCCCCTCTGAGCTGCAGACTAGTCTTAGAGACCTTCAAGCATTGACTCCAAAGTTCATCTTTTTCTGCTGTTCTTTATTAATGACTGGTACAATTTTTAGTCCAGTGACACAAAGGAGAAAACTAGGAGTTATCTGGAATAAGCTTCTTATACTTAACCCTCATATCACATACATTATAAAGTTCTGGGAATGTTAACCTTCTTTGTTTTTAACTTTTATTAATTTGAATGCATTTCTTCTCTTCCTCTTCCTTCTTCTTTCTACTCCCATTATAGTCTCCTAATCATTCTCCCTGTATCCATCCCCTGGTTATCTTCATTATGTCAGTTAAATAATTTTTTAAAAAGTTAATGTTTTATTTATTTTTGAGACAGAGAGAGACAGAGCATGAGCAGGGGAGAGACAAAGAGAGAGGGAGACACAGAATCCAAAGCAGGCTCCAGGCTCTGAGCTGTCAGCACAGAGCCCGACATGGGGCTCAAACTCACAAATCTTTGCCACTTAAAATTTTTTTCCCATTATTCTTGGGAAGAAGTAAAAAGTTTACAAAATGATTTATAGTCTTTAATGGACTTTAATGCCTTCTTCCCTCTCTACAGTTCAATTGAATACAGTACAACCCTGTTTTCTATTTCTCCACTTACTATGATTCCTGTTCTCTGAACTCCTACAACTAATGTTAGGTTTTTCATATTTTTCTTTGTTAACTCAGTCCTAAATGTACACATGAGGTCTTTGTGTCAGAGCCAGATTTTGTTTTATACTCGTAGCACAATAACATTATAAATAACAACCTGAATAACATTATAGTGTTGGTCCTCCAATGCCCAGCAGCCTCCCAGAGTTATTTCTGTATAGCTCTGTTTCCTCTCCCCCACTTGTGTGCTATCACTGTAATGCATGTTATATCTATATATGATACAAACCAATGGTACATCGTTTTAACTATTACTGTATATAATATAGCATATTTTTAACATGAGAAGAGAAAGAACAATATATATTTATATGTTTTGTTATGTTGACATTCTTGTTTACCATTTCTGTTTTTTTTTTCATTTGTTTCTGTGGATTTGAATTATCAACTGGTGTAAATTCCTTATTGCAACTGACTTCTGCTCTCGTCTACCTCCTTTGTGTTTTATTTTTTAATTTTTTTTTTAACGTTTATTTATTTTTGAGACAGAGAGAGACAGAGCATGAATGCGGGAGGGTCAGAGAGAGAGGGAGACACAGAATCTGAAACAGAGTGTTTTAATTGTCAAATATATTTCTATGTATTATAGTCCCAACAATACACATGCATACACACATATTGACTTATCCTATTGATTTAAAATCAATTAAGAGAAGAATGGAGAAGAAATTTACCAGTGTTTTGTGTTGTGGATTTGAATTACTTACATCACTTGCTTTCAACTTTCTTTAGTATTTTTTGCAAGGTGGGCCTGCTAGCAACAAATACTTTCAGTTTTTGTTCACACGTAAAAATATTTATTTTACTTTCATTTTTGAAAAGTATTTTTTCCAGGCATAATGTGGGCAACAGTTTTCTTTTAGTCCTCTAGTGCTTTGAATATACCCTTCGGCCAACATTGTTTCTGGTGAAAAATCAGAATCTAATTGTATTGGGTTTCCTTTTATGTCATGAGTTTTTGGGTTTGTGTGTGTGTGTGTGTGTGTGTGTGTGTGTGTGTGTGTGTTCTCTACTTTTAACTTTCTCTTTGTTTCTTGACAGTTTCTACTAAGATGTGTCTGTATATGGACCTCTTTGTGTTTATGCGCCTAGAGTTTGTTGCATTTCTTGGATACATAGGTTAATGTTTTTCTTTAAATTGGGGAAGTTTTCAGCTATTCTTCCTTGGAATAATTTTTCTGCCTCTTTTTCTCTCTTTTCCTTTTGCTTATGCCCATTCTGCGTATGCTTGAACAGTTAATGCTGTTCTGTGTTTTCTTCAGGATCTTTTCATTCTTCATTTTTTCCCCTCTTCATTGGATTGTATAACCTCTATCAATCTTTATTCAAGTACACTGATTCTTCTGCCGTTCCTATCTATTTTTTTTTAATTTTTTTTTCAACTCAATCTTTATTCAAGTACACTGATTCTTCTGCCGTTCCTATCTATTTTTTTTTTAATTTTTTTTTCAACGTTTATTTATTTTTGGGACAGAGAGAGACAGAGCATGAACGGGGGAAGGGGCAGAGAGAGGGAGACACAGAATCGGAAACAGGCTCCAGGCTCTGAGCCATCAGCCCAGAGCCTGACGCGGGGCTCGAACTCACGGACCGCGAGATCGTGACCTGGCTGAAGTCGGAAGCTTAAGACTGCACCACCCAGGCGCCCCTGCCGTTCCTATCTATTGTTGACCCCTTTAGTTTTTAACTTTAGCTACTATACTTTTTAATCCCTAGAATTTTCATTCCGTCCTTTTTTCAATTGTCTCAATATTTATATTCTGTGTCATCTGTTTGATGAGTCATTCTCGTCAATCCTTCCTTTACTTCTTTAATCATTTAGTTCTTTTAGTTTTCTGAGCATATTGATAGTGAATAAGTTAAAGTCCTTAAGTCTAACATCTAGGTTCTCTCACAGACTTGTTATAAGTACCTACTTTTTTTTTCCCCTGTGTGTAAGTCATGCTTCCTGGTTCTTCAAATTCTCATTTATTTTTTGTCGCTGAAAACTAGATATTTTAGACAATATATTATAGCCAGTTTACTTTCCTCTAATCTTCAAGGTTCATTATTGGTTTTTTGTTTGTTCTTTTCTTGTTTAGCAGCCTGGCTGGATGGTTTTAGTGAGGTCTACTTCCTATGCAGTGTGAAGCCTCTCATGTCCCTCCTTACAGAGTGTACAGTCTTGGGCATGCTCACTGTCACCCTGGGACAACAGTGATTTTAGCAGGACTTTTTGAGAGTCCCTTTCTTGATCTCTGTGTCAAACTGTTTGACTCTGTTAGTTATCACACCAGCTCCAAGTTTCTGCTAAATGCTGGTTGATTGCTTACTGATTTTGACAGTGTCCTGGGGCATAAATTGCTGCACAGTCTGATCCAATTAAAATTTCAGAAGATCATTTTTAAGGTTCATATGTGAGATTTATTCTGACACCAGAAGTGCTCTTCTTAGTTGTATTTCCCCTTGTTCTTTCTGTAAATTAGCTGTTCTACAGTCTAACTTGTGGCTTTCATGGAACTCCTAGCACCTTCTTAATTACTTACCATCAAATTCTACTTTGTTTATATGGGTGCTAACACAGAGAATAATGTCTAGTGTCTATAAAGCTCTCAATAAATATTTATTGAAGGAATGAATTGTGAAAATGGAGGAAACAGATCTCTGATGCAGTTGTTTAGAACTAGCTCTTGTAGGGTAGTTTTTTCTCTTCATCTTCAGAATCAGGTTAACCAATCCTAAGATCCCAACAAGCCAAATCCAAGCCAGGATTTATAAAGATTCCCTCTTTCTCTCTCCCCACTGCCCCCTTCTCTCTCTCTCATCTGTGTGTGTATGTGTGTGTTTGTGTGTTGTTTATATATGTGTGTTTGGTATTAGAGGAAATAGAAACAGCATGAGCTGTCCTGTCTTTGAGACACAAAACTACAAAGTAATGTCTGAATCATATCTAAATTAGACCCTTTAAAAATGATCAATGTTTTTGAACAAGAGGGAGACTTGTTTTCTTTTGGCTCACATCTGTGGTTTTCAACCTGGGATGAAATTGGGGCTGTACTGTGTGTACAACTAGGATGAGGGGGGAGGAGAGTGAGTGTCATGTCAAGGCTTTCTCATACTGTCCAGTTCTATGATTTCCCACTTAAGGATTATTGAAATGGTGTGTGCCTCGTGTGTGTGTGTGTGTGTGTGTGTGTGTGTGTGTGTGTGTGTGCGCGCGTTTCAAGTGTAATGGAAAAGAAAAACAAATGAAAGCAATATAGCTATGGATTGTCAATCAGGATGGTGTCAATCAGAATAGAGATGAAGAGAAGTGTCACATGTGAGGTGTATATGAATTTGATTGGCTAAGCATATATTGTGTGGAACGCTGATTTTTGAAAACTATTTGTGAGATGCCCTACCTAAGTCAGGAAAGAGATAGCTTGGCTTTCTGGATCAAAATCAATGCTCAATGTTTGAATTTTGTTTCAATATATTATATGAGCTCAGGATAAGAGTTTTATTGTTTTTTATTTACAAACTCTCATTTATTAAACACTATTGTTCTTTGTCTGCTTTATTATGCTTTACTTCTTTGTTTTACTTTTAAATTACTTTAAACCATCTTTCCAGAATTTGGTTAATATTTCTTTTTTCTAAAACAAAATTTTTGCTTTGTAATCTATATTAGCTGAAATATTTAGGGAGCAAGAGGCGGATTGATCTATTATTTTATAAGAAGTAGATTTTACTCATGTCAAAGTTCTAGCTGTTGTTACTTAACTTTGAAAAGAACAGAAAATCAACCCAGGTGAGAAATGGGGTGCTGGCTTCTGAATATTTATGCTGTGATTCTGTGTTTCTCCAGTTAAGAAAACCACACTGAGGAATAGAATAAAAATTAACAAGCAGGTTGTTATTTCTTCCTTTGGACTGAAGCCTTTTTTTTCCTTTCTTTTTTTTTCCCCTTTCTTTCTCTCTTTCATTTTTTTAGAGGGCAATCGTCGCTACTTCCAACAAAAGATCCTTTTGTTAGAAAATAAGGAAATTGATTTTTCCTTTTATTCCCAATGAAATATAGAGGCATGCAGAATAAAAGCACAATTATAATGAGTACAATCCTGAATTCTTTCAGAGTAATTACAGCAACATAAAATTGTTCTTAATCAAGGACAAAATGTGTTGAGATATGTTTCCATGTTAGTTTTAGCATCATAAAATTAGGTAAAAGCCCACCAGATCACAGCATAGAAATTCCTTATGGAGACAAATTACACATTCATTGTTTATCTCTACTGAACTCAGGACCATAGGTCTGTGAATTTACTTCTCATAATCAAGAGAATATCTCTTCACAGCGTTTTATAATGAACACAGTTAAGTCTATTTGTGCTAACTTGGTAATTTAAACCTAAAGTTTTATTCATTCTCTTCTCTTTTCACACAGTATTTAATGAAACTAGCCTCAGAGGGAGGCTTATCACCAGTCCTTAATTGCTTTGAAATTTATAGAGATGTATTTAGAATATTTATCTCTAAAGAATTAATAAATTCCTGGGAATAGCATAATTACTATTGGCATATATCTTTTCTTTAAAACCTGTGACAGGGACATCTGGGTGGTTGTCAGTTAGGCATCTGAATTTGGCTCAGTTCATGATGTCATTGTTCCTGGGTTCGAGCCCCGTGTTGGGCTCTGTGCTGACAGATCCTCTCTCTCCCTCTCACTCTGCCCCTCCCCTGCTTGCTCGCTCTCTTTCTCTCTCTCTCTCAAGAAAAAAAAAATAGTAAAAAATTAAAAAAAATAAATACAAAAATACAACCTGTAACATGTATTGAAAACTACACATGCAAGCCAAATATTTACTAAAATGCAAATAATAGTTAAAACAATTCAGGTTGAATAATCATGCCATGTTTAGATATTCTGTGTGTCAAATTTGCAATTTATCTGCAGTTTATTTATTGCCTGTCAGAATCACCTGAGAATTTTCCTAAATATTTAGATTTTCAAGCTCTGCTTGTAGGTTATGACTTGATACAGTTGTTACGAATCTTCATATTTATATTTCAGGAAGAATTCCACAGGTCGCTTTCAGTGTAGACAAGATGGCAGAACACCCATCTTTTCCTAATCCTCCCTAGTAAATAAAACTATAAACCCTAAAAATGGTGACAGCTGACATGTGGTAAGAAGGAGAATCGGTTTGAGACCCTGGCATTGGAGGAATAGTGCAGTAGCAGTGACTTGTATCCACCCCACCCAACGGAGGATGGCTCCTCAGCCCTCTTATTTCTTGATTTCCAAGGAAAAAAATAGAATATAGCCCAGGCACATTCATTCTGGCCCTGGATTGAATGGAAATCCCTCTGAAAACATTGGGAGATAGATTGGGAGCCTTTTCCAAAATAAGCAGATACGGAAGCACTCCCATTCTCTGCCAGGCCTGAGACTCTCCTTTTCTACCAAACAAACTGAGAACTAAGATGGCTGGGCACCAGGAGAGACCCAGCTCTAGTAAGTGGCCTGGTGCAGGAAAGCTCTTCATACTCATGGATCTAAGATTCTCCTCTTGTCCTCAGAGAAATCAGGACAAGCTGGGAGGACTAGAAAAAATGATTCACTCACAGCAAGCAGTGTGTAGAATCAGTAAAATGGTATAAAAATCATTAAGTGACCCCATCTGGGAAGCTTCATAGTCCTACTATGGTTGAGACCACCTCAAGCCTCATAGTCCTCCTGGCTGAGACCATCTTCCCCTCCATAGGGACAGCAGCCTGAGGCCACCAGTAGGGAGAACCTGCCACACCTTTCCTTTACCAAAAGTCACCTGGCCTTGGGATACCTCTTATGCTCCAGGGTGCACTCATGTCACCTTTCATACCATGAATCAAGAGAATCACAACTTGAACAAAATGATAATCAACTGACAGAAACACTAAGGTGAACCAGATACTGGAATTATATGACAAGGATTTTCAAAGCAACTGTTATAAAAATTCTTCAACAGTTAAATACAACTTTCATTTAAATAAAGAAAATCTCAGCATAAAACAGAATTTATAAACAGAAACTTGAAAATTATAGAACTGAAAAATATGATATAAAGATTATAATTTAAGGGAAAAAAAACACCCTCTCTGGACAGGTTTAATAATAAAATGTAGATGACAGAGGATAGGATTAGTGAATTTAAGGACAGAAAATAAAATTAACCCAATCTGGAAAACAGAAAATAAACTGAAAAAAAAGTGAACAGAATTCTGGTTTTTGCTTTACCTATAAGGAGCTTGGAAGCTGCCGCTCCATTTAACAACAAGTAAATAGTTGAACAGACTGAAAATTCAACAACTCTTGTTGGATCCCTAAGAGAAGGATGGACATAGCGCAAACTGCTACCTGATACTGGAGAGACAGGTGAATACAGAGATTAATAGCTTACCAGAGCAGAGAATCACTAGTAGAAACAGCTGTGACAAACAATGCCAGGGTAGGAAATCCTAAACTAGAATTGACAAATTGCTAGAGGCTCCCTGTGAAAAACAGAGATGTTACCAACTTAGGGAGGACTGAATCGTCAGGAAGCCCCACAGTATTGTGAGACTTACTTTTGGGAGCCTGATCAGATTCCCACAGTTAATATCAGAGAAAAATCCCCTCATGCTTGTTGGAAATGGGAGGAGGAGAGTAAAAATCTTAAAATATACCAGAGCATACTTTACTAATAACACTTCACAGCACCTTATTAACCCTGCAGACATATACATTTGCCAGAATATAATGTAAAAATAAGAGCAGTGGTTTGAATCTTAATCTCTTAATTTCATTCTTGGTTCTACCCCTTACAAGATAACCTTGGTAAAAGTTCAAGCTATGTTAAATTCTGTGTTGCCATCTACTATAAGGAAGATTGTTACCTTCTAGGTATGTAGGAGAAGCAAAGGGGATTACAAATCCAACTACACACGGATATGAGTATGGAGAGTACTTTAGAACTAGCATTGTTAAAACAGAAAAAGATGAACATTTTCATAAATTATACTGTGACCATTACTCATCCATAAATAATAACATGAAATTAGGAGCACCTGGATGGCTCTGTTGGTTAAGTGTCTGTCTTAGTCTCGGATCATAATCTCTCAGTTTGAGGGTCCGAGTCCTATGTTGGGTTCTGTGCTGACAGCTCAGACCCTGAAGCCCACTTTGGATTCTGTGTCTGCCTCTTCTCTACCTCTCCCCTGCTTGTGCTCTATCTCTGTCTTTCTCAAAAATAAACAAACATTAAAATTTTCTTAATAAAAATAATATTTAAAAAAAAAAAGAAAAAAAACTGAAATTAACCCTGACCAATTTAAGATGTGCTTGGAACCTACTGCTAACAAACAGGATCAAAACCTCAATGCCTTGAAATGACAAACACTGACTTCTTTTTTATTTTAGAATTTTATTTATAATATAATATAATATAATATAATATAATATAATATAATATAATATAATTATATAATATAAGATGGTATGGTAGGCATAAGAAGTCCAGTAGAGGATGTGCAGGCTCAAACCAGGGATCGCTTCCAGTAGAGTTTTGTTGACAGGAAATATTTCTCTATTTGTTATTGTTGTTAGTGGTGATTGATTCCTCCCACAGAGTAAGACATACGGAAGGCAGCCATGAGAATACCTAGAGATGCATGCTAGCAAAGAACAGGTGACATTAAAAAGCAGAAGCAAAACCTGCAAAGGTTGGAATGTGCTTGTTTTATTCAAGGATTATCAAGAAAGCCAGTTTGGCCAAAAATGAGTTAGAAAGGTGACAAATGGGGGTACCCGGGTGGTTCAGTCAGTTAAGTGATCATCCCTTTAGCTCTGGTCATGATCTCACAATTCATGAGATTGAGCTCCATGTCGGGCTCTGCACCTACAGCATAGAGCCTGCTTGGGATTCTCTCTTCCTTTCTTTCTGCCCCTCCTCTATGTCTCTGTCTCTGTCTTTGTCTCTCCCGCTCCCTCTCTCCCTCTCTCTCAAAAATAAAGAAATAAACTTAAACAAAAGAAAGGTCAAGAATGGTTAGGAAATAAGATCAGAAAAAGAGTCAAGGACCAGATATAATATAGGGTCTTATCAACTGGAGTTTCTACAAAGGATTAGAGTTTCACTTTCTTTCTAATTGTGGTGGGAATTTATAAAAACTTTTGACCTGGAGAGTACATATTGAATAATTAAGGTTTTGGAAAATCTCTCTGGTTCTTACAGGGAGAATAATCTCTGTTTTCTCTTTGGAAAAATTATCATGTTGAATGTAATATTGGCCTCTCTTACTCTCTGGGTCTTTCAGTCAAACGTTAATGTTCATTTTAATGTCCACCCCACCACCATTAGAGAAAAGCATACAGAAAACAGGTGAAGAACATGGCAATATTTACAATTGCTTGGATCATATCTGTCAAACTCATTTCACAGATTAACAAGCTTTCTAATTAGGTTGATTCACAAATTCCTAAGACCAAGAGTGAAGTGGTTACCCTCTGAATAGCACCTGTCAGTATATTTTCAAAGGGAATATAGAGAGAATGATAACCAGTCAAATATGCCTAATCACTAATGGCTGATGAGGCAAAAGCCTAGTAATCTTGAAACAACACCCATCTCTGGTGATTTAAATTGAAGATGACATATCAAAATTTTAATTACAATCAAAGTTAAAGCCAAAGGAGAGTGAGTAAAGCTGGAGCATCCCTTAGGCGATTAAAGGCTGCCTTCCAATTTATTAAATTTAGCTAGGAAATTAGACAAAGCATTTTGTTGTCTTTTCTATTACCCATGGCTAATGTTACAAGGAGGATTAAGTTTCCATTAACTCCTTAACTCTCTGGCAATGTCCAAAAAGCAAGAGAGTGTGGATAGTTATAGAAGTTTGAGAACTAGGTTCTGGAGTTCCCAAAAGATGAGCGGATGTTTAGATCATGCCCCTTCATGCCCCTTATTATTACCAGTGCCATGAATATACAGAAGCCACTTTGTATATGTTCAATGAATGTTTTAAAGGGAATATTTGTATATTATGCCAACTTGTGTTGAATTTTTGTGAACATTTTAGGTTATTTTTTTTCTTTTTATCACTGTCACTAATATCTCTGGTGATCTTGGGGGGTCTTAATAGCAAAGGTATGAGTGAGTATAAATTTTTGTCCTATATTACATTTGCTACATATTTTCATCTATTGTTATGGACATACTAGAATTAGAAAAATAATGTAGAGGCTTATTTTTAAAGAGTTAAGTAGCTATTATGAAAATATTCACCTGTAAAGTTTTAAATAATTTTAAGTATATTGACTCCTATTTGTGAATTTTACTGAATAATATGTTCTATAATCTGTGGGTAAAACATTGTAGTTGAAGCAAGATGTACTGTTTGATTTTAGAAAAGAAATCAAGAATTCAACTTGGTCATGTTTTAACATTGATTTAGTTACTATAGTGTTTAAAGGCATTGCATCCTATATTATATCAATATATTTTGAATTAATGGAAATGGGTACAAAGGTTTGAAAATAAATCAAGACATTTCCATAAATTGATTTTGTGTTTAATCCCAGTAACAGAAAGAAAGTGAGAAAGAGAGAAGGGGGTAGAGAGGGGACTGAGGGAGGGAGGGATGGAGAAAGGGAGATAGGGAGGGAGGGAGGAAGGGAGGAAGGAAGAAAGGAAGAAAAAAGGAAGTCAGGAAGTCAGGAAGGCAGGAAGGCAGGAAGGAAGGAAGGAAGGAAAGAAGGAAAGAAGGAAGGAAGAGAGGTTGGTTATGTTGTCTGCATTTATGCCACAATTATCAAGAAATACAAGAAGTACCTGACACTAACATTGAAAATAGTTTTAAATATTTATAAAAGTACTTTTGATTTAGAAAGAGATTTCCCCACCAGGAACTCACACAAAGTTATTTTTCCAAGTTCAGTTCAGCAGGAATTTGCTAGATGTGTTTTCATTGTACTAGTTGCTCTATAAAGTACAAAAATTAAAATAAAATCAGTGAAATAGTATTTTTTCTATCACAGAGCTTACAGTAATATTATTGAATAATTATATATACATGCGAAATAGTTACCAACCAAAACCAATATCTGATTAAATATTATATTAGATATAGCATGTGGGGGTTGATAGGGAAGTGTTGGAAAAGTGAGACCATTTAAGTTGAAGTCAGAGGCAACTGCTTAGAGGTGTTGAGGGATAGAAAGGCCTTTTATTCTCTGCTTAGAGGCAACATCACAGAGTAGTAGGATGACTGGCTTTCAAATGCCACTTTTCCCACTTAAAAGGTAGGTGACTTTAATCTTTCTACAACTTGATTTCACCATATAAAAATTTAGTATAGTATATCTATATAGCAGCGTTATGAGAAAAAAAAAAGAGAAAGAAAAAGAAATAATGTTGGTAAAAGACCGAGCAATGTCATAGCAAATAATAGATACTCCAACAGCAATTATATCCTGGGAAGAAATTCAAAACACATATTCAGTTCCTGTGACTATTTTTTATAAAAAGATAGTCCCAACTAAAGTAAAACTTTTCTCAGTCAACTATTTTCTTATTTTAAGAAGAAACGTTTTTCTATTCCAGGGATTCACAGTTGTGGGACAGACAGATTAAAAGTACTAAAACCTAAAAGGATACACATGAATGGAGGGGAGGTAAATGCTGGAGATGTAGACTAAATGGCAATTTTCTGAAAAGATTCCAGTGTATCAGTTAAAACACTGTAACAACTTTGCTATTCCAACACCAAGAGGTGTTGACCTGTGATACATATGGCTTTCTTAATACAAAACTGAGCCTCCCAAAAGCAGAATATAAAAACAAGCTAGGCAAGTGTGTATCAGGAAAGACAGCTGCCACAGTGTGAGTTTCAGGTCCATGGATTTAAGTTTCAAGGGTTGCAACCCAGTTGCTGGGAAGCAGTAGCCAATGAAAGATCCTCAGTTTTACCATTATATTGGGAACAATGTATAAGCAAAGGTTTAGCAGGTTTAACATATATATATATATGCTAAACCTGCTAAACCTTTGCATATATATATATATATATATATATATATATATATATATATATGTTTAACCTATGTATAGGTTATATATATATATATATATATATATATGTTTATATATATATATAGGTTTAATATATATATGTATATGTATAGGTTTATATATATATAGGTTTATATATATATAGGTTTAATATATATATAGGTTTAATATATATATATATATATATATATATATATATATATATATATATATAGGTTTAACATATATGTGTGTGTGTGTGTGTGTGTGTGTGTGTGTGTGTGTGTGTGTGTGTGTTTTAAACCATGCTTAAGGGATAATTCTGGATCTTTATGGAATAGATCCATAGATCTTTCTGGATCTTTATGGAAAGATCTTTACGGAAAGATCTATGGAAAGATCTATTTAGGTTGCTCAGATGAGGAAAATAGAGCCAAATCCAGGCTTGTAGTAAGTATTATTTATTGTTTGGATATGGCTATTGATATAGTAGTCTTCAAGATTCAGAGGGGGCATTATTAGTGATTGTATCAGGATCACGGGCACCCAAAGGGACTGCTTCATTATACTTGTATGCATGGTACTTCTACCTCCGTCCTATTTGATGAGGTCCTGGGCTGGGGTGGAGTTGAGTTTGCCTCATGGGAAGCAAGGAGTCAAGGACAGTGCTAATACACAGAGAGTGATTATTGGGAAGGTACATATTAATGCAAATGATTATAGCAGATAACTTGACGGGATTGTGAGATTTCATTTAATAATAAAAAAGCATGTGCTTTAAAAAAGATAGTGATTCTATTTTAATGAAACAAAATTCTAGCTTTGTAATAAAACCGAGGATCATACAATTAGTCTGTTACCAAACTTGGATAAGAATGTATTTCTCTGATTTCTCATGTGTAAAAATATGCTTGTCTATATCAAGGCACACATAAAAGGCATGCTGAAAAAACTGATTTCTGTTTTGCATTGGCAGCAGAGATGGATCAATTTAATAGCTAATAAATCCTTTTTTATTCTAATATCTGAAAGTCAAATGTCACCATACTGTGAGAAATAGTCTTTATGAAGTTGTTGATTTTAAAATCCTGCAGTACTCTCATTGTTAGCATGTCAAACCCAATTGGAAATCAGATTATAGGTTTTTACCAGAGAGGGCTGCAAAGCATAAGAAAACCATTTAAAATACAAGAATGTGAGCTAAGTAGGGAGCATATAGAATATAAGAATGATTTTTTTTTTGCCTTGGTAATTTTCTATCAAATTCATAGCATTTTAAAGTGATATTTAAGTTCTAAGAGCTGATATAACATATATTTAAATTGACAGCAATTACCTGAAATGTGTTTGTGCCCAAACAACAAAGACTTTCTAAATGTAAGAGGAAAATAGAAATAGGCACATTAGTATATTCTTGAATATTTCATATTTAGTTGAATATCTTTAATCTTTGTTCAAACAGTACAGAGTAAACCAAGTCACTAATAATGTCAATTTATTTTGCCAGATAACACACTTAAGGACAGAGGAAAATAAATAAAAGCCAGAGAAGATGCATTATTCTTGTCATGTCAGTAAAACAATACTATGTTCATATCATGTCAATAAAAAAATACTAGTTGTTAAGTTGTATCTCTTTAAGTAATGATGCTGATCTAATCCATGACTTGTGTATGACTGTATTAATACTGTTAGGCTTTGCAAAGGAATAGTTACTAATCAAACTATCTAATTGGAATTATAGAAATAAGTATCAAATTGGATAAATATTAGCTACTTTATTTGGTCATCTTTAAATTTTGTCCTAGATTGAAAACTTGGTTAAAAACAAACAGAAAGGGGCACCTGAGTGGCTCAGTTGGTTAAGCGTCTGACTTTGGCTCAGGTCATGATGTCCTGGTTTGTGTGTTCAGCCCTGCATCAGGCTCTGAGCTGTCGGAGCCTGCTTTGGATTCTGTGTCTCCCTCTCTCTCTGCCCCTCTCCCACTCGCATGCTCTCTCTCTATCTCTCTTTCTCACTCAAAAATAAATAAACATTAAAAAATTAACAAAACCCTAGAAAAACAGTAATAGTATATAATATTCTAATAGCAAATCTCACATATCATTCTGTATGCTTCAGTTCTATAGTAATTTTGAAGAATGATCAGTGTAAGGCATAAGATACAAAATGCACGTATTTTCATAGTATAAAGTAGATTTAAATTGATGATAATGATCATTACAAATGGTTGAAAATCAGAAACACAGAATTTTAAAAAGGAAGAAAAAAAGGAAGGAAGGCAGTAGGAAGGAATGGGGAAGGATTGGAGGGAAGTAAGAGAGAAAAAAACAAAAGAGAAGAAGGAAGAAAGTAAAAGGAGGTAGAGAAAACGGAAAGGAAGAAAAAAAAAAGAAGGATAGAAAGGAAAAGAGATGGAAAGAAAAATGCCTTCACTGCTTGAACACAGATTAAAAATTTTAAAAGCTGGGATGAAATCTTGTCATTTGCAACAATGTGGATAGAACTAGAGTCTATTATGCTGAGTGAAATCAGAGAAAGATAAATATCATATGTTTTCACTCATAGGTGGAATTTAAGAAACAAAACAGATGAACATAGGGGAAGGGTAGGAAATGTAAGATTAAAAACAGAGAGGCAAACCTTAAGAGACTGAAAAACAGAGAATAAACTGAGGGTTGCTGGAGGGGTGTTAGGTGGGGGGATGGACTAAATGGGGGATGGGCATTAAGGAGGACAGTTTTTGGGGTGAGCATTGAGTGTTATATGTAAGTGATGAATCATTAAATTCTCCTGAAATCATTATTACACTCTATGTTAACTAGCTTGGATTTAAATAAAATTAAAAATTAAAAAAAAAAGATTTGGATGTATATCAGACTTTATGTCTATAGTGTGAGGTGGGAGCTTAATTTTATTCAGTGGATTATCTAGTTAATACAGGCATATTTGTAAAAGAGCTTTACATTACCACATTGAATTGTTTTGGGGTCTTTGTCAAAAGTCAATTAACTTGATAAGTGTCATTATATTTCTGAATCCTCTGTTGTATTCTATTGATTATATTTTTCAACCTAAACCAAGAACACATTCTCTATCAAGAGAATCAATGTTAATATTAGAATAAAGTATAAAATTAGTCAGTAAGATCTTTGAATTTGTCTGCAAGATTGTTTTGCTATCGTTTGTATTTCCATATCAGTTTTAGAACCAGGATGTCATTTTCCAAATATATTTGAAAAAAACAATATTGGGTATTTTGTGGGATTTTCTTGATTCTGGAGATAAATATGTGGATAATGGACTTTTCAAACAATGTCAATTCTACCAATTCAAGAAAATTACATATCTCTTTGTTTATTCATATCTTCTTTCTGTCAGCAATATTTCATACTTTTAAATGTAGATTTCTTATGTCTTTTAAATGCATTTCTAATTTCTTATCCTATTGTAAATGATATCCCTATTGTAGTTTTCCAATTGTTCATTGCTAGCTTAGATATAAATGCATCTTAATTTTTGTATTGAACTTGGTGCAACCAATTTGCAAATGTACTTATTGGTGTTCATTTTTTTTCTGTGATAATTTTTTTTTTTTTTTTTTTTGGATTTTCAACACAAAAACCTGGGTGGCTCAGCTGGTTGAATGTCCAGCATTGGCTCAGGTCATGATCTCATGCTTTGTGAGTTCAAGCCTCCCCTGCATTGGGATTGCTGCTATCAGCTCAGAGCCTGCTTCAGATCTCCTGTTCCCCTCTCTCTGTCCCTCCCCTGCTTGCACTCTTACTCTCAAAAATTAAACACTTAAACATTTCATAAAGCTCTGTATCTTTACATTAAACTGTATCTTACATAGGATGTATGGTTAGGTCTTACTTGTTCATCCAATTTGACAATCTCTGCCTTAAAAATGGCATGTTTAGCCTATATTATTTATTTGATGACTTTCTCTCATCTGTTTGTATACATCTGTTTGTATATCTTCTTTTCTTTCCATCCTGTTTAAGTTAAATGAGAATTTTTAAGTATGACATGTTATCTTTTTTACCTATTTCTCTTTGTTTCATTTCTACTTATTGCTTTTGTATTACTTTAAGAATTCCTAATTTATCACAGTATACTTTGAATTAATATCACTTCACAGATAATAAAAGGAACATAGCAGTATGGTCATTTTACCACCCTTCATTGTTCTTGTGATTTTCTTCAAATATTTTATTTCTGATGTATATAAACACGAATATTATTTTTGTTTTACGTAGTTGTGCTATCATAACTGACTGAATTGTCAAATCACTCAAGCTAAGAACTGTGCCAGTACCAAGCTTTACTAATAATTTCAAGGATAGTCAATCCTTGACTTACAGCACAGTTCAGAGACTGTCTTACACGGCCCAGTGCATTCTTCCTCCTCATATTGGACATGTGTTCAAATCACGTGTCAGGTTCTAAAGGCAGTTTCAGCAAGGACAGTTAATTGATGCGATTTTCAGTCATAACTCAGAGGCTTGTATATTTTATGCAATGTTCCCTAGAAATACATTCCTCTATTTCTCCCTTCCTTTTTTTCTTCCTTCTTTCTTTACTCCTTCCTTCCCACCCCCATATTTTCTTTCTTAACAAAAGTAATTCTTACCTAGGGACATCTTCCTAAGGTCATCTGATAAGTAAGGAGTCTCCTAACAAATATCTTTAGTCTAACATGTCAAGCAATGACAAGATTATATTAAGTCACCTGATTTCTGTCATTTGCCGCTGGATGCACCCCCCCCAATTAAAGTGAAAAAATGAAAAAAAAAATGAATAAGTAGATTGCAGACCAGCTGCTTTAACTTATTCCCCAAGAGTCATTTGTCTTTTATAGAAATTAAGAGAAACAATACCTTGCGTTTGCATACATATTTACCATTAATTGCATTCTCTAAAGATCTGAGTTTTTAATTTGTAACATTTATCTTTGACCTGCAGCACATCCTTATGCATTTTTCTTAGAAAGTATTTGTCATTCACGGAACCACACATCTTTTTTTTTTTTTTTTCTGAAAATTGTTTCACTGTCCTTCATTTTGAAAGGACGATTTTGCTGGACATAGACTCCTAAATTGACGTGTTTGTTTATGGTTTCTATCAGTACATTATTGATGTCTGTCCATCGTCTTCTGCATCTTATCTGTTTCATTAAGAAGAGAGCTGTCATTAGTATTGTTTCTCTATAGCGGTCACCTGGGTTGCTCAGCCAGTTAAGCATCTGACTCTTGACTTTGGCTCAGGTCATGATCTCATGGTTCAGGAGACTGAGCTACCTGTTGCACTTTGTCAGGCTCTGTTTAGGGTTCTGTTTCTCCCTTTTTCTCTCTGTTTGACACTTCTTCACTCGTGCTCTCTCTCAAAATAAATAAACTTAAAAAAATATTGTCTCCCTATAGGTTATATCTGGTGTTTCCCCCCCCCAGGATCACATTAAAGATTTATCTTTGTTATTGTTTATCAGAAATTTCTCTTTGATGTAGTACTGAAGCATGGGTTCTCTCTCACTGTCTAGCTATTTCTTGATCTTGCTCTCACTCATGAAAATCTTATTTATCTTTTTTTTTCCAGCTTGGGGATTGTTGATATTTTTCAGTCTGTAAGTTAAGAGCTTTTTTATCATATTTGAAAAATATTGGCCATAATCCTCTATGTATTTTTCTTCATTCTCATTCTCTTTTCCATCTGTTTCCACAATAACATGTATTTCAGAACATATGGTATTTATCTCAGAGTCACTTAGGCTGTATTTATATTTTTCTCCAAAGTATTTATGTCTGCTTCACTTTAACTAATTTCTACTGACCTATGTTTCAGTTCACTTTTTCTTTGTAACTTTATAATATTCAATCTGCTGTTAATGTTTAGTGCTAATTACTGCTGTAAATATATTCTATGGAGTCTGATATGTAGTATTTTTATGGTCATTATGTTTCTGAAAATCTGATATAACTTCTTTAACTCAAGAGCGGTTTCATTGAAGAGTTTTTAATTTCCAGGTGGAAGGGCTTTTCTGCCTTTTCTTTTTATTAGTAATTTCCAGTTTATTTGTAAATGTTTTGTTATGGAAATGTTTTTCACTCTTTTCTTTGTTATGGAAGAATTTTTTATTTAAATACCAGTTAGTTAACATACAGTGCAGTATTAGTTTCAGTGTAGAATTTAGTGATTCATCATTTATAAACAATATCCAGTGCTCATTTCAAGTACCCTCCTTAATCCCCATCACCTATTTAACCCAGCCCCCTCCCTACTTCCCCTCTAGTAACCATCAGTTTGTTCTCTATAGTTAAGATTCTGTTTCTTGGTTTTTCTCTCCTTTTCCCACCCCCCTTCCCCAACATGTCCATTTGTTTTGTTTCTTAAATTCCACATATGGGTGAAATCATATGGCATTTGTCTTTCTCTGTTATGGAAATTCTTGATGTTTTATTTGTTGCCTAAAATACAATCAATTGTTGTAAGTGTGCCCTGGGCACTTGAGAAGAATGAGTGATCTCTATAATCAGCGTATAGAGTTGTGATGATATCAATAAGATTTATGATATATATTTTCTACCTTTTTTATTACCTTTTATTCTCCATCTGATCTGTCTTGGAGTTAGAGTGTTGTATTAAAATGTTCTATTGTTAATGTGGTTCTATGTCTACTTACACATCCTATAGATTTTTCTCACAAAAGTAGTGGGTTATTGGGTGTGTGAATATTCATAAATGTTATAGATTCATTTTGACTTGTGGCTTTTAGTATTGAAAAGTGTTCTTTGTCACATTTCTTGTTTTTGGACCGGTCTTCTGTTTTGTCTGAAATGAGCATTACTTGCTGCTCTGTGTTCCTGTTTTCATGTAATATTTTAGTTCTTCCTTTTATTTTTAGTCATTCCAAATTACTCAATGTGTTTTAAATATGTCTCTTACATACATCATATAGAGGATACTTGCTTTCTAAGACAAATTGAAAACAATTTCTTTTAATGGATGTGTAAGTGAATTTAATATGTTGATTTGATTCATATGTTTGATCTCAGGTCTGCTATATTTTATAATTATACGTATTTTAGTTTTTGCTCTGCTTTATTTTCTATGAGATATGCATTATTTCACATAAATATATGAAGATATGAGTACATATATGAATATCTATCTGTCTATAAACACTTAAATTTTTAGATTACCTCAGACCCCTGTTTTCTTATTTAACATTTTACTATCTGGTTCATCAGTTTTTATCAGTGTCTTTTGACACCCCTTTTTTCCAACATAATGAACTTTATTTTCTATGGTCTACTCCTCTTTTTTTTTTTTTTTTTTTTTTTTACTTGAGAGAGAGCAAGGGAGAGGCAGAGGGAGGGAGAGAGAATGAGAATCTTAAACAGGCTCCATGGTCAGCATGGTGGAGCCCAATGCAGGGCTCTATCCCACGACCCTGGGATCATGACCTGAGCCGCAATCAAGAGTCAGACAACCAACTGAGCCACCCAGGCTCCCCTGTCCTTATTTTTTTAGTTATATTATTTCTAACTTTGTTACTACACATAACATTTGTGCATTAGTCTTCCTTTCTCTTTTCCACCCTTCTTTTAGTATTACATGCACATTTGATGGTATTTTAAAAAGCTCACCCTCAGTTCATTTGCTAAGGTCTTCTCAGCTGTTACTTTGGTGGATAAAGCTCTCCCTCTAGCAGATTACTCAAGAAATGCTTGTGGGTATGGATGTACCTCTTTCTGTCTTTCTCTTTTTACTTGTAGTCTATTTTTTTAGAGGAAGATGGATAGTCTTATAAACATGTTCATAGTTGGATTTCAAAGATTTCACACCAATGGTGGAGTTCAACAAGTCCTCCTGTCTTTTGTATTTCCTGTAAATTGAGAGTTGATAGAGAATCTTGGTCAGATTCATATTCTGTTTGAAATATTGGCCTCTGCTTTATGTTCACTGGCCAACCACTGGTGATGCTGTACTTGAACATGGACCTTCTGGAGTAGTTTTATGGCAATTTGTATTTAAAAAATATAATTATTCATTGAGTAATGCATGAATTAATAAATATGACATGTCTGTGATATTTTGAGTATTATTGAGTTATTTATTGTGCTCTAGGCTCTGTTCTTCTATTTAATTTAGTATGAACTCAGGGACAGAGACATTAAATAGGTGACCTTAGGTGATGTGACTGATAGAAAAGAACTCAGAGTGTAAACCCAGATGGCTTTGTGCTTAAGACCAAATATTGAATCACAAGGCTCTACTGCTTTTCACATTTCACGGGCATTGATACGTTATTCATATCACACTTTGTAGGCTTCATATTCTATCAACTGTTTACCCAATTTACAGTATATAAAATATAGAACAATAGAGAAAATGTATGCATCAGATAAGAAGGATTTTTTTTTTATTTTCTAAAGCTAAGATATTAGCACCTGCCTCCTTCCAAAATGAGAGCCATGTCCCCCAACTTTACACCAAGTGCGTGAAGAAAATGCCACAATGTATACCTTCTGGAAGGGTACTAGGGTTAGTGGATGAGGGTGAGGATACAAGTTGGACTTTAGGTAGGGGATCAAAAATTTGAAGCCAAGTCTTAAGAGAAAAACATTTAATTTATACCTTTGTAGGTCAAGAAATTGCCTATCCTTGAATCAAGGTAGAAATACGGACATTATGCAAGAATAAATAAGGAAAGGTTTCTTTGAGGTCTAGAAACTAGTAATATATAAATGAGAATGTAGGTTTCAATAATATGACTGGAAAATGAGGCAGGATCCATTTTCCTTTTACAAAGCTCTGTTGATTGAAAGACCTGGATATACATAAAGTCAGAGGAGAAAGTTACCCAGGGACTCTCACAGAGAAACTCATGAGAAATGGCAGACCCAAAAGCAGTTTGCATGCAACAGACATTTCTATGTTTGCACATGGTCAGTTCAGATCATTGTGAATCTACTACCCATTTAGTGGCTACAGAAGAGGTGATTTCTTTTGATACCTAGAAAAGTGGCATGTTATGAAAATTTGTTCATGTCAGTCTGATATTAATTTTATAAGATCAAATAAATGTTTTTAGAGATTTGTAATAAGTGACATTAATTCCTATGAGCACCCTACCCATTGATGAAGGCTGTCTTATTTAGTCTCTTTACAATGAAGTGATCCAGAGTCTTCTAGGATACAGGTTTGAGAGGTTCTACTTATTAGATCACAGGAGTTTAATGTTGGGCTTTGAGTTATATATTTAACACACCAAGTGAATGTATGAGAATTCTTTTTTTGTTTGTTTGTTTTAATTACAACCCCCAAAATGAAAACCAAAACCAAACATTCTTCCTGAATTCATCCAGTGTTTAAAAATATCCTGAAAGTGATTTGGGTTCCTATTTTGGATAAGTCATTTAAAAAGAAAAAAAAAAATGGCCAGGCAAGAGCATATCTGATCTCCAAAAAGGTTGAGTTTTCATCTTGGAAAGGAGGCAATTTTCTTTGATGCTTTTAGGTATTTCTTTTCTGAAACTAATATGCATATTAAAGTGAGAAGAGGAAAGGGAAATGTGTCCTTGTTCCTGATAAAATTTGAAGTAAATTGGTGGGCCTTCTAAAAATTTATTGTCCATATCTACCAAGAGTTCTGTTGAGTCACACTAAAAAAGTCAACAACCATAGAATAAAAGAACTGTATTCTGGGGTATTACTTGCTGCTTATTTTTTTCTGTTTCTTGAAGAAGCCATGATAAGAAATTATTTCTAATCTTGCCTTGTGGAACAAATTATTATCTTTTCACAGCAAATAAGTGGAAATTGAACTGAGGATCCAGGGGATCTAACAAAATTCTCAGTCTTGTGGCATAGCAGAAGTGGTTTCAAATTTAATCTATACAGCTCTAAAAATACAAGATCTTGAGATTTTATGATCACATGACAAAATAATAATAAATAATGACCTACTGAAAGGGATAAAGAATGGATAAAACATGAAAATACCAAAACAAATGTTAGTTAACTTAAATTATAATGCTGCTGTCTCTGGCATAGTCAAAAATGCAACAAAAATTTTAAAACCACTAAAAATGGAAAAACGTTTCAGAAATATTTTTTAGCAGTAAATTGTTTTTTTTTTACTACCATTTCGTTCCATTACTGTTCAATCATTCAACTTTGTGATTTGAATCTTATATACTGCTTATTCAACCAAGGTCTTGAAGTTCCTCAATTTTGAATTTCAGTTAAATTATACTTAATTATGATTGCATTTTGGCTGCTAAGAAGACAGCAGATACACACATGACACACAAACAGGTTCCAATTATGAAATTCATCTATTTCTTGGTTAGTGAGAGAGTTTTTATCTGTAGGTGCTGTTCTTGAAATTAAATCCAGTTTTAGGCCTTCCTCAGTGCTTCTGTTATAAGTGTTCATAAGTGTTCTCTCCTGTTTAAGTCTACAGTGTCCAGCTCTATTATTGATATAAAAATGCTACACTTCATGGATATTGATCACAGTTTTTTTTAATTTTATATTTTTATTTTTGAGCTACTTTCAAATTTCATTCACCTTTTCTTGGTTAGATATTCTTAAAGCTTAACAGGCTTTTCTCCCTGTAGGTTTACACATGTGAAGTCTTGATGGGCTTCATGCCTAGAACATAGGAGCCTGCCAGTAAATACTGGCTTACGTTTTATCTGAAGTCTGTGATGAACGAAAAGCCTTGCAACCAATTTGGTGTTGGATTTCATCCTGTATATTTGTTTTTGTTAGATCAGGTCTTCTGGCTCTCCAAAGTGTCTAATTTTGTATCATTAAAGGAATTGTTTGATATAGTAATGTGTACCTACCATTAGGATGGTGGAAATAATCTAATTCACTCTTTTTGTATTAAAGTAAAAATGCAACTGCCACTTAACATGCATATCACATTCTGAAAATTGCTTTCTCTATCTATATACCATATTATCTCATTTCAGCTTCAAAGAATGCTATGAAGCAAGAAGGGTAGCTATTGTTAACCATTTTTTACCTCATTTTATTGTAAGAACATTGAAACTCAGAGATGTAAATTGATTTGTTCAAGGTCAGTCAGCCAAGAAGCAGCACAGATAAAACTCCAGCTCAAGAGTTTTAGCCTCTGGCCTGGTGCTCTTTTTTACTACAACATGCATCCTCCTGGATCACCAGCACTATGATCTTAAAAAAAAACCTGGTCTCTGTTACATCCACCATCTGCCCATCTTACTCTGGCTTATATTTCTACAATTGAGAAATATGAAGAATTAAAAAATATGATGATTGATAACAGCATAAGTTCATAGACTGGGATTTTGGCATTTCTGAATAAATCAAAGCTCTTTGTCAGGAGATTGGAAAATCATTTAAGGCAAAAAAAAAAAAAAAGAAAAGAAAAGAAAAGAAAGAAAGAAAGAAAGAAACAAACAAACAAACCCAAACCTGTTTGCTTCAAGTTTCTCAGGAAAAAGAGAACAAATTAAACACACAGTGTCATAATGCAAATTACCCTTTGATAACAATCCACATGCTTTTTATGAACACTTACTCTTTGCCATGTAATTTGGAAGGTAGGCCTGGAAGTAACATTAGAGGTCAAATAAATTAATTAAAAATTATACATGGCGAAGCAATTTCTAAATTCTAATTAATACTAACTATGACTGTTTAAAATATATTAATGACAGCATTGCCTGGAAATAACTGCAGATAAACTAGAAAACTGTATGAGAGATTGAGAGAGAGAGAGATTGAGAGAGAGAGAGAGAGAGAGAGAAGAGGCTTAAATTAAGAAATCAAGGGAGAGTTATACTTGCAACTGGCACCACTCCAGAGGTGGAATGATCCTTTAAGATTGCTCATTCTAATGTTCTCAATGAAGAATGTACTCATATGAATGTACTCATAATGAAGCCAAAGACCACAGAAGGAAAGGACAACAAAGAGAAATTGAAGACATGCCATGGGCAGAAATAGGACTGGAATTCAAATCTTCTGATTTCTGTTCCTTTTCTTTTTCTATGCTGTCCCTAGATGCCATTCCTTCAGAGAATCCTCCAAAATCATTAGAGCAAATAATACTGCCAACCTATGGCATTCAATGGGTGAATTAATTGATTAATTAACTCAGAAATAATTTATTGTGGAAATGAATGAAGAGTACACAAATGAGAAGCAAAAGCTATTTATTCAGAGCTTACTATATCAAAGAAGTCAGTCACCATCTCACATTTTAGCAGAGACTCAAAATTAGAGGAAGGAGAAAGCTTTGTAGTGGAAAAAAAGGAAGATTTTAGGTATGGATGGAGATTATTAACACGGGGAAGCCAAAGGCAGGCTATTTAGAAGTAGGGCATTCTATGTGATTAGTTAGGAGTGTACATTTGCCTTTCTCCAGTTGGTTCTAAATCAGAAATGGGACAAATATTAGGAAAGCTATCAGTTATTAATCAAGTCCTGGACATTTGGGGCTGATTGATGTACTTATTGGTTATTGTTTGGCTTCATGAACTGGTTGCTTCAGATAGTAGTCTAATTTCCTAGCATTTATTACTGTAGATAGTAGGTTGGCATCCTGGGCTGATTCCTGCAGTTTATGCACAAAGTTCTGTTTTTTGTGTTGTGTTTTTATATTCAGTCTTTTAGTCCTTCCTTTTTATCTCTTACTTGGAAGAGTTTGACCACTATAGGGAGAGCTGGAGATATATCTTTACATCTTAGAGGTTACTCAGTCATCTTTATAGTCAACTGTATTAGATCTTCTTGACCCTTTTTCTAGCTATCATAACATCATGATGATCATCTAATGAGAGAGTGACTATGTGGTAACATTTGAGACATTGGATAGAATTCCACAGACCAGTATTATGACTCTATGACAGAAAGAAGAGCAATGAATAGTCTCTGTAAGGTTCTTCAAATGCCATTCGCCCAACCCAGATCAAAAGAACAAATCTCATAGGCTGTGAGGATTAGCTTTGTAAAGCCAAGTAGCTTTTCCTTAAGCCTTTCTCATCTTGCCTGTCTAATTGATCCAAGTACAACAGAAGTATTAGCAAAGGTGCAGACACCACCTTGAATAGTCAACAAGAAACATAGAGGAATGTGATGGTTCATTACTACTTGTGCCCGTGAGTTGAGATTGATCTATATTCCATTCATGTCAGAATTGGTGTCATTAATATCTACTGCCAGAGTTAGTGATAGGTATTTTAAACTTTTTCTGTTTGTATGATTCTTCCCAATGAAAATACTGCTCTGATTGTTTGCATAAACAATATCAGTAATTCCTCTTGGTAATGTCTGTGATTAACGAAGAGTAGCCTCATTTTGCAGCTCATGTATAAATTTGACTTTCCAGTGTTTGTGATTTATAGAATTAGAATTAAGATCTTTTCTATGAACAAGTCACAGAATATTGTTATTAAAATATATGACATGGGGCACCTAGGTGGCTCAGTCAGTTAAGTGTCTGACTCTTAATTTCAGTTCAGGTCATGATCTCACAGTTCATTGGATCATGCCCTGCATTGGACTTTGCACTGACAATGTGGAGTCTACTTAGAATTCTTTCTCTCTGCCTCTCCTCCACTGGTGCTCTGTTCTCCCTCTCTTTCTCTTTTTCTCTCTCTCAGAATAAATAAATAAATATTAAAAAAAAACACATATGACATGTTAGTCTGAGGTAAACATGACCAGACATCTGGCCACAAAATAAGTTATATCCAGTAGGGGTTGATGGAGAGCCAAAAAAAAAAAAAAAAAAAAAAGAAAGAAAGAAAGAAAAAAAAAGTTGTTGACAACACAGGATAAGACCCTTGGTTAGCTGGGTTACATAGTTGGTTCCCTATCAGACTCTTACAGGCAGTATTTGGCCCATCCTGCTATGAAGGTTGTTAAATTCAAATTTAGAATTATCTAAAGTCTGATTAATAGATTGTAAAAATTGGTTCTTTTCCTAGGAGAGAGAGACAATTCTTTGTCATAAGTTGATTTACTTGAGATCAATCATCCATGTAGGTAAAAATGGAAATACCATCAACTATGACTCACTGTGATCTCATTTGATGAAACTGAAATTGTCCAGTTTTCTATCATATGGATCTGGTGAAAAATGTCATATCCAAAAGTTGGTAAGATTGAGAAATGTAGGTACTTTTGGAATAATTTAATGATGGTATTAGAATAAGTATGTTCTGACCTAATGGTTACTGTAAGAAGGGAATAAAAAATAAAAAGAGCAATTGTGGATGAACAACAACAAGGCATCTGTAGAGAATGAGAAGAATGATTGTAAGCAAACATATTTTAATTTTTAAAAATAATTTAATGTTTGAGAGAGAGAGAGAGAGAGAGAGAGAGAGAGAGAGAGAGAGAGCGCCTGAGCAGGGGAAGGGGCAGAGACAGAGGGAGACCCAGAATCTGAAGCAGGCTCCAGGCTCTGAGCTGTCAGCACAGAGCCCAACGTGGGGATCGAACCCATAAACTGTGAGATTCTGAGCCAAAGTCAGACACTTAACTGACTGAGACCCAGGCACCCCCATATTTTAATTTTTTTTAAAAAAAGGAAATAAAGGGGCACTTGGGTGGCTCAGTGGTTAAGCATCCAACTCAGTTCAGGTCATGATCTCATGGTCCTTGGGTTTGAGCCCTGCATCAGACTCTGTGCTAACAACTCAGGGCCAGGAGCCTACTTTGGATTCTGTGTCTCCCTCTCTCTCAGCCCTTCCCCTGCTTGTGCTCTCTCTCTCTCTCTCTCTCTCTCTCTCTCTCTCTCTCTCTCTCTCTCTCCTCTCTCTCCTCTCTCTCCTCTCTCTCCTCTTTCTCTCAAAATAAATAAACATTAAAAAAATTAAAAAGGGAAATAGGTAGAGATGTTGGTCTGATGTCATGGATGGAAGCCATCTACTGTTCATTATCATCTGCTTTTTCCAAAGGTCTTGGGTCAGCTGTATGCTTTTGGAGATCATATGTTTCTGGAGAATCTGAGAATCTTCAGTTTGGGGTTCCCTAGTGGGGTGGCTTTTTGATTGTGTGGAATTCTGAATTTCTTCTTAGTTGTGAAATATGAATGCAAGGATTGAGTCTCTGAAGTTTCTCTGCAGTGTTAGTTATTAACAATACCTGATCTTTATCCCTTCCAATGAATTTCAGAACAGTTTATTTTTTATCTGATGTCTTTTCCAATAGACAAAATCTTTTGATGGAAGATCATGAAGAGACTGTTATGAGGATATTTGGGAAGGTGGTCTTAACTTCTTAGTGATAGGAATGGATATAGAACATGAATCCCTTGCAATATTTTGCTATGTCTGCATAAAGTAAGTCAAGGTCTAAGATCAGAGGTGATATCCCAAGATACAGAGGCCTTCCTGTTACCAATTCATAGTGGAAGCAGGCCTTTCCCATATTTACAAAGGAGTGGACTATATGGCCATAAGAGCTAGCCTGGAGTACCTTTGGCCAAAGGAGCTCAAGGGTTTCTGAAACTTTTGCTAATTTTAATTAAGATGCTATTGGTCTTTACATTATTTCCAGAAGATTATGAATGTAAGGCCAATGCAGTTTATGACTAAGGGGTAATGCCTTACAAAGTCCCTTTATAATGGTTCCCATAAAGTGTGAGCCTCAATACTTGATATAAAAATCGGGATGCCCCAGGTTGCAAACAAAAATTAAGCAGCTAAAAGTGATTGCAGGAACTGTAGCCCTTTCTCAAGGAAGTTGCCTCACCTCATCCTGAAAATATATATGTTAACTAAACCATATTCAAATCCAATGTGGAGTAGATGTTGGATAGATAAATGTTTTAGATAAATGTTGTTTTAAGAGGAAACTAATCTCCAATACAGGCCTTTCATGTATTAAAAAGAAGACAGTGATAATATATTGTGAATAGTAGAGAACTATTCCAATGACCACTATTTGTTGTGGCAAACTGGCAGCCGCTGAGAATTATGAGAGTATCTTACTGGGGTTATGGGACAAGATCTAAGTTTACAATAAGTCATATCATAGTATATTATATATGTTGTTGTATTTCTAACTTGTATGCTTCCTTTTCTCCCCCTCTCCCTTCTCCCCCCCTCCCGCCCCTCCCGCCTGAATCCTGTTCATCCACCCCTTCTTAAGGACTAGATTCACCCTTGGGTTGAGATATAACATAAAGGCTAGTACCATAACATATTTTAATTCTGCAAGAGTACACAGTTCTGTTTGAAAGAAAACTTAAAGCACACTGAAATATTTCCTAGCTCCATAAAGAGTAGGTAAAATACCTCACCTGAGAGTGCTTCCCACTAGGTTCCTAGTGAAGGAATATCTTTACTAATCTTTGAGAAAGATGAGGAGTTAAAGTAAATACACCCATGATATGCCCAACATATTGTCCAGCAATTGTTTCTCCATAAAAAAATTGAAATTGATCAGACAGACTACAAAGAAAAATAAGTTGCAAACCAAACCAAATGAAAGAACCCATTATGAAACTAATCTGAAATAAGAGAAACCTCTCCCTGATTGTGTTGGTTATAGCTGTATGTACAAGTAGTCTAACATTTAGATATTTGAGAATATGATAATGTTTTTCCATCAGAATATTCCACATAAAAACAAAATTTAAAATTAATGTTAAAAATACATGGTCTTACTAGTTATTACAATAAGTTAGAATATTCCTCAATAACTGCATTTGTAGATCCATACGGAGCCATAAATCTCATCCATTCTTCAACAATGATTACAATTTGGTGCCATTGGATGCAAAGGGAAGTTGACCCAGTACTGAGGTGTACACTGTACCATATTTTCTTTTTTTAAATTTTTTAAATATTTTATTTATTTTTGAGAGAGAGAGAGAGCAAGAGAGAGTGCAAGCGGGGATAGGCAGAGAGAGGGAGACACAGAATTGGAAGCAGGCTTCAGGCTCTGAGCTGTCAGCACAGAGCCCAACACAGGGCTCAAACTCAGGGACCACAAGGTCATGACCTGAGCTAAAGTCCAAAGCTTAACGGATTGAGCCACCTAGGTGCCCCTGTACCACATTTTCATAAATAACAGCCAAAAACCATCTCTACTATGAAAGCTTTCTTAACTTCCCTCCTCTGTTACTAAATGCTGAGTTTATGCTGCTTTTGTGAATGTTTATTTACTATGTTTATATTTATTTATTTATTTCATTATCTGCTAAAAATTCCATTGTCTATAGGTGAGTACAATTTTATGTATTTCTGAACCTAATATTGCTACTGTATTTGAGATATGTTAAGCAATCAGAATCCAATGAGGGGGTTTTCCTACCACAATTACAATCTTCAATTACAGTTTCATGTTATAGTTTCATACAGTGAAACACTTCCATTAGTTCATTTGATATTCAGAGCTGTTGCACGAGGTAGATCAAAGTTCATTTGTCCTATTTAATATGTTAGAAGACAGAACCAAGAGTTAAGTTGCCTCAAGTTATCATTACAAATAAGTGGGTTTCTAAGCCAAGATAAATATGTGATTCCTAATACAGTGGGCTCTTTCTACCACTTTACTGTGCATAAAATGGGCAGCACAAAATTAAGACTGTTGTTTATCTGACTGTCTTAGACAGTAAATAATGCTGAACTATCAGTTCAGCATTGAGTCTACTAAGAGTAAATACTAACCTAAGTCTTTTTTCCTTATGAGTTTATGGTGTTTGTGATATTAGCACAGATGTTTGCCCCCTATAATTATATAATCCTTAATAATGCACTTGAATGTACTATCACCATGAACCATATGTACCTCTGAGGGAGGAGGCCATCTAATCTCCACATCATCTCATCTAACAAGTAGAGGTAGAAAACTAAGAATATGCCTTCCTGCAACAGGGCCCTCAGAGAGAAGAGTGTGCATTTGTCACCAAGCTAATTGAGGGTACCACATCTTAGGACCTGACATTTTTGTTTCATATTCTGCCATGGAATAAAAACTTAACATTTTTTTTCAGTGTATTTTTTTAGGATCCAAAATATGTTTTGTCATATATTTTCTCTGCTTAAAATTCTCTGGTCTTTTTCTTCCCAGCATATAGCATCCTCTTATTATCTTGTCCTAATTTTCCCACCTGGTTTCATACCTCAAATTTCTTCCACCCACAAGTTCCAATATTCATTGGGGATAGTCCATTTACTCTCCTTATGACTTTCCAATCCCACTCATCTCCAGTATATTCATTCATCTTTTCCTTTGTGTAGATGATCTATTTCATATGGAATTTCTCCTTTCCCAATTCTCTGGACAGTAAGCTGCTACAGTTTTGCTCAGTGGTCACTTGGGATACTTCACAATCCCCCCAGATAGCTAAAATTTCCTCTTAGTATTCCCTGAATCCTACCTCAGTAAGACTAAAACCTTGGGGGACAAATTTATGTCTTTTGCCTTTTTCTCTCAAGGAACTTAAATATGGCCTGAAATTAGAAAACATGAATATATATTTCTTCATTAATCAGTTCAATGCCCCAGTTCCCAATAGACAGCAATGGAGCCACTTAAAGTGAAAGGGCTGTCATGCATGGCTGACATACTGTGTGGCACAAAGTTTAGGACATGGGCTTTAGGGCCACATTCCCTAAGTTTAAATTCTGGCTCCACTGCAACCTGATGTGTTTTGAGCTAATTATCTCTTCATGCCTCAGTTTCCTCACTTATAAATTATATACTAGCAATACCAGTTGGTTAGGGTAATTGTAAAAATAAAATTAATACATCACAAAAGTTTAACATGTATTTGGTATTGTGGCCGATTTTTTTTAATGACTGAATGCATAAACAATATAAATGAGAATACTCTTCTATTTTTCTGGAATATATCTCACCCCTGTCAAATCATTCTGCTTGGGAAACCCCTCACTCATTCATCAAGGCTCAAATCAAATATGCTCTGGTATTTCAAGCATTATCTATTTTCTTTGATGTTCAGTGCTGTGGCTGCTAAGCATATTTGGCTATTTAAATTGAAATTAATCAAAATTAAACTTAAGTAACACTCTAGTTCTTCAGCCATGCTAGCCACATTTCAAGTAGCTCATAGCCACACGAAGATAGTGGCTATCATACTGTATAGGACTAATTATAGGACATTTCCATCATTACAGAAAGCTATATTCAACAGTGTTTTATCTAAGACAGACTAGAAAATTGATATATATATATATATATATATATATATATATATATATATATATATTACACATATCTATGTAACTGATACACCTATATCTGTATTCTTTATAGTAGGTTTTGTATTCTTCATGGTAAGCAAAGTATCTTGTTAATTTTGTATACAGTATCAGTTTTATCTCAATATCCAGTAGGGTTTATCATGCATACAGAAAACATCTCAAAATAATTGTGAAGTAACTAAATGAGTTGGTCAATGAATAATCAATATTTTAAACTAAAATAACAAGGTTTTCTTTGGATTCCTAATAATATATACATAAGCCAATGAATAAAAAAAACAAATGCATAATATGATAGGAGCAGTTGATACCATGACATGACATTGGAGTGTTACTTTATTGACATGTCCTGAAGAGTATATAAAAAGTTTTAAACTTTTTCTCAGGTATTATCTCAGTGGCATACTAAATACTGTATTGGATCTTAATGATTTACATACAGCTGAGTAGAACTCATCTCATAGAACAATCTCTTCCTATATGATTCGTTTCTTGCCACTATAATTCCTTTTAAAGCGTGCGACTGTATGTTCCATATTCATAGACCCTGAGAGAGTCTAAGGTAGTCTTAATGTTTAGATAGTGGCATCTTGATACTTGATCTACCCTGAAGTAACTAATCAGTCAGTGAAATGCTGGCTCACAAGGGAGAACCAGAAAGGGATTAATTTTTGCAGACAGACCTAGTATGTATGGCAGGATACAATTATAGGGGGAAGTGTTAATGAACATTTGAGAGCCTTTATTAAGCATGTAACTTCCTTCTCTGCATAGAAACAAAGGCATTCTACCTAAGCCAGGCATTTGATAGCCTCTCACAGCCTATGTCTCCAAAGACCCAAGCTATTTGCAGGACAGTATTTCCCCCCTTTTAAAAAAATGGCTCAATTTCAAAGAGATAAAAGCAGTAATTCACTTAGCAAGTTATAAGTACACATCAACTACTAATAATTATTTAAGGAGGAATTATCTTGGAAAAAGTAAACACAGTTGAAAAATATGATATCTTTGAACATCACTTAGAATAGAAGCACATTGAAAAGGATGGGTCTGCTAAACACATCTCTTCAGTGTATGGTTACATATGTTCAGATAATATGCTATACTCCGGTTTCCAAAATCTAAATTTCTAAAACAGAACACTTTAGTGTGTGTGTTTGTGTGTGTGTGTGTGTGTGTGTGTGTGTGTGTGTGTTAGGTTTCAAACATCATTTGTAATTGTGGATGTATAGAAATTACATTCAAGTGTAACTGGTAAACCCAAAAGTATATTTGTATTTCATGCACTGAGGTATGTTCAAATCATACTCTAAATGGTACTAATATTAATCTTTTTCAATTTCATTAACCTCTCTATCTCCTCTTTGTTGAAAATATATCTATCGAAATCCTTCACCAGGAATTGGCGGGGGCGGGGGGGGGTGCGGGTGCAGTCAGGGAGTGCTGTTAAAAATTTTATGTTCCAGGAGCTCCTGGGTGGCTCGGTCAGTTGAGCGTCCAACACTCGATTCTGGCTTAGGTGTTGATCCCAAGGTCGTGAGATCCGGTCCCACCTAGGGCTCCATGCTGAGTGTGCAGCCTGCTTGAGATTCTCTCTCTCTCTCTCTCTCTCTCTCCCTCTCCCTCTCCCTCTCCCTCTCCCTCTCCCTCTCCCTCTCTCCCTCCCTCCCTCCCTCTGCCCCTCTCCCTGACTCATGTACTCTTTCTCTAACTCAAATAAAATAAATAAATAAAATAAATTATGTTCTAATTATAATCCCTTCAAAGAATATTGAACGAATAGAATTCTGTTTTAGAGTAATTTAGATATTATTTAATCATTTATTTTAGAGGTCGAAAATCATCAATGCAGCATTTATCAGACTCAGACTTGAGAATCAGAATAAAATGGAAAATCTCTGTTTACAAAATAAATAGGTGCATTTGCTGTGGATCAAAGCTTCTTTCTTTTGAGCATACAGATGGTGTATCAGTATAAGCCAATTAGCAAGTGGGAAGTGATTCATATTGAACTCCCTCCTTTTATCATATGATGGTCTGAAATGAATCTTTCCTTTAACTCATCCATGTATAAATGCCCCTTTTCCATAGACCAACATTATTCAAGTACCTTAAGCTGTAATATGGACTGTTTTGGTATCTACCAGGCAGCCTTTTTTTTTTTTTCTGGTAGCCTTAGTTCCTATCTTTTTATGTCAAATAATAGTAACATGTATGTATCTGGCAAACAATCATATTGGGGCCTGTTCTTTGATTTTACTTTGTATTGACATGATTCAATGCATCTCAGTGCATTAATTTATTATTCATATTTCCCTGAGAATACAATTAATACCAACAGGTAAAAGCAAGGCAATGACTCATGCAGATTTTAAGAGGCTCCAAATATAAAATAAAATGAATAAATCTCCAGATTAGAGAAGTAAGATAATAAGAAATATTTTAGGGCAAAGAAAAAGAGCTTGTGAAAGAGTGTACTAGTTAAACTATATAACTTTTAATTATCATAATCTACCTACACTTTCTAGAACTTAGTTTTGTTCTGAAGTCACTTCTGATTAATGGAGTGTTAACCTAGAAATCTTATTTTTGTCTGGTTTCTGGTTACCTTAGAGATTATTTTTCTCTTTTGCCATTACCATAGAGACTGAGATAGGCAGCAGCTGTTCTAACAACACGCCATGTGAGGTAGCATTTCATATGCTTGGGTTCTAGGGAACAGGGGACTAGATGAAGCTCTTCTCTTTCATTCCTTATCCCATTTTCAAACTTGACAAAACCCAAACCAGACTCTAGGGACACAGGGAGACAAATACCTTTGGACTGGTCTCTTTCCAAATTTTTGGGAAGGTCTGTTGGGAGGGAACCTAAACATAATTTGACTTTGGGATCTGTTAGTTCCTACTCCTTAAGCACCACAGGCTTTACCAATTATGAAGGGGAAAACCCCTACACAAAACATATACTTAGGCAAAAAATAAATGGATGAAACCTTTTTTTCCCTCCCTATACTTCAACTGTCCCTTATAAATTTGTATCTATTACTGTTTTTGAGACTCTAATTGGTATATTTGCATATTGACAGTTTAACTCAGTATTACAGTTTCCTTGTAACAGAAGGTTACTTGTTCTATTTTCATTGATCTAATTAGAAAATTTACATATTGACAAACCTTAGAAGACTCCACCTGGGACATTTCCTTTGCATTTATTTGAATATCATTCTAAGCCTCCAGGCTTGTCCTTTTGATGGGATTTTGGGATGATGGTGGGGTGGTCTGGAGCCCACTGCCAAGAAAGAATTCTTGAAGATGTCTTTGGTGTAAAAAGGTGATTTTATTAAAGCACCGGGACAGTCTTGTTGGCAGAAATTGCTGCACTAGGGTTTTTATAGGAAACTCATTATATACCCTCAGGTTGGGAAGGGGTTAGGGATGAATTCTGTAAGGTATTTTGGAAGCAAGTTTTCCAGGACCACGAGGGGCTAGGTATTATGTTAGGAAAATAAGCCATTTATGACTGTTTAGTAAAACCTCAGTCATAGGACCCTTTAGATGTATATCAGAGGGCCATAATCTTGGAGTATGATTGCCAGCATATATCTTGGGGGAGTTCAGATAAAGGAAGTTTCCAAAGAAATGTTTATATGTTAAAGTAGACTTACAGGATCCTGGAGGGTCTGGATAATGTTAAGCCAAGATTCCCTCCTACCCCTAGCAAAGTGTGTTCCAGGAGGCAGCTGAGCTCCTAGAGAAAGGTTACCCTGCCTATTTCAAGGACTTGTCAATGGGCTGTAGGCAGTAAGGGAATTTAATTTTTCATTTTCTTTAGTTTCCCACATCACCATGGCAAGCACTTAAACCCCCTTACCTCTTGATGAGGGTGAGTCTATAGGTTTCTGGAGATTAGGCTATACATAAGATTGCCTTTTTCTTGCAGTTTACTAAATTATCCGTAAACTGAAGGAGACTCCTCTCCTGCATGACTATGATCTCTGTCAGTCAACCATTTGCTTCCTTTCCTTTCCCCTTGTTCTTGGTAGCCAGGTGTGTCTGAGGAATATCACATATATCCCCCCTGGGAGGGGGTGCTGTTAGCCTGTACTTTGCCCTCAGCTTGACCCACATTCCCTCCTTCCTTTTGCATATGAGCTAGTTTTGGAGTAGTTAGCAGTCCCTGGCACTCTCTGGAGGTGTTTCAAGTCCTCTGTTTCCAGGGATTCGGTACTTGATTTATCTTTCTTTGTGAGTAGTCTGTCATGTATAATATAGTGCTGATGTTTGGTTTGTTTAATGAACTGGTGCACAATTGATGCTGCTTTCACAAACCACTTAAACAAAGAAAATGATACCCTCTGTGTGCGGGAGGCCCATTTGAAACACTATGTTTTTAGGGCGCAGTTTTATGGAAAATTGCATGAAACATAAGAATACTAAGTAAAAACGAGTAAGATATTTTCATTAAATTTTCACCTTTAAGTTTTATCCTTAAAGTTCCAGCTGTACAAAATCTAGAAAGCAACTTACATTTATATTAGTATTTCTTTTCTATGAGCCAAAATATAGGCAGGACAGAAGCTTACAAGATGTTTTCTTTAAAAAACAGATAGGGGCTCCTGGGTGGCTCAGTCGGTTAAGCGTCCGACTTTGGCTCAGGTCATGATCTCGTGGTTTGTGAGTTTGAGCCCCACGTTGGGCTCTGTACTGACAGCTCGGAGTCTGCCTTGGATTCTGTCTCCCTCTCCCTCTGCCCCTCCCCTGCTCACACTCTGACTCTTTCTGTCTTTCAATAATAAATGTTAAAAACAAAACAGATAAAATATTTTGTTATGTGTTAGTGCTCCTGAGCTAAGAAAGTTTGACAATCTTGTATATGAAGAATTTTCTTTATAATGGGGTTTTGGAGTGATGGGGATTCAGAGCTGATGGCCAAGAGAGAATTCACGAGAAGTCTTTGGTGCAAAAAAAGGTAGTTTTGTTATTAGTATTATTATTATTAGATTGGTAATCTGAATTTTATTTTTTTTATTTTTTTAATACGAAATTTATTGTCAAATTGGCTTCCATACAACACCCAATGCTCATCCCAACAGGTACCCACCTCAATGCCCATCACCCACTCTCCCCTCCCTCCCACCCCCCATCAACCCTCAGTTTGTTCTCAGTTTCTAAGAGTCTCTTTGGCTCCCTCCCTCTCTAACCTTTCTTTTTTTTTTCTTCCCCTCCCCCATGGTCTTCTGGTAAGTTTCTCAGGATCCACATAAGAGTGAAAACATATGGTATCTGTCTTTCTCTGTATGACTTATTTCTCTTAGCATAACACTCTCCAGTTCCATCCACGTTGCTACAAAAGGCCATATTTCATTCTTTCTCATTGCCATAGAGTATTCCATTGTGTATATAAACTAAAATTTCTTTATCCATTCATCAGTTGATGGACATTTAGGCTCTTCCTATAATTTAGCTATTGTTTAAAGTGCTGCTATAAACATTGGGGTACAAGTGCCCCTATGCATCAGCACTCCTGTATCCCTTGGGTAAATTCCTAGCAGTGCTATTGCTGGGTCATAGGGTAGATCTATTTTTAATTTTTTGAGGAACCTCCACACTGTTTTCCAGAGTGGCTGCACCAGTTTGCATTCCCACCAACAGTGCAAGAGGGTTCCCGTTTCTCCACATCCTCTCCAGCATCTACAGTCTCCTGATTTGTTCATTTTAGTCACTCTGACTGGTGTGAGGTGATATCTAGTGTGGTTTTGATTTGTATTTCCCTGATGAGGAGTGACGTTGAACATCTTTTCACATGCCTGTTGGCCATCTGAGTGTCTTCTTTAGAAAAGTGTCTATTCATGTTTTCTGCCCATTTCTTCACTGGATTTTTTTTTTCAGGTGTGGAGTTTGGTGAGTTCTTTATAGATTTTGGATAGTAGCCCTTTGTCTGATATGTCATTTGCAAATATCTTTTCCCATTCCATTGGTTGCCTTTTAGTTTTGTTGATTGTTTCCTTTACAGTGCAGAAGCTTTTTATCTTCATGAAGTCCCAATAGTTCATTTTTGCTTTTAATTCCCTTGCCTTTGGAGATGTGTCAAGTAAAAGATTGCTGTGGCTGAGGTCAGAGAAGTTTTTTCCTGCTTTTTCCTCTAGGGTTTTGATGGTTTCCTGTCTCATATTCAGGTCCTTTTTCCATTTTGAGTTTATTTTTGTGAATGGTGTAAGAAAGTGGTCTAGTTTAATTCTTCTGCATGTTGCTGTCCAGTTCTCTTAACCATTTGTTAAAGAGACTGTCTTTTTTCCATTGGGTATTCTTTTCTGCTCTCAAAGATTAGTTGGCCATACTTTTGTGGGTCCAATTCTGGAGTATCTGTTCTATTCCATTGGTCTGTGTGTCTGCTTTTGTGCCAATACCATGCTGTCTTGATGATTACAGCTTTGTAGTAGAGGCTAAAGTCTGGGATTGTGATGCCTTCTGCTTTGGTCTTCTTCTTCAATGTTACTTTGGCTATTTGGGGCATTTGACAGAATTCAGCATCCTTTCTTAATAAAAAACTTCGAGAAAGTTGGGACAGAAGGAACATACTTAAACATCATAAAAGCCATTTATGAAAAGCACACAGCTAATATCATCCTCAATGGGGAAAAATTGAGAGCTTTCCCCCTGAGATCAGGAACACGACAGGGATGTCCACTCTCACCGCTATTGTATAACATAGTGTTGGAAGTTCTAGCATCAGCAATCAGACAACAAAAGGAAATCAAAGGCATCAAAATTAGCAAAGATGAAGTCAAGCTTTCACTTTTTGCAGATGACATGATGATATACATGGAAAACCCAACAGAGTTCACCAAAAGTCTACTAGAACTGATACATGAATTCATCAAAGTCGCAGGATACAAAATTAATGTACAGAAATCAGTTGCATTCTTATACACTAATAATGAAGCAACAGAAAGACAAATAAAGAAACTGATCCCATTCACAATTGTACCAAGAATCATAAAATACCTAGGAATAAACCTAACCAAAAATGTAAAAGATCTGTATGCTGAAAACTATAGAAAACTTATGAAGGAAATTGAAGAAGATACAAAGAAATGGAAAAACATTCTGTGCTCATGGATTGGAAGAATAAATATTGTTAAAATATCAATACTACCCAAAGCAATCTACACATTCAATTCAATCCCAATCAAAATTGCACCAGCATTGTTCTCGAAGCTAGAACAAGCAATCCTAAAATTTGTGTGGAACCACAAAAGACTCCGAATAGCCAAAGGTAGTTTTATTAAAGCAGGTTGGCATGACCCATGGGCAGAAAGAGCTGCATTGGGGTTGTGAAGAGTGATGGGTTAGATACTATTTTTGTTGGGGGAGGTAAAGGTACAATGAAGGCCTCCAGAAGGACTTTCATATGCTAAAGTGGACTCCCAAGATACCAGAGGCCTAGCTGTTGTGAAGGAAGGTTGTTCCCCCCCCCCCCCCCCCCCCCCCCCCGCTAGCAAAACGTTAACATTCAGACAGTAAGGAGTTCCTGGAGAACCATTACACTCTGTTTGCCTTAAGTATTTGTCAATGAGCTGCAGGTTATGAGGAAATTTAACTTTACTTGCCATTTCCTTTTTGCCTTTGTTACCTATGGAATGTTGGGACTCCAGGAAACTGAGTCTATAGTTTTCTGGAGATTAGGCTGTTGATAAGATCTCTTTTTCTTGTAATTTACTGATATTTGTAAACTGATGGAGACTCATGTCCTGCATGACTGTGATCTGTATCAATTAATCATTTGTTTTCTTTCCTTTCCTTTGTTCTTGGGCAGCCAGGAGTATCCAAGGAATATTACACATATCCCACCTGAGGGGGAGGGAGTGTGTCTGCAGGGCATCAGCTTGCCTTATTATTATATAACAAACAGAATAAGTTACCAGATGTGTATTTGAAGTTTCAAAAGAGCTAGATGAATAAACAACAGAAAGAAAACAGGAAGAAAGAAAGGAAGAAAGAAAAACAAAGGAAGGAAAGATAGAAAGAAAAAAAAAGCAATAATAAGGAATTCCTTCTTAGATCATGGCCATGATTTTACAAGTATGTAAGTCAGTCTCCAACATGGGATGAAATTATCAATCGCCATTGACTAGGAAGGAGTCCACCACTTCCTCCTTCTATCAAATTGATTGATCAAGTTAAGGATATTTTAATAGGCCATGATCACAGTAGCTTGGCCTTTTTGCAAGTACAGCAAAGGAATTAAAGGGAGACCATAGTGGATAATGTATTTAGACCTGCTGCCTTTCATGTGGACCACCCAGGTAGTGAGAAGGAGGTTCTAATTTACCTCACAGAAAGGGCTGCTTTCCATACTTGCCCTTGTTCTCTTATTTGCTAGAGGTTTTTGTTTTTTGCCTTTTCTCTCTCATCTTTACTAAATCTATCTGGGAGGGATCTCTTCTCATTTAGGAGGAATTCTTTTTTTGTTTTTTTGTTTGTCTGTTTGTTTTTTCCTTTTCCCCTTCTCTGTCAGTCTTGAATATCGAACCACAGCTAGAGGGAAACACAAAAAAGAAGACCTAAGGTCTTCCCTTTTGCCAGTCCCACACATTTTGGAAAGCTTACTTGGTTTAGAATTTGAAAGCCGTACTTAGTTTAGGATTTCAGTTTGATTCAACTAGTAATTGAACATGTATTAATGCCAAACATTTCATCTAGAATATAACAGAATTATTAGTGGAAGCTAGAAAACTGGATTGGATTTTTTCTACATCTTGCTTATCCGAATCCCTTATTTCAGTATCTTTGCAACTCCATAAATCAGAATGTTCCACTGAACTTTCAGGCCCACATTATTAAATTTAAAGAAATAGTTTACCTAATAGTTAACAATTTCAATATAAGCCTTTGTTCTTCCATGATGGACAACATTAGAAAATCATTTTTATAAAGAGGTAACTCAATTATTTGTTAATTTATCTCACACCTGTCTCCTATTTTAATATCATTTTAGTGGTTCAGAGATCAGATCCAAGAGGTGTTCCATATTTTGCCCAAAAACAAAATAATACTTCAGCATGTAAATGGCATATTGGTCATCTGCAATATGTGCTTATTTAGGAAGATATAGTTAACATGATCTCATTTTGACTAGAGACATATAAACATGGCCTGATATCATGTTTGTAAAATTTTAAATTTTTTGCTAGCTCATATCTTTGTGTATGCCTTTTCAATAATATTTTGAAGCTATTTTTCATTTGAAAATGAATAGCAGTTGATTTAGGAGGTGATTTTTTTTTCTTATTTCAAGCATTCTGCTATCTTTTATGGATGGAGCCACTGCCAAAGCTTTAAATGTAACTGAATCATAAAGTGAAAAAGCAAACGCCACCACTCAATATGCAGGGTTTTGTTTTTTAGTTTGTTTCAAGGGGTTGATATTTAATTTTTGTAATGTTTATATATATATATTTTTTTTTTGAGAGAGAGAGAGAGAAAGAGAGAGAGACAGAGCATAGGGGAGGAGCAGAGCAGAAGAGGAAGACACAGAATCTGAATCCGGCTCCAGGTTCCTAGCTGTCAGCACAGAGCCCTACATGGGGGCTCAAACTCACATACTGTGAGATTATGACCTGGGCCAAAGTCAGATGCTTAACTGACTGAGCCAACCAGGTGCCCCAAGGAATTTTTGTATGTTAAAGTAGACTTGTCGGATCCTGGGGTGTCAGGATAATGTTAAGCCAAGAATCCCTTTTGCCCCTAGCAAAATGTCATCATCCAGGCAACTGAGCTCCTAGAGGGAGGTCACTCTGCCTGTTTCAAAGACTTGTCAAGGGGCTGTAGGCAGTAAGGGAATTTAATTTTTAATTTGCCTTTGTTTTCCACATCACCATGACAAGCACTTAAACCCCTTTCCTTTGTTCTTGGGTAGTCAGGAGTATCAGAGAAATACCATACATATCCCATTGGCGTTGGGGTGGTAGGGATGGAGTGTGCTGTTAGCCTGTACTTTTGCCCTCAGCTTGCCCCACTCTCCCTCATCATTAATTATATATATGTACGTGTAAGAAAGAATAAATAATCTAGATAATTTATTTTACCTAAAATAAGATACTTCAAAAGTATTGGTGTCACCTAACCACCTCTGCAGTTTCATTCCACTGATGCATTTCAGAGCAAGGGATTTTCACCATTTCTCTAATTCTCCTTTACAAATCATTTATCACTTATGCAAAAGCAGTTAAAGTACTCAGGTAGCTGAGAAAATGAAGAGTAATCCTAGCTCAATTCCAGAAATCCCTTCTCTTATCTTCCTTCTATTTGATGAAACCTTTAAGAAGAATTTATTGAATCTCAGTGCATGCAAACTGTCTTTTTTCTTTCAACTAAGCAACACATAATGCCACAGAAGCATGGACCCAAAAAAGTATTTCTGAGTGGATATATGAATCAGACTCTTTCATGAAGCTGAAAGGATCTAGGTTCTAAATTATGAATGCTGGCTTTGTTGAAAGAAAAAAGTATATGTTTAGGCAGATGATAAAAATACAAAAGCATACTCCACAGGGATTTATTAGAACTATTTAGTGTCTAAACTTGACATCTTTGTGAATGTGGATGATATGTTCTCTTCCTCTCAACAAAAGTCCTCTTTCCATGCACTGACATCAAGCTGAATGACTGACTATTCTCTGGCAATTTAGACGCCACCTCTTGAGAGCTGGAGAAATGTATTACTTTGTATATGTGACATCCTACTTTGCAGGATTCTGAAAATCATCCTTTACCCTCTCCTATCAAAACCAACAAAAACTCCCCACCAGTACCATTGCCACAGCTAACACCATCACAGCACCGTAAACATGGCAACAGGCTATTCTCAGACTATATGCTAAGCTAGTGACTTTGAGCGTAAGAGCGACTAATTTATTTCAATCAATATGCACTAAATTGGATCCACATATATAATATATAGGAAATTCCTCTCCATTTCCAATACCTTGCTAAGATTTTCCATACCTAGGGTATACTATTCTACCAAGAAACTGGATAGTGAAAAATTAGAAAAACAATCTATAGGATTATGATGGCTTCACTTGAAGGAAAAGAAGTATGACTCAGGAGAAAATTGAAAATACTTTGGTTTGCAATGTATAGTATTGAGTAAAAAAGAAGAGATCCACTTGTGTGAGAACTGAAACTTAGATTCCTTCTTGTCCCTATGTTTAAGAATTCTGTGACTGGGTATATTTTCTGTTCCTATGTTAAATAATATAGAGAAACAGCAAAAAGCACTTAGATACTTCATCCAAGGAATACTTGTTAATGGAAGATAAGACTGGGAACCAAATAAATTGACAAGTTATCAATAATAATAGCTGTTCTTCAAGGCTTTCCATAAGACACTCCCCTCACTGTGCCCCAAAACTCTAAATTCGTATGTAATAAAATTTGCCCGATCTCAACCAATTCCCCACCACACAAGACCTACCTTAAACCCATCTGACTCAGTGCCTAAAAATACTATGAACTTCCCTGACTTTCTTCTTCTGAGATCTGTTCAGGTTATGTAAATGCCTAATAAACTTATATTTGCTTGACCATATGGGCTTTTCTGGTAATCTTTTGGTGAATTGATACTTGACAAATCTAATCCTAATTGAGAACCATATCCTCAGTCATATCATTCATTCATGAAGGTCTTTGAACCAGAGATCTACCACAAACTTCCCTTCTATTAAAAATTGCAGATTTTATGGGTCTGCAGTGGTAGAAGGTTGGCTTATCTTAGGGGTCTCAACAGGAAAAGCAAAACTTCAACAAACTATTACCCTACAGTCTTAGATTTATCTTGGTCTAGGTCCATGCTCAAATTGGGCCAGACTCCTCTGACTTAAATACTTTTGTACTTTTTGTACTAATTTTGTACTAAAATTATGATTCATATGCTTACATTTAATGTCATAATAGAAGAATAATTTAGTATTAGAGTAGTCATTTGGGGAAATTTTGATATGCACATAATTATTAATTTATGAAGATCATTATAATGAAAAAGGAGTAACATTAAAAAAAAACTTCAAATATCTAACCGTCTATATTTATTGGAATAAAGATTCTTCCAAAATGATTTAGATTCAAAATTTATTCTTCAATAAATCCCTTACACAAAGCATATAAGTAATTTTATTTTTATTTTTATTTTATTATGATTTTTTAAGTTTATTTATTTTTCGGAGACATAGAGACAAAGTGCAAGTGGAGGAGAGGCAGAGAAAGAGGAAGACAGAGAATCTGAGGCAGGTTCCAGGCTCTGAGTTGTCAGCATAGAGCCTGATGTGGGGCTTGAACCCACAAAGTGTGAGATCATGACCTGAGCCGAAATTGGAAGCTCAACCAACTGAGCCTCCCAAGCGCCCCTATTTATTTATTTTTAAATGTTTACTTATTTTAAGAGAGAGACAGACAGACAAGGGGAGGGACAGAGAGAGAGGGAGAGAGAGAGAATTCCAATCAGGCTCTGCACTACAACCATGAGATCATGACCTGAGTTGAAATCAAGAGTCAGAAGCTTGGGGTGCCTGGGTGGCTCAGTCGGTTAAGCATCCGACTTCAGCTCAGGTCACGATCTTGCGGTCAGTGAGTTCGAGCCCCGTGTCAGGCTCTGGGCTGATGGCTCAGAGCCTGGAGCCTGCTTCCGGTTCTGTGTCTCCCTCTCTCTCTGCCCCTCCCCCGTCCATGCTGTGTCTCTCTCTGTCCCAAAAATAAATAAACGTTAAAAAAAAAAAAAAAAAGAGTCAGAAGCTCAACTGACTGGGCCACCCTGGTGCCCCACAAAGAAACCATTTTAGAATCTAAACCTGTTTCTCTTTTAGATTCTCTAAAACCACAATTTCAGTTTCGTTGACTTTATTTCATGATTCCTCTGCTCCTGTCCTGTTTCCTCCATTGCCTTCTTTTAGCCTTCTTTTCTTCCCTTCTGGCTAGTAAGAAACCCCAGTTCTCTACTGCCTCTTAGTGAATAACCCTGTTCTGAAGGGAATAAGGTATTTGAGGTTGATTTTTAACCATAGTTTTGATATAAATTGAGAGCCATTGTTAAAAATGTTCTAGTGGCTACACAATTTAGACAGAAATTTACAAAGAAGTTTACAATATCTCTAGCAGCACATAATCTAGTAGTCCTAATCAGTGTTATTTGTTTCACATGTTGGAAGGACAGTCATTGGAAATGATTTGATGAAAAAACAAACAAACATAAAATACTTAAGAAATCATGAAGGTGTAGAAACCAAAAGAGCTTCAAAAAATGATAGATGTTAGATCAAGAATTTTAGAGTATTTCTTTTTTTTTAATTTTTTTAATGTTTATTTATTTTTGAGAGATAGAGAAAACCAGAATGTAAGCAGGGGAGGGGCAGAGAAAGAGGGAGACACAGAATCCAAAGTAGGCTCCAGGCTGTGAGCTGTCATTGCAGAGCCTGACATGGGACTCGGACCCAGGAACCATGAGATGATGACCTGGGCTGAAGTCGGATGCTTAATCAACTCAGCCACCCAGGTGCCCCAGAGCCTATTTCTAAAGTATTTGTAATTTATTATGAAAATGATTAGAATATAATCCAGTAGTGAGAAAAAAGAAAGTCTGGATTAATTGAAAAAAAATCATTGATAGACTCCTTAATGCCTTAAGATAGCCTTCAGGAGTGGCAGCTATGATTATAGTTATGTCCCTCATATTTTGTGATTATCTCTAAGCTATAAATAAGTGAATTAATATGCAAAATGAAAAGAAAAATATGAGACATATCTCCATTATCGCGTCACTCATTTGAACATTTCAAAGAGCAATAGAACAAAAATCAACTAAGTCTCAGCATAAACTGATAACCTTAAAGCTGAAAACAGCTAGATATTCTATTATTCAATTATTCTGGGTTCAATTATTAACTCCAGGAAGGGAACATTTTCATAAAGGAACATGTAAAATTATCAGTGGGTTAATTTCCAGGTACTGCCTTTATGAATTACCACAAACTGGGTAGCTTAAAGCAATACACATTTTTCTTTCTTTTTTTTTTTCCTCACAATTCTGAAGACTACGAGAATTGACTGACACAAGTCAGTGTCAGCAAGGTTAGTTCCTTCTGGGAACATGGTGAGAGATTTTTTTCTATGCCTCTCGCTCAGATTCTCATATTTTCTGGCAATCCTTGGAGTTCCTTGGCTCGTGGCCATGTCTGTCTCCATCTCCACAAGATCTCTTCCTCTGTATGTCTTCTACATCTGCTTTCTATTATATTTTCAGAATCCTATTTTTTATTTGTTTATTTTTTAACGTTTACTCATTGTTGAGAGACAAAGTGTGAGCAGGGGAAGGGCAGAGGGGAGGGAAACACAGAATCTAAAGCAGACTCCAGGCTCTGAGCTGTCAGCACAGAGGTGGATGTGGGGCTCAAACTCATGAACTATTAGATCATGACCTGAGCTGAAGTCGGACGCTTAACTGACTGAGCCACCTAGGTGGCCCTGCAGTATCCTATTTTTATATGAGGTCACATTTTAGGCTCTGGAGACACATGAAATTTTGGTAGATATTATTCAACCCACTATAAGCTGAAAGAACATTATAAACACAATCGTTCAGCATGTATGTGGTAAGCTCTTTGACATAGTCTTAGCAATATATATATATATGTGTATATATATATATGTGTATATATATATGTGTATATATATATGTGTATATATATATATATATATATATATATATATATATATATATATATATATCAGTCTCCTCAGGCAAGGGCAACAAAGCCAAAATAAACAAGTGGAATTGCATCAAATAAAAAAGAATGCACCATGTAAGAAGCTATCAAAAACAGGAATAGGCAACCTACTGAATAGGAGAGGCATATATTCAATAAAATGTTAATATTCCAAATATATAAAGCAGTTACACAACTTAGTATCAAAAAACCAACCCACTTAAAAATGGGTAAAGAACTTGAATAGAACTTTTTCCAAAGAAGATATACAATGGCCAACAGGCACAAGAAAAGATGCTCAACATTGTTAACCATTAGGGAAATACAACTCTAAACCACAATGAAATCTTACCTCATACCTGTTAGAATGGCTGTTATCAAAAAGACAGGAAATAGCAGCTGTTCGCCAGGATGTGGAGAAAGGGAAATCCTCATACGCTGTTGGTTGAAATGTAACTTGGTATAGTCACTATGGAAAACAGTAGGTAGTTCCTCAAAAAGCTAACATAGAACTACCATATGATCCATTAACTCCATTTCTGGGCTTTTATCTGAGGAAAACAAAATCACCAATTTGAGGAGATAGATGAACAATTATTTACAATAGCCAAAATATGGAAGCAATCTAAGTGTTCATCAATAGATGAATGGATAGAGAAAGGTGGTATATATGTGCAATGAAATATTACTCAACCATAAGAAATAATGAAATCTTGTCACTTACAACAACATGGGTAGACTTAAAGGATATAATGCTAAGTAAATTAAGTCAGGCAGAGAAAGGCAGATAACTATGTTTTCAGTTCTATGTGGAATCTAAAAAATAAAACAACAAAACAAGTAAAACAATATAGAAACAGACTCATAGATACCACAAATTGTTAGCTACCAGAAAGGGTAGGTAGGGTTGTAAGATGGGCAAAATAGGTGAAGAAGATTAGTAGGTACAGACTTCCAGTTATAAAATAAATAACCCACAGGGACATAATATATAGAATAGGGGATAAAATCACTAATATTGTAATAACTTTGTATGGTGACAGATGGTAACTAGACTTCTTATGGGGATTATTTAATAATATTGAATAAAACAAATCACTATGATGTACGTCTGAAAGTAATAGGATATTCTATGCCAATTATACTTAAATGAAAAAAAAAGTAGATGCTCAATGAATGTTAAATAACAAAAGAAAAATAAACCCCTTAATAATGAACTAGAAAACTTTATCCAAATTCTCGGAACAAGGTAAATAGGACAGTAGAGAAAGGTTACAGATTTATAAAGTGAAGTTGTCTGGTGTGTGTTTAGCCCTACTTATGAAAAGCATCATGGAAGACTGAGGAACCATGAAAGGATAAATAAGATTTAGATACACTGTAGACAGAAGCAGGGCTTTAAGAGTAATTTAGGAAACAAAATTTCCAATGTTTTTTTTTGGTGTGTGTGTGTGTGTGTGTGTGTGTGTGTGTGTGTGTGTGTGTGTGAAATTGTTGCTGTGTAAATTGCTGTAATTAGTTTCTCTTCTCACTGAAACATTTGTGGCACACATCTCTTCAGTATCTGGTAAGTGGAATCTTTTGTTCACATGGGCAAGATACATCAATGCCAGGGTGAATTTTATTACTTTAGTTAAAAGGAAAAAGCAAAACAAAACTAACCTGGATTAAGTATTCTATATTTGGATCACTGATGTCCTTTTTTTTGACACTTTTTTCAGATGTTTATTTATTTTGGGGGTGCCTGGGTGGCTCAGTCAGTTGAGCATCGGACTTCAGCCCAGGTCATGATCTTGCGGTTTGTGAGTTCAAGCCCCGCGTCAGGCTCTCTGCTTGGAACCTGGAGCCTGTTTCTGATTCTGTGTCTCCCTATCTCTCTGTTCCTCCCCTGTTCACACTCTGTCTCTCTCTCTCTCAAAAATAAACATTTAAAAAAACTTAAAAAAAGATGTTTATTTTTGAGAGGGAGTACACACATGTGTGTGAGTGGGGGAGGAGGAGAGAGAGACAGAGAGTGAGAGAGAAAGAGACAGAGAGAATCCCACATAGGCCCCGCGCTGTTGGTGCAGAGCCTGATGCAGGGCTAAATCCTATGAACCAGGAGATCATGACCTGAGCTAAAACCAAGAATCAGACGCCCAACCTACTGAGCCACCCAGGCACCTCTGGATCACTGATGTCATTATGTAATCAGTAGATCACTTGATTAGCCATGATGTTCTTTATTTTCTTTTTAAAAGTATTAGAACTGCAGGTATTCATTTGATAGAAGCAAAAAAAAATCTGTAGTAATGAAAATTGATTTATTTTCTTTAAAATCTGTATCTTGGAGAGCAGTAAGAAAATTTATTTAACCAGTTGTAAGTGTTAACAATAATAAACAACATGTACTTGTGTGTGTGTGTGTGTGCGTGTGTGTATGTGTGTGTGTGTGTGTGTGTGTGTGTGTTCTATATACTTTAATAGTCATCCATGTTAATAAAATAGATTACTATATACAAAATAGAAGATCAGCCAAGCAACTTTCAAATGCTTCTTTACCAAGAGATAGTATTATTCTGGTTAAAGGCTTAGACTCTATAGAGTTTTGCCACTAAGTAGTTCATGGAGTTTAGCCAAGTTACTTAAATATTTGGTGTCTTAACATCTAGATCTCTAAAACTGGGAGAATGATTATACTTACTTCATTGGGTTGTTTTTGATACTTAAATAGCCTAATGTGTACAAAACATTTTGCATAATGAATAGTGCATAAAACCTTAATATTTCATTTTATTACCATTATTACAATTACCTATTCAATGGAAGAAACTATTTTAGGCCTTTTCAATGACATGAATAATGGATTTCTGCTCCCAAGTAATTGAAACGTCACATTGAAATAATATTGACTTGGGCAAATTTTTTAAAAGATAGCAACGCCTGGGTGGCTCAGTCAAGTGTTCGACTTCGGCTCAGGTCATGATCTTGCGGTTCTTGAGTTCAAGCCCTCATCGGGCTCTGTGCTGACAGTTCAGATCCTGGAGGCTTCTTCGGATTCTGTGTCTCCCTCTCTCTCTGCTCCTCACCTGCTCATACTCTGTCTCTCTCTCCCTCAAAAATAAATGAATGTTAATTTTTTTAATTTAAATTATAGTAAAAACGAGTTGTTGATTTTTAGAATATCATTAACACCATTATCATTACCTCTACTACAATCACCATTGCCATTAATTGTCCTTGTTATACTCTTTATTATCATGGTAACAGTGGCATTGACTGAATCTTTACATTGTACCAAGCATTCTTCTTATTTATTTATTTATTTATTTATTTATTTATTTATTTCCAGAGAGAAAGCACATGTGCGCATGCACGGGCAAGCAGGGAAGGGGCAGAGGGAAAGGGAGGGAGAGAATTTCAAACAGGCTCCTTGCTCAGCACACACCTTGATGCAGAGGTCAATCTCAAAACCCTGAGATCATGACCTGAGCTGAAATCAAGATTGGATACTTAACTAACTGAGCCACCTGCACCCCTGTACCAGGCATTCTTCTAAAGGTTTAACATATGTAAATTCATTTAATCTTTTCACAAGGTAATATTGATGATTAAGGACCTTCACATAATAAAAGGAGAAGTGAGGATTTGAACTCAGAAATTTTGTTTTCAGATCCAATGTTCTTAAAACTGTATGTACATATATAAAGTGTGTGTGTGTGTGTGTGTATATAACATTAATTATATCTTAAAGTTAACTTATATATGTATATATAAAATCTACATATTAAAAAAGATTGTTATACTGGTAAAATGATGTCACATATATGGGAAACATATTTAGTATATAAAGCAATTTTATAAATCAATAAAAATTTACAGCTCAAGATAAAATAAGTAAAGGGTCTGAAGATAAAATTGCCAAGAGATAAATACAAACCATTAATAAGATTAAAAGTTCAGTATCATTAAAAAAAATAGAAGTCTTTTTTGCCTAAGTATTGGCATCACAGAAAATTGTTTATTTCCTTTATATTTTCTCTCTATTTTTTTTTGTGAACTAAGAGAATAATAAAAATATTCTGTTTTACTAAAATATACACAGAGTTGCAAGCTGTGGTCTGCACACTAAGTTTAGTGATTGGATACTGACTGTGTAAGTTTTTATATTTTATCATAATGGAAATAGGGAGTTAAAGGATAAGGGGCCGATGAATATTTCAAGAAGTCTAATTTCAAAATGGCATGTTAGAATGATAGGAAGGCTGATTTCAGAGAGAAAAGATCTTATTGTAATGGCTGTGATATTTGTTATTGAGGGTTTGCAGCCATTAAAATGACAATGGAAACTTGGAAGGAGCAATGAGAGCAGGTAAGATTTCTGAAGAATGTTGGGCAAAGTTTAGTGATTCGTTCTAATACCAAGGACAATGACTCAAATATGGTAGTGTAGTGTAGTGTAGTGTAGTGTAGTGTAGTGTAGTGTAGTGATAGTGTAAGGCATCTGGTGAAATTTCTCACACTGCTAAGGAGGTCTTTGGGTGAAGTGTCTCTCATAAACTACTGTGATCAGTCTCTGTCATTGGAATATCAAAGTCCAATTTCACAATACTTGAAGAATGAGAATTCCATTAACCAACTGACATTATTGTTGTACCGGGCTAATGACAATTTGTTAATCTGAAATTGTAAATAGAACTTCTGAGAGCATTTAACTCTCTTAACATCATAATCTCTTAGTGCTGAGAAATCTGAAAGGAAAAATGCAATGTAATTAAAACTTGCCAGGTGAACACAGAATCTAAGCAAGGGGAGTTAATTATATGATTTGAATGTTTATTGACATGAAGCTAAGATTGATTGACAAATCTACCTTTACAGTTATCTTTATACTCACATGGATAGATCTTTGTGGCAGAAAGAAAACATTCTTTGGGGGGCGGGGGAGGAGAACTTTTAGAATAGCAATGCTAATATGTCTCTGTAAGTACTCTTATTCTCTACTTCCATGGTTGTGGATACCACTGACATCACTTTGGCTGATGGACACAACTTTATATTTCATAATATATTAAAAAAATGTTAACAGTTAAGACCATCTGGCCTGTGGATTACTTGGATATTTAATATGATTTTCCATTTCTTGGCTGTGATTCACTATGAGTTGATTTAGTTTCCCTCTCAGGGGACAGTAATGGAAGCTGGCTTATTGACTTATTTGGAGATTAAATGAGTTTATAGATTTAAAATGCTTAGAACATTGCCTGGCAAGTAGTAAGCACTATGTAAATGTTTACTATTCTGTATTATTATTGTCATTTTATTTTATTTTTCTTAAATCTCCAGGGATGTATCATTGTAGAACAGTCGTGCTGATACAGATCCCAGGCTGTTCTCCTCCCTTGTTGACAAGGAGACCAATTCCACCATTCAGAGAAAGCACAGATCTTACAGTCAGATTGATGTTTGGCTTCCAGCTGTGCTGTCTACTAAATGTGAGTACCTGGAGAAAGTATTTAACTTCTCTGAATCTCATTTTGTTTACCTGAAAATGCTGTCGGACTATCTGTTCATGTTGTTTTACGGATTGAACGCATGTATAGTAGCTACTTGCCCATTTCTGGATACAGTAGTTACTTATGTTTGTTTGTTTTGTTTGTTTTTAACTTCAGTGTTATTTATTAAGCATGAGGCTGTCACAATAATTAAAGTGCTTACACATTTACAATACTGATTATGAATTGTGTATGTTTCCAAGGTTCTAATGAGCAGATCCATGATTAGTGGAGAGCGATACCCATAATCGATATTTAAGCCATTACTCTTTTCTGTAATGACGGCATAATATACTAGACATGCTAGTGATTTTTCACATGCTAGTAAAATTCCATATGTAGAGAATTTTCCTACTTTATCAGCAAAAACAACGAATGGATGCCTTAGCCCAGCTCGCCAAAACAGATTTTTGTCTTTTTGAGTTGGGACCCAAAGAGACCTAAAAAGTTAATAGCAGGGCCTCTATGTCATTGTAGGCCCAGGAGCTATTGACAATATGATGGGCTTTTTGAAATCAGAAAAAAGAACAGAAAAAAAAAATGACAGGCACAGTAAAAAAAAAAAGAGTGAGAAATAAGCTTTGATGAATTTCAGTTAGACTTCCCCCACCCCCCAGGTTTGTGAAACACTACTACATCCTAAAATAAATCATCCATATCTGAAATCACCTTGAGTGAGCTTTTGATCCATTTGTTTCATTTACAAAAAATTGTTTCTGATGAAGGTAACTTATTCTACAACATCATATTTCAATAGTTGCACATATATGGAAAGTCAGTGGTGTTGTAGGTAAAGGAAATGGCTTGAGATAAAACACTGAGGTATGAAACGTTTACCACTCTGTTCAATATTATTAGAGCAAACAGTGCAAAGCAGGAAGCCATGGGAACTAATGGGAGGTAAGGAATAGCTCATAGATGGTCTTATTACTCTGCTAAGTTTGATTTTTTTTAGATAGATTATTCTGGTAACACTAGAGACACTAGTGAAGAGATTGACAAATATAAAGGGGAACAGGTTAGGTCAAGGTATATAATAAGCTCAAATAAGAACAGTGATTTACATATTCCAGGAAATAAATATATATATATATTCTGATTTATACGTGATGAAAGCCTATGATAGTTGTGGTGGCAGACTAAATTTGCATAGCTAGTCTGTGGCCAAGACTGACTTTGAATCCAAAATCCTCACACGTTAAGACCTGTTTTTAATAAAACGTTTTCCTCATTTCCTACGTGGTGTCCCAGGGGCCCTTTCAGCAGCTGAAAAGGACACCAAGTGAGTGGGGACTTTTTAATTTTTCAGCACTTCTGTAGAGCCTCTTCAAAGTTCCACTTTTATCTGATTTTTTACATACTGGATTTCCCCTTAAAATTCCAGTTGGGAAGAAAAGAATTAGGGACAGGATGGATTCTACTGCTGTTAAAGGAATAAATGTATAAATATACTCCAAATAAATGGAGGTGTTTTTTTTTAAATCACACTTTTGAATGTCTCACTAGACACTGTGATCTTTAACCTCCTGCCTAAATTGAATGCCTTAAAGTGGACATTACTGAGAAGTGATCTTTGAGATACTGGATACCTCAAAAGGGAGGTAGGTTGGCTTCCAGAGGGAGGGAACTAATGCAGAAGGAAGAGACCAGCACCCAATTTTTCATCATATTGAATCTCAACAATAATTAAAGTCTGCCCCTAAAATATCAAGGCTCTGAATGAAAAATATACCTGATGTGCCTGCCTGTGGTTGTTTTAAGTAAACTGTCTATTTCAGCCACTCGTTGGGTATGATGTCATAAGGCTTTCGTGGACAAATTATTTGCTTTGGAAAACCAAGGAAAATTTATCTCTAGTAGAAAAACCCCAGCAAGAAGGGTAAAAAGAGAAACTAGCACATCCTATTTGCAATTATATTGCATCATATTTGGGCCAACACCACCCAATAGAAATGCTACATGAGCCACACAGATCATTTTAAATTTTCTGATAGCAACATTTAAAAAGGCAAAAATAAACAGGCCATGTTATTATAATATAAGATAATAAAACAAGATATTTAAACATGTTTTAAGTTTAAAACAAGGTATTCAAAATATTATTCTAATATACAATTAAATAATTATGAATGACATTTTACATATCATAAATACTAATCTAGACATTAAATTTTATGATATATCATAAAATATATGATATATATTGATATATATATATATCATATATATATCATGTCTCTCCCCTGTGACCACACATATATAGCCTCCCCCATTATCAACATCCTCCACCAGAGTGGTACATTTGCTACAACTGATGAACCGACACTGATCCTACACTGATATACATCATAATCACCTCCAGTCCCAGTTTACATTATGGTTTACTGTTAGTGTTGTATTTTCTGATGGTTTAGACAAATGTTTAATAGGAAGCATCCATTATTATGGTATCAAACAGAGTATTTTTACTGCCCTAAAATCCCTTGTGCTCTAATTATTCATTCTTCCTCTTCCCCAACCCCTGGCTACCACTGCTATTTTATTGTCTCCATAGTTTTACTTTTTCCAGAATGTCACATAGTTGGAACCATGTAGTATGTAGCTTTTTTAGATTGGTTTTGATCACTTAGTAATGTGCATTTATGGTGCTTCCATCTCTTTTCAAGACTTGATTACTCATTTCTTTTTAGCAATGAATAATATTCCTTTGTCTGGATATATAACACTTTATTTGCATGTTCACTTTCTGCAGGACATCTTAGCTTCTTCCAAGTTTTAGCAGTTACAAATAAAGCCACTATAAATATCCGTGTGCAGGTTTCTGTATGGACATAAATTTTCCATTCCTTTGAGTAAATACAAAGAAGAATATTTGTTTGATCATATGATAAGAGTATCTTTAATTTTGTAAAAAAAATCCAAACCATCTTCCAAAGTGGCTCTACCATTCTACATTCCCACTAGTAATAAATAAGGATTTCTGTTGCTCTACATCCTTGCTAACATTTGATGTATTCAGTGTTCTGGATTTTAGCTATTCTGTTAAGTATGTAGTAATATCTCATTGCTGTTTTAATTTGCATTTGCTTGATGACATTTGATGTGGAACATCTTTTCATATCCTTATTTTTCATCTGTTTATCTTCTTTGGGTTGCACCTATAAGGTCTTTGGCCCTTTTTTTACCCAGGTTGTAGTCCTCTAATTTTTAATGTACTATTATCTAGCACTTTCCATGATGGGTATTATTTCGTAGACTAAAAAAGCTAAACAGAAGTTAAACATGAGTTCAATTTGGTAGATGGGAGTTATTGTACTATTCCATCTACTTCTGTGTATTATTGAAATTCTCCACAGGTTGCTTCTCTGGGCAAAAAGTCATTAACAAAGCTGATACTTGAGCCCGTTCTGTCTGATCTCCGCTTTACACTACAAACTTCTTTGTACTGTTAACAAATGTAAAAAGTAAGCCACACATTCCTTTCCAGGATTTGTGATTCTTTAGGTTGTCCCTTCAGTTATGTAAGTTCTTGCACAGCATGTATTTTTCCCTCTGTGTGCAATGACAGCAGTTAACTTTGTTTATAGGTAAAATAATATATGCAAAATCAATATTTAATAAGAATAGCTAACATTTAGACCTTTCTTACTATATGCCAAGCACCGTTTAAATGTTTATCTGGAATAACTTATGCAATATTTGCAGAAACCTACAAGTAAGGTAACATTATCTTCACTGTGCAGATGAGGTGCAGAAAGAATAAAACCCTGTCCAGCTTCATATTGCAGGCTAGCATTTCATGGATCCAGGGTTCAACAAGGACAATTTAATTGTAGGGTTTGCACTCTATCTGAAGCATTATGGAACACTGAGTTGCCACATGAGCTCTGTGATAGCAAAACCATTCTCTAAATTATCTGAAGGCCTAACTGGAGAGAAACACGGAACCTATTCAAAATGAACAATTCAAAGACCAATGCAATTAAATAGAATATTCTTGAAACAATAATGAATAAGGGTTGATGATTATAAGCTGAAAAAGATTTTAAAGGAAAGCTTGTTATAAAGTTCAGGCTGGAGCTGAGCCTGAAGTATGAGTGACATTTGATTGTAGGAAGGGACAGAGAGGAGATTCCAAAGAAAAGTGAAAATTAACAAAAGTGTAGAAATATGTGCTTTTTGTGGGAAGTAGGGGAGAACAGCTGACTAGAACAGAGGTTCAACTTGGGAAAATAGTCATTTTAAATCAAAAGTCCACAGTCTGGTCTTCCTATGGGTAGAGGGGCAGAATCCACCGTGGTTTCCTTACGTTTTGTTTCTACCTTAGAACACTGAAACTCAGCTTTCAGCAAACAGCAATTGCCTTTGAGCATTTGTATGTTCTTGCGCTCTTGAACAACTGCTTTCTGATCTCACAAGATGTTTGCTATCTTCTTCATTTCTCAAGACAGTTGCACTCTCTCTGTCAAACTTTACTGTGGTTATTTCACCCCTGAAGTAACACACAACAACAACAAATTCTATTGCTGATCAGTATAAACAAATAGCTCCTAGAAACACCTGAAATCTGTTAATGAAACACTTGTTAGCTTAAAGCCTGGACCACACCTAGACTTTCTTTATGTAAGGCTTGCTTTTGGCCATTGTATTGAAGAACATAAATACTAAGGAACCTGCTATTTACTAGAGAAGATACTCATTCAGACCTAACTAATGCAGTGTATATTCTGTGGTTTAAAAGTGTAGAAAAAGGAAAGATACAGAATGTTGTGAGTGTTCAGAGCAGGACTGGTCTGTTTGGTATAAATTAAGATGGGAGTTATGTTTATAAAGGTAAGTTGCAAAAAATTTGGAGATAATTACTTATAAGGGTTAGTTAGGCAGCAAGTCGTTCCCTAGGAATTTAAACATGATCCAGGTTGCATGTTAGTAAATTTTACTTTATGCCAGTGGAAAATAATAATAATGATAATAATTGAATGGTGAGGAAGAAACATTAAGTAATTGGGATAGTTTATCCCAATAATGATCGAAATTTATCATGTCTTTGTTTGCATATAAAATTATCTGTGTGATGCTGCATAGACTTGAAAGTTGAGCACAGGGGAACTGTTTCGTTTAAGTACTCAAAGTCAATGGTTCAAGTTCAGGCTTAACAAGTTTAATTTTTGCAGTAGTAATTTTGTCATGCTTTTGTGTAAGAGAAACGTTGGAGTAATTAATTATCACGTTTATTTTGTCTCTGGAGTTTACCATAAGTCATGATATAGTTATTTGACTGGCAGGTGGTGGACCAGACTGCCATAATTTCAAGGGATCATATAAATCTTCAAAATCTACAAGGTTTATGATTATTGCTAGCCAGTACATTGAGCTGTCCTTTAATTTGGGGAAGACATATGCCCTATGACATAATTTATTTTTCTCAAGTCAGTCTGATGAACAAAATGATAATGTATTTGCAAAGCTGTTTCAGATTTAAGAAATATCCATATACTTGGGCCAGTGATCTGACACAACTTTTTGGTGAGCAGTGTTAATGAGTTTCATTGTGTAACATTGATGCCATTCTGGCATACTTTCATTATAAATACAATCAAAAACAAGGAAAAATACTTACTGTAATATTTTTAATATGTTAACATATTTCCCTTTACATAAGTTTACCATTGTAAAGACATCTATGACAAGCCTGTATCAACAGATTATCTGACTTTAGTGAGTAAATATATCTTACTGTGAAGAAGGAATTCACACATATGGAACAATGAAGACACTAAATCCTATTTTGGAATCAAGATTTAGGCAGAGCATGAGTTTCAGCAATCACTTTTCAGATGGTTTGGGTTATCAAGGTAGACTATATAGAAGGAGTGATCTTGAGAAAATTCTCAGAAGTTGAAAACGTGGTAGGGAAAGGAAAGGAAGAGCCAAATGAGGTCAAGGAGTAAGGATGGATAAGAAAGTATGCAACGGAAACTAAGTTGTCAGCACCAGGTACCCCACAACCTCAAGTCTCCAATGTAGATATTATGATTTTGAGCTTTGTTGGATTAAGTAAACTGTCAAAAGTTATATGGCTCATCAATGATTAAGGCAGGAACTGAGGTAGGACTACAAAGCTCTTTTTACTACTCATTACACTAAGGTGCAAAGAGGAAAGTTAGTTCGGGTGAGTATGAATACAGTATACTTTCAAGCTCACATAGCACTATGTCTCAAAGTTATTTAAATAAACCAACTTATTATTGATGGTTGCAGTAGGAATTCAGTAAACTTGTGCCCACTTTATAACAAAATACATAAATATAGAGATAGAGATGGTAGATTGAGATATGAATTTAGTATGATAAAAATAACAATCATTGCATATATCAACTTTATAAATATGTACACAGAGAAAACAATAAAGGACATAACTAAAACAACTGTACCATAAATTTTTAGCCTAAGAAAAGCAAGCAGCGAGACAATAACTATATACTGGTGAAAGAATTTTATGAAGAAGAGAAGTTCTTTATGATCAGAAGTTATAATCATAAGATTATGAAACTAACAAGAGCAAGAAACAAACAAGAACACAAGTGCCTCCTTGTAGTAAGATGGCTCTAATATATTGTTATATAAAATGACTGAACTTGATTTTCAGATTCTTAGAGGACTTTTTCTAGGGATTCTATACACTAAGGCCAATTCATTTGACTATTTTTAATTAAATTTTTTAATGTTTATTTTATTTTTGAGAGATAGAGCACAAGTTGGGGAGGGAGGGAGGGAGGGAGGGAGAGAGAGAGAGAGAGAGAGAATCAAGCAGGCTCCAGGCTCTGAGCTATCAGCACAGTGTCTGATGTAGGGTTGAACTCACAAACCATGAGATCATGACCTGAGCCAAAGTCAGACACTTAACCAACAGAGCCACTCAGGCACTCCTCTTTGACTAACTCTTAAAGGGCATTCATTATTATCCTTGGAGGTGACTTTGAATATTGAAAATATTTAGAGGAGATGAACTGGATATAGGTAAAACAACATGATTAATATTTTATTTCTCAAGAATTAACAAACTTGTGAAGAGTAAAGAACAAGGATCAAAGCAAGTATTATCAGTCTTGTACATAAAACACATGATTAATAATTTTAAGTAGCAAAGTTAAATAAAGGATATTTATACTCACAACTAACTAAAGTACCATTAGCTCAAGTAATTCATATACATATTTCCTGGTGCAGTCTTGTTGGTGGTGATGGTGCCAGTTTCAATGGTAAATATGAGATCCTAAGGCATGGTTCAGTGGTAAACATGAGATGCTAAGGCATGAGATCCTAAGACATTTCTTTTTCTCTTGAAGGGAGATGTAAGGGAATCAAGCCACATGCTAGAGTGGTGGTAGGTTAAGAGTTGTTAGAGAAAAATTTGCTCAAAGAGAAATTACCATCCTAGCGATAGCTGAAAGATTTTGAAGAACACATATATCCAATGTTAAAATTTTAAAGTAGATTTTAAATGCAGCCCAATTTCAGTCAAACGCACTACACACTACTCACTCCTTGCTGAGTTGGTGCTTTTGAGGTGCTTTTGGATCAATGGTCCAAACTTGGTCTGGGCGCTGGAAGTAAAACTCAAGTGTGAATGGCAGGTCAGCAAAAAGAGTTAACTGAAAATCAGGGAATGCAAGTCTCTGGGGTTTTCTGGAAAGCCACTAGCTATGGAAAGAGGGTTAAAGAAAATTATATGCAAATCTTAAAGCCAGTTTTTAAGCTATTATATACTTATATTTGAATTGAGAAAAACATAAATATACACACACATCTGTCTATATATCTATCTTGAGTAATTCAAGAAGAGGCTTATTCCAGATATTGTAAAAAAAAGAATAACGGCCCTTTTCTTAAATTATTCAGGCAAATATGATTATAATCAGCATTTGCATTTGCTCTAAGGAACTAACATCAGTTACATGAACTTTTCATGTGTACTGTTCAACTTAATCTTCATTCTCACCTTGTGAGTGAGATTTTACCATCTCTCTGTTTCTTTTGAAGAAGGGAAGCTCAGAATGGCCAAGTGTCATGAGTAATATAAATGGTAAATTTGAGAGTCAAAGTTAGATCCTCATATTAAAATCTGCGTTTTTTTGCACCCATATCACTGACTCTCCTGATGTTCGGCTTGACTTCCCTTCGCTTTATGCTATGTTAAACAAGGTCTGATCAACCTTACAGAAAATTACATAGTAACCACCCTGTCATCCACTTCCAGGTCTCTGTTATTTCCTGGTTGCAGTCCATCTGTCATCTGGCTACCTAGGAATCCCTGAACAATACTCTAACTCAAGCTTACCTTTTCCCAAAATCAGTGTGCTTGATTTTCCTATCCAGGCATTTTGTTTCTGAAAGTAAACCTGCTCACACTGAGAGCTTACTGTCTACTTGTTGAATTTTGAATTAACCTCCAATAAGTTATCTTCTGCATTAATAAAGTAAGTGGTAATGAAGTCATTCCAAAACCTACCTCCCATATAATATGTATTTTTTTATATATAATTTACATTGTCCTTCAGATGTGTTTGTTTGTTTGTTTAACCTAAGGGACTGATACATATAACAAGTGTAGTTTTCCTTCAAGTCCTAAAAAAACTATACACATAGAGAAATCCAACAAATGACAGTGTCTCTTTACCTAGGGCACCTCTGGATGGCCAACAAGTACATCTTCCTTCAATTATTAAAGCAAATGAATCTAAAACAAAAAAAACAAAAACAATGCATTCAAACTGCAATGACAGGTATATTAAGTGTGACCTTTAGATGATCCACTCTTTTCCATTTTATTATTTATTTATTATTATTTTTTTTAACGTTTATTTATTTTTGAGACAGAGACAGAGCATGAACGGGGGAGGGTCAGAGAGGGGGAGAAACAGAATCTGAAACAGGCTCCAGGCTCTGAGCTATCAGCACAGAGCCCGACGCAGGGCTCGAACTCACGGACCACGAGATCATGATCTGAGCCGAGGTCAGCCGCTTAACTGACTGAGCCACCCAGGCACCCCCTCTTTTCCATTTTAAATGAAAAAAAAAAAAAAAACATTAGGTGACTTTCCAAATTTACTTGGAAAATTTACATATATTATTAATATCACAGGTAATAGAGTAAATATAAGGTAGATTTTCATAAAACCCCAAGGACATGACATGTTTTGAAATTAGCTTTTAGTATATATGATGTTCTAATATTTGGAAGGTAGTAAAATAGAGCCTAGTTAAATGTGTAGCAACAAGCCACATGTCTGTTTTATGCAGAAATCATCATAACCCAGTTTTTCTCAGTAGAAGTCCAAATAGGTAGAGGAAAGAATTCTGGAACATTTTATATATGTGACCTTTAGTAAACATGTTTCATGAAATTTGATTTCCACAAATTAATTTGAAAGGGCTTATTTGGAACATGTTATTGAAGCGGGAAAAATAACTTGCCAGGCTACAGAAAAAGACTAGAGGGCAATGAGTAAATCAATCACCATGATAAAATGTCAAAGAATATGAGGCGGAATCAGTGCTGCTGGGGTTGCTATGAAGTCAGGTGTTATTTAACATCTTCATTAAAGCCTTAGAAAAGAGAACTGATTGACACTGGGAATTGGAGTTGGTTCTTCTGCACAAAACTATTTAGATAACACAAATGCTAGTGTTGAATTATGGTGCACCCATTTATTTTCAAGGAATATTGGCACACCTGTTTCATCTGACATTATCCAAAAGTAGCTGGATTTAAATTCAGGTTATCACAATTTCCATTATGATATTGTAGGGGAAGCACAATTTTACCTCTTCCCTCTTTGCAGTTTTTATTTGGGTCTGAGGATTAAACTGACATAAGACAGATAAACAGAAAATATACACATTCATATATGATGTTCATGACACAGGAGCCCTCATGAAGAAAGGAGGACCCCAGGAATGGTGAAACCTATAGGCTTTTTCATTAGATTGAAGAGAGACAGGCAATTATGGAAAAATAACTGAACTATGTGGGGGCATTAACAGAAAATAAGAATCTTGTACAGAATTCTCTCAGTCTTAACTGCTCATACTTGATGATAAGAATGTTACTTTCCTTCTGCTATAGGATGGATGTTTTTCACATAGCAATTTCATCTGCTTTTAAGAAAAAGAAGGAAGGTCAGAGTGTTTTTCTTGCATTTGCTGTTTTTTAAGTGCCTTTAACTCGAAACAGTTAGTATTCTAGAGTGGCAGATGTGGGAATGGCATGTTCTACTACCCTTTAATATCAAAATTACCATCTGTTTGAACTTCCCAAAGTTATCGAAAATGATTCTATGTGAGGTGTCCACCATATGCCAAATATATCTTATTTGATGGTGGAAAACAGAACAGTGTTGTGCCTGCCTATTTGTCTCATTCAAATTTTCATATACACTCCATATGTTTGCCATTATATAACCTATCCTGATCCAAACCCAAGGATAGCAAAATGGTGACATTTAACAAAATAATTGGAAACAGATATCCTCGTGTATCTTAAAACAATAGAACCTACAGAAACAAAGGATGAATTCAGCTAAATAATTCCGTATGATAGATGTATATTTAATGTCTACCAAATACCTGCCCCAGTATCCGGCACCAAGAATGGGAAGAAATATGACTATTATTGCCTTAGGTGAAAATGACTTCAGACCAATAAGAAAAGAAAAATGCTGAGAAAATCGAAGGGGCTACAATTGCTCTCTGGACATTTTTGCTTACTCCTTCAAATTAATCACTCCTTAGGTTCCATAGGATCCTTTTGGAAAAATGGACCAGCTTGCCAGACTGTTCTTTCTTTTCTTTAAAAGGCATTTTCCTTAAGTGCTGCTTTAGACCTGTTTACTATTCTCAGGAATTTGCACTCCAGCCAGGAAGGGAACTAACTTTCAAATGAAAACGAACTAAATTATCTACTTGGGGTTTGGCCAAATTCCTCAGTTTTTGGTCTCAATTAAGCTCAAAGAAAAAAATATATACATAAATTTACAACAAGTCCAAAGTACTACATAGGTATGCATATTGCTCAGAACATCAAACATCAAGTTAAGTAGCTGATCTTTAAGGGAAGAGATGTTAAATGGAAGTGACTTGTTCTTCATTCTGGAGGGCCCTCAGCTCTTCACCATCATTTAAAGAAAAAAAAAAAAAGACAATTATGAGGCAGACTAAGATTTTGGTATAGTTTCTACATCTATATAATTATGTTTGCACATCTAATTGCCGAATGCATCCTTTGTGATCAAATCAAACACAGAGTTATTCAAAAAGAAGTGTTGCCTTTGAAACAAACAATATTTTCATAAAATTAAAATAGCTATTTTTTAAAGTTTATTTTGAGAGTGGGTGGGGTGAAGGGAGAGAGAGAAAAAGAGAGAGAGAAATAGAGAGAGAATCCCAAGTAGGCTCCATGTTGTCAGTGCAGAGCCCCATGTGGGGCTCCATCTCGCTCATGGTTCATGAGATCATGACCTGAGCTGAAATTAAGAGTCAGATGCTTAACCAACTGAGCCACCCAGGCACTCCAATTTTTTTCTCATTATATGAATGATACATGTTAATCATAATAAAAGTTCAAAACAATGCAGAAAATTAAGGAAGAAAGTAAAACTTCACTGGAAATTTCAGTGATCGAGATAAACATGGGTATCATTTATCCGCTACTCATTCTTTAATGCGTATGTATATGCACCAGTACATAGTCAAATGTACAACTTCACGTGAATAAGGTCACATTACTCATGATCTTTTTATTTCAAGCACTACAATGTTTATTAGTTTTTATTTATTAATTCTTACATCTCTCTTCCTTCTCTCCTATCTCTTGAACTTCCACATTCACAACTTCCACATACTCAGAAATAAAACATAATTTTCCATGACAATCTTGTTAGTATTATTCATAACATGTTATAATGCTATTTTTTGGCTCAAACATGATTCTAGAAATCTCTTTCAGTTAACTGCTAAAGCTCTAACTCACTAGTTTTAATGATTATGTGGTAATTCATGGTTGGCTCTAGCACAATTTATCGTTTCCCTTGTTGATGTTTAACATTCAGGTTTTTAGAGTTCTCCCCCTTCGACAATGCTACAGTCTATATGCTTATTACATTCTTTTTTTTTCCTATGGAATTCCCCAAAGTAAAAACTATTCTAATAGTTATGCCCATAATGTAATACAGAGTTTTAAAAATATACTTAATGTGAATTTTACTAGCACTGAATGAAAATATAGTTTTTCCTCTGTAGTCTCTAGAAACAATGAACCTATTACTGCTTTTATTATTATTTTTGGCCAATAAGATAATGGGTAGTGGCATCTGACTTTTAATTCAGATTGCATTTCCCTAGCTTCTAGTCAATTTGAACAGCTTTTAGTGGTTATTTTTCTCTTTACGTTAGTGACTCCTGTTTATATCTTTTCTGCCTATTTTTCTATTGTGCTTTTTTGGTCTTTTTTTTCCTAATGAATTTCCCAATATTTTTATTAAACTTACAATCATTCACTAATTATTGGCCATATGCATTGCCAATATTTAATTGCAATCTATTATTTATATTTTTATTTTCAGAATAGATTAAGTTATATCAAAATTTAAATGTTTATAGTCACATATTATTAGCTTTTTTAAGCATTGCTGTTCTCTGATAGAAATAGGAGTCCTAGCCACAAATGAATCCTCCATATTAATCGAGAAGTTAAGGAGAAATTAATAATATTGAAAAAGCATTAGCTGGCTTATATGCATATAATTTAGTATAAAAGCAACTACAAAGTCTGGACAGAATTTCACAAAAGATTATACAGAAAAGTTGAAGAGGAAAAAATTAAAAAAAAATCTTTGATGTACTTTGCAATTGCCTTAATGTTTAGCTTGGAATTTTTTATTAGATCTTTTATATTCTTAAGGAAATCTTCAAATAGGGAAGATAAGTAGGCAGCAGCTCCACTTCTCACCATTTTACCCTAAGAGTTTCGAACTTCTTTTCTGAAAAACTGATTGTTTGGTACAATAAATTATCCATCCTTCTCTATCATTCATTCACCCCTAAACCATTGCTTATATGAACATGACTGTATTAAGTAATACGATAACTGCTATTCATTGGTCTCATTTCCTGCTGTGCAACATAAGAAGATAGATACTTTAACAAATATCATCACAGTAAGTTTAAAGGAACAACTATTATTTGTGAAACAATTATTCCAAATTAAAAAATAATAATTTTCAGTTGATCATAATGAGACATGGTTGTTTGAAAGTTTTTCTGTAATAAGCAAACGTGTGATTTTAATGTAGTCATAGTCACAAATTACCCTCTTAAACATAGACAAGGGATTTGCACATTTAAGGAATTATGAATTATTGAAAAGTGCTCTGGGCTAAATTGGCTAAGAGTGCATGTTAATTGAGCAATCAGGGTCTTCGTACACAAAATAGCTCACAGCCAAAAGTGAATGGTTTTCAAAAGTGAAATTGAAGAGTCAGTTGAATTGCACACCATTGTACATCTTCTGCCAACACATTCTTTTCATGACTAAGAACATTATGTTGGGAAATGAATGAGTTGCTTCAGGACAATATTAGAAACTGTTTCAACATTAAGACTGTAGGTCACAAGATGAACACAATGGGTTTCTTTTTCTGTGATTAAAATTGATCATAAAGTAATTCATCTTATAGGGTTTAAAGCTATTGCAAAAAGTTTTAGTGATTTTGGTCATGAAAGATCATGACTATAAGTCGTATTTCAAATTAACTGTAGCCTATATAATTTAGAATCTTTAGCACTATGAATACTTACAGGCGTAGAAGAAGTACCTAATTAACAATGCAGTGATTTAATATTTTAAATACTCTCTTTAATAGCAGTTTAAATGTGATATACATTCTTGTTGGGGTAGATTGCCAGGAAATAGTGAGGTGGGACTATAACAACGAGATATATTTAGAAAGACATAGAGAAAGCTGAAATGAAGTAGTCATTAGGATAACTTTGTTCCTGAATAGTCTAGGTACCAGGCCAAGCTTGGTCAGTATTATCTATGAGGGCACTAAAAAGTGCACGTGTGCATGTGTATGTGTGTGTATGAGAGACGAAGAGAGAAAATGAGAGAGAGAGAGATCAACGAGGCTAAAACGGGGGCATTTGGCTATCACTAGGCTAATCCATCACCATAGTGTCAAAGTAATACTGGGTCAGGAGGTAAAACGAATTAATTGAGGTAAGAAGGTTGGAAGCCAGGAAAGTAGATCAACCAGTGGGTCAAATTAGGGGAATTAAAGAGAAGATTTATGAAACAAGCCAAAGATGGTGTGAGTGATAGACATGAAAATTGGCAAAATAATTATTCCAATGCCATCCATCATTGGGGATCACTTTTGTGAGTCACAGTTTCTAAAAGTGACTTCATGACCCTAGGACTACTTGACCTATATAATTACACAAACCTTTTTACGGATAGGCACTTTATAAGGCTTACGAATGGCAAGCCCACTGCTTTGCCACAGTTGTCTCCCTTTGACACCTAAGTCTGCATTGTTAAATTTTTACATTAAAATGGGAAGCCCTGATGTCTTCATTAAATCTGAGATGAATCATTATGTGTACATCTTGAAGCTATAAATAAATAATATAAATTTGGCCATTATTTTTTTAAATTTAATTTATGTAATAAAAACCAACTTTGTAATGAAAGTTGCCTTTTACTAGGAACCCTTCATGTTTTAGGAATTTTATATGCTTTTCTGTCTTCTCATAGAAAAACAAATTAAAAGGGGAGAGAACTAAAGTTTTAGTAGGTGGAATCACTTATCTAGAGTCATATTTGAAAATGGCGCTTCCAGGATTCATTCCCAGGTCTGTGTGTCTCCAAAGCATAGACTCTTGATTATTTATTTTGTCCTGCGATATCACATGATCAGCTGAGGTGTACATTAAAAGTACAGATTCAGAAAAGGTTGGTATAAATCCTCAGAAAAATCCAGAGCAAGCAACTAGGGATATGAGAAATTATTCCCAAACTTCTGATTTTTTTTTTTTTTTTTTTTTTTTTTTTGGTGGAGAACAAAATATCCCAATAAAGATCATCAAATAATGCCCTTTGTTGGGGCTGTGTCAGAGAGTAGCCCCAGGCAGAATTGCCTTCATTATTGTTTTCTTCTTTATTACTGTCTTTGTGTGGCCTTTAAAGCTAATAGACTAACCTTGTATTCAGATATATTATTCCAAGCAGAAAATAAGGGTATCTAATTTATCCCAGTTTACCTGGGACTGTCTCCTTTTGCCTGAGACTTTCTGTTTTAACATTGAGAGTCCCATGTTCCTGGAACACCCTAAGAAACCAGAATGATTGGCTACCCTATTTGAGGTATAATATAAGGAGAGATAGTGTGGGGATAAATCAACTTCCAAATGAAAACATCTTAAGAACATTGAAGTTCACATGGTTCAAACTGTGGTAGTTTACAAATAAGATGTAATAACTTTGATTCAGCTTATTCTACAATGAAGTAAACAAATAGACACATTGGATACAGAACTTTTCATTTCTGGATTACCAAAAATCTACAGTTCTCAACCTCTTGTTGATATTAAGCAAAATGCTCAGAACATAAACTTATACTTGGAAGATAGAGCTTTGTTCCAAAGTAACTGAAATTTCAAGTTTTTCCCCACTTTAGAATTTCTATAACTTCTTTAAAATACAAATATTTCTAAAACATAATAGTATGAGTCCAGTGTTTTATCGTGTGTGTGTGTGTGTGTGTGTGTGCGCGCGCTCGCGCATAGCTATTGGATTGCTTTCTCCATGGCAAAACAAAACAAAACACAATAGTGTTTTTAGAATTGAGGGAGTATATAGAGAAAAAGGGGAGAAGAAAGAGAAACATGATCAAAATGGTCATTGCAAATCTTTGATAAAATTTGAAGGAATGTTTCAGGAGAAAATTATGCCTCATTATTAGACATGAACACATTCATAAATCTTGATTTTTTTTCAGAATTTAAAGGTATAGAGAAGCAGGAAGAAGTCTTTGGGGGCTAATTTAAAATCATGAGGATAAGATGAGAGCCCATTGTCTGAAAGTCTCTGTTTTATCCTGTTTTAACATTTTCCCTTTGTATTTTTCAGATCAGAGCAACATTAAATGATTTACTGTTTCTGTCAAAACCCCTCTAATCTGAGTAAGCAGTTACCTCTTACATTATAGAGGGTAGAGCTGAGATGCAGGCTGCAGTTAACTGTAGTACTTGCCTAGTAAGCAGAGACACCAGTTGATATTTAGTAAATGCCCCCCTGTAGAGTTTGTGGATCTTTTTAATAGGCAAGAGATTTGTAATATTCTTTTGAGATTTTTATTTCTCTCAAGCCATTCAGTTTCTGAGAGTGGTAATCTTTGGGTGATTTTCTTTAGTTCTACATATTTTATTATCAGTAGTTTGAGATATTTGGTTACTTCTTTTAAAATATATCTCTTTATGTGCATATTATTAACAAATAATTGCTGTATATGTCTTAAACAAAAAGGAAACTCAGGAAAGCAGAAGGTAAAATAACTTTATTTCTTACACCAAGGAAAATGACCCCCCCCCCCCATCAAATACAATTGCTTATTTAGCTGAGTGGCCTGCTTTCTTCATTTAACAATATATTATGAACTTTTTCTGGAGTTAATTATATATACACATACACACACATATACACATATTCATATAGGTGGGAGAGTGAAGGAACTGGATACATATAATATGAACATGTGGTAGCAATAAAGCACCATCTTGCGGCTTATGGTCTTGAATTTGAAGTGAGACCAATCAAGGTGTTTTGTTTTTGTTTTTTCTTCCTCTGCACATGTATCTATCTTGGTACAAGAATGGAGTAAAAACCTCCTGGATTTAATAAAAAATGTGGTTTTGGCAAGAAAGTTGGATTTGTTGCGAGGGGAAAAATGTTCAAGGTACAGGTAATGGAGTGATTAATATGATTTATCATGGATTTTGAGCTAATAAAAGATGAAATTGAGGACATCAAGGACATGAGGGACTATAAAAATCATTCAGATGGAGTCATGGGTTGTTGATATCAGGATCCTAAAGGTAGAAGGTAAAAATAAGAGTGACACTAGTGACAGAATAGAAAGTATAAAATTAAGGTGACAAATCAATTTTTATTGATAATGCCAAGTGCAGAGCTATATCTGAAGCAGCGTGGATGATATGATTATTGAAGATGAGTTCAAGGATCAGAGAAGTGTAAGCATAGGAAGGATCATCTATGTGTGAATTAGTATTTTGGGAAAGAAAAAGGAGGAAACAAGAATGACCTGAAAACAGAAGTCTTTAAATTTCCTAATTGGGACAGTAGAAAAAAAAACAAAAAAAGACAATGTAAGACTCAATTTCTAGGATAGATTATAGAACGGGTCAGAACAATCAGAGGGAGCAAGGCAAAAATAAATCTTTTCAAACAAAATTGGACCTAAAATAAGAGAAAAGGCACCAAAGGTCAAAGCAAGGCAAGGATGAAGTCTATTTGAAAAGTGAGTCCCTTAATCTGCAATATGGACCTCTTTAAAATCAGTCTAGCCGTTTAAGGGCATGAACTGTGGAGGCAGACTTTCTGGGTCAGAACACCATTTTCCACATGCACAACCAAGGGCAAAGTTATTTAATTTTTGACTTACTATCAGTTCAGTTCCCTTGTTTATAAAATGTGAATCATAAAAGTATCTACTTCATAGGCTAATTTATTAAGGAGATTTAATTAGTTAATTTGTAAAATCCCTAGTCAAGAACATGGCATATATGTGCTGCATAAATATTGCTAAATAAGTTAAGTAAATAAATAATTAACACGTTTATTGCTGGCCAAGAGCAGAAACTATTTCAGAGCTTAGGCTTATTTTGAAGTTCAAAGCACTCTAAATATGAGCTTTCACACAGGCTTAAGTCTTGTGTTTAAGTTGTATTTTAGATGTTTTTTCTAATGTTTATTTTTGAGAGACAGAGACAGAGTGCAAGCGGGGGAGAGGTAGAGGGGGAGACACAGAATTGGAAGCAGGCTCCAGGCTCTGAGCTGTCAGCACAGAGCCTAAAGCAGGGCTTGAACACAGGAGCTGTGAGATCGTGACCTGAGCTGAAGTTGGCACCTTAACCGACTGAGCCACCCAGGAGCCCCTTTAAGTTGTATTTTACTATCACCAGAACGAGTTCATTGGTTTAAACAACTTTTGATAAAAAAGAAGAGTTTGTAGATATTTAATGTTACTCCAAAATCATTTATGTGATTATGAGCTCCTTCTGGCTTTCAGGCAGCAGTGAAGTGAAATAAGGATGTAAAATATTTAATAAAGAGACTCCTTAGAAGAACTCAAGAGGCTAAAAAAAATCAGGGAAAAAGAATTCTTGCTTTGAGCTTAGGGGAATTGAGGTGGTAAAAGGCAACTCTGTTTACCTATACTCATACTTTTACCTTCATTTAAAACTCTAGACAAGTCATGAATTTGGAGTCTGTGGGGCTGTGCATTAAGTGAAAAGATAAATAGATGTTGTGTCCATGCATAAAGAACTTGGATTATTTGAATAAGAAGGGAGTAATGTAATGTTAATTGTATTAAGAAAGGCAAAATTTAAAGCTGAAACTATTAATTATTAGATGAAGGCATGCTGTGTAAGTAGACAGTAAATGAACAGACTGCAAAATTTTCAATAAAGGAGGAAGAGTAAGTGTCCATTTTAGCACAGGAATTTGTCTGATTACAAGCCTAACCAACCATATCAGAGTAACACCCATGCTTGGAATGAAAGATAACTATGTCAAATTAAACTCTACACAAAAGTCACCGAGAGGGCCTCAAGTACTGCCTTCAAATAGTCTGCATTTCTTGAATTTATATTCTCATTATTGTTGCAAACCTCTTTCTGACCTCATTATTCAGCTCCCAGGCTTGCTATCTGATTCAATGCATATTTATATTCCTTGGTTCAAACTAACTTTATGTCCAAAGTTTAAATTTGTCTTGGAGAAAATATTGCCCCAACCCAGAGGCTGTAACATTTTCTTTCTATACTTTAGGCGTAGGCAGGGAGGTGTCATTTTTGCTATGGTTCACATTTTCTACCCCTTGATATTCAAAGGATTTTGATAAGCTTGACCTGTGCTGCACTATGACCCAGGCTGGAAAGAAATATGTTAATAGGACAGACTGATGCAGAGGAGAAATCAGATGGAGTCCTAATAGTAAAATGAGTAAAAATGGAGTCAGTTCTGAGAAATCATTCCCTTACTTCACACCATTTCCCAAAACCATTTACATGTGGCCTATAGACCTAGAGGTAAAAGAATTACCAATTTTAGAAGGAAAAAAAAGGGAGGATATTTCATGATCTTGGAAATTGGCACATAATAGGACACAAATTCAGTAGCCATAAAGGAACAGATGGATAAATCAGAGTTAATTCATTCTTGTATTCATTAAAATTATATCTTTAAGGGAGAGAAAAGGAAAACAACATAATAGAAGATACTTACAATACATATTTCTGTAAAGACTCATGTACATAATATGAGTTCTACTCTTCTTACTCAGTAAAACAAAGATTAAACAAAATATGGGTGAAAACATTAAAAATTATCTCAGGATATCTAAATGGTTAATTAATATATGAGAATGCACTTAACCTTCTATAATCTATAAAATATATACATGTAATCTATATAAATGTATAATCTATATAAATCTATATAACCTATAAAATCTCAGTGCAATTCCACTACATACCTATTCATATAACTAAAATAAAATGAAAAAGAGAGACAGTTCTAAGTGTCAGCAAGGATAAGGATTTTAGAGCAACTAGAACTTTCCTCTGCTGAGGGAGTATAAATTGATACATGCACTTTGGAAAATCATTGAGTAGTATCTGTCCAAACTAACTATCCTACCTACTCTAGTCCTAGGCATGATCCTTACCAAAACACATATATGTGTTTACCAGAAAAACCCTCTGTATTACTTATAACTATCAAAGTACCCATCAACAACAAAATGGATAGATATATGGTGGTACAGTCACAAAGAAATACTGCACAAAAACAAAAATGAATAAATTACATCAAGAAACAACACCATAATTACGTTTCACAAAAGCTGAGCAAAGAAGACAGAAACAAAAGAGTTGATGTATCATGATATAATTTATAGCATGTTCAAAGGCAAGCAAAAATAATTTCAATGAATCAGAGTAGTAGTTTCCTTTGGTGAGAGAGACTGGAGGCTTCTGGGAAGCTGATAGTATTCCTTTGATCTCCTGTAATCTGGGGGTTGATGACATGGGCCATTCACTTAGAGGAAATTAACTGAGATTTACACTTATGATTTATGCACTTTTCTGTGTGTATACTGTATTTTAGTGAAAAAAATCACTCTGAAGAGTATAAATCATGAGTTATAATTACTCAAAAGAATGTTTTTAAATCCTGGCCTTCATCTTAACATAGTTGTGTAGATAGTTAGGTAAACTTCCCATATATTACCTTCTTCATCTCTAACAAGAGGTTAGTGATTCGTGTGTGGAGGAGTGGTGGTGGTGAGGAAAGTGCAATTACTTCCTGTGACATATATTTAATTCTCAAGCATAATTTTGAACGTATAGAATATCTCACTTATTTCATTCTGAGTTCTGTTTCAGTAGCTCAGTGGCTTTTTCTTTAATTATTATTTTAAAAATTTCAGCAAAGCCCTACGTGTACCTTTAATAAATAAGTCTTAAGATTTTTATTATTTTTAATTTTTAAAGATTTTTTTATTAAATGATTTTTAAATTACAGAAAAGATGCAAGAATAAGAATAGTACAAAGAACACTGATATCCTTTACCCAGTTTCATGTATTCTTAACATTTTGCCCCATTTGCTCTACCATTTCTCTTTTATTCTTCAACTCTCTCATTCAGTCTTTCTGACTCCCTGCATGGGGTGTGTGTGTGTGTGTGTGTGTGTGTGTGTGTGTGTGTGTGTTTGTGTGTGTTTGCATGTGTTTACTTAACATTTTGAGAGTTACTTGCATCTATCACGATCCTTTACCAATAAACACCTTCATGGACATTTCTTATAAGTAAGAATATTCTCTTATGTTAACACAGTGCAGTTATCCCTCAGTAAATTTAAGATTGATGCAATACTTTTATCCAGTTTATCATTTTAATTTATTTTTTTAATTAAAAGTTTCTTTATAATGTTTCTTAATCCTTAGTACAGGAGCCAGTCAAAGGTGAAATGCTGAATTAATTGTCCCATCTCTTTAGGCTTTTTCAGTGTAGACAACTAAAACAGCCATTTTTTGTCTTTATGACATTGACAGTTTTCGCAGGATATAGTAGTTTATTATTATTATTATTATTATTATTACTACTACTACTACTATTTGAATGCTCCTCATTTTAGTTTTATTTGATGTTTCCTCACAATTACATTTAAGTTGTGAATTCCCAGCTATAATAGCACCTCAGTGACAGTGTCTCTTTCTTGGGGTATTTCTTTTAAGAGCACATGAGGAATATCTGTCCCTCACTGGAGATGTTAATTTTGATCACCTGGAAAAATTGTTGCATGCTTCTCGACTGTATAGTTATTATTATTTTTATGACAAATGGTCTGTGAAGAAACACTGAAAGATGTCTCTTTATTTGAAACAGCAAAGAGGCTAAGAAACTCTATTGCTTTGCCACATTAAATGATGCACATTCTTAAATTCTTAGCATAGTCTTGAACTCTGGATCTGAAGACAGATCTCAGGGCCTCTCACTTCACTGGTAAAGCTCTTGGACATTGAGAAAAAAGTACAGACATCTGTATGATTTAAGCTTGAACAGTGCTTGGGTGGGTGGGATCAAGATGTGTGCATTTGGCTTATAAATTACAAATGTATTTAATGTGAGCATATAAGCAGTTTGTGTTATGTTACAACAGAGCAAATTAGAATGAATAATTCTGCAGTGAGGATACCTGGTCAAGAATTAATAACCATTTACAAGATATTTGATTAACAGGCAAAACATTCTGTCCATATATGAAACTCCATATCTGTATTATCTTTCCAACTCAACCTGAAGCTTTGTCAAAAAAAGCTTTGTTTTTCCATTGTCTAACAAATGTTTAATAGTGGATTGGAAGAAGACTAATTGAGTTGGTTAAAGATGATGTTAGAAGCTACACTATTGTCTAATTGAACATATCATAGTATATTAGCAATAAAATTGGTATACATGTATTAGGCCTCTGAATTCTAGTTATAGCTCTTTATTGAAAATAGACCAAAATACACATTAATGTTAAAATCTTTCTATAAATCCTATTAGTTTGAGGAGAGATTCTCCCATCCAGAAATGTTTAATTGGACCTTGCCCAAATATAATGAAACCATTTAGCTTATTAATTTTGACTTAAGATATGTTGATTCAACAAATCTATGCAAATACAGCTTTCAAAAAATCAATTAATGGTTAAAATAGTCAAGTTGGGATATATTAAGGGGGTGTGTTAATAAATGTTTCCTGTTGAGCCATATTTAAATATTTAAAATTCAACATAACTGATGCTACTTCTAAAATGTATGCAAGCGTTCAGAAATGAAACCAACTTTTGCTAAACTCACATCTTTGCTCATCAGTCCCCCCTCTTCCTCCCCCCATTTCCTTTTTCATCCTTCTTTCTTTCCTTCCTTCCTCATATAGGTCATTAAATAGATCATATAGGATGTTGGTATACAGACTTTGCTCTACTAATCACTTGTATAAATTGAAAGAACCATTTTGTGGGGCCATGAATGCAACAAAATTCATTGACATAAAAATGTCCTTGCAGTTGCTGGAAGATGAAAATAGAGGACAAGGCCATTGACTAGAAACAGCCTGGGGGCACCTGGGTGACTCAGTTGGTTAAATGTCTTGCTCTTGATTTTGGCTCAGGTCATGACCTTATGGCTGTGAGATTGAGCCCTGCTTTGGGCTCTGGGCTAAGCAGGGACTTGATTGAGATATTCTCTCTCTCTCTCTTTCTCTCTCCCACTCCATCCCTCCCCTGCTTGTGATTCCTTGCTCTTTCAAAGGAAAGAAGGAAGGAGGAAGGAAGGAAGGAAGAAACAGCCTGTTTTAAAACAGTTATCAAAGTTGTCTTGTGGGCAATCAAATGACACATACTCAAATACATCCTAGGGGGTGGTTCAATCCATGGTTTTACATTATTATAGTCATGTCAGTTGCCTAGAATGCTTCAGAAGAGACCAAAAACAAAGCCTGTTACATGGAAAGAGAAGTGCAGGACCTCTCTTTTGTGGATTTAAAGTAGATTCACAAGATACTGAATCTTAGAGGAATTCCTGTCACCATTCAAACAAATCTTATTTTTCAGATGCAGAAACCAAGACTTAGTGGGTGACATTAAAATGCTGTGGTAGGTTGGTGAATGAAATATAATATAGCTGAGAAGAATTCTGTATAACCACTATCAATAAATCAAAAGTAAAAGTCATTTCATAGGGATTCTCCCAATTATTCTGTATGGGGTTTTCCACTAGAAAGCACCTTTATGCCTGTATTTTGTCCAATGTGTAGACACACTGAGAGGCACATATTACCTTAATACATTTAATATGGAAGGAAAATTTTAAATAGTTACAGCTTGTATGGAAGACAGAGGGTTTATTTACACATTCTGTTTTTTTTTTAATTAAAACACCCTGTCTATTCCATGAGATAACAACTCCACATTCTACCCCCACCAAGTTCTATTGAGAAATAATTGACATACATCATTAAATAAGTTTAAAGTGTATAGTGTGATGGTGTGATTTATATATATTGTGAAATGATTACAATAGGGTCAGCAAACATCTACCTTCTCATAAAGATATAATAATAAAAGAATAAAGAAAACAAAAACTTCTTGTTATGAGGGCACATTCTTTAAGACTCATTTCTAGTCCAGGTGCATATATCTCTTCCAATTAATGTTTTTGTTTTCTTTGTTAAATACCCATTAGTGGGATTGTTGGATTGTATGATATTTCTATTTTTAATTTTTTGAAGAACCTCCATACTGTTTTCCACAGTGGCTGTACTAATTTACATTCCCACCAAAGTGCAAGAGAGTTCCCTTTTCTCTACATCTTTGTGTCAAAATTGTTTGAAATCTTAGCTAGGGTAACATAGTAAGAGGCAGTACTTGAGTTATGACTCAGTCATATTAATTTCCAAACCTAGATTTTTTTCCCCCAAGTCAACCATCTATGTGTAACTTACCAGAAAATGATAGCTAATGGATTTATGAAATTCAAATAAAGGTCAAATCTGTTGTGTATTCGTTCTTCTCTGTGTTACATCTCTAATGTTTGAGAGGATCAACATATCCAAATGACATTAGTATCAAAAATAGTTAACACTATTTCTCCATTAATACCTTTTTCCCTTTGATTTGTGTATACATACATATATTTATACATACATACATACATAATATGACCACTTTTGTAATAGATCTTTAACTTTGAGAGTTCATCCAACACAAAACAGAAGTTGAAAAGATTGAAGAGCTGCTACTTCCAGTAATTTACTATAATAGTGTAGAGCATATTGCTATAATTAGTCTGGGCTGATAAGAGAAATAGGAAATAAAAATATTGTTTTCTGATGGGAGCAGAATGTTTTAAAGAGAAAAAAACCTGAATCTTATTTTTTTTAGATTTTTTTAAAGTTTATTTATTTTTAAAAAAGAGAGAAACAGAGTGTGAGCAGGGGAGGGGCAGAGAGAGAGGGAAACATAGAACCTGAAGCAGGCACCAGGCTCTGAGCTGTCAGCACAGAGCCAGATGCAGGGTTTGCACTCACGAACTGCAAGATCGTGACCTGAGCCGAAGTCAGATGCTTAACCGACTGAGTGACCCAGGAACCCCATAAAAAATCCTGTATTGTAAAACCTTTTTTTTTTTTTTATCTTACATGTCTAATCTCATAAAGAAGCCACAACTATAATTCTAGGAGTGCTTTTATTATTTCATCTTACAAAAAGAAAATATTCATGTTGGGTAATATAATTTTAGTTTTTAAAGCTAGAAGTAAATGCATATGGATCTCAAGTTATTAAGGAGATATAACATTGATCAATTTTCTAAATTCAAATTTGATCTTAGGAAGCTTTATTGCTGATGCAGATATTGACATTTTATCAATGACTTTGACATTTTAATGTTGGTGTCGCAAAATAACTTAGAGGATGCATTCCAAATCTCCTAGAAAATTTCCCTATAGCAATAAACCCTAAAAGAATTATTATTATTATTTTTTTTAAACGTTTATTTATTTTTGAGACAGAGAGAGACAGAGCATGAACGGGGGAGGGGCAGAGAGTGAGGGAGACACAGAATTGGAAGCAGGCTCCAGGCTCTGAGCTGTCAGCCCAGAGCCCGACGCAGGGCTCGAACTCACGGACTGCGAGATCGTGACCTGAGCTGAAGTTGGATGCTTAACCGACTGAGCCACCCAGGCGCCCCAAGAATTATTATTTTTAATGGTGAATTAAACTTACATGAGTTTAAGTTAAAAAAAATAAATATTGCCAAAATGTCTTAGAAAAACATTTCTACAGCCGTCTCAGACTTTAAAATCAGAAGTAGCACATATGAAGACGTAATGCTACGTAACTATTAGTAACAAACAGTCTAAATTAATTACCTCATATGATTGATTTACAGAAGTCAGTTCAAATTACTCTCTATTCTCATCCTAAATGTTATTCCATGCTTCCAATTTCATTTCACCCCAACCATATTTACCATAAGGTTGCCAGAAGTCAACTATATTTTACTCTTATTTGTATGTGGCTCCTCCAAAAACCCAATGTAACATTTGGGAGCCGAGTGATTTACCACACAAGTAGGGGCAGTGAACCAGCAACCTGAAAACAGAGCAGACTTCCACTGTCATCCGTTCCTATCTGGATGCATGATATGTAACATAGTTTTTCACTATTTTCCATCTGCTATTGCAGTAATTCCTACTGCTTTCTTTGTGACTTATTTTGAATTAAATGTGAACACCATAAAAAGAGATGCTTGTCTATGAAGGAAGAAGAGTCAGTCTGGAAAATATGATGCCAAAGCTCAATCATTTGGACAAATTTGTTTAGTATTGCTTTATTTATTTCATTAATTTTTTAAAAAAATGTTTTTAGTATTTAGAATAATGGGTTCCCAAGTATGCCAATGTCTCAATCCCTGGAATCTGTGAATGTTACCTTATATTAAGAAGGACTTTGCAGATGTGTTTAAGTGGAAGATCTTGAGATAGGGGAGATAATCCTCTACTAGCCTAGTGGGTCCAGTGTAATCATAAGTGTCTATATAAAATGGATGCAGGAAAAGTTGGAGTCAGAGAAGAAGGCAACGTGATGACAGAGGCAGAGTTGGAGTGATTCAGCCACAGTGCAAGGAATGAGGGTAGTCTCTAGAAACTAGAGAAGTCAAGAAAAAAATTTCTCCTGGAATATCCAGAAGGAATCAGTATTGAAAACACCTTGATTTTATCCCCATAATGAAACACATTTCAGACTTCTGACCTCTGGAAATATAAGAGATTAAATAGGTGTGTTTTTTAAAGGAATATTTTTTAAAACCATTTTAGGTACGAAGCAAAATTGAAAAAAAAATTACAGGTATTTTGCAAATACACCCTGCCCCACCACACATGCATAATCTTCCCCATTATCAACATTACCCACAAGAGGGTACATTTGTAACAGTGATGAACCTACATTGACATGTCATTATCACACACAGTTCATAGTTACATTAAGGTTCATTCTTGATTTTATACATTCTATGGTTTTGTATGAATGTAAGTACATTGAACATTACAGTGTCATGTTTTTCTTTGCCCTAAGAATCTTCTGTACTTCTTCTATTCATTCTGTCTCCTATTCATCTCACCAAACCTTGGTCACCATTGAATTTTTCACTGTTTTTATAGTTTTGCCTTTTACAGAATATCATGTACTGGAAATCATACCATATATAGCCTTTTCATAGTGGCTTTTTTCACTTGGTAATATGCATTTAAGGTTCCTTCATGTCTTTTCATGGCTTGATAGCTTATTTACTTTTAATGCTGAATAATATTCTACTGTCTGATATATCACACTTTATCCATTCCCCTACTGAAGGACATCTGGATTTCTTCTAAGTTTTGGCAGTTAAAAATAAAGCTACTATACACATCTTCATCTGGATTTTGTGTTGACATACATTTTCAACTCTTTAGGGTAAAAACCAAAGAGCACAACTGGTAGATAGTATGGTAAGAGTTATGTTCAGTTTTGTTAAGCAACAAACCTCTGAAGTGTCTTCCAAAGTGGGTGCACCATTTTGCTTTCCAACCAGCAGAATGAGATTTCCTATTGCTTTGCATCCTTGTCAGCATTTAGTATTGTCAGCTTTCTAGATTTGACCATCCTGATAAGGGTGTAGTAGTATCTAATTGTTGCTATAATTTTTTTTAACGTTTATTCATTTTTGAGAGACAGACTGTGAGTAGGGAAGGGGCAGAAAAAGAGGGAGACACAGACTCCAAAGCAGGCTCCAGGCTCTGAGCTGTCAGCACAGAGCCAGATGCGGGGCCGGAACTCATGAATCTTGAGATCATTACCGAGCCAGCAAAGTCACTTAACCAACTGGGCCACCCAGGCGCCCCTCTAATTGTTGCTTTAATTTGCATTTTCCTGATGATTTTTGATGTGGAGTCTATTTTTGCATGTTTTTTAACATTTGCGTATTTTCTTTGGTGAGGTGGCTGTTAAGGTCTTTGGCCCAATTTTAAATCGTGATGTTTGTTTTCTTATTGTTGAGATTTAAGAGCTTGTTTTTCAAAATATATACTTTGGATAACAGTTCTTTATCGGATGTGTGTTTTGAAGATATTTTTTCCCAGTGTGTGGCTTGTTTTCACATTCTCTCAACATTGTCTTTCCCAGAGCAAAGTTTTTCATTTTAACAAAGTACAACTTATCAATTATGCCTTTCATGATTTATTCTTTTGGTGTTGTATATAAAAAAAGTTACATCGTATCCAAGGTCATCTACATTTTCTTCTGTTTTATCTTCTAGGAGTTTTATAGTTTTACATTTTACATTTAGATTTTCTGAAAGGTATGAGATCTGTGTCTAGGTTTTTCTTCTTCTCCATCTTCTTCCCCTTTCCCTCCTCCTTATCCTCCTCCTTCTCCTCCCCCTTCTCTTCTTCCTCCTCCCCCTTCCCCTCTCTCCATGACCCCTTCTCCCTTCTTCTCCTTCTACTCCTTCTCCCCCTCCTCCCTCTCCTCCTCCTCTTCCTCCTCCCCCTTCTCCTTATTCTCCAGTTAAATCAGTGTAGTTTTAAGCTACCAATTTTGTGGTAATTTGTTACAGCAGTAAAAGAAAACTTAAAGCATCAGCAGTAGAACTCTTTTGGGTTTGAACCTGAATTTTGAGCCTGTTTGTACATTGGGTGAATCCGGTGTTCCATTAGCCATTCTCAGAGATATCTTCAGATTATCCTGGCTTTTAAGCCTCTTTCCTCCTTCATAACTCTACCCCCCACATTTATCTAATAGTACACTATTTTTATGTTACAACCTAGCTCAGGCATAAATAGATTGGACTTCCATAAGCTGAAAGGTAAAATAGGGACCAAATTTCAGAGCTTCTCTCCTGCTAAGGTGAATAACAATTGACTGTCATAAAATAGCTTGTACTTTCTCAACCCACATACACACACACACACACACACACACACACACACACACACACACACCAACTCATAGAGTAACGCTTCAGAGATCTTTGATGAAAAGTTTTCTGATTTTTCCATTTTTCACAAATGACTTGGTTTCAGAGATATAAACTATTGAGGACTATAAACATAATTACCAAATAGCTTCATCTCCCAAGCTCATCCAAACAACAATTCTACTTGCCCACCCTCTGTCACACCCCCCCCATACACAATGGATTCAGGATTCATGGTTCTAAATGTGAGACATGTACCCTGAAAACTTGTTGCTGCTTAGACACAAGTGAAATATTTATTGCAACATCATTATGGTCTTTTTCTAATAGTAAACAGAAAAAAATCAATATAATATTGAAATGTAGAGAAATGTGAAAAATCATTGGAAATAGTCTAAAACATATTTAATAGGACTGATGTTGGGGAATTGTTCAGCCCAAAGTTTCCTAAATATATATCTGTGTACCAGCTATATTAGAATAACATGGAAATTGTATATGTAAATTCCCAGAATCACACATACTTTTATGTAAGCTGTTAGAATATATCAGTGTTAAATTTGTGTTGGGATAACTAGAAAGCTCAGAGATGTTTGGAAAATTTTATCCTCTTGATCATAACTTACACTATGAGATAATGTTCATGAAACTTTTCTATAAATACCCTTTATTTCTACTTGGTGTAACAATGACTAGATAAAAATAAGCTCCAAGTTTAAAATCTACACTTAAAGGAAAAGTTGTCATTCACCTCAGTTTATGGATACATATTTTTATAAGTGGACTTTTAATGAATTGTCTATTGAAACAATCATAGAAAATATTTTCTTCCAGAACTTCTAGTAGTCTTGATTATCTTAGATAAATATAATTAATAAGAAGTTAGAGATTATATATACATGATTAATAGGAATATATTTCACATTAATTTTGAAGGTCAGCATGTAAAATCCATTCCCTCTCTGATTCCATTGATATTATCCCCCTTCCTCTAGACTAGCTTGAGAAACACTGAGGTATATTTGTTTCTCTTAAGGTTGTGCATGCCCCTAGCTTTCTTGAGATCCCCACTCTTTGTCCTAGCTTCTTCTGTCCCACCCCCAAAACTTAGCAAATATTTCTCCCTAGGTCTACTCCTAAGTCATAATGTATTGACTCTTAGAATCAAAGATGGAAATTATTAGGCAGAATTAGCATCTTTCTTTTCTTGATTTTTGTTTTCAGGCAGGTCTCAGAGCCTTTTCTCCCAATCAGTTCTTTATCTAAAGCATGTAAAATGATTACATTCAAAGACATTGAGATTTATCTCTTATGTTCCTTCGTATAGCTAGATGACACAATTAAAACTATTTGATAACTATGTGAAGAGCTGATATTCATATCATGTTTTTTTTCCTCACAAAATATTCATCTAAATATTTGTCCTTGTTAGTTCTTCATGGAGATCATTACTGTAACTCCCCAAGATTATAGATAAGAGAAATGGCCTGCCAAAAGTCATGGTTTTTTACAAGTAGGGCCATAATTAATCCATATACCTCTCAACTGTGGTCAATGCTGTTTTCCTTCCTTTTGCTCCCAGATGGCAATTGCACCTCTCTCCTTTCACCATGCCTTAATTCCTTTCCTTTGTATTCAAATAGATAAATTTCAGCTCTTACTCAGAAAAAAAAAATGTGTTCTCTGATTTATATTTTGAATAGTAGTCTTCAGCTTATCAGTGAGAAATCAGAGTTTTAACTCTTGCCTATGTGTCCATCAGTTGTAACTTTTTTACAAAGGGAAGAGAGAATGTGCTAAGAAAATGTTGCTTCAGTTCTCCAGCAATGCTGTCTTCCTTCTCTTCTTTGGCTTTCTCTTTTCTGCTTAGAATGATCGTTCATGTGGAATTCTGTCCTGAAGTTGCCTCCGGATGTTTCAATATAATGGAATGCATATTATAGTACACCTTTAATAGTTTAGAGGAAATAATACTTCTCAGCAATATTGGTTCTTCATGCGAGGCTGAATATTTGTTCCTGGGAAAATATATCCTGTGATGTTAACACAGCTTTTGGAAGTTCAGGTTGCCAGGTGATCCCTTACTGGCCTTTAGTCAAAGCTGTTTTTAATGAAATATCCTTTGTCTTAACTAAGCAGACTTGTGAGACAAGTTGTTAAAAAGTGATTTCTCAAGAATATTTTAAAAGCTTGCATTTTGTTGACTGCTTTTTATCAAGTGGAAACACACAAACTGTTTTCATTTCCAGTGCCAAATTTCTCTTCACCTCCCCAGATTATTGAGAAAATGTTTTCATAAATATTTCTATATGTTTTTTCTTTTCTCTCCTATTTTTATCATTCAAAGGCTAAATCATAGAGGTTTCTCTCCAGAGATTTGGAGACAGTGGCTGACCGTGGACAATGACTAAGGGAATTGTATCTTCATATGAGCCAAGCTCTTTTCACTCACATCAGAAATATGTTGAGGAGTTTAGTTTCTGTCAGTCTTTTTTGGGAGCCAGAGAAGACTGACCTAGCTTGAACACAATAACAAGAGGAAGAGAGAAAATGTTCTGTGCTCTTCATCCTCGAATCTGTATGTGCTATATCCAATTAAAAATCAGTATTAGAGAGAAAGAACACCATGCAAAAGCATTGAAGATGTAAACCTCATTGCCTTCACTTCCTATTAGATTCAAATACATACCAAAAGCATCATGCAGAGAGAGAGTCATCCTAGGAGAGACCACCTCCACCCTGTCAGACTTAGGTCAGGCAGCCAAACTCTGAGCATCACAATTGCGTGTCAAAATTTCATAGTGCTTGCCAAAATCTTAGACAATTAGTGGGACCAGAGATAGGGATTTTTGTTTCCAGAGATCTGGATTTTTAACCATTGCCCATAAGAGGTTCTATTGCAGGATCCCTGTCTTGCAAAACTCTTCTAAGGAATAAACATTCTGAAGCCTGCAGGGTTCTACACAGTTAAATTTAGATTTATAAAGCTGCTTGTATGAGTTTGGATAATAATATCTAATTATTATATGCATAGCACTTATTATATGATAGGTGCTGTTATAAGTACATTATATCTTCAATCATGTAATTATAAAAGTGTCATGGGGTTGGGACACCTGGGTGACTCGGTTAAGCATCTGACTCTTGATTTTGGCTCAGGTCATGATCTCACAGTTTGTGAGACTGAGCCCCACATCGGGCTCCTCCTGACGGTGTGGAGCCTGCTTGGGAGTCTCTGTCTCCCTCTCTTTCTGCCCCTCACCTGCTTGTGCTCTCTCTCTCAGAAAAAATAAATAATTTTAAAAAAAGGTCATGGGGTTAGTACTATTATTACTATTTCTATAAAAGAGAAAAAGTTTCTAAGGTATTAAGAATTTAAGTAATTTATTTGAAGTCACATGGTTAGTTCCAGCTGAAATTTGATCGTAGGCAAGATAGCTCTAGAGATGATTCTCTGATTACGTTATACTGCCACTTACATGCCAGTCACTGAAACTGGTTATATGAGCCTTGACTGTAATCAACCTGGATATGTTGGCCCATATGCACTATTTTTTTTTATCTTTCAACATGTCTTCATAAATATCCTTCATATCCTTGCCACTTTTAACTTTATGTGCCCTGTGATTCAGTATTTCATAGAGACATTGAGGACTCAGAGAACTCCACCTAAGCTGGGATGTGACACCTGAAGTTACATCCGCCTCTGGAAATGATCAGGGTGTTTTCCCAGTTTATAAGGGGTGTCAGTGTTGTGGGAGGGTTATTTAAGATGCATCATCTGTGAAAGACCCTGAAAATAAAAGTTGGTCATATTTTCTGGGCAAGCTGTCAGTTGGAAAGGACACACAGAAAGAATCTATCTAGGATGGAAATCTCATAAAACATATGAGATTAAAACATAAGTAAAAAAAAAGTTAAACAAAGGTAAATATATGATAGCTGTTGAAATAAACTAAGTGATTTTTTTTCATGTCCTTAAAAAGTAAAGTTAGAAAAGAAAAGGTCTAGTGCATGCCAACATCAGTCAAAGGGTATGGCAGAAAACCAAAGCAGTCACTTTCCCAATATTACTGCCTTCATATTTATGATAGCACAAGCCATTTATCATCGATTTCAGTGCTGTTCAAGACACTGGATCACATTTATTAAAAAATTTACTATCATATCGTCTCTAGTAAATCTATGGTTCTTAAATAGAGAATATTCCCAAGAAGGGATAGAAATATGTGAGTGATGAGTTACTTTATATCATGGTTGTTTATCAAATCTTAATAAAATTGAGAGAAAGTCACACTGCAAAGAGCATATGGTCTCATCATTTGAGGAATTACATGAGTAAATAATGACATTTCCATGATCATCAATAAATCAGTGACTATGCAATTAAATTAAATATATTTAAACTCTTAGAGGGGCACCTAGGTGGCTCAGTCAGTTAAGTATCTGACTCTTGGTTTTGGCCTAGGTCAATATGCATAGAACTATTGTTAAATAAAATGTCTTTCCTTTGTAATCCTGTATATCTTATTATGTATGTGGAAAAATACTATTCTGAGAAGAGACCCTTAGGCTTCCCTATACTGCTGGATACTCTATGATACAAGAACTGTGGGGCAGAGACTGTGGCTCCTATTGCTTTGCATCAGTAGTAGCACTGGACCCAGGGGCTGTTAAATTTCAAATTAACATACTTTAATTATGTACAGGAATAGATTTATCTATATTATGTTTGAAGGCAAATAACTTACTTTGCTGAAATTTTGAGTTTATTTACAAATAAATCTTTGCGATCTGACCAAGGCTACTTTATACTTTAATAGATTTCTATTTATTCTTTTCTATTTATTCTGTTTCCAAGTACAATTTAAGCAAAATAAGTTCACAAAGAGAGGTCACATTCATGGTAAAAAGAAAAAAAATGCTCATAAGGCTGAAGTTCTGGCTTTAGGATCTGTCTCCTTGAACAAAACAGTTAACTCTTTTAAGTCCATTTTTTCTTATAATGGACACAGGAATGCATTTATTTATTCCAACAACAAATATTTATTAATAATTTCTTATACAACATGAGCTAGGCTAATGGAACATAATAACGCTTTACCTTTCATGAGGTTTTTATGAGCATCAAATGACAATGTATATGAAAGTACCTTATAAAATTTAATGGACTACAAATATAAGACACATTTCTAATACCTGTAAGATTTTAAATTGCTTTCTGAAATAGAGAAGACAAAATTATATTCAGCAGGGCTTTAATATTCAGGGAATTTATTGAATTATAATTCTTGGAAATTGCTTTATATTGTAACTTTCTTTAAAATGTATTATCCATTTTATCAGAATACCAGAATCTGCAACACAATATATAATCGAAAAATTCTTTATTAAAGGTTTTTATAGTGTGTGTGTATGTGTGTATATCCTGGGAAAGGGTTTTCTGGCTATGTCAGCATTTTAAATTCAACTTTTATTTTGAAGCTTGTTGTTTTTGTGTCTAAATATATATGCTTTATTATACTATTGTTATTATTAATATGTCCTTTTGTATCCTTCAATTCAAAATGCTTGCCATTTGTGTAGTTACCTTGTTCCTGGTAATCGTAATTAACCTGTCTGTGGCCTTGCAGCTATTTCTATAGAATATGTTCATGAAACAGATTCTGCTTTATATTATCTATATTTTCTCCTTTCTATCTAATATGAAGATAGAATGGATTTATATACAGGTTAAGCAACTAACAGGAATTTAAGAGATTTATATAAGGGCACTTAATCTTTTTAGGGAAAAATTCAAAATACTTAATGGAATACTAAATGAGCATTTTATATCCAGAATTGTTTTAAGTGTTGTTGGAATAACAAAATATGAAGAACTTTATTAGATTTAAAAAATACTTAGTAGATTAAAAAGTGGATGGGGCGCCTGGGTGGCTCAGTCGGTTAAGCGTCAGACTTCGGCTCAGGTCATGATCTCGCGGTCCGTGAGTTTGAGCCCTGCGTCGGGCTCTGTGCTGACAGCTCAGAGCCTGGAGCCTGTTTCGGATTCTGTGTCTCCCTCTCTCTCTGACCCTCCCCCATTCATGCTGTCTCTCCCTGTCTCAAAAATAAATAAACATTAAAAACAATTTTTAAAAAAAAGTGGAAAACTACATTATGGCTTTACTATCAAGTGTTGATGGGATGACTGATGTAAACTCTCTCCATTGTTCATGCACAGCTGGAGCTGAATTGATCCTTAATGATGTTAGGGATGGATAAGTAGTATGATGGGTTATATATGTGTTTGGATGTTTTTGTTTGTTTTGTTTTGTTTTTTTTTTTTGTTTTTTGGTTTTTTTTTACAAATATTAGCTGTATTTTCTTAGGAGACAGTTTTCATTCCTTGTCCCATTGGCTCAAAGTATAGCCATTAGAATTGCTCTGAATAATCAAATGTGAGAAAAAGCTAAGTGAATTAGGAACAGCTTTTAGAGCTAGTGCATGGGCAATAATTATTTCTTTTGGTCATAGTGGGACCAAGGCAGTCAATGGGAGCTACTTCCTCAGTCTGGATTTTGGATGGCAGAATATGTGGAGTGGAGCCAGAGCTCACCCATGTTGGTCATGTAATATGGGCAAAAAATAAATTTGCTTTGTAAGCCTCTGAGTTTGAGGTCATGTGTAGCTGCAGCATAACCTAGCCTCTTCTAAATGATATTAGTAAGTGAACCTTTTGGGGGCTTTTTTCAATCTCATTTTTTTAGTACTTCCCCATAGGTGGTACTCACTTACTGTTGGGCAGATTTTAAAATGCAATGATTTTAGGTGAACCAAATACCAAACGTTACAAATGCAAATTAAGAAAATGGTGTTGGTTCTTAACTTGCTCATTATCTTACTGCAACCAGACATACCTTTAGTTAATACATGTGATAAGTGGAATAACAGAGGCATGTGCAAAATATGTAAGTAACTAAAATGGGGATACATAATTCAGACTGGGAAGGTAGGGGGGGAAGCTTACTCCTCTGCCCACCCATTTACCAGCACCCCTCTCCACTTTATCACTTCTTTAGGAATCACTGACAATTTAATTGGTGTGTTAATTTTTATTGATTATATGAGAGATTATCATAAGCTTTGTGGCTAGAAATCAAACATATTATAGTAAAGTTCTTTATATTAAAAGTATAACACAGGTCTCAGTTGCTAAAATTACATGTGTTGCTAGGGCCATATACCTTTATGCAGGTTCCAGAGGATAATTTTATTTCTTGTCTTTTCCAGCATCTTAAGACTAACCACATTCCTTAGATATGGACCCCTTCCTCCATCTTCAAAGCCCATAGGCCAGGTCAAGTCCCTTGCACACTCTATCATGTTACCTTCTCTTTTGCTCTTTCACTTTCTTTTCACTTTCAATAACCCTTGTTATTACATTTGGTTCACCCCAGGTAATTGAGGATCATCTCCCTATTTTAATATCAGCTTATTAGCAAACTTTATATAAAATTAATTTCCCTTTGCTATATGGGGTAACATATTTACAGGTTTCTAGGATTAGGACCTGGCCATCTTGGAAAGGAGGGCTATTGTTTTGCCCACCATAATAATTGACAGTCCTATTAGATTCATTGGCCCTGATAAGCTAAGGTTTTATGCCTTAAAATACAAATACACCCTGTCTGATTACTGACTCAGGGGACACACCTCCCTCTAGGGACAACCTGCTCATCTTCCAGACTCTGCTCTATTGCAAGTGTCCATGAAAGAGGGTTCATGTCTACCCTTGGAGCCATTGCTTATTTTTCTCTGTAGGCATACAGGTCCAAGCAAGTCTCATGATTTAGAACATGGGAGATACATGAGAACCACAATTCAGGACTAAAACCTAACTTAACATTCTTCCATTATACTTTTATCAGAAGGCCTTGATTCAGATGTGAAATGTAGGCTTAGTTAGTTAGAAGTGATAATGTATGCCTCATTATTCTATTTTTCTCAAAACTGCATTTGTTAGGAATTCTGGGTAATGGAACCTTGGCAGTAAAGTTAGATTAGAAAGAACAGGAGTCTGTATGTGCTATTTGTCCCTCTCTAGGATGGATCTATCATTTTCTGTTCACCCTAAGATGATACTTGGAAGATAATTGATTTGAGTGCTATGGCTAGCTTTGTGGGAACCCATTTCCAAATTCTTAGTCAGGGTCCAAAATGGATGCCATGGCAGAAACTCAGTGGTTTTATAACCTCAAGTAGAACTAAGTTTGCAGATGGAGCCTCATATAAGCTAGTTATAGGCAATGCATTTAGTGTGTACATATGATTGTAATGTGAGTATGCAATCCTGATACATTATATAGATAGTCAAATGTTGGCTGTCCCAAACTTTACAAAACTACTTATTGGTAAGACAAATTTGAGATCAGTGCTTATGCTGCCTTAGAGAGAAGGTCATTTTGCTAAGATCTTTGTATTGGCTCAGAAGGGGAGGGAAAAGTCAGGATATTTACTGAGATTTTAATACTAGTTTAAAGTAATTATTTGGTTATAAATGGCAAAAATCATGATATAATAGTTAAGAATTTGTAAATAGAGTTAGGTGAGGATTTTGAGATCTTAAGTTTCTGTCTGTCATAAACTATAATTTGATTTTTTTTTTTGAAGATTTGATGAGTATTTTAGGAAGTTCCTGGAAGGAGCAATAAAAAATGTTTGTAGTTCTTACTTCCTGAGCAAGAAAGAGTGTCCTGGGATAGTAAAGGAATATTGATGAATACAGTGGAATAGGAAATTTATATTAAATAGTAAAGGGAATTTAATGATGAAGTACTACATTTATGGAAATAGAATTTTTCAATTTACTTGGAATAGTTTTAACCTGAAATATGAGCAAGTCTGTTCCCCATGATAAAATCAAGTTCAGAAAACAATGTAAAGATCTCTAGAAATCACAGCTTATTTAGCCTTTTGGATACCAAAATTAAGAGCTGCATTGAAGTATCTATCAGGGAAATGTTGATGTCCTATGGAAGGATGTTCATAAGGCACTGAGGATCCAGTTGAAGGTAAAAGTCCATTAAGGAGTGTAGGGATTTCAGACTTCAATGAATGTTGAATTGGACACCCTGGGATTATGTGCCTAGATAACCCTTTCTTCTAGAAATCAGTATTTTTCCCTCCTTCCTCATAACCCACACGAGACTGTAGTAAGAAAAGATACAGTATAATGTAAACCAGTATCCCTTGGCCATGTTCAATGATTCAGGAATAGGAGCATGACACAAATTTTTCCATTTAAAACTTTTCCCTGAGAATTTTAGATTTGGAGTCAAGAAAATCAGGCTAAATGTTATCTGTTTCCTGAAGCGTGAAGATTTACATGATAGTACTTTTAAAGCCTTTGAAAGCAAACACACACACACACACACACACACACACACACACACACACACACACAATGTATCTTGAAGTTAGGAGGGAAGTTGAAGAAGTAAATACCAGCAAAAGGATACAGCACTGCTATATGCCTAGAGCAGTGGTTCTCAAATTTTTTTAAGCAGATTTCTGGGCCCCACCGCTAGATTCTCTTATTTATTAGATCTGTGACAGGGCTGGAGATTTGCATTTGTAACAAGGTCTCATAAGATACTGATGCAGTTGGTTAAGAGATTACACTGATCTAAAACCCCTGGTCTAGAGTAAAGGGAAAAACACAGGTGTCACATGGAAAAAGATGTCTTAGGAATAGAGCAAAAATGTATTTGTTAACAATAATCCACATTAGTGCAGTTCCCTTCTTAGATTCAGGTGCTTTAATAGCTTCATGGTATGTAATAGCCAGAAGAGTGATTTGGGGATAAGGAGACCTCAAGGTGGAAGGCTAGTGTGATTCTTAAAAGACGGTAGAGTTTTAAATGAGTTCGAAATGCAGTCATTTTTCAACCTGAGTAGTGGGAGTTCTGTATATTCAGCCGCCACTAATTAAACCCCTTAGTAAACTGCCAAATCTGTACGTGGCTTGTCACCTTGATTTAAAAGGAAATGTCAATATACTGAATATGGCAAAAGAGACTTGGTTGCTAAGGTTCCCTAATAGCAGTGTGTTTGACAGTTACAGAATAGCTCAACTGCCAGTTTCTAATAATAAAGCTCTGTGTCTCTGAGAATTTGAAGCCAGGCTAACCATGATGTGTATATAACATGTTATGTTTTTGGAAAAGAAATGATGTAATTTAGTACATGTTTAAAAGAAATTATAATCTTCATGTCTTTTCCAAGCTAGAAATAAAAAAAAAATCAATATTAAGGGTATTGATGAGACATACAATAATTTTCATAAAAACAATTGGCCCTTATGGTTCAGATACTTAGAATCAAATCCCAGGAATGTCTCCTTTTATTATTTAATTCATTTAAATGCTGGAATTTGAGTTGTTCCATTTGAATCGGTGGGAATAATTGCACAGTGCTGAGGAAAAGCTACATGCCTACACAAATGAATTAAAGTTCTAAGGGTTTGCAGTTTACAGAATAGAAGACACTAAATTTCCTTTAAAGGCTCATTGAAAACAAACAAACAAACAAACTCATTGAAGGTATAGTTAACATTCCATGGTCCCATGCAAAATCTGATGTATCTGAAAACTAGAATAAATTATTCTTTTATATTATATCAATCTTTATTATTGCATTTAGGGCCTTTATTCCCTGGACATTTACTGAAAATAGCATGTATAATTTGGAGACAAGACAATAAACACATTAATCTAGACAGGATCAGTTTCTATTTTAAATTTCAAACAGATAAATTGGGAGACTGATAAATCAATCAATTAGACCATTCTAAATGGACCACTGACATATTTTGGCAGTCTATACTATCTTAATGCAATTGTTTAATTATTAACTGATTCTCCACTTTGAAGTTAACATGTTATTATGGGATTTGGAATGATTTTCAGCCACTTGGGAACACTTTTTATGAAACAAAATTAGAAGATAGATTCAAATAATTAACAACACAAAAGTATTACAAATAAGCTGGAAACATGAAAAAGTATATAGCTTCAGTATCTGTAATAATTTGAAGAATTCAATTTATAACAAAATAACTTCTTTCATTTATCCACAAATAATCATTTGGGGATATACTTTATGGGAAAATGCTGTACAGATTTTACTTTACAGTTCAATGAGATGAGAAATTTTTAACATTCATGTACCTCCATCCTAATTAAGATATGGAACATTCAGAACTCTGAATTTTTTAACTATGAATTATCTTTAATAGTATTTTTAAAATAAGAAAAAGTTTTTTGTTTACCTGCTTGTTTACCATTTCCACCATTCTGAATTACTTATATAGATCCAGATTTCCATTGTGTATTTTTTTTTTTCTTCTGAAGGAATGCTTTTACTATTCCTGGAGTGCAGAAGTGATCAATTATTCCAGGTATTGTATTTCAGAGATGGTATTCATTTCCCCTTTACTTTGGAAAGATATTTTCACCGGGCATAAAATTCTAGGTTGACCGTTTTATCTTTCTAACACTTCAAAGATATTGTTCCACTATCTTCTCACTTATATTTCTTTTGAGCAAAAGTTTTTTGTTATTATCTTTGTTCCCCTGGATCTACTGTATCTTTCTGATGTCTTTTAAGATTGTCTCTTTATCATGGGTTGTGAGCCACTTGAATATGACATTTCTTAATGTAGTTGTCTTCATAGTTCTCGTGCTTGGGGTTTGGTTTTATGAACTTACTTGATCTTTGAGTTGATATTTTTCACCAAATTAAAAAAAAAATTGGCCATTATTTCTTAAAGACCACTCTTCTTACTACCCTTCTCCTTTGGTGTCCCTAATTACATGTATATTAAGCTACTTGAAGTTGTCCCATAGTTCACTAATATACTGGTAATTTATTCCAGCTTTTGTTTTTACTCTGTGTGTTTCATTTTGAATAGTTTATTTTGATATAAATACAGCCTCAGTAATCTGTATTCTGCAGTATCTTTTCTGCTGTTAATTGCTTGCAGGATATTTTTAATCTCAGACTTTTTCCTTTTCATTTCTAGATGTTCAATATGGGTCCTTTTTATTTTTTTTATTTATCCTCTTAACATGGTCATGCTTTCCTCTATATTCTGGAATATATGTAATATAGTTACAATAACTTTATTAATTCTAACATCTATGTTATTTCTGGACCTGCATTTTCTTGTTGCTTTTCTTTTTATTATGAGTCATATTTTTCTGTTCTTTTGTACACCTGGAATTTGTTTATTAGGTGCCAGATATTGTGATTTTTTTCTTGTTTTGTGCTAGATATTTGTATATTCCTGTAAATATTTCTGAGAGAACAGAGCAGGCTAATTTGTTCAATCTATTCAATCTAAGGCTAATTTGTCCACACTACTGAGGCAAAATCTTTTCTGAGCATTTTACCTGAATATTCAGTCTATTTTGAATGTTCAGTATATTATAAGGTTTTTGCATTTTGGCAGGTAGGGATACCAACTATTTGTAGTGCTGTTTGAGGTCTAAGAATTGTTTTGCTTTGTCTTTTTTGATGTGTCTTTCCCCAGACTTGGGTAGTTTCTTCACATTAAGGCATTGATATGTGCTCAGCTCCAGACTTGAGGGGAACCCTGTGAAGTTCATCAGAAGACTTCTCTTAGTGACTCACTTCTTTCCATGCAGCTGAATCCTCTCCTGTGTTCTGCCTGAAAATTATACCTGGCTTCTTAAATTATTAATTCTGTCTCCTAAAAACAGGCCCTGGAAAGGATTACCCACTCATACACTATAGCTTAGAAACTCCTGTCAGATAAGAAATTGGGCTAATTGTAGGCTTACCTTCTTTGTTCCTTTTCTCTCCAGGTCAGCCCTCTGGTGTTACCTGTCATCCAATGTCTGGAAACTGCTGTTTCATATATTTTGTCTGGTTCAGCAGTTGTTTGTGGCAGGTGCACAAATTCAGTCAATTTTACTTCATCTTGGTCAGACGCTTATGTTCCAAAAGATCAATGTAGAAAATAAAGAAACTAACAGATAATTTAACTTAGAAACTCATAATATTTTCTATATCATTGATGGAAAACTTAAGCAAAAACTACATTATTAAACCCTTTTACATGTGTTTTCTCTGTAGTTGAGATCAAATTGTACAATTTTATCTGTGCTCTATTTCAGTAATATGGGCAGGGTCCATAAAGAAACTGAATTGTCAATAATCTCTGGATGGTGAATTTTTATTATAGTATACTGATGTTGAAACACTAATGATAAGCTTTTAAAAATACACAGATATACACATATCACTTTCCATTTTTTTAAAAAAACAATGTTTATTAACTTATTTTGAGAGAGAGAGAAGAGAGACAGAGAGAGACAGAGAGAGAAGAGAGACAGAGAGAGACAGGGAGAGAGGCAGAGAGAGGAAAGAGAGAATCCCAAGGACAGAGCCCAACATGGAGCTTGATTTCACGAACCGTGAAATCACGACCTGATCATGACCTGAGCCAAAATCAAGAGTTGGACACTAAACTGACTCTGAGCACCCTATATCATGTTTTACCTTAATGTGCCTTAAATTTTTTTAATGTTTATTTTGAAAGAGAGAGAGAGACAGAGATGAGCAGTGGAGGCAAAGAGAGAGAAGGAGACACAGAATCAGAAGCAGGCTCCAGGCTCCAAGCTGACACAGGGCTTGAACCCACAAGCAATGAGATCATTATCTGAGCCAAAGTTGGACGCTCAACTGACTGAGCCAGCCAGGCACCCCATGCTTTTTAAAATATAGCAAAAGGAGTGGACAATAGAGTGCTATTAGATAGTTTATGTTCAGTGACGAAATGAACTCCAATGTAAAATAAAAGGATTTAGTTTCACTGGACCTAAAACACTGATCTTATTTAGGAATATATTCCAAAAAGAGTATTAAATGGAGAGGTCTATTTAAATAGAATGCATCTTTGAAAATTCAGTGTTTCTGAAATTATTTTACTTTGTAAAGTATCTACTTTCATCCATATCAAAAAGAATTTGTTTCAAAACTTCAAAGAAGCTAGATGGAGGACATTCCTGACCCTGTGGTTGATAAAAGAATAACACACATAATATATGCATATTAATGTGGAACTTGATTCTATGCAGATTTCAAAGTTTTAAAAAGTACATACATGAATCCTTTCTGAGAGACTAAGACAAAATGATTCATTTGATGTTTAATTAGAAAAAGTAGTACAGTATATCTCCCCCATCTGTATTTTGGTATCACCATTTTAAATTTATAAAATGAGTTAGTTTTGAGTCTATTCAAACCTATTTTATTTTTTTAAAGGGATATATTTTGAATGCTGACAGTGTGAAAATCACTAAGCTGGAATAGCTTTGCTTCAAAACTAAGCCAGTTTTTTAGTCATACCAGCCTGAGGTTAAAAAATGGGATGTGAATAATTTTTTTTTTGACAATTTACTGCTATTCTCTTTCTTTCTATATCACTACCCCCTTTCTTCCTCCTATGCATGACTATTTCTCAGAGAGCTCTGGATCAGCTCATGTGTACCATGTACATAGTCCCCTCTGCTTTTAGAGAACATCTACTATTTTCTCCTTTTCTTGTCCTGCTAATAGTAATTCTATTACTGAGCTCTCTGAAGCCTGTGAAAACTTTGTAAAGCTATTGACAAAACCAATGACTTCTAGAAAAAGTCATCAGTCCTATCCTGCACTAATGCTTACTTAAGCAAATATTTTCTCTTACCTCTTCTCTATTCCCAATGGTTTGACCCTGTTTGAACTTAGAGATCTCTGAACTCCCAACATTCTGTAACAATAACCCAAAAAGAGTAAATATCTTTGAACCATACTGTCTTCCAAAATGATTTAACACTCATTTTAACTGGCAATCCTTTGCTCCAAATATCTTGCAGAAGTTTTAACTTCTATTCAGTGCCCTATTATCAAAGACCTAGGCTTAATTAAACATAAAAATTAATTTCATACTTTAGAACCATTCTTTAAATCTCAGAGGATTGTAACTTTTTTTATATACCTTACTGTATTCTTTGTAAAGTTTAGACTATAACAATAATTTTCTCTATTAATCATACATAATTTTTATACAGCTTACCAGTAATATAAAGAACAATACTAGTTAGGAAATTTTAAAAAATCAAATCAGTTAGTTTGTCTACCTACTGTTATTGTTTTAAATGATACAGTTAATCACAGTGCATTACTAGGATGATATCCCAATCAAATTTATTTTCTGTTCTTCAGAACAGCTATGTTTCCTTAGCTTTCCTTATAGTTCTGGTATTTGATTTAGTATATTTTGCTTCCTAATACATTATATTTATTTGGACTGTGGGGTAATAAAGAAAACAGACTAGTAATAAAATTAATTATACCACAACATCAACAGTCTAATCCATGATTTACTTCTAGATGCATGTTTCAAAAACCATCTAAACCAGCTAATGAAGTGGAAGGAAGAAAGGAAAGGGGAGGGAAGGGGAGGAAAAGAGGAAAGAAAGAAAGGGAAAGAAGGAGGAAAGGAAGGAGGGAAGAAGAAGGGAGGGAGAAAGAATCTGGACTGGAAAGCATTCAAGAGCTGGTAATTCCTTCTAACCTCTAATATTTCTTTTCATATCGACTTCAGTCTGCTTTCTTACCCAAACAGTTTTCTAAGGCTTCTCTGTCCACATAAAATAACTATCCCAAAACTTCTGAACTTTAAATGTCACTCAGTTTCGCCAACAGAAAGATCATTATTTTTGAATCCCAATTTATAATTCTTGTAGCAAATCTCGATCCTGTGCCCATCCCTGGTCCAAGCAACTAGACAGAGATGAAGAAATAGTAGAAATTTAGTTTGTAAACTGAGTTAACAGGCAACAATGAAGAAGAGGAAAGAAATTTTCAGAGAAAAGGGTTGTGATAACCTGGACAGGACTGCCAAAATGTATCTATGGCACAGGAATTTCGATAGGGTCAGACTGGTCAACTTGAAAAACTTATACAAAAATTCCATGAATAATACTAAGAAGGAAAACTATATCAACCCAAAGTATCACACTAGATCCTATTTATTGGATATAGTCTTACTACACACCAATGTGGATCCTCTCTTTAACCCTTTTTCTTGACACTCTGATTCTTGTTTGCTTTAATCTTTTTTATTTGCTTATATCCTCATATACTCTTTTATACAGATTCTCGTCATTCTATATTAATCTAAAGGTACTAATTTCCGATTAAAGCTTCCACAAGTCACAACCCATATTGCACTTGGTTGATTATATATTGTGATATTATTTTTCCCTCTTTTGTAACAGTTCTGTTTCTGTAATTTCCTTGAGAGAAGAGATTGTATTTTATACATTATCTTTATTCCCTAAAAGTGTTGAGATATACTGGAAACTCCTTATAAAATTATTTTGTCCCTAATTCAGACATTTTTCAATGTATATTTATTAAGCCACTCTACATGTAAGAATATGTAATACAATTCATGAAAAGCTGGTATAAGCTGTCAGAAGTGTTTTTTTTTTTTCCTGCTGTTATTATTACTCCTCCTACTTTAGACATCTAAATGCATAAGGGCATTACAACATAATTTAAAGTAAAAATCACTTTTCCAAAGTCAATTTCATTAAAAGTTATGCTTAAACAATTAAATTGAGGTCATAATTTGCAAAGAGAGAAGGGTGAATTTCAAATTCTGCCTTGAAATTATTCCTTTCATCCACAAAGTCAGATATCATACTTTGAATTAGGCATGTTTTTTTTTCTCTTTGCACCAAGTTCAAATATAAAGTTATTCCTAATTTTAGTTAAAAATTTATACATACATTTACTACAAGAATTTTTAAAAGATGAATTCAATTCCAGGAGAATAAATGAAATTAGAGATTGAAAATGAAACCTTACAGTTCAAACTTTTAAATTAGGGGAGAAAATATGTTAACATTTACTGAGGCTTGGTCTATGTAAAGAAATGCAATATGGGTGCTCAGTGGGTTAAGCGTCTGACTTCAGCTCAGTTCATGATCTCATGGTCCATGAGTTCGAGCCCTGTGTCAGACTCTGTGCTGTCACCTCAGAGCCTGGAGCCTGGTTTGGATTCTTTCTCCCTTTCTCTCTGCCCCTCCCCCACTCATGCTCTGTCTCTGTCTCTCAAAAATCAATAAACGTTAAAAAAAATGCAGTAGACATATTTGTATTGTAAAACAGAAGCAAAGGTTGGTTGTCTGATTCCCTAGAATTCTGACCTTATTCCTAATTTCTGCTACTGTCAAGGAATCAGTGGTGTTTTTGTGAGTTTCAGTTACAGAGCCAGTTAATAACATTTATCACACATATGAAATCACTGTAACTCTATACAGTTATCACATAGGTAAAATAGGTTTACAGAGGGTCCATCCTATATGGCCTACCTGACAACTGCTATGGACTGAGTCCTTTGCCTCTCCCTATCCCTCAGTTTATATGTTGACATCCTAACCCCCAAAGTGATTATATTTGGAGATAAAGCTTTTAGGAGGTAATAAAGGTAAAAGGGGGCCATAAGGGTCAGGTCATACTCCTATAGAATTGGTGACCTTAAAAGAAAAGGAAGAGAGAGAAATGTATCTCTCTGCCATATAAAGATACAGCAAGAAGGTGACCTTCTGCTAGCCAGGAAGTAAGCTCTCACCAGAACCCTAACATGTTGGCACCTTGATCTCTGACTGCCAGCTTCCAGAACTGTGAGAAAATACATTTCCATTGTTTAAGCCAATCAGACTAAGGAATTTTGTTGACAATTACAACAACTGATCATGAAGATTTGAAAATTGAGTACACTTTAATAAAATCATGATAATTTCAAGGCACCTGGGTAGCTTACTTGGCTAAGCATCTGACTCGGTTTCGGCTCAGGTCATGATCTCATGGTTCATGGGATCGAGCCCTGTGTTGGGCTCCTAAGTGTGGAAACTGCTTGGGATTTTCTCTCTCTCTCCCTGTCTCTCTCTGCCTCTCTCTCTCTTCCAAAATAAATAAATGAACATTAAAAAGATAAAATCATAGTAATTTTAACGTTATATGTATGTGTATATACAAGTGGTGTGTGTGTGTGTGTGTGTGTGTGTGTGTGTGTGTTACATGGGATGGCATAAGCACAGCACAGAGAAAAGGTTTCTGTGGAAAATAATGAAGATGGGGAGGAACAAAATAACAATGTAGCAAAACCAAAAATCTTTTTTTTTTAATTTTTTTTAACATTTATTTATTTTTGAGACAGAGAGAGACAGAGTATGAACAGGGGAGGGGCAGAGAGAGAGGGAGACACAGAATCTGAAACGGGCTCCAGGCTCTGAGCTGTTAGCACAGAGCCCGACGCGGGGCTCGAACTCACAGACCATGAGATCATGACCTGAGCTGAAGTTGGACGCTTAACCGACTGAGCCACCCAGGCTCCCCAAAACCAAAAATCTTTATAACGAAAAATGAGACTGTGTCATACTATCTACGGTATTACTGCAAATATGGATAAATTGAATATGCCTGTGGGCTATTTTTGAAATAACTATCAAAAAAAAATGAGCCCTAACATAAGATCATTTTGTCCCTGGTGGGGCACCTGGCTAGTTCAGTCAGTTAAGCTTCCAACTCTTGATTTCAGCTAAAGGTCTTGGTATCATGGTGGTGAGATAGAGTCCTGTCCATCTGGCTCCATGCTTACAGTGTGGAGTCTGCTTGGAATTCTCTCTTGCTCTTGCTCTGACTCTGTCTCTGTCTCTCTCTCCAAATAAATAAATAAACATTTAAAATATCATGTTGTCCCTGGTAAAGTTAGGCCTATGTATTGGCCAAAGACTATATAGCTTTCCTCAAAATATTGCCAAAGGCCAAACTTAAAAAAATCCATGACTAGTCCTGAACTGGTTCAGTCCTCAGCCCTCAAATAATAGCATTACCTAACATGAGCTCCTTCCAAAAAATAAAAAAAAATTAAAAATAAATAAATAAAACAAACAAACAGGCAAGACAAATATTGTATGATTATACCTAAGCAAACTAACAAAAAATGAGGAAGGTTATCTTGCCAATATCAAGGTATGTCAGTTAATACCTTCAATTATTAGAAGGTCAAGGTCCAGAGATCTATGTGCGGAAGATGGGGGTAATGCTCTGAATGGGCTACAAAAATTAAAAAGTAGTCCCCAGAGTATTCTATTTTAAGGAGATATGAGAATTGAAAAGGAATATAAGGTTTTGATGATAAAGAGATATCCATGACTCAGAACAAGTTTTAGAACAATGAGCTCTGTATTTAATATGTAAAAGTGACTCTATTCTTCAGGCAGAACTCATCTGGTCAAATAATTTTGATCCAGTCCCAATTGTGAGAGTTACAAGAAAAGGTTGGAATAACTTGGTATTAGAAATACTAATATCACATATTCATCATTAGAATCAACTCTTAAATGGGATGTAAGTAGATAAAACATTTTTATACTGAAAATAAACATCAGTGATTTATAGAAGAGTTACGCATTGTAGCCATAAGTGATAGAAAAGGACAGAAGTGAACATCTTCTGGGGCAATTGTGGGTTTTCGTTATGAAAAATCTTATATTCAGAACTGTTCAGACATAGTCTGAACTACACAGACTATTGAACTCAGATTGAACTGGGACTTAAATTCAGTGAAAGAATATAATGCTGAATAGATTAGTGGCTGATTGATAATGATTTTACAGAAGTAAGTCAAGATTTTATATAAGATCAAAAATACTTTAAAAATCCCATCCTAGAAATTTCTACAATTTAGTCATTTTTAAAACCCACTGTTAGACATATATAGGTTTGTCTTTTAGCCTTTACATTAAACACACATGTGCCATAGACTTTTTTTTTTTAGTTTTTTGACTCTTTGTTTTGTATTTCTAAAAAGGAATGATTTACCAGCTTTCCATAGTTTTTGTTAGAATTAATGGTGCATGTGAGTGTCACAATCCTCAAGATCCTGAATCTAGGAGATTTGCTGGAAGGATTCACAGGACTCAGCATATACAGTTTACATTTGAACAGTGCTGGGGTTATGGGTTCTCACCCCCTATGCAGTTGAAAATTTGTGTATAACATTTGACATCCCCAAAACTTAACTACTTGTAGCTACCATTGACCAGAACTCTTGCCAAACGCATAAACAGTCAATTAGCATGTATTTTGTATGTGATATTCATTATATACTGTATTTTTACCAAAAAAAAGTATGCTAGACAAAAGAAAACATTATTAAGAAAATTATTGGGGTGCCTGGGTAGCTCATTCAGTTAAGTGCCTGACTTCAGCTCAGGTCATGATCTCATGGTTCATGGGTTTAACCTTGCATCAGGCTCTGTACTGACAGCTCAGAGCCTGGAGCTTGCTTCAGATTCTGTGTCTTCCCATCTATCTGCCCCTCCCCAACTCATGCTCTTTCACTCTCAAAAGATAAAAATAACATACATTATTATTAAAACAAAATATTATTAAACATAAAATATTGTTAAAAAACAAACTTACCTGTGATGTAGCAAGATACACAGTTTCTCTATTTTCCAGAATAAGAAGCTATGCCTCGAATATATTATTCTGGGAAAGCAAGGTTATAAAACAGTAAGAAAATTGCATGTCATTAGTTTTATATTAAATATCACTCACCTTATGCTGATGTAAGGAGAGGCTGTGCACTTTGATACTTGTGTCTGGTGTTCTATGAATACTTAGACAATAATAATGATTCCACTAAAATGTCTCATATAGTTTTTGCCATACGTTTATCAGATGTTCACATGAAGACTTTCACATACATACACAAGCAGTATGTTTATTATCTGTACAACATGGTGATTATTTATTATTAATTAAGTGGAATTAAATCATCATAAAGGCCTTCATCCTTACTGTTTCCATATTGAGTCATCTGAGGAGGAAGAGAAAGGGGAGGAGTTGGTCTTGCTGTCTCAAGGATAGCAGAGGTGGAGGAGGTAGAAAGGGAGGCAGGAGAAACACACACACTCTGTGTAAGTTTATGGAAATACATTGTAATTATGGTCTGACTTTTTCACTCTTTCATTTCTCAAACAATGTTTCTATATGGTACCAATCCTTCCAACTTTGGCTTTAGTTGCAGTGTCCATATCATAGTTGCAGTGCCTTGAATAATGAGAACCCTTCTGCCAGGTTGTATGATGTCAGTTTGTTTTCTAGCACTGCTTCTCCTGTCTTCTCCCTCATTATTTGGCACTGACTCAGAAGCACCTATCTTCATCAAGTTGCCTTCTTTCAGTTCCTCTGGTGCCTGTTAGCTCTTCAATTTCTCCAAGATCTGTATCTTGAAACTCTTCACCCTTTTTCCTATCCACAGTCTCATTCATGATTTCCTTGACTCTGTTGTGAATCCTGTGAAATCGTGCACAACAGCTGGACACACTTCTCTCAAGCAGGAATTTATTGTTTGGGGCTTGGTGCCTTTTATGGCTTTTTCTACAACAATGATGGCATTTTCAATGGCATAATCCTTCCAGACTTTCATGATGTTCCTCATGTCAGGGTTCTCTTCCATAATGTTGACAATCTTTTTCACAGAGTAACGTGTAATGAGCCTTAACAGTCCTATGACCTCTTGATCTAGAGGTCAGATTAAAGACACTGTGTTTGGAGGCACAGTGGGGTTCTGGGTGGCCACAGCATTGTTTAACATCAAAAGAACTTTAAAAGGCAGTTCCTTACTGGGAAGGTACTTCCTGACGTTAGGGACAAAGCATCAGTGGAATCAATCTAGAGAAAATGTTCTTGGAATCCAGGTCTTTGTTATACAACCAAAAGATTGAAAGCTGGTGTTTATCTTTTCCCTTCAAGACTTGGGGGTTAACAACGTAATGAATAAGGACAGTCCTGATCATAAACCCACCTACATTTGCACAAAACAGTAGAGGTAGCCTATCCCTTCCTGCCTTAAATCCTGGATTTTACTTCTCTTCCTGCTAATAAATGCTCTTTGTGGCATTCCCCCACACCTCCCCAAATAAAGGTACTCTTATCTGCAATAAAAACCTGTTCAGGCAGATAGCCTTTCTCCTCAATGATTTTGTTAATGGCATCTAGAAACTCATCTGCTGCTGGCCTCTTGGTCAATAGAAGCTGCTTTTCCTGTTATTTTGACACTTTTTAAGCCAAACCTCTTTCTAAAATTGTCAAACCATCCTTTTCTGCCATTAAATTCTAGATCATTCAACATCCTTTTGCTTTAAGCTGTCATATAATGACTTTGCTTTTTCTCACTTCCTATTAGAGTCTATAGGTGTGCTTTCCTTGTAGCAATCCTACACCCACACAAAAGCCGAGTTTTCAATCAAAGATAAAAAGGTATTTCAGAAGGTTTTCACACTTGTTGGCATAGCTGCAGTGATGCTATCACAAAAGTCCTTTTCTTTTTTTACAGTGGCCCTTACGCCAAATTCATTTGCCTTGAAATGGCGAGCGCCCACAGCTTCAGACCTCAATCTGTGATACGTATCAAGCAATTTAACTTTTTCTTGTAAAATAACGACTTCTTTTCCTGCTTCTTGAGAGCATTTCCAGCATCATTAGTGGCACTCCCTGTGGGTCCCATGGTGTTATTCAAGGTGTATAGCATTGCACTAAACATGATTTTAAAATATGTGAGAACTATGAGACATCACCTCTTACTGCAATATGAAACTTACTAGAGAAATGAACTGCTCACACAGAGATGATTAGCATCACATGGCAGTGGAACACTTGAGCTCACTGCAATAGCAACGGGAGGCAGCTGCAAAATGATTACAGCTGTACAGTGTGTATTACAGTTACTTTTCTGCAGGTGTGATTTAATACTTCCTCTGTACATTTGTTTACAGTTCTCTTGGTTATGGATGTCACCATGTATGGCCTATAAGTGTGTGCATGTATTTTGATAAATTTTAACTTTTCATAATACATTTATAGATATTCTATGGTAATAAATGATAAAACAGACTAGTACCTACATATATTTTATGCATCAATAGCATAACTAATGTTTTCTTAATTTTTTGATATTTCTAAGCTATATGATTCATCTGTGAGTTTTTTTCAAATTCTCACATATCTCCAAAAATGTTCTAATAGATTTATTGAAAAAAATGTGCATATAGGTGGGCTTACACAGTTCAAACCGGTATTGTTCAAGGGCCAACTGCAGTTCCACTAACAGCTAAGATTTATTAAAGCAATTTATAAGGATAGATGCAGTTTACAAGAATTCACGTGTAGGGGCACCTGGGTGGCTCAGTTGGTTAAGTGTCCAACTTCAGCTCAGGTCATGATCTCAGCGTTCATGAGTTTGAGCCCCACATCAGGCTCTGTGCTGACAGCTCAGAGCCTGGAGCCTGCTTCAGATTCTGTGTCTCCCTCTCTCTGGGCCCCTCCCCCACTTACTCTCTGTCTCTCTCTTCTTCAAAAAAACAAACATTAAAAAATTTTTAAAAAATAAAAAAGAAGAATTCACGTGTAGGCTTCCTTATGCTCTGTCCCCATCATGAGCGGTCACACAGTGCATACTTTTCCCCAGCAACAAAAATGCACCAACATTTGTATGGTGTTTCTGCCCAGGGAAGCTCATTTGAGACTCAGCACCCAGAGTTTTGAGGCTGGTCTGTAGGTACCCTCTGCCTAGCACATAGTAAAGTTTCAGACTCTCAAAACAAAAGCAGTCATTCAGTTAAAAAAAAAAAAAACAACCAAAAACCAAAACAAACAAACAAACAAACAAAAACATTGTTTGCACAAGTAGTCTGGGCACAATGTGCTGTCCTGATCAATTAGGAGATGGTGAGAATACTTCTGAAATCCAAGTTCTCAAATGACCACCAATGGCAAACTCTGCAAGAAGGCCTTTTTAGGACAACAGTTTCAGGGATTCTATGTTAATACTTTTGTGCACAGTGTAAAAGGTAGCTCTCAGGATTTTACATGAAAATGTAATAAGAGTAATTTTTTTTACTACCTTCCCACTCCCCATGCATTCATTCTGTATTCGATTAGGACCAAAGGTCAGCCAGCCTTTACTGCCACACATCTCTCCCTGAAAACCCTCACTGCACCTTTACTTGATGCCCTATAACATCAATACTGCTGCCGCTTTTGCCAGAAAAATGATTTTCTTCAAACCTTCTTTATTAGCCCCAAATCAAAATTTCAGGTTTGGTTTCTGTGTGCCCTAATTTCAAGGAAGGCTATAAAAGTAAATATCTTCCATTTTCTGCTTTTATACAGAAAAGTGGGTAAAGTTTTCTAGCAAGACTAATAAGGTATGGAATTATCACCTAAATATAAACAAATACCTCTAATTTGTATTTGCCTATACAACCTAAAGGAATATTCATTGCCATGAATTTCTGATGGTAGAGTTAAGTACAAGCACCCCTGCTTTATTAGAGTTTGTGAGATAGCAATGCTAAATGTAGTTGGGTTGAATTCTCATAAGGAATTTTAGTGTAGGTTGCCTTGCAGTCTGTTTTCTTGAAGGCATTATAGGGTCCTGGAAAAATTCAATGTTCTCTTAAAGCTTTTCAAATATAGTGCTTCAAGTTTAGAAAATCTAGTTGAGCCATGCTAGATTCCTAATCCATGGAAACTGTAAGATAGTAAATTTTAGCATTTGCAAAGTTCCCTGTTCAAAATCCCAACACTTAAAGAGTTGGTTGACTGCATGCTCGTCTAAAGCTATGGGGAATATTCTGCCTCCGAGCTCATTCAAACTGTTGGAGAAATATTTTCTTGCAGTTGTAACTCACTTTCTTATGAGCTGTTAGCTCGACACCACTGTCAGCTTCTAGAAGCTGCTGGTTTCCTCTCCATAGTCCTCATAAATCCTCATAAATATTGTAATTTGCCACTTCAAGGCTAGCAGCAGAATGTCTTGTTGAATTGTCCTCACACTTTGAGTCTCTCAGACTTAACTTCTCTAACTAGCCAGAGATAACTCTCAGCTGTTAAGGTCTCAGGTGGTTGGGTTAGCCTCTGCTCCCCCAGACAGACATCCCAGCTAAAGGCCAACTGATTAGTAATTTAACCCCATCTGCATTTAAATTTAAATACATCTGTAGTATACATTTTCCATGTAGCTTACAATTACAGAAGTGACATCTGGGGATACAAATCATAGGGACCGTCTTAGAATTCTGCCTAGCATTTTTGTTTTTGTTTTTGTTTTTGTTTTTGTTTTTTTTAGCACACCTGTATCTCTAGTAATAGTTCCCATATTGAAGATTCATGGGTTATTTCTTTAGAGACTAAATATGGGCTTACATATAAACTATAATCTTATTTATTATTCTTAAAGCCTCTTAAGATTTTTATTCTCTATATCTCTGGATTATATGATTGCAAAATAATAGATTGAATGAAGAGTGATTTACTGGAAATAATTCACAAAGCATGCTCAAGAGAAATGACATGAGGTGAGACATCAAGAGATGTCTATTTTCAACCACAATCTAAATCTATCATAAAATGTGGTAAATGTATCTATCTAAATAACTACGTATTCTAAATTATGATTTATTTCCCAATTCTATAGATTGCATTCTGTTATGCACAAAATACACACACACACACACACACACACACACACACACACACAATACCTTTATATAGTATATATACATACACACATATATTTTAAAATCAATATTTCTTTTTCATGTAATGAACTAATTTCATTGTATCTTTTAGAATAACATATTCAGAAAAGGACTTGCTAGGAGATATGGTACCAACTAATTGGATAAGAATTGACTCAGAGCATATGAAGGATGTGAATAATCAAGAGAATTTTACATTTTCAGGATAGAAAATGAATAATGAAGACAATTAATGAAAAGCATATCTATTCTTATATCAGCAAGCCATTTGCAGATACTGACATATATTAGAAGGCTGGATTGTTTCTCAAAAGGAAATAGCTGAACATATTTTTCTTAATTCTCTTAAAACAAGATAGGGAAATATACAATAGGGAATCAGCCTTTAATGTATGGGCAACTTTGAACTGTCTACATGAAGAATATCTGCATTGAAACCTCTAAAAGACAGTTTTGATTGATGATAGATTTTGGTTGATGATTTTCCTGTTTAGCCTTTTACAGATGATCCCTGTTATTTGTGTTTGAGGAAGCTGTAGCGAAAGCTTTTTCAAAGCAACATATTAGTTTTACCTTCTCTTTACTTTTCCATATAGCAATTTGGGTAAGATAGTAAAAACAATTTTGCTTTGAATTTAGTTAAAAGGTTATTGTCCATGAGCAATAAGCCCACAATATGCTGAGATTTTGATCTCTAAGTACCATTCTCTAATAAAAATAAGCATAGCTTTTTGTAAAAATGACTGATTACAGATCTGGGGGCAGGGAAAGTAAAAGAAGAGTTTAGGATGGAACATGTGCCAGAAAGAAAGTAATTCTTAAAAAAAAACTAATAATGAAAAGATAGGAACATGTTTAAATGACATAGAAGAAGGTTTGAATGAGCCTCCACCATCCAAGTCTAGATTAGTTCAGGTATCAAAATAAATGATAACAATGGATTATAAACCATTGAATAAAATAAGAATCCATGAAGTCATATTAGAAAGAAAGAAAGAAAGAAAGAAAGAAAGAAAGAAAGAAAGAAAGAAAGAAAAAGGGAGGAAGGAAGGAAGGAAGGAAGGAAGGAAGGAAGGAAGGAAGGAAGGAAGAAAAAGAAAGAGAAAAAAAGAAAGAAAGAAAGAAAGAAAGAAAGAAAGAAAGAAAGAAAGAAAGAAAGAAAGAAAGAAAGAAAGAAAGAAAGAAGAGGGAGGGAGGGAGAAAGAGAAGGAAGGAGGGGGAGAGGAGAGAAGGGAAGGATGGGGAAGGGAGAAAGCAAGCAGGCATGTAAACAGTGTTCATTTACAACTCATTGGTCAAAGTTCATGGGAAAGTGTTATTCTACAATGTGTATCTTTTCAAAGGTATTTATTTGACTATCTATGTATCTATGTATCTATCTATCTATCTGTCTATCTATCTATCTATCTAAATTGTGCTTAGTGTTATAAGACTAGAGAGCAAAATGACCAGATAGAATTAATACATATATTAGGCTTAAGTTTTATTTGTAAAAAATTAGAAAAATAGCTGTTAAATGTCTGGAAAAGTCCAGTGAAATAAATGTCATGTCAGTATTTTAGCTGATTGGATATTTACACAAAAGAGGTTTTCAATTTGAATTATTTCAAAATTATTTTTCTCTAATTTTATAGTTATTTTTAAATTATCCAAATGATTAGTTAACATGCTTTCTAAAAGTGTTAATGATGGATTTTCAAATCTCAACTGGATCTACATTTTAAAACAGTCACCAATATATGAGTTTCACAGGAGTCAGCATTAAAGGCCTTAAAACATGGGTGCTAGAGTCCCGAGTTCACATCTAAGTTACATCATTCAGTAACTTTAGTGCTTGGTTTAGTTCAACTATCTTTGCCTATTTCACTATTTGTTAGTATTTATATTAAATGACAATGATTATTGTACTTTCCTCATAGGTTTATTATGAGTACAAAATGAATTAACATTTCTAAAAAGTCTTAGAAGAGTGCTTGGCACATGGCAAGCTCTATATAAATATTTATTGAATAAAATTAGGTATTCCAAAGCCTTTATGACATTAAGTAATATATTAAAATAGTGTTTGTCTCGTGATGTCCTGGTGTGGGCTCAAAATTCAGAAGTCTTCATTGTAAGATGTATAAGAATAATGAACATGTCTTTGTCTTGGCCTTACTTATCCGTGTTTTGGAGAGAATAATGACTGATCTTCTATTTCATACAATAATTATGAACTTAAATGAGACAATGGTAGTGAAAGTGCTTTAAATTTAAATAAAAAGTAAAGGCACTAAAAATTATCTTCTCAATATAATATTTGGGAAAATTAAACATTCCATTGGTAGAACAAGTTGGTAAATGAATACATGCTTCAGATGGTTAGATTAAATAATTAGACCATAAATAAGCATAGTAGTTTAGAGTAGGCATCAACAAACTTTTTTTTCCAAACGGAATATGTGGTAAATTTTTATCCATATTCAGTGGGCTTAACTCTGCCATTATAGTTAGGAAAGAATTGTGGACAGTATGTAAACAAGCAGGTATCCCTGTGTGTTACAAAAGATAATTTCATGTGCAATCTTTCTTTCTTCTTTCTTGTTTTTCTCTACTCTTTTCTTTTTTTTAAATTTAAATTCCAGTTACTTAACATACAGTGTAATATTAGTTTCAGGTGTACAATTTAGTGATTCAGCATTTCCATACAACACCCGGTGCTCATCACAGCAAGTGCACTCCTTAATCCCCATCATCTATTTTACACATCCCCCCACCCACCTCCCCTCTGGATATCATCAGTTTGTTCTCTACAGTTAAGAAACAGTTTCTTGTTTGCCTCTGTCTCTCTTTTGTTTTTCCCTTTGCTCATTTGTTTTGTTTCTTAAATTCCACATATAAATGATATGATATGCTATTTGTCTTTCTTTAGCATAATACTCTTTTGTTCCATCCATGTCATTGGAAATGGCGAGATTTTATTCCTTTTTATAGGTGGCTTATATTCCGTTGTGTTTGTATGTGTGTGTGTGTGTGTGTGTGTGTGTGTATATATATATACACATATATATTCACATATATATATATATATACACATATATATATACACACACACAATATGTACATATGCATATATGTATATATATATGTATGTATGTGTATATATATATATATACACACACACATCTTACATATTATTTATCCATATATCAGTTGTGTGTGTGTGTATATATATATATCACGTGTGTGTGTATCTATACACACACACACGTGTGTGTGTGTATCTATACACACACACACGTGTGTGTGTGAAGGCTTCTCAAACTATAAAGATTATTAATATTATTGCTGTTAGTGAAATGAAAGAGCACACATATTGATGGACACTTGGGCTTTTTCCATAATTTGCCTGTTGTTGATAATACAAACATTGGGGTGTGGGTATACCTTCGAGTTAGTATTTTTGTATTCTTTGGGTAAATACCTAGTAGTGCAATTGCTGCATGATAGGGTAGTTCTATTTTTAATTTTTTGAGGAATTTCCATACAGTTTTCCATAGTGGCTGCACCAGTTTTTATTCCCATCAATAATATAAAAGGGTTCCCCTTTCTTCTCATCCTTAACAACACATATTGTTTCTTGGGTTGTTGATTTTAGCCATTCTGACAGGTGTGAGGTGGTATCTGATTGTAGTTTTTATTTGCATATCCCTAATGATCAGTGTTATTAAGCATCTTTTCATGTGTCTGCCGGCCATCTGGATGTCTTTGGAGAAATGTCTATTCATGCCTTTTCCCCTTTTTAAAAAATAGATCATTTGTATTTTGGATGTTGGGTTTTAGAAGTTCTTTATATGTTTTTGATACTAACCCTTTACCAAATATGTCATTTGCAAAAGCTTCTCCCATTCCATAGGCTATCTTTTAGTTTTGTTGATTGTTTCCTTTGCTGCGCAGAAGATTTTTATTTTGATGAAGTCCCAATAGTTTATTTTTGCTTTTGTTTCCCTTGCCTCGGGAGTCATATGTAATCTTTCAACCACTGCTCAACTACATAAGAATGGACCTTGGGCCAGGAACAAGAGAGTAAAAGTCCACACAGCCTGTGATTGGCTTATCACCTTCTGTGAGATTATCTTCCCTTGTTTCAAACTCAGTGTGTGCTCCTTTGTTCTGTTTAAGCTTATGCATCAATAGACCCATCAAAAGTTGTCTCACACCAAGTTATTTCCAACTCCTCAAGGGAGGACATGTCCTTCTACAAGAGGGTGCACATAGACCAGTTGGGGGAACCCACTAGCCATAAAGGAGTGACACACTATTGGAGCTGAGCTTGCTCCATTTCTTCTCTGTGTGAGTAAAACTGTTGTTTTATCCAATGCTTGACTGTATTGTGGTTTTGTTATTGACTCTCATACCAAGATGCAGTGGAAAGAAGTGTTTGGACTTCTATTTCTGGTGGCTAGCTTTGTAATGCCTTTGTTATCTACATTGAGTTGGAGTCTGACCCTCACGTTGGTAACCAGTTCACCGTGTGCTGCTAACTACTGCATTTAATAAAATTTTACAAAATTATGTCCACCCCTCATTTAGAGAATAAATTCTGGAGATAGACTGGGTTTTAATCATTGCTTTGCCACTTAATGAATCAATGGCCTTGGAAAAATTACTGAATAGGTTACATTTGCTCTTCTGGGGGGAAAAATGGGATTTAAGTAGTATTATCGATTTAGGACTTTTGTGAGCATTAAAAATGAGTTAAATAGCCAAAACACTGAATTTTAGTCCTGGAGCCTATTAATACTTACAGAAGTATATGCTATTTGTAGTAGATAATGCAAGGATAAAGAAGAGTTAGAATTTTGGAACATCGTATATTTCATTCGACATTCTCATCCATGTTTTAAATATCATATTGTTTCATAACTTAGGCCTTTGAGATTCTGGCATAACTATATGTGCCTATTCTAATGTCCAGATTGATTAACTCAAGTGAATTATTTGGCCAAAGCTGTATATCAAATTAATTATAGGTTATTGCCATTCTTAAATGAGTCAATGTGCATATAATTCTCTAGTTGCTAAGGAATATAATATACCCATTATTGTTTCATTATATTATATAAAGAGGATGATGGGTAGTGAGAAGTTCAGACATGCACACACACACACACACACACACACACACACACACACAGTGTTTTGAGTCAAAGAACCACTGTTTATCTTGACTCTAACAGTTATTGCCCATGTTAAACTTAAAAACTACCTCTTTTCTCCATTTACTTATATATATGTTGAAAAGTACTTAGTGTAAAAGATTGCTGTGACCATAAAAGTAAGAGTGTGTCAAAGCACTTTCTAAACTGTTTTTCAAATAATAGTGACTACTAATTGAGAAATTTGCTTTTTGTTAATGTGAACCCAATATGTTTAAATAATAATGGCACACTATATGTTTACTGCAGAGGTAACAGAGTTTGTGCATTCATAGAAAGAATGTTTTGTTGGACACACAAGGCTAACAGATTGAAATATGTAGTAGATTAACAGAAGTAAAAATTCATCTTGTCACTTTGGCGAGACGATGCTTCAGATGATCAGGAAAGTGGATAAAAAGTGAAGAATGAAATCAGTAGGGAACTCTTATCAATGAGAGATGTATGGAAGTGGAGACCTAATCTGGGTTTGGGAGAATGATTGAAATTCCAATACCAGTGATTTCCAACCCTACAAAAAATTCCAAAGCTTAGGACTCACCCTAGATTCTAACTGGTATTTTTTTAGAATGTTTCCCATTATTGCAAACATGTAGCTGACTTGAAAACTGTTGTGTTAAATTAGCTTCTAGTTGCTGTTCTTGCTGTAGAAGAACATGAGAGCTTGTTAAAAATGCGGAGTCTTGGGCCCAAACCAATACTCACTGATCTAGGTTCTGCCTATTAAAATTATACAAGTAATAGAAATAAGAGCACAGCTTAAAATAAAATTCCAAGTTGCCATCAGACAGAAATGTGCCCTTGCACTTCAAACCTTCTGCTCACCTTGGACATCCCAATAGGACTTGCCTCTTTCTTGTTCTACATTCTAATACTTGCAATCATCTTCTAATTAAAATTACATAGATTCATTAGTACTTCATAGTCAAATATACCGTATATTTTTAAACTTTGGACAATATTCCCAAAAACCCATTTAGAAGCCAGAGCTGTTAGATCTCAAGCACCACCTGCATGAGCTGAGAGTACTGTTCACCTTCTTCACTTATGCTCAAAGTCGTACTATAATAATTCTTTTTTCCTCAAAGTGTTAAGGAACTCATAATATATAAACAGATCATCAGAGTATCATGGAATGAGGACACACTTTTGTAAACAGTAACAAGTTTGGAATCTTGAAGATAAAAACAAGAGTTCCTTACAGTAAGAAGTTATGATTTTTTTTAAGAGGAAGTACTTTTCATTGGTGAACATGGGATAGTAATTCATGCTCTTAGGGTTCTTAAATTGGACTTCCTGAATGACTTACCCTATGCCACTCAACATACCAATTAACTCCTCATGCCATTAAAAAAATAAAATAGCTTGAAGAAGCAGGTATTGATTCCTGAGAAGTTAGACATCAAAATTTATTGATCAGGCAAGGCAATATTGACAAAAAAAAAAAAAAAACCCAAGAATAATATGTACTACAATAGAGGATGCATTTCTCTGTACATGATTTTGCAGTCTCATGCTAGAAATAGGGCTGTTTAAAACAGTGAAGAGAAAGACATCCTCTGAAGATTTCCTTTATATCCTTTGCACTACATATCTCTGAGTAAAAGTGGATATGTTCTTCTTGTAAAATGCCAAAGAGCCCATTGTCATTTTCAGTGGAGGGAAACAGGGAGGCTTGCATTAAATGCAGATTAAAACTCTGCCTCTGTAAACACAACACAGGAGATACTCCACATGTGCAAACCAAGGGGGCAGCATAGAAAGACACTGAACTCACCTCCTCCTTTGGACACAACAAATTTACAGCTACATGTGGAGTCATTTTCCTCTGAGAAGGACCTGACAACTAGGTGAAGAGTGCCTCCAACATGAAAGACAAAAGACACATCAAGGAGAGGCAGAGACATGACCTTGCTTGGGGCCCTCTGCTAGTCCCTTGATTCCAGAACACAGGCAGTGCCATGGACAAAATAGTTTCAGAGAGGGAGGAAAACCATAAGAGACTCTTGAATACAGAGAACAAACTGAAGGTCGATGGTGGGGGCGGGGGTGGGCACAGAGGGGAAAATAGGTGATGGCCATTGAGGAGGGCACTTGTTGGGATGAGTGATGTTGTATGTATGTAAGTGATGAATTACAGGGATCTACCCCCAAACCCTATATATATACATATATATTTATATATTTTATATGTATATTTATATATATAAAAGAAACAATTCAGGAGGAATGAATACATAATATATATAAATAATATATATAAAATATATATTTTTATATATTTATGTATATTTTATATATTTTTCATATATATAAAAGAAACAATTCAGGAGGAATGAATGAATGAATGAATGAATGAATAAATAAATAAATAAATGGACTGGCAGCTTTCTTCATTGAATCTCATTTGAGATCAGACAGTTCAGACAGTTCGGGTGAAATCCTACAATATACTGCAAGCACATTTACATTAAAAGTTAGAAGTAAGGTTTTGTTTAAACACAAAGTATGAACTGTGAGTGATAAAGTTGACTCTGCCCAGAAAGTCAGGGAGATATATTGGAAGATACAAAAAGTATTTCCTGATGCCCTTATCAAACCACAAAAAAATGACATAATTTGTGTGCATATAACATCTACCCTGCTTCCTGGAGGAGTTCTGCTCTATGAATTTGAAAAATAAATTATGTTTTATTTTAGGTTATATTTCATTTTCATGGTCAGTGATGAAATGATCTTTGAAGTTCCTTTGTGGCAGCAGAGAAACTCCTAAGTGTTGAATGTCTGTGTGAATTTAGGGTCAGTTTTGATTGTTTTGTTTTTATTCTCAGTATGGTTATATTTTCCTGTTTATTGGCATACATGGTATTAATTGATTAGATGTTGAGCATTGTGAATTTTACCTTGATGGATTCTGCGTGTCTCTGAATTCCTATAAATATTCCTGGGTTGTGTTCTGGCACACAGTTAAATTGTTTTAAACAGTTTGATCCCTTCAGAGATTGCTTTAAAAAAAAAAAAAAGTATGATTCACATACAAGAAAATGCACACTTAAAAAAAAATTTTTAATGCTTATTTTTGGGAGAGAGACAGAGCCTGAGTGGGAGAAGGGAAGAGAGAGAGGGAGACACAGCATCTCAAGCAGGCCCCAGGCTCTGAGCTGTTCTCCCAGCGCCCGTTGCGGGGCTCGAACCGGGAGATAGTGACCCCAAGCGAAATCGGACGCTTAACTGACTGAGCCACCCAGGAGCCCTGTAAAATGCAGAATTTTAAAGTGTATATAATCCACTAGATTTTTCCATATTCAAAAGTTATGCAAACGTTACTGATAACTAAATCCAGAACATTTATATCTTTCACAAAAAATAACCCTGTACTCATTTGGAGCAGTAATCCTTGATTCCTTTACTCTCCACAGAAATTGGAACCACTAATATACTTTCTGCCTCTATAGATTTGCCGATTTGGACTCTTTTATATAAATGTAATCATACAGTGTATGGCTTTCTGTGACTGGCTTTTTTCACTTAACATAATGTTTTCAAGATTCATCAACATTGAGCTATATATCTGTACTTTATTTCTTTTTATGATTGACTAATATTAAGTTTATGGATTATACCATATTATGCATATTGATTTTTAACTGATGGACTTCTGGGTTGTTTCTAAATTTTGGCTACTATGAATAATCCTACTATGAACACTGGTACACAAGATTTTGTGTGAACATATATCACTAATCCTTTTTGGTATATACCTGGGAGTAGAATTTCTGGATCATATGCAATTGCCAAACTGTGTTTCAAAAGTTGTTGAACCATTTTATATTTCCGTCAGTGATTTATGATGGGAATTGCCACCCCAGCAGGTATAAAGTATTATCTCATTATATTTTTGGTTTCCATTTCCCTTAAAACTAATAAAACTGAGCATCTTTTTATGTGGTGATTGGTTGTTTGTATATCTTCCTGGGAAAAATATCTAGTCAAATTATTTATCCATTATTTAAAAAAATGGACCATTTATTGTTGAATTGTAGTAATTATTTATATATTATATATACTAGAAACAGATATATGATTTGCAAATACTTTTCTTCATTCTGTGTATTGCCTTTTGCTGTCTTGATTGTGTACTTTAAATCATGAAAGATTTTAAATTTTGTGAAATAGAATTTATCGTTTTAGGTTTGTAATGCATTTAGATTTAATTTTTGTATGTAGTGGGAGGTAAGTTTCCAATTCAATCTTTCTTTCTTTCTTTCTTTCTTTCTTTCTTTCTTTCTTTCTTTCTTTCTTTCTTTCTTTCTTTACCTGTTGTTATCTAGGTGGCTCAGCAACATCTGTAGGAAATACTATTCACTATTTTCTTCCAAATTATATTGTCCTGGCAACACTGACCAAGAATCAGCTGACCATAAATGTACCCGTTTGTTTCAGAAACTCAATTCTCTTACATAGAGCTATAGATCTATCCATATGCAAGTACAGCACTGCCTTGATTATTGTAGCTTTGTTGTAAGCTTTGTAATAGAAAATGTGATTTCCAGTAGTTTTCATCTTTCTAAAAAATTATTGTGGCTATTATGTGTTCCTGCTTACATTTTGGGAATCAGTTTTTTAATTTCTTCCCAAAAAATAGGCAGCTGAGATTTGGGTGAGGATTGAAGAATATTAGATCAATTTGGGAGGTATTCTCATCCTAACAATATTAATTCTTCTGATCCATGGACATGGGATACAATTCCATTTATTTCAGTTTTAATTTATTTTATAAAGTTTTGTAGTAGTTACTATACATGTATTTTACATTTTTTGTTATATGCATACCTATATTTGTTATTTTGTTCTTTTTGATTGCTGTAGAATTGTTTTTTTTAATTTTTATTTTAGATAGTTCATTGATAATAAGTAGAAACACAATGTTATATTTATTTTTTACACTTCAATCTTGTTGAACTATTTATTAGCTGTAACATTTTCATGTGAATTCCATAGGATTTTTTTACATACAAGATTAGGCCATCTGTAGAAGGAGACTTTTACTTCTTCCTTTCCAATTAGGATGACATTAATTTATTTTTCTTGCCTAACTTCCCTGGATAGAAGTTCTAGTACAATAGAAGTAAAAGTGAAGAAATCCTTTCATGGTCCTGATCTTAGATGTAAAGCTTTGAAGTTTTAATCATTAAATATGCTGTTGAAGGTGGGTTTTATTAGTTTGAAGAAATTTCTTTATATTTCTAGTTTGTTAGTGTTAATCCATGAAAGGATGTTAGATTTTAAGTGCTTTTTGTATATTTATTGAAATGATCATGTGACTTTTGTCCTCTCTTAACACGGCATATTACTTTGATTTTTGTATGTTGAACTCACAATCTTGCATTCCCAGGATGAATTCCATTTGGTCATGTTGTAGAATCATTTCTATACATTGCACAATTTTGCTTGCTAGTATTTTGTTGATGATTTTTGCATCTTTATTCATAAGATATATTGATCTATAGTTTTTCTTTCTTGTAAAATGTTTGTTTTGTTTAGTTCTTCAGACAATAATGACCTAATACAATGGGTTGGGAATTATTCCTTTCTGTTCTAACTTTTGGAAGAGTTTATAAAGAATTAATAGTAATCCCTCTTTAAATGTTTGGAAGAATTCAGCACTGAATCCATCTGGCACTGAGCTTTTCTTTGTGAGTAGTTATTATTTTTATTGTTATTACAAATTCAGTCACATTACATGTTATACATTTATTTATAATTTCTATTTTTCTTAAGTCATCTTAGTAAAATATGTCTTTCTCAGAATTTATCGATTTTATTTAGCTTATCTAATTTGTAGTTATGAAATTCTTCATACTATTCTCTTAAAATCCACTTTATTTCTATAAAATCAGTAGTAATGCATACACTTATATTCATGATTTTAGTAATTTGGCTATTTTCTCTTTTTGTTCTGTTATTCTAGTTAAAGGCTTATCAATTTTGTTGATATTTTTAGAAAAACAAACTTTTGCTTGATTTTATTTTTTTATTCTCTAATTTGTTTCAAAAATTATTAGCACTTAATAATTATTATATCTGTCCTCCTTGGTTTGGGTTAAATTTGCATTTTTTCCATTTTTTCAAGTTGGAAGAAAATTAAGCTATTGGGTTGAAATCTTTCTTCATAATGATTTCTAATTTCATTCTATTTTGATCACGCTAAGTCTCTTAAACTTGGCATTTGTTTTATATTTGCTGCACATTTCAGTTCAAACTAGCCATGTTTCAGGTGCTCAATAAACTAATGTAGCTAGTGGACTCTACTGGATACCAACATTGTAGCAGCTTCAGTTCCTCACTGAATCTTCCATACTTAATTAATTTCACCTCAACAATAAGTTTTGTTATCCTAATAAAAGCTACCCATTTTTGCTAAAGGACTCTCTACTTTCTGACAGGAGAGAAAAAGAAAGGGACTCAGTAATTGACAGGAGAATAAAAGGAGTGAATTCAGTCCTCTGGTTTTTATTTTTTATTTATTTTTTTAGTGTTTATTTTGCAAGAGAGAGAGAGAGAAAGAGAGCAACCCAGCATGAGTGGGGGAGGGGCAGAGAGAGAAATTCCCAAGCAGGCTCCGTGTTGTCAGCCCAGAGCTAGATGAGGGCTCTATCCCAGGAACCATAAGATCAAGACCTGAGAGTCAAAGTCAACACTTGTATGCTTAACCAACTGAGCCACCCAGAGGCCCCAGTCCTCGGATTTTTATACTCAATTCTACCTTCTGCTGAAGTTATAGTGCAAAGTTAAAGTAGGGCCAGCACCAATTTTAGCTCCTTGAACCCTGCCAACAGCCTTGTGTTGAGCCACCAAGAATGAGTTGGTCTTGGAGCTTGTAAGAATGTCTCAGGCACAACCCCATATGTACTAAATCAGAAACTATAGTTTAACAAGATTCCCAAGGTATATATATGCACATCGAGTTTAAAAACAGTGTTTTAGGGGCACATGGGTGACTCAGTTGAGTGCTGGCTCTTGATTTCAGCTAAGGTCATGAGTTCATGGTTCCTAAGAATAAGCCCTGCATCAGGCTCTGTGTTGCTTGGGATTCTCCCTCTCCCTCTCTCTGCCCATCCCCTGCTTGCACACCTGTGCACTTTCTCTCACAAAATAAATAAATGAACTTTTTTTTAAAGAATCACCTAGAGAGATTTTAATAATCCTAGTACTCAGCACCACAGATCCATTAAATCAAAATCTCTGATATGTGACCCAAATGTCATCATTTCTTAAACTCCTATGTGATTCTAAAATTCAACCAATGTTGGAAACCACTCTAAGGATGGAGATTATTTTCCAAATGTGGAAATAGGGTTCTTTTCTTCTTCAGTTTCATTGTATAACATGCTTTCAAGGTAGGTAAGTCTTGTTAAAATTTCAAGAGATTCTGACATTAGGTGGTTCAAGGACCACATTTGAGGAAAGACTGATTATTTACCCTGTGTAGCTCATGGCATTGGATTTGAGAGACTCCCTTAATGGAAAGACTAAGAGAAAAAAAAAAAAACACATATATTTCTCTCCTATATTTCAAATAAAAATCTGAGATTAGGACTTTTCCATGACATACAAAGTCAGTCTACAGTTTCTGTGGGAGAGATAGTACGAGATCTTTTTAGTTAGTGCAGTAGAATGCCCTAGATATGATATTGTTCTGACATTTTCTGTTTTGTTTCTTTAGACATAACTCTGACTTTTTATAATTATATCATTTGTCTAATAGATTAAGTATTTTATTCAAATATCCCATTCTGAAGTTGTATCACAATTATTTCTTAGAAAAGGGACTATAATACAGATTACATTCTTTTTTTTTTCCTTCTAAGAGGTTATTAATGCCTGAAGTGCTTATTATTGAATAGTGAATGGTTTGTACCTAAAGGTGCCATGTTTCATGTTTTTAGAACAATCTAAACAATAGTGAGGAAACTGAAACTTTCAGTTGTTACTCTGAAACTCTAGATGAACTGTGCAAATCTGAGCCTGTAGGAAATATTCCATCTCGCATAAAACATTTAAAAGCTACCGTTTACTGAGAGCGTAATGTGTGTCAGATGCTTTACATGCATTATCTCATGTAATCATAACACAGTTGGTGCAGATAGTCTCATTGATTTCTCTGTTATCTTACAATTAATAAGAGGTTAAGCTGGGATTTCAATCTAGTATACATAACTCCAAAGCCTATGCAATTTCAACTAGATATTACAGCCACCAAATGTTTTAATATGGTTTTCAATTATGAAAATATAGACTCTGAGTCCTAATCCTAAAATAAATGAGCTGAGATGAAGCTTGGAGATAATTCTTAGATGTGGGCAAAAGGTGTGGAACATGGGAGTTGACAGATAAGACCGCCTAGCTAAATTTATGGTAAGAGTAGGGGTGTTTCCTAATTAGTTTTCTAAAAACTGTAGACCTGGTGATTTATTGCCATTATCTTCACATTTAGATTCTCATGCTTTCTGAATGATGAGCATGATTGCTGTGGAGTTGGTATTTGTGGGAAAAAGGGGCTTCAAAAGCAAAGCAAAGCATATAATTCCAAGAAACACTGTTTTTCCCAACTAAAATTATCATCCTAAAAATTTGAAAGAATTTTAGAGATCACTGATAATCATATCACCTAGATTACTATTCTACTATACTTGCTTTATGACATATCCATCCCTCTACACAGCCATTAATATGATATTTTTATACATTTCAAAATAATGTTTTACTAAATACCTAAACATGTATATCATTAATTAGAGTTCAATGTCTGCATTTTACTTTAAATGCAAAATTTGTGTACAGTGAAATGTATAATTCATAAGTGTACATTCAGTGAGTCTAGAAAGATACATGTACCTGTTTAAGCCCAAACACTAGCTAACTACAGAATTTTACCATTGGTCAGAAAACTTCTCGTGCACTCCCTCAGTCACTTTCCACTCCAAACCTTGAAAGCAACAATTTGTCTTCATTCTTTTTCCCATAGAGTTGTTTTCCCTCTTCTAGAATCATATTAATGACATCATATATTATTTACTTCAGGAAGATTTTATTTCGTAATAAGTAATAATATTTTTGAGATTCATGCATGCTGATTAGTCTGTAATCTATATGTTTAATTTTAATTTTAATTTTTTAAAATTTACATCCAAATTAGCATATAGTGAAACAATGATTTCAGGAGTATATGTTTATTTAAAAATTGTATACTATTTGTTTTTTTAGTATTTTTTCACAATGCCCTAGATTATGCTGGATGTTCTATGTCATTTGCCTTTCCATTTAAAATTTTAGGTTCAGCATGTAAATTTGCATGAGATAAAAGACTACTTCAGTTATAATTGTGATTGTATTGAATCTATAAATTAATTGAGACAATAAGGATCTTAACAGTATTGAGAATACCATTATATGAATATGACTTCTTTTCCCATTTATTTGTTTTTTTCCAATATACTTTAGAATATTTTGTAATTTTCTGTGTAGAAGTCCTGAAAAGCTTTCAGTAAATGTATTTCTAGCTTTTTTATATTTTTAACACTACTGTTAATGGAATTTATTTTTATTATTTCCAATTGTTTGCTACTAACATCTGATATGTAGTTTTTAATAATATTTAGCCTTGAATACGGTGACCTTACTAAATTTTTAGGTCCAAAAGTAATCTTGTATATTTTTAGGATGTCTATTAACCAATCATATAATATTCAAATAGAAATAATTTTTCCTTATATATGTATATATATGATTATATGAATTATATATATTATATGAATATGTATACATATATATGTATACATAATTTTGCACTGGCAAATGCCTCCATAAAATGTTGAATTTATATAATAAAAGTTGATACATAGAGGGAAAGTATTTTAAGTTTACCAAGATAATTATGAATTTTAATGTTATTTATTCCTTCCTGAAACCTGAGTTTCATATTTCTTCTCTTGGAAGAATTTTCTTTAGAATTATTTTGTAGGGAAGTTCTGTTGACTACAAATTCTGTTAGTTTTCTTTTTTTCTGAAAATGTATTTCACCTTAATTCTCACAGGATATTTAAACTGGATTTTAGGTGCGCCTGGGTGGCTCAGTTGGTTGAGCATCTGACCTTGGCTCAGGTCATGATCTCACAGTTCGTGGGTTCAAGCCCCGTGTTGGACTCTGTGCTGACAGCTCAGAGCCTGGAGCCTGCTTTGGATTCTGTGTCTCCCTCTCTCTCTGCACACCCCCACCCCCAACTCACACTCTGTCTCTCTCTCCTTCAAAAAAAATGGATAAACATTAAAAAAATTTAAACTGAATTTCAAATTTTGATTTGACCTTTTTATTTCTTCTTGGTTCACTTAATGAATCCACTATCTTCTAGATTTCCAGTTAGAAAGTAATTTAACTTAATTCAACCAATTATAAGTTACAATATATATCAATTTTGAAGGTGAAATTATTAAATAATCTGTTATTTTGATCTTAAACTGTCATGCTAGTAGACTTTCCATCCATTTGCTTGCAGTCAGCTGATAGTATCTCATTCAAATCAAAATGGGTTTTTTTTTAATAACTCTTAGGGCTTTCTCAGGATATTATATTTTCTAGAAATAGTATTTTCCCACTGCATTTTAGCTTGTGCATGGCTAACAGCAAGCTTTACTCATTTAAAATTATGCTGTACATGAACAAAACTATTAATGGGGTTGGTGTCATAAGTAGTCTGATAGCATGAAGAGGTGTTTGCTGTTTTTGAGGAAAAATGCCATACCCAGTTGGTAGAAGTGTACACAGCTGTGTTTGGGTTCATCAAACATCTCACAATAAATGTCTGAGGTTTGCTTATTTTCCAAGTATGTTTTGCCACATGCATTTCCCCTTATTTTTAAGCATGGAGAGACTTTCAAAAGCCCCATGTGCTGCAAGTTGCCATTTCATCATTTATCAAAATAGATACATAAATAGGCTTTGCTGTCAATAAATTATGTTGACTGGGTTTATGGCTTGTTTTTTTGTTTTTTGTTTTTTTTTTGTCCAGATAACAAAATAGCTCAGAAATAAACATTCCAAAGCCAGAGGGTTCTGGTATCATTGCCAGGATTTTTATATATCCTGGAATATGTGCTTCAACTCACTAAATATTGGCAACTTTTCTTGGTCACTGAATCAGATCCGTTTCCTAGTTGTGTCATGTCTGCAAGCTCTAGGCTGTTTAGATTAGTTAACATTCTTTTTGAACAAGAATTTCAAGAGAGAAGCAGACTGATTCTAGAATCCTATCTTACAAAATTCCAAGTTGAAATACTATGAGTCATTGATACAATCAAGATCTTCCCTAATCTTCAGTCATAACCACAATTGGTCCTACTTATAATCTAAAGTTTGTGATGTTAGACACATTGCTTAGATCGATTGTGCTCCTTCATCAGTCCCCTCTTTACTTTTATCTCCTGGTTAAAGCTTGAAATTTGGCTAATTATTCAGAAGTTGTTCCTTTTTGGGTTCGTTTCAGTTTAAATGTTTGTTTAACTTGTTGATGCTATACTATAAGTGGCTTAGCTTCGTTGACAATTATTTAAGACCTTTATTAACAGTTTGTTGACTTTTTGGAAAAAAATAAGTTGTAAACCTCTATACAAATTAAAAATTAAGTTCTTAAAATTCTCAATTTGACCAAATGAAACAATTTAAAGACCTTTAGAGGTTTATTGAGAGGGAAAAAAAACAGGCTTAAAAAACAAACAAATAAATACAACATATTTGTCATTACCAAAAAGAGGCAGATTTAGGTAGAATAATTAGAAAACAACCAGGCTACACAGATAATGCAGACAGACAGTCCTAGTTATCTGTTCAGTGGGCAAAAAGCAAACACTTATGATCTACAGCCCCTACACTTCTGGGGTTATTCTTTATGGCAATCTGGTGTTCAAATACATCTTCTTTGGTGTAATTTTTTTTTATAATTTTTTTAACGTTTATTTATTTTTGAGACAGAGAGAGACAGAGCATGAATGGGGGAGGGGCAGAGAGAGAGGGAAACAGAGTCTGAAGCAGGCTCCAAGCTCTGAGCCATCAGCCCAGAGCCCAACGCGGGGCTCGAACTCACGGACCGCAAGATCGTGACCTGAGCTGAAGTCGGACGCTTAACCGACTGAGCCACCCAGGTGCCCCTGGTGTAATTTTTATTTATCAAACCATATCTGGTTTTTTTTTTCCATTGAACCATTTTACTGCCCCCCAGAACCTTAGTTCCAGTGATCTTCTTGTCCCCACCTGTAGGTGTTCTCCAGGTGAGGTCCCCTGGGCTGCTGCTTACTGTGGTGCCAGGCTTGGTGTCTGCACCTGCTATTGGCAGCTGCTGGGTCTTCCCTTGGCTTTTCATGATGGTGACTGGGGTCCCCTGTAGTAACTGTGGCTCTTCCTGAAGTGTAGTGGAAACTAGGCAAATGGCATGGTTGAGGCTGCTCTGGGCTCTCTGGGGTCGACCCACTCTCCACTCCCGCTGCCTAGCTAACTGAACAGCTTAGCTTTTAAAGTTAGTCACTTATGGATTTAAACTGCACTTCCTTGTTTCTTATATGCCTAACTACTCTTCTATAAAAAAAGAGAAAATAGCTATCTTTTAGTAATATGATTAAACCGAAATGAGAAAATTGATATAAAAGTCAGTAGAGTTGCCATGAATTTGAAATGAGATAGCAGATAATAAATATTAGTTTACCTAAACTTTCTATGAAACCTTAAAGAAATTCAATGGGAAAATAAATTTAACTTTCAGTTATTAGCATCATCAACTCCTTATCTGGACATTAAGAGAAAAAAGTGAAAGAGAAGGGGCATAAATGAGGATGTTGGGGTGCTAATATGAAATATCAAGTCAGTGTTATAGAAATACATTGCAGAAAAAGAAAACAGTTCAGTGGCTCAACTCAGTTTTGTGGGTCTCCCTATCACACAACCAGCACATCTTTCACTGGCAGAGGAAGAGATCCTCAGATTTCCAGAGCTGCTTCTAATTTCATCATAAAATGAACCGCATTATTCTTTCCATTTCTGATTTAACTTCAACATTAAATAAAAAGAAAAAGAAAAGATGAGAGAATGCAGCCAAATCTTGAGTCATGGGGAAATTCACAGCATGATTTTTCTAATTAACAATAATATGTGGAACAAAGATAAAAATCTACCAAATATAAATATAGATACATCATAGACATCCAAAGTAGGTCCAAAAATAGGAATTATTACATTTTAAACAAAAATGTGTTTTTGGACATATTAGTAAATATTATTTTTTCCATCTTATCTAATTTATTAAATTAGATGAAAACACGATAGAAAAAATAATATTTACTAATATGTCCAAAAACGCTGTCTTTGAAAGATTAATAAATGTAAAATGTAAGAAGGAACAGGCATTAGAAAAGCTCTTAAGCTATTTGCCCCTGAAAAAAGGATTGGTATATACTGTTTGTATGCATATTTTTTTTTCAAATCTTGGTGAAAGTGATTACTGCAAAACATATAAACTTCTTCAGAATTTAAGGGGATAAAAATTTGATTTGCCACCTCATTCCATTCAGCTGAAACTGAAATCAGACAACATAATGTACAAGAATATACTCAGAACAGGAGCACCTGGGTGGCTCAGTCATTTGAGCATGTGGCTCTTGATTTTCACTCAAGTCATGATCTCATGGTTCCTGGATTTGAGCCCGGAGTCGGGCTGGGCACTGAGAGCGCTGGGGCCTGCTTGGTATTCTCTCTCCCTCTCTTTCTGTCCCTTCTTCTCTTCTCAAAACTAAATTTAAAAACATTACAAAGAAACAATAAACTCAGAAAAACTTAGTTTTCAGTTTAGGTCCCACAATTTTAAACAGAATATTAGAAAGGCATGTGGCAGGATAACTGTTCATTCAAAACAAGCAGGACCCTAAAAATGAAGACCTAGTATACTATTAGAAAAGATATTGCTATAGTTTAGTCCATCAACAGGTTGAGGGAAAATAACAGTACCTTAAGGCTCATAATGATTCTGACAGAACTATTCACTAATTCTCAATTAAGAAGTACTTGATAAAAATATAAAGGAAAATAGTGGTGTTTCTGTTAGTAGTAAGATAAAATTTCAGTAATCATTTACTTAGCTCAGAGTTGCTAGCCAATGCAGTATGATTAAAATACATAAAATACATAAAATACATAAAATACATAATATATATATATATATTTCATAAAAGATGAATTATTAGAATCTTCCTATAATAGAGGTTTTTCTTAGAATAGAAAACCTAACACAATCAACACAAAAATACTAGAACCATAAAAAGATCCACATGTGGGAATATTTCGTTTTTATTTTTTTTAAGTTTATTTGGAGATAGAGAAAGTGCAAGTTGGGGAGGGGTAGAGAGAAAGGGGGAGAGAGAATCTGAAGCAGGCTCTGCACTCTCTCTGGTGCAGGGCTCAACCACACAAACCATGAGATCACGACCTGAGCCTAAGTGGGCTTAACAGACTGAGCCACCCAGCTGCCCCTGCATGTGGGAAAATTTCTTAAAATGCATGTGTAAAATGCCATAGGTTATCTATATGAGTAAATAGACTGAGAAGACCAGAAAATAAATGTCCAATACAAATAAATGGTAAAGTCAAACCACTTAGAAATAAACATTTTAAAAATACGTAGCAATCACATTACGAGAATTACATAAATGCATGAAGGCTCCAAAATATAAAAAAATATAAGTTAATAGTGTATTACTGGCAAGAAAGCATTAAAAACAAAAATATATCTGGTATTTTCAACTAAGTTTAAGATTAGTACAATTCTGATAAAAATTTTAATAAGATCAGGGCAAATAAAATATTATCTAAAGTTTAACAAAGTGCTAAAAATTAAAATTAATGAAAATTAAAGAAATGTGAAGGGGAACAGTAGTCTTACAACTTTTGATTGAAACATTACTAAAGTAACTTCGAAAACCTGTATCCTTTCTGTAGTTTAAAAAATACCTAAATTATTTCCTCAGACAGGATACTTCGTGAAATATTATGAATATCATATTTCACAATAGAATTATGAAGTCACTATATTAAACACACCTAAATTAATCTCAATTCCGTAGAGATTTGATGCACACTCTACTATTGGAAAAAATAGGGGCGCCTGGGTGGCGCAGTCGGTTAAGCGTCCGACTTCAGCCAGGTCACGATCTCGCGGTCTGTGAGTTCGAGCCCCGCGTCAGGCTCTGGGCTGATGGCTCAGAGCCTGGAGCCTGTTTCCGATTCTGTGTCTCCCTCTCTCTCTGCCCCTCCCCCGTTCATGCTCTGTCTCTCTCTGTCCCAAAAATAAATAAAAAACGTTGAAAAAAAAAATTTAAAAATAAATAAATAAATAAATAAAAGAAAAAAGAAAAGAATTTATATAATTTCATTATGTAGTCCACTTTTTCTTTCTTACTCTTGTATTTTTTCTTCTACCTCTCCCACAAATATGCTAATTTAACACATTCCCATGCATGAAAGTGTTTTCAATTATCTAATGTACTAGGCAACAGAAATATGTATATTTATAGATGTGTGTATGTATAAGTTATATTTATATATGAATCATGTATGCTATTATATAAAATGTATAATATATAAATTATATGTATGACGTATTATAGATACAATTTCCTATAATCATATGGCCAAATATTTCAAAACATTTTATTCATTTAGTTAGGATATTTAAAAATTACACATTATGAAAAATATTAAATATAAAATGTTAGATTTGTTTAAGTTATCTCTTTTAATGATGTATACTTAGGTGAATATTATGTCATACTACAATAACACCAACCTGAACATCAATTTTTTTTTTTTAAGCTACAGAAAAGCCTTGTTTACATAATTTTAAAAAAGAGAATAGAACTTCTGTAACAGCAAAACACTCAATATTGAACTTCTTCCAAAGACATGACACATAGGTCATTAAACCTAATTTGGATAATGAATAACTAGCTTAAAGCTTGATTAGGAGCCTTCAGTTTTATTGCAACAAAAAAATCATACATGTAAAATGATTTTTCATGTCTTAGAATCTCACACTATAAAGTTTTAAGAAGAATCGTCATGATAATGCTTCACCAAGTTTTACCCAAGGTCTATTAATTTCAAATATTAATCTTTTTGGGTGCAGTGCTTCTGCATCTTAGCTACACAATGAAATCACCTAGAGAGCTTGTAATACACTGTATCTGAGTCACATCCCAGAATTTATGATTAGTTATTCTAGTAAACAACATAGGAGTTGCAATTTTTAAAAATGTGCCCAGTTATTCTAACAAGAAGTCAAAGCTGAGAATTATTGCTACACCACCTGTTTTTAGCCAATGCACACAGAAGGGTTGAGAAATCAGAATATTGATTAATTCAATATGCCTTTGCAAATATAGCTGAACAAAATTTTTATTTTAATATATTTATAAATACTCTGATATAGAGAAATATTAAAGCATATTGTCCATTCACATAGTATATTGTACAAAAATTGCCAATGAGAAAGTATGATCAAACCACAATAAATGAAAAGTAAAAAGTACAAGTGAAAAGATTAAAAAATATTTGGGACATAGGAATTTGAATAACGTTGAAGGGAGAGTGTATTACACACACAAAATCCCTACTTTCCAATTTTTTTAACCATTAAGAAGCCTTCTAATCTGACTAAATTAAAAACCATAAGAGACTCTTAAATACTGAGAACAAACGGAGGGTTGATGGGGAGTGGGGGAGAGGGAAAGAGGGTGATGGGCATTGAGGAGGGCATGTGTTGGGTGGAGTACTGGGTGTTATATGGAAACCAATTTGACAATAAATTAAAAAAAGAAAAAGCTATATGTTATAAGGAATGTGAAGATTTGCTCTCTATGGACACAGATAATCAAGAAAAAAAATAGAATGAATATCATTAAGAGTAAATAAACATTGGGAGCTTACCTATCTCAGTAAACAGTTTTTAACCTGTCAAAAGACATTTCCTAATTAGCCTGCCAGTTCCAAGATACCTTAAACAAAGGAACCTACCCTTTACCCAAATTTTATGCATTGTTTTTTCCTAAAACATTATATAAAAATCTGATCTCAGTAAAATATCATTATTTCAAGTTGTCTTTAAAATTCTTCCAAAGTACAAAATATAGGAGAAAATTAAAATGAATAAATAAGTTATTAGGGATTTATATCTAATTTTTCATTTAGTTCCAAATTTTATAGATAAAACTCTTATAGTTAAAAGGATACAACATGTTTCTGTAGAAACGAAGGAACCAAAACTTTCTATTATAAATCTTTCAAAATATTTTGTTGATATTTTTTTTTTTTGAGAGAGTACAAGCGGGGGAGGGGCAAAGAGAGAGGGAGACAGAGGATCCGAGTTCAGACAGTGGTGAGCCCGATGTGGGACTCCAACTCACGTGCCATGAGATCATGACATGAACTGAAGTTGGACGCTCAACTGACTGAGCCACCCAGGTCCCCCTGTATTATAAATCTTATGTTTAGCTCTGGTTGATATTTCTCAACCAGACACAAATAGCAAAACATAAGCCTCATTATAAATTGATTAAAAATACATGTATAACGCAAGATTTACTACATATCTGGCCTATAGCCTGTACCTGCATCCTCAACTCTATTTTACGGCACTGGAAACTTAATAAACATTCTTCCATCATAAATAAAATAAATAAAAAGTAGAAAAGTAAAAATAAGTAGATAAATAAAAAGTTTATTAGATAATACAAATTACAGAAGCATGGCTTACTGAAGTATTATATCCTTTTATGAATGTTTTTTTTTTTTTTTATTTTGTTTTAGAGAGAGAATGCTCACAAGTGGTGGGGGGGAGGGGGAAAGAGAGAGAGAGAGAGAATATGAATCTCAAGTAGCTCCAAACTCAGGGTGTAAAACAACACCACCAACTTTATAGATGTGAACATTATAAAAAATGAAATAGTTTAAAATACCGTAGAACATATGTGTACTATATAACATTGGTAAAGAGGAATTTAGTGATTTTTTTTTTTCAGATTTTGCATGTTTCTCTTAGGCTCTGAAATACAATGTATATCTTACAGTGTTTTTGAACCACACAAGTTTATAAGCCATTGATTATACCTGGAATATATTCCCCAGTTAACTTTGTAGTCAAGCAGAATATTTCATCAGAAATGGATTTGATGTGCTTCAGTTTGCCTTTGATTTTTATCTAATGACAACTTGCTAACAAGAGAGACAGAGACAGAAAAAGAAAGAAGATGGTGGGAGGAAGAGGAAAAAAGAAGGAAAAATAGGTAGCCTTGGGAAATAAGAGCATATACAATTCAGTCTGAATCACTAATTCCCAAATTGTGGACCCCACTGTGTAGCCATTTTCTTTGTTCTTTTCAGTTGTAACATCTTACACTAATAACTCACTTACTTGGAAAGAAAGTGAAATGAAAACTATATAGCTCTCAGTTTATCATAAACAGGAGTCACTTACTTGTTTCACCCCCTTCTCCAGGAGGGAAAAGTATCATATTCCTTATTTTAAAGTGAGGAATCAGTGACAGGTCATTTGCACACTTTCATGTATTTTAAGATTGAAGAGGTGGAAGAGGATGAACTTATCCAGTAGAGGTACCCAATAGATGACATATCTTCCTGGATTACTATACAATCGTGGAGGTTCTCATAACAGGAATGTCTGCAATATGAAGTTTCCATTGCAAATTAACTATCAAATTAAGATGGATATGGTTTTTATATATCTTGTCTGTGCATGTGCATGCATGTGTGTGTGTTTGCGTTGAAGAAAGAGAAACAAGTATATGCTTTGTCATGTGAGAATCCTCAACTGGAAGTCTGGGCCTAAGTTATACAATCCTCCTGATTATTCACATGTCACACAGTTGTAGGCAGATCAGTCTACTAAAAAAGCAATTTATTGGGTCCATAAATATTTACAGTTGTGATATCTCCTTGTTGGATTGTTCTTTTATGATTACATAATGCCCTTCTTTGTCTCTTTTTACAGTCTTTATTTTAAAATCTAGTTTGTCCAATATAAGCATTGCTACTCCAACTATCATTTGATATTCATTAGCATAAATGTTTGACCACCCCTTGCTTTCAATCTGCAGGTTAGTCTTTAGGTCTAAAGTAACAGAATAGACAACCCAGAAATCAACCTGCAAACATATGGTCAATTAATCTTCAACAAAGCAGGAAAGAATATCCAACAAGGAAAAAGCAGTCTCTTCAACAAATGGTGTTGGGAAAATTGGATAGGAACAGGAAAAAGAATGAAACTGGATTACTTTCTTACACTATATACAGAAATACATTCAAAATGAATGAAAGGCCTAAATGTGAGATAGGAAACTATCAAATTCCTAAAGGAGAACACAGGCAGTAACCTCTTTGACATCAGCCACAGTGACTTCTTTCTAGATATGTCTTCTGAGGAAAGGGGAAAAAAAGTAGAAATAAACTATCAGGACTCCATCAAAATAAAAAGCTTCTGCGCAGCAAAGGAAATAATCAACACATTTAAAAGGCAACCAAATGAATGGGAGAAGACATTTGTAAATGACATATCTAATAAAAGGTTAGTATCCAAATATGTAATGAACTTGTAAAATTCGACACCCCAAAAATGAATAATCCAATTAATAAATGGTTAGAAGACATTAGACATTTCTCCAAAGAAGACATGCAGATGGCCGACAGACACACGAAAATATGCTCAACCTCACTGATCATCAGGGAAATGCAAATCAAAACCACCATGACCTATCACCTCACACTTGTCAGAATGGCTAAAACCAACAACACAAGAAATAGATAGATACAGATATAGATATAGACACACAAAAGCACCTACAATGGAATATTACTCAGCCATAAAAAAGAATCAAAAATTGCCACTTGCAACAATGTGGATGGAACTAGAAGGTATTATGCTAAGCAAAATAAGTCTGTAAGAGACAAATACCATATAATTTCACTCATATGTGGAATTTAATAAACAAGGCAGATTAACATAGTTCAGGGGTGGGGGAAGAGAGAGGTAAACCATAAAACAGAAATTTAACTAACTATAGAAAACAAATAGCATTGTTGGAGGGGAGGTGGACAGGCGGACACGTTAAATGGGTGATGGGGATTAAGGAGTGCACTTGTGATGAGCACCAGCTGGTATATGTAAGTGATGAATCACTAAATTCTACTCCTGAAACTAATATTACACTATATGTTAACTAACTGGAATTTAAAATAGAAACTTTAAACAAAAATAAGTAAATAAAAAGAAAAGTGTTTACATTTTATCTTAAAAATTAAATTAATGCAGAATTAAAAAAAGAATAGAATCAAGATTTCTTGGTTGTCTCTATTTTTTTAAGCATTAAAAGAATATAACAAAGAACAGGTAGGGTATTATATGAAGGACAATATATTCTAAGAGTCTCTAAATTCACACCACTTAAACCCCCTGTTTTTCTCACCTTTAAGGATTTTTCACTTTTTCCTAATTTCACAATCATATTTACTTGAAATGTCCACAGTAGTTAAGACACATTGTAAGTTAGAAAGAGAGATGCTTATCTCCAGTGGCTATCTCACTTTGTTCATCTATTCCTAGAATCACAGCCTTAAAATATTTCACAACTCTTGTATTATAATAACTCTAAATGATAATTTCCAAATAATTATCAACAGGAGAAATGTCTTAATGGGGAAAATGCATCACGATGCTTCAAAGCCCTGTTTCAACATCGTATAAATCACTGATATAGCTAATTGATGTGTTTTGATACTGGTTCCCATTTTCATTTATATTAAGAAAAAATAATGAATAAATGGTTACCACTAATCACCAAATTAATCTTTTAATTATGGTAGGTACTGTAAGAAACACAAGCAAAAATTTACAAAAAAGTTATCTCTTTCCTCAAACTACTTAGATTCTAGTAAGTTTCTCTAAAATACAATCAAACAATAATAGTGTTACATAGAAAGGTGTGAAGACTTGCATTTCCACTAATTCTGTGGGCTACAAACCGAGATCAATTTTTTTCACGATTACATTTCCAAAAGGAATGGGATTGTGTACCAGAGAAAATATTTAAGTGGGTAAAACTGAGGCTCGGTAGAACTGATGACAGACTAATGAAAGCACTTAGGAAAGATCAGGAAGTCCAGAGACTCACAAGAATTACCAAGCAGGATAAATAAAATGAAATTTACATTGTGGTGCTAATGAAGAACACTAAAAATAAGATGTAGATTTTATAACACTGCCAGAACTAAAAATTTACCTTAATAGGAGTAACAGTTTGACAGATGACTTCTCTTCTGCCACAATGGATGTAAGAAGACAGAAGTTTGACAGTGCCCATGTGCTGGGAGAGCAATGACTGTCAGCCTAGATCATTATAACCAAGGAAGGCATCTTTCAAAATGAAATATAACATAAAGACATTTTCTGACAGAAATCGCCATGGCATGCCACCCCAAGATACTTTATGAAGAAATGTCTAAATTTGTGCTAATGGGGGACTTGAGTTAAAGGAACAAGGAAAGTCACACAACATGTTAAATACACATAGGTAATGCTAAATGTATATTAGTTGCATAAGATGGTATTAATGTTTTGTGGAATTTACATGAAAAACAAAAGAAAACACACACAAATTAGCATGCAGTTGTTGATGTGGAAGAAAGAGGTTAAGGTGTTCTAAAATCTTCAAATTCACCTGGGCAAAGTAAAATGTTTTGATGAATCTTAGAGATTGATCAAGTGTGCATTTTGTAATGTCCAGAGAAAATAATACAGGATAGAAACAAAAAGTATAACTTAACAAACTAGTAGAGGGATATAAACAGAAAGAATCAATAATAAATTCAAATGGAAGCTAAAATATAAAAGGGAAAACAAAAAATATATACAAAATAGGTGAAATGTAAAGTGAAAACAAGTCCACTTATACCTTTAGTTTTTATAACTAAAGTTGATTAATTTCTTCAGAAAAAAAATTTGTCATCATGTATTATAAATGTAATCCAAACTGTGATGTTTATAAGAGACACAACTGAAGTATCAAATGATTCATAGTAAAAGTTGAAAAGGAACAACTAAGAAGATTCAAACCAGAAAAGCTGATACAGCTACCTTGATAACAGACAAAATAGAATGTAAGCAAACAAACAACAAACAAACAAAAAAGACAGGCACTTGGGATGAGCACTGGGGGTTATATGTAAGTGATGAATCATGAAATTCTATTCCTGAAATCATTATTTCACTGTATGTTAACTAACTTGTATTAAAAAAATAAAGTCTGATTACCATGGTTACATAAATGTTCTAAGAGGCATTCACTAAAACAGTTTATCCTCAAAACATAGAAAGCAAAAGACAGAAATCCCAGGCATTTCACTTTAACATACTTTTCTTTGCAATTTATAGGGCAGTTTGACTAAGGTTAGATAAAAGTTATATAAGATTTGAACACATTTTAAAAATTATCCTAATATTTATATATAGAACAACAAACCCAGAAACTGCAGAATTTAATCTTTCCAAATACAAGGATATTGATAAAAGTGACTATATATATAGACTTCAAGACTCTATGACACCAATCGGTGTTCTATTGCTAATGCACTACGCTATAAATGAAAAGATTCAGCATAATTGCATAATTGATGTGTTTGAAAATTAATAAGCCTATTGCAAAATAATGTTTGGGTAGAAATAGATATCATAGTGGGAATTAGAAAGCATTTATAACTAACTGCATGATGATTAGAATATTGCATATCAAAACATTTGGGAGAGAACTAAACTGAGGCTGAGAAGGATATGCAGAGACTTAAAAGATATGTCTTAAAAGAAAAACATGATGAAAATTAATGAGATAATTCAGACTAAATGAATTTTTTAAAAAAGAGAAATTAAATGAAAAATTTCAATTTATTTATTTTTATTTTTATTTTTTTAGTTTAAATTCAAGTTAGTTAACATATAGTTTAATAATATTTTCAGGAATAGAACTTAGTGATTCATCACTTACACATCACACCCAATGCTCATCCCAACAGGTGTCCTCCTTAACGCCCCTTGCACATATAGCCCATCCTCACACCCAACACCCCTCCAGCAACCCACAGTTTGTTCTATGTATTTAAGAGTCTCTTACTGTTTGTCACCCTCTCTGTTTTATATTATTTTTACTTCCCTTCCTTATGTTCATCTGTTTTGTATCTTGCATTCCACATGTGAGTGAAGTCATATGATATTTGTCTTTCTCTGACTTATTTTGCTTAGCATAATACATTCTAGTTCCATTCACGTTGTTCCAAATGGCAAGATTTAATTCCTTTTGATTGCTGAGTAATACTCCATTATGTGTGTGTGTATACATATATGCATATATATATATATATATATATTCATTCTTTATCCATTTATCAGTCGATGGATATTTGGGCTCCTTCCATACTTTGGCTATTGTCAATAGTGCTGCTATAAACATTAGGGTGCATATGCCCCTTTCAAACAGCATACCTGTATCCTTTGGATAATTACATAGTAGTGGAATTGCTGGGTCATAGGATACTCCTATTTTTAATTTTTTGAGGAACCTCCATACTATTTTCCAGAGTGGCTGCAACAGTTTGCATTCCCAGCAGCAGTGCAAAAGAGATCCTCTTTCTCCACATTCTTGCCAACATCTGTGATTGCCTGAGTTGTTAATTTTAGCCATTCTGAGAAGTGTGAGGTGGTATCTCATTGTGGTTTTGATTTGTATGTCCCTGATGATGAGTGATGTTGAGCATCTTTTCATGTGTCTGTGTGCATTCTGGATGTCTTCTTTGGACAAGTGTCTATTCATATCTTTTGCCTATTTCTTCACTGGATTATTTATTTTTTGGGTGCTGAGTTTGATAAGTTCTTTATATTTTGGATACCAACCCTTCATCTGATATGTCATTTGCAAATATCTTCTCCCATTCCATTGATTGTCTTTTAGTTTTGCTGATTCTTTCATTCACTGTGCAGAAGATTTTACCTTGATGAGGTCCCAATAGTACATTTTTGCTTTTGCTTCCCTTGCTTCTGGAGACATGTCAAGTAAGAATTTGCTGCGGCTGAGGTCAAAGATGTTGCCTGTTTTCTCCTCTACGATTTTGATGGCTTCCTCTCTCATGCTTAGGTCTTTCATCCATTTTGAGTTTATTTTTGTGTATGGTGTAAGAAAGTGGTCTAGGTTCATTGATCAGCATGTCGCTGTCCAGTTTTCCCGAAACCATTTGCTGAAGAGACTATCTTTTTTCCATTGGATATTCTTACCTGCTTTGTCAAAGATTAGTTGGCCATACGTTTGTGGGTCCATTTCTGGATTCTCTATTCTGTTCCATTGATCTGAGTGTCTGTTCTTGTGCCAGTACCATACTGTCTTGATGATTATAGTTTTGAAATACATCTTGAAGTCTGGGATTGTTATCCCTACAGCTTTGGTTTTTGTTTTTAAGATTGCTTTGGCTATTTGGAGTCTTTTCTGGTTCCATACAAATTTTAAGATTGTTTATCTAGCTCTATGAAGAATGCTGGTGTTAATTTTTTAATGTTTATCTTTGAGAGAAAGAGAGAGCACAGTGGGCGGAGGGACAGAGACAGTCAGAGACACAGAATCAAAAGCAAGCTCCACACTCCAAGCTGTCAGCACAGAGCCCTACATGGGCTTGAACTCATGAACTATGAGATTATGACCTGAGCCAAAGTCAGATGCTCAACCTAATGAGCTACCCAGGCATCCTTCTGGTGTTATTTTTATAGGGATTACATTGAATATGTAGATTGCTTTGGTAGTATCTACATTTTAGTATTTGTTCTTCCAATCTATGAGCATGGAATGTTTTTCCACTTTTTTGTGTGTGTCTTCTTCGATTTCTTTCATGAGCTTTCTATAGTTTTCAGTGTATAGATTTTCACCTCTTTGGTTAGGTTTATTCCTAGGTACTTCATGGTTTTTGGTACAATTGTAAATGAGGTTGATTCCATGATTTCTCCTTCTGCTGCTTCATTGTTGGTGTATAGAAATGCATTGTTGGGGCGCCTGGGTGGCTTGGTTGGTTGAGCATCCGACTTCGGCTCAGGTCATGATCTTGTGGTCTGTGAGTTCGAGCCCCGCATTGGGCTCTGTGCTGACAGCTCAGAGCCTGGAGCCTGCTTTGGATTCTGTGTCTCCCTCTCTTTCTGCCCCTCCCTCGCTCGTGCTCTGTCTCTCTCTCTGTCACAAATAAACAGATAAAATAATAAAAAAAGAAATGCCTTGTTGGTGTATAGAAATGATTTCTATACATTGATTTTATATTCTGCCACTTTGCCAAATTCATGCATCAGTCCTAGCAGTATATAGTGGAGTATTTTGGGTTTTCCACATAGAGTGTCATGTCATCCACAAAGAGTGAAAATTTGACTTCCTCCTTGACAATTTGGATGCCTTTTATTTTTTTGTGTTGTCTGATTGCTGAGGCTAGGACTTCCAACACTGTGTTGAATAACAGTGGTGAGAGTGGACATCCTTGTTGTGTTCCTGACCTTAGGGGGAAAGCTCTGTTTTTCTCCATTGAGGACGATATTAGCAGTGGGTCTTTCATATATGGTTTTTATGAGCATGAGGTATGATCCTTCTATCCCTGCTTTCTTGAGGGTTTTTATAAGGAGGCTGTATTTTATCAAATGCTTTCTCTGCATCTATTGAGGGGATCATGTGGTTCTTATCTTTACTTTTATTAATGTGATGTATCACATTGATTGATTTTCAGATATTGAACTAGCCCTGCATCTCAGGAATAAATCCCACTTGACCGTGGTAAATAATTCTTTTAATGTATTGTTGGATACTGATTGGCTAGTATCTTGTTGACAATTTTTTGCATCCATGTTCATTAGGGAAATTGGTCTGTAGTTCTCCTTTTTAATGGGGTCTTTGTCTTATTTTGGAGTCAAGGTAATGCTGGCCTTGTAGAATGATTTTGGAAGTTTTCCTTCTATTTCCATTTTTTGGAATAGCTTCAAAAAAATAGGTGTTAACTCTTATTTAAATGTTTGGTAGAATCCCCCCAGAAAGCAGTCCAGCCCTGAAGTCCTATTTGTGGGAGATTTTTGATTACTGATTCAATTTCTTTGCTGGTTATGGGTGTGTTCAATTTTTCTATTTCTTCCTGTTTCAGCTTGGGTAGTTTATATGTTTCTAGGAATTTGTCTGTTTCTTCCAGATTGCCCGACTTATTGGCATATAATTGCTCATAATATTCTCTTATTATTATTTATATTTCTGCTGTGTTGGTTGTGATGTCTTTCATTCTTGATTTTATTTATTTGGGTCCTTTCCTTTTTCTTTTTGATCAATCTGGCTAGGGGTTTATCAATTTTGTTAATTCTTTCAAAGAACTAGCTCCTGGTTTCATTGATCTACTGTACTGTTTTTTGTTTTTTTTTAATAAATATCATTGATTTCTGCTCTAATCTTTATTATTTCCCTTATTCTGCTGTTTTGGGGCTTTGTTTGCTGTTCTTTTTCCAGCTCTTTTAGGCATAAGGTTAGGTTGTGTATTTGAGACCTTTGATCCTTCCTTAGGAGGCCCTGGATTGCTATATCCTTCCCTTTTATGACCACTTTTGCTGCATCCCAGAGATTTGGGGCTGTCATGTCTTCATTTTCATTGACTTCCATGTACTTTTTAATTTCCTCTTTAGTTTCTTGGTTAACCCATTCATTCTTTAGTAGGATGTTCTTTAGTCTCCAAATATTCATGGTCTTTCCAAAATTTTCTTGTGTTGGATTTAGAGTTTCATAGCACTGTGCAAGATATGATCTCGATCTTTTTGTACTTTATGAAGTCTCATTTATGTTCCAGTATGTGATCTATTCTGGAGAATGTTCCATGTGCACTTGAGATGAAGGTGTATTCTGCTGTTTTAGTATGAAATGTTCTGAATATATCTGTTATGTCCATCTGGTCCAGTGTTTCATTCAAAGCCATTGTTTCCTTGTTGACTTTCTGCTTAGATGATCTGTCCATTGCTATAAGTGGGGTGTTGAAGTCCCCTATTATTATGGTATTATTATTAATGAGTTTCTTTATGTTTGTGATTAATTAGTTTATATATTTAGGTGTCCCCATATTGGGGGTTGGGGGCATAAATATGTACAGTTGTTAGATCTTGGTGGATAGATCCCTTAATTTTGATATAATGCCCTTCTTCATCTCTTGTGACAGTCTTATTTTAAAACCTAGTTTGTCTGATATAAATATGGCTATTCCAGCTTTATTTTGATGACCATTAACATGATAGATGGTTCTCCATCCCCTTACTTTCAATATACATGTATCTTTAAGTCTTAAATGGGTCTCTTGTAAGCAGCATATAGATGGATCTTCTTTTCTTATCAATTCTGATACCATATCTTTCAGCTGGAGCTTTTAGTCCATTGACATTTAGAGTGAGTACTGAAAGATATGAATTTAGTGCCACTGTGTTGCCTGTGGAGTTGAACTTTCTGGCGATGTTTTCTGGTCCTTTCTAGTCTTTGTTGCTTTTGATCTTTTTTGTTTTGTTTCATCTTTTCTTCACTCAAAGAGTCCCCCTTCAAATTTCTTGGGGGGCTGGTTTAGTGGTCATGAACTACTTTAGTTTTTGTTTGTCTGGGAAACTCTTTATCTCGCCTTCTATTTTGAGTGACAGCCTTGCTGGATAAAGAATTCTTGGCTACATATTTTTCTGACTCAGCACGTTGAATATATCCTGCCATTCCTTTCTGGCCTGCCAAGTTTCTGTGGATAGGTCTGCTGCAAACATATCTGCCTTCCCTTATATGTTAAGGGCGTTTTTTTCTCTTCTTTCATAATTCTTTCCGTGTCTGTGTATTTTGTGAATTTGACTATGATATACCTTGATGATGGTCGGTTTTGTTGAATATAAGTAATGAAGCAGAGTTTCCTCCCCCACGAGCTTTACTGAAGCATAGTTAACAAATAAAAAGTTATATATATTTAAAGTGTGCAAGTTGATGTTTTTATATATGTATTAATTGTGAAATAATCACTGCAGTCAAGCTCATTTTTCATCATCTCACATAGTATTCACCACCTCACATAATTACTATTTAAAAATTATTGAAATATAACTGAAATATAATGTTGTCTAATTTTCAGGTGTACAATATGATTTGATATTTGTATATATTGTTAAATTATTACAGTGAGTCTAGTTGATATCTACTACCACATTTACTAACAAATTTTTTCTTGTGATAAGAACTGTTAAGATTTACTCTCTTAGTAACTTTCTAATACAGTACAGTCACCATGCTGTACATTACATCCCTATGACTTATTTATTTTATAACTGGAAATTTGTACCTTTTGATCCCCTTCACCCACCTCATCCATCCCCTATCCCCCCAAATCTGACAACCACTAATCTGTTCTCAGTTTATATAGTTTGGTATTTTTGTCACATATAAGTGAGATTATACAGTATTTGTCTTCTGTCTCTGACTTATTTCACTTAGCATAATGCCCCCAGGGTCCATCTATGGGCTTTGCTAATGGCAAGATTTCCTTCTTTATGGATGAATAATGTTCTATTTTAGGTATATGCCACAACTTATTTATCCATTCATCTATTGATGAGCACTTAGGTTATTTCCATGTCTTGGCTACTGGAAACAATACTGCTTTGAACATTAGGATGTATATATCTTTTTGAGTTAGTGTTTTCATTTCCTTCAGATAAACACCCAGAAGTGGAAATATTGTATCATATGTTAGTTCAATTTTTAATTTTTTGAGGACTCTCCATACTGTTTTCCATAGTGGCTGCAGCAATTTGCATTCCCACCAAAAGTGTGTAAGGGTTCCCTTTTCTCTATACCTGACCAACACTTGTTATTTCTCTTTAATAATGGCCATTTCAAACAAGTGTAAGATGATTTCTCATTATGGTTTTGGTTTGCATTTACCTGATAATTAGTAATGTTGAGCAATTTTTCATATAATTTGTGGATATTTGTATATCTTTCTCCAAGATATGTCTAGTCCAGTCCTTGGCCCATTTTTGAAAATTGGGTTATTTGTTTTGTTTTATGTTAAGGTGGATGAGTCCCTTATATATCTTGGGATAAATTAATTGTCAGATATATGGTTTGCAAATATTTTCTCTCTTTTCACAGATTGTCTTTTCATTCTGTTGACTGTTTTACCTGTACTGAAGCTTTTTAATGACTATCTTTACTTTAGTTGCTTGTGTTTTTGCTTTCATACCCAAAATGTTAATGGCAAGACCATGTCAAGAAGGTTTTCCTTTCATTTCTTCTAGTAGTTTTGTGGTTTCAGGTCTTACATTTAAATCTTCAATCCAGTTTTTTTAGTTTATTGATGTATATGGTATGAGGTAAGTGTATGATTTCCTTCTCCATGTAAAATTAGGAAAGACATAACTGTACTCAACAACAATATCAATTAACTGGACATAATTGGCATCTAGAGACTAATATCAAAACAGCAGAATATATATTCTTCTAAAGTTCACATGGAATATTGAACAGGATAGAACATGTTCTGGGCCAGAAAACACACCCTGACAAATTTCAAAAATTGAAATCATACAATGTCTGCTCTCAGACCCTAATGAAATTACAATAGAAACCAACAACAGACAGATAACTGAAAAGTAACAAAATACACGGAGATCAGACAACACAATTGTAAATAACACATGGGTCAAGGATAAACACTGAGAGAACTTTTTAAATATTTAGAACTATATGAAAATTAAAAAAAAGAGTTAATTCAAACTTTGTGGGATGCAACAAAATCATGCTTAGAGTGAAGTATATGCATTGAATGCATATATTAAAAAGAAGAAAAATCTAAAATCAGTAATCTACACATTTGCCCCCAAGGAAACTAGCAAAAGATGGGAGATGAAATCCAAAGTAGGCAGAAGAAAAGAAATTAAAGAGCAGAAATCAGTGAGATCAAAATCATGAATCAATACAAAAAAATCAACAAAAGCAAAGTTAGTTCTTTGAAAAGGTCAGTAAAATTGATAAGCCATTGAAAGGTTAATTAAGAAAAAAGGATAAAGGACACAAATTACTAATATCAGAAATAAAAATGGGGGCATAAACACAGATTCATCAACATTAAAAGGATAAACGTGATATAGTGAATAATTATATGCCCACAAATTTGAGAACCTAGATGAAATGAACCAATTCCTCAAATAACAGAATCTTCCAATATTCAAAATAATCAATAAGCAATGTTAATATGCTTATGTCTGTTGAAGAAATTGAATTGATGATTAATAACTTTTCAAAAATAGAATGCACTGGGCCCAGAGTGGTTGACTGGTGAATTCTTCCCATTGAGGACAGATATTAAATGAATACTCTACAATACCTTTCATAAGAAAGAAGCAGAGAAAATACTATTTAATTCATCCTATGAGGTCAGAAATACCTTAATGCCAAATCCAGACTAAAATATTACCAGAAAACTACAGACTGATACCTCTTGTGAACATAGATACAAACAGCTTCAATAAAATAGTAAATCAAATCCAGCAATGTATAAAAAGAATTATATAACCAAGTGGGATTTACCCCAGCTATAGAAGCCTGGTTCAACGTTCAAATTTCAGTTGTATATGGATTTTAAGAAACAAAACAAATGAACATGGAGGGGGAAAGAGAGTCAAACCAAGAAACAGACTCTTAAAAGTCTGATGGTGGGGCGCCTGGCTGGCTTGGTCGGTTAAGCATCCGACTTCAGCTCAGGTCATGATCTCATGGTCTGTGAGTTCGAGCCCCGCGTTGGGCTCTGTGCTGACAGCTCAGAGCCTGGAGCCTGTTTCAGATTCTGTGTCTCCCTCTCTCTCTGCCCCTCCCCTGTTCATGCTCTGTCTCTCTCTCTCTCAAAAATAAATAAACGTTAAAAAAATTTAAAAAAAATAAAATAAAAGTCTGATGGTTACTGGAGGGGAGATGTGCCAGGGAATGGATTAAATAGGTGATGGGTATCAAGGAGGGCACTTGTTGTGATGAGCACCAGGTGTTGAATGTAAGTGATGAATCACTAAATTCTACACCTGAAACTAATACTGCACTGTATGTTAACTAACTGGAATTTAAATAAAAACTTAGAGAGGAAAAACAATGTCCAGTTGATGAGCAAACTTGAAAACAATCAATTAATGTGATCTCTTACATCTACAGGCTAAAACAGAAAAAAAGAAGAAACATGATTATATCAATAGATAAGGAAAAAGCACTTGACAAACTCCAATATCCATTGATAGAACGTCTTAGTAAGCTTAGAATGGACTTTCCTTAACTTGATTAAAAATATCTACAAAAACCCTCAGCCAATGGTACATCTGCTAAGATCTAGAACAAGATGCAAATGTCTGCTCTCATTACTCCTTTTTAACAGTATACTGGAGGTCCTTGCCTAACAAAATAAACAAGAAAAATAAATAAAAGATATACAGATTTGGAAGGGAGAAATAAAACTGTCTTTATTTACAGATGGCATGATCATCTATGTAAAAAATATGAAAAAATCAGCATAAAACTTGTGGCACTAAAAAGCAAAATACCAAGGTTGTAGGATAGGTCAAAACTTCCATGTATACATGGCATGAACAGTGGCATATGAGATTAGAAACACAATATGCATTTACATTAGCAACCAAAAAAGTGAAATACTTATGCATAAGTCTAACAAAATATGTAAAAGATCTACATGGGGAAAACTGTAGTTTTGTAGATATTGACAAACTGATTCTAAAATTATAGACAGGCAAAGACCTAGAATAGCCAATACAGTATTGAACAAGAAGAGACTGGAAGACTGACACCACCTGACTTCAAGGCTTACTATAAAGATATAGTAATCAAGACAATATGGTAGTGATAAAATAAGAGACAAGTAAATCAATGGAACAGGATAGAGAATAGAAATTGACTTTCATAAATACAGTCAACTGGCCTTTGACAAAGGAGAAAGGCAATACTATGAAGGGAAGATGTTCTTTTCAACAAATAGTGGCATCCAAATTAAATTTTTTTAATTAAAATCTGCACAGAGACCATTCATCTTTCCCTAAAATTAACTTAAAACGCCTTAGAAACCTAAATTTAAGATGCCAAACTATAAAACTCCCTGTAGATAACATAAGAAAAATCCTAAATGAACTGGATATGGTGACAAGTGTTTAAATACAACACCAAAGGCACAGCCTTTAAAAGAAATAATTGATAAGCTGGATATCATTAAAATAACTTTTGCTCTATGAAAGATAATGTAAAGAGAATGAGAAGATAGCACAGACTTGGAGGACAGATTTGCAGAAGATACATCTGATTAAGGACTGTTAATCAAAATATACAAAGAACTCTTAAAACTCAACAATATAAATAACCTGATTAATAATGTGTCAAAGACTTTAACAGACACCTCTGCAAAGAAGATACACAAATAACAAGCAAGTATATGAAAAGATGCTCCATATCATATGTTATCAGGGAAATGCAAACTACAATAGCACCGAGATACCACTACCCACCAATTTGAAAAGTCAGAATCTGGAACCTGGACAACTCCAAATGCTGACAAGGATGTGGAGCAAATGAGAAACGCAAAATGGTACAGATACTTTGCAAGACAGTTTGAAAGTTTCTTACAAAACCAAATTTAATTTTACCTTATGATCCATCAATAAGTCTCTTTATTATTTTCTGAAAGATGTTGAACACTTATGTTCACGCAAAACATGCACACAGTGTTATGGCAGATTTATTCCAACTTGCTGAAACACTGAATTAATCAATATTAACCTCATTAGATGATGAAATTTAAAATGTGGTACATGTAGACAATGGACTGTTATTCAGCACTATACAAAAATGATCTATCAGCCATGAAGAGATATGGGAGATTTTTAAATGCATATTAGTAACTTAAACCAATCTGAATAGGTTATACACTATAAGGATATGAAATTCTGGAAAAGACAAAACTGTGCAGATGGTTAAAAGATCAGTATTTGCCAGGGGTTGAGATGGCAGAGGGGGATAAATTAATGGAGCAAAGTGGATTTTAGGGTAGCGAGAGCACTCTGTATTATAATGATGGATACATGTCATTTTACACTTGACCAAACCTATACAATGTATAGGTGAGTATAACAGTAAGAGTGTAAGGTGAGTGGGTTATGGGAAATCTCTGTACCTTCATCTTAATTTTTCTGTGAACCTAAAACTGTTTAAGAAACATAAAGTATTCGTAAAAAAATAAAGAGCCATGCCTTGTTACTGAAAGATGAGAGAATGGTTTATCAACTGTTGTCCACACCATAGAAAGCTTAGTCATCTCCCAGTGCCTGTCACATGTGTGAAATATGTTGGGTTCTCATATCTGATGACTGATTGTTACATCTAATTACTTAATCTTAGAATAAATAAAATATCTTCCTTTATATCCAGAGAGGTGAGGAAACTTGAGATTTATTTTTTCTATTTGGACAAAATTTGTCAAAACTTGAACTGTACCAAATTTCAATTTGAATTTTTTTTCCCCAGAAAGATGAATTTGTTAGCTTATCCCAATGTGACTGTAGTCCAGGATCCAACACTCCAAAAGAGCTGTTAAAGTGCCTCAAATATTGGTGGGATAAAAATGAGATCCATAGACAAAATTAGAAGTATTTAATAGTTGTGTGAATTTTGAAGAAATGGGTATTGGGTATAATAATCACTAAACAGTTTGACTTTAGTTGAAAGAGCTTCATATAAAATGGCATTAAATTTTAAGTAGAGCAATGGATGTTATGCATATTTATGAGTGGTTAATAAGGTGAATTTAGGTACAGCAACTTGGTCCTTGTACAAATGGATTGATGGATTGCAATGCTACGATGTGAATTTATGTTTACTTGTATTAGTGACTTGGATGAAAACAATAAAAACACTCATGATAATGATGGCTATTTGTCATTAGATGAGAAATTGTGCTAAATACTTTACATATTTAATTAATTTTAATCTTTATATGAATTTCATAACCCATGTGACCCCATTTTACAGAGAAAGACGTTATATCCCAAAGGCTCAGGTCACAAAATTAGTGAGTGAGGAAGATTTAATTCAGTTTCCACTCTGTCTGAACCAAATTCTGAACCAGCTCTTTAAGTTTGTCAAGTCTTTGGATAAGAGAGAGATGAAAGTTTTTGAATAACTTGCATGGCAAGTAGAGTGGGCAGAAGGAGTGGGAAGATGGAAATAATGGAGTGAAATGTCTAAGTGTAACTTTAATGGAAAGAGATAGTGAGTTCTGTATTTATTAAATAAAACAATTGTATAATAGGACTTTATTAAATTTAATAACATAAAATACATTAAGTTGTAGATATCTGGAAATACAATTTGATAAATAACGTGATGTTACAACTTTAGACTCTGATGTAATCAGACTGCCTGAAAGGAAGTAATGTATTTATCTCATGTAAGGAAGATAAAAATACTAAACCGGGTTTTTTTTCCTATCATTCCATACCTCTTATTGTTGAATTCAGTTCTGGGCATTGCAATTTTAAATAGTGACATTGATAAACTAGAATGTGTCCAGGGAGAGTAATCAGAAAAGAAAAGAAATCAATACCATATATATGATTTTTTTTCACTGATTAAAGAAAATTCATGGGGAAATTTATTTTTATTTTCTCTTAGTTTTATTATTTGGAAGAGATATTACATTTCATCTAAATGGCCCCAGAGTTTTTGGACCAATAGATTAAATATAAAGGAAAAGAGGTCAGTTTATTCTAACAAATAAATTTCTAATAGTCAAAATTTCCAAATAACTAGACCACCCTTGGATATTGGGGCTTTTCCTCACTTAATGCTTTTAATCAGAGAAAAGATATTATTTCTTAAGGAAATGCTTTTAGGGATTTGTACACAAGAAGTCTTGCAACTATGTTTTTGCATGATCTTCATTTTTTAAGATTTACCAATGACCATAATTGTATGATATAGAATCCTCTGGAAACAAATATGTAACAAATGACCTTAATCTCCAACTCTTCCACTATCATTTTTTTTAAAGCTGGTAAATCCAAGAGCATGTAACTGAGGGTTTCATTATCTGCTCCATCTTATAAAAAAATAGGGGTAAATAAAGGGTATTTAAGGGTAAATACCCTTAAGGGTATTTTAAGGGTAAATAAAGGGTATTTAAAGTAGATAACAATGAGTGGCATGTTACACCAGCTGTTATATTGATCAATATCACTCAGTGCCTCTTTAGCCTTTATTCCGATATTCTCTACTTATTTTCCAGTTTTCCTTATCTTCAGACATCCTGAACATCTTCTGATCATTCTCATCAACTACTGAAATCAGATCTTAGTTGCCCAACACCTATTGTCTTCATATTCTCTTTATAGCTTCTAGAATCTAAACGTGTTAGCAAATCTGATTAAGAATGCCAACATGTTAATGAATCATAATTGATTAATATCACTTATATGCACATTCTTGTGTCTTTAAAAGAAAACTTTTGGTCATTGAGTTTCTATACTGAAAGAAGAGTTACAATGGAAATTTAGAGCCAGTGTCAGGTCTTGACTAATTGGTAGACAAAATCTTTTGTGTTTTTAAAATCCCATCTTGAAATTACCTATTTTAACCTTCTGACAAGCATCATTCAAATGGCTATACAGTTGATATTGCCTTCTATTAAGCAAAGGAAAAAGATGAATATTTTCAGTTCAGTAGTCAATCTCCCCTTTTCCTATAATTTTATAGGAATGCCTATAAATGCTTGCCATGTGTCTTAGTATGCAAGCAACCTCAAGCACCTAGTAGTAACCAAAAGCCAAAGTCCTAATTGAGGTCATTAATGCTGGACAGAAGAATGTTTCCTCAGTTAGCAGTCCAGAAATTGTCCCCTGTCTATTTAATCCCAATAAATTACATTTACGGAAGATTATCTGACTTTTTGTTTTAGACTTTTTCTTGATTCACAATTTTCCACCCTTTCAAGCTTCTGGATCTAACTTGGACAGAGCTAACAATGGGGAGACTTTGAAAGAAGAAATGAAACAAGGAAGGAGAGATTTAGCTCTCTTTGCTGTACACTTATGAAAGGTACTGTCTGCAGATTTTCAGGAGCCCAGTCTCTGAATACTCAGCTGGAAATGTCTGTTCCTTGTCTTCTTTGAAAACCAAGGTCTGTTTTAGCACTGTGACCCTGTCATTGTAAGAACTTTAATTAGTATTGAATGTAGCCTGGTAGAATCCTAAGTATCTGTGAGGATACATTTGTTCTATGATTCCTGTGCTCCAGTGACTATGAATTAAGGACAGTATCAGCTTCAAGGTTCTTCTTTCTACTTTTAACTTTTCAGTATAGCTATTACCTAGATTAATATTTTGTTCTTAACTGTTATAACTGTCTTTCCCCCTCCAAATTATGTCTTGCAGATGACAAGTATTTTATCTTGAACTAAATAGGGACATAGTGCTTCTTTTTCCAAAAATGTTTATTATTTGTCTAAGCCTAATTTAACCTACCTTTAAAATGTGGTTCTTCATGGTCTTTATTAGTACTACACCATAACTCTGCTTCATTATTATGTTTGTGCCCCTTTAACAATGCTTTTATCTTAGCAAAAGATCACTTTGAAATCCAGATGATGGGACACAAAGCATTGAGTAAATTTAATATTAATATTGCTGGAGAGCTCCTCTATAGCCAGACAACATTTCACTCCCATAACAATGTTTATGGGAATGATTTGCAATACTATATATGATAAAATTCTTTAACAATAGTCCAATAAAAAGGATATCATTATATGGTTGCACAAATGTCTTTCCTTTCAATAAAATTTTTAGTTATGTGAACACTCTATCTTTCAGAATGACTTACAAATAAAATTTCTACCTTGACTTGTGCATTAAGATACAGGGAGGGGGAGCAAACTTTATTTTTCAAAACATGACCTAACCACCTAATGACTTGTTTAACTGGGCATCAATCTTTGTAGCTGCCAGATCTTTTCTCCTTCTTTCAAATGAACTGGCATAATGCTGATTTGGCTCATATGTAGACACAAAATACCCTCTATCCTAGGGGAATAATTATTAGTTTTTCCTCAAAGCAGTTTAAAGGATACTTCTTCTCTTAGAGACAGTCCTTTTCTCCTGGGCAGGGTGGTGGGAGGGGGTGGGGGAGCTCTTCTATTCCTTGCAAAATTCCTGCCCCATTTGAGGAGTGATGAAAAGAAAGCAAATTATTTTCAGGAAAAATGAGGCATACAAAAGTGTTCTTATATGTTTCAATGAAAAAGCTTAGATTCTATCTAAGGGGCAATTTTAAGTAAATTTGTTATGGCATAGGTTATTTCTTGGTGCTATGCATCACTATTTTCTGAATCCTTATCCTAGAAAACTCATGACCTTAGCCGTGCATTATATGGTCTTGAACAGAAAAACTTTCTTTGTTCCTTAGCTTCAACATGCCATATAAATATACTTCATTACTGCCCACCACAACAAATTTTATGCTTGCCATGTGTCTTAGTATATTTAGGCTGCTCTAACAGAATGCTGTGCACTCGGTGGCTTATAAACAGCAGAATTTTAATTCTTACAATTCAGGAGTCTGGGAAGTCCAAAATCTAATTATGGCAGATTTGGTGTCTAGTGAGAGCCCCCTTCCTGGTTCCTACATCATGATCTTTTTGTTTTATCATCAAATGGAAGTGGGTAAGGAAGCTCCCTGCAGTCTCCTTTCTAAGGGCACTAATCCCATTTGTGATATCTCCCACCTCATGACCTACTCACCTCTCAAAGTTCCCATCTCCAAATACCATCACACTGGGCATTATGATTTAACACGAATTTTGGGGAGATATAAATAGTCTATAGCACCATGTTTCTTAATGATGTACACTGCCTATGTACCTGGCCACGGGAAGAGTTCCACCAAGACTTCCAGCATTTCTAGACTAGATTCAAAATGTTATAAACTTTCTTTTTGTGAAACTACACATGTTTTATTTCCAACTCATTAGTGTCATTGGACACTTTCAACAGACACTGTTGATAACTAGTGATTATTTTTAGGATCAGTGCATAGTTTTACTTTAGCTCTTTCAAATCAAGCATGTCAGCTAATTTCCAATTGCATTGCCCTTCTAAAGATACGTGTAATTTGGCAAAACTACTTTCAATAGAAACAACAGAATAAAATTACCTCAGATTCAATTTTCTAATCCTACGGTCCCAATAAATATCACTAAAATTGTTACTTTAATTTTTTATGTTTAATTATTTTGAGAGAGAGCATACACACAAGCAATGAAAGAGCAGAGAGAAAGAGAGACAGAATCCCAAGCAGGCTCTGTGCCATCAGCACAGAGCCCAATGCAGGGCTTGAACTCAGAACTGTGAACTCATGACCTGAGCCCAGATCAAGAGTCCACCTCTTAACTAACTGCACTACCCAGGCACCCCTAAAATGATTGCTTTAGAATGAATAGTACTTATTAACTTCCTTAGAATTAGAACAAATACAAATATACATTTATATATATGCATTTATATATTATATATAAATTATATATATTTATATATTATATACTATATATAATTGTATATATTATTTATATATTATATATACATATATATATACACACACATATAGTTGTGTGTGTGTGTGTGTTTCAGTGTGTGAGTAGATGAGTTTCATATCTTGCATGATGAGACTCTTTCACACAGGTTTCAAGTAAAAAGTAAAGTTGCAGGGGAAAAGAGTATGCTTACTTGAATCAGTGCTCATACAGGTATTCATTCAGATCTGCTAAAGTAAGCCAATGCAATCTATATAGGTAACTAACTACCTTTACCTCCTTCCAAAAAGGGCACACACACACACACACACACACACACACACACACACACACACACACATCCCCAGTAAAGAATAAATGTAAGTCTTCTGCTAGAATTTATTGGATGCAAAGGTGTACATATACATGAACACACATACACTGTATTTTTGCAATACATGATTTTTTTTTGGTAATTACAAAAGAAGCAACCTGAATCATGTTATAAATACTAGTGGTCTCATTTTCTAGTTGTATTCTTTACAATAAATCTGATAAATTCTCTAATTGTTTTCTTCATTTATAAATGACAAAATTTAAAATTTCTCCTTTTATTCATAATGTTATTATCAGGATCAAATAATAACATATATTTGTCAGTTATTCATAGACTGAAATTTACTATATTACATAATGCATTTGTTAATAATGATACATTTATTAAAATTCCCATATGAAAGATTTATCCCATTGATTGCTAATGGCACTCTGAATATAAATTGATTGGGCATTTATGCTTCTCCTCCTCCTCTTCTTGCTCCTTCTCCTTCTCATTTTCCTTAGTGCTTTCATACTGTTACTTAGCAAAAATAAAATGACACACTACATGTTTGCAATTCAACCTTATACTTGCAAGATCTGGCTGCCTTTGAGTCAGCCTTGGATGATTAATGGATATATTGATTGCTTGGTGTTTCCAAAATCTGGTGGCTTAATGTTAGTTGTCCTTCTTAATGTAAGCAGTAAGAGTTATATCCCTTTTAATTGAGGAGACATCTCAAATCTGGGTTAACTACCACCTCATGGTAGAGACCTCAGGTCTTGACCTTTCACATTTGCTTCTCTCTTTGTCTCTTCCTTGTGGAGTTTTGACCACCTGACTGGAAGTGTTACACAGCTACTGATGGAATGCAATTACACATATCAGAACTACCATCCTGGGGTAACTGTCAGCTGAGTACATTAGCTAAGTCTACAATTACATTGTGACATTTAGCTAATTGTCATTCAAGTCCCAAATTCAAAGATGCTGACTCTCAGTTCCAAAGCTGACCTTTTTAGAGGGAACTAATTGGAAGGGTTCTTTTCCTTCCCAGGAACCTTCTATTTAGCACCTTTAAATAACCTACAGAAGCATTTACCAGCATTAAGATACATAATGCAGTCACTTCCTACTTACTCTGATCCCTGGATCATATTACATTTATCATTTGATTTGAAGCATTAAAACCCTACCCTTCTCTTCTAATCAATGGTAATTATTTCAATCAGGTTTTAATGGATAATGCAATTATAAGACCTTCAGAAACCTGCCACTTTTAAAGGAAATGAAAACAAACAATTAAAAAAAATCATAAAATAAGAAGGGACAACAAAGAGCTGAAACAAAACTATGAAGAACTCTTAAGGCTAAATTTAAAAATTTTTCTTATCATTTGACATGAGAATTTGAATAATAGAAATGTAAATGTTAACTTAATAGGTACATTCCCTTAGAACTCAGAACCACAAGTTGCTTTGTTATATCATCAATGCAAGAAATATTTCATAGACATTATTATTCAGACTGAAAACTTGGATTTAAAATTTTTCAAAGTGTTTATTTCTTTTGAGAGAGAAAGAGAGCATGAGTGGAACATGGCAGAGAGGGAGACAGAAAATCCCAAGCCGGCTCCACACTGTCAGCACAGAGCCCTATTCAGAGCTCAAAGTCACAAACTGTGAGATCATGACCTAAGCCAAAGTCTGATGCTTAACCAACTGAGCCACACAGGGGCCCCCATACTTAAATTTTGATTTATTAATATTTCAGGGTTTGTTTGCGGTGACTTCATGAAGTCATAATGTGTGAATGTGTGTGTGTGTGTGTGTGTGTGTGTGTGTGTGTGTGTGTGTGATATGGATATTGAAGCCTACTTATTCTCTGTTGCCATTACCCAGAAGTCTTAATTTTTTAGACCCTTAAGATGAGTAAGAAAGGTCATAGTTTAATATACAAAACTATAATATGATTTTATCCACGAGAAGTCAATATAGCAGTAGGAGTTAGTTATCTATTGCTGTATAGTAAATTATGACAAAACTTAGCTGCTCGAAACATTTATTTTCTCACAGTCTTTGTGGTTTAGGAATTTGGCATGGCTTATCTGGATTGTCTGGCTCAGTGTCTCTCACAAGTCAGCAGGGCTTCAGTTTCATTTGAAGGCTAGACCAGGGAAGGATCCAATTCCAAGTGTAAATGGTGTTTGGCATGTTTCCATTCCTTGTGGGGTATCCAATTAGAGTTTCAATTCTTTAGTGACTTTTGGCCAAACAATGCCCTCAATTTCTTGTAACAGGGATCTCTCCATTGGGTGACTCACAGTTTGCTTAATCAGAGCAAGCAAGGAAGATGACTAGGAGGAGGAGTATAGAGAATATCAAGAAAAGAGAGTACAAGAAAGAAGTCAGTGTTGTCTGTCTAAACTTGAAAGTGACAGAGTCAAATCACTGTGTCCTTCCCACGCTCAAGGATGTGGATCATTGGTGTTATTTTAAAAGCCTGCCTATCATAAGAACAATTAGAGTTTGTTTCTTTATTCTCCAAGGTGATGTGAGAGGTTTCATGTTTGAGTGGAGGTCCATACCACTAACTATACTTCTGACTGTCTTTTACAAGGAGAAAAAAGGAGATAAACAGATGGTAGGTAGACAGACACAGATAGATACAGATATAAATGCAGATATAAATACAGATACAGTTACAGATACAGATACTGATATACTATGGGACTGTCAAGCCTTATATTGAATAAAGCAGCAAAATTGTATGTGGCTGTTTTAAGTTGACTGACACATTAACTCTCATCAACAAATATACTCCATGTTACAAGTAGAGACAATAGAAATGATAACATTTTACATATTTTTATAAATTTGTAATATAAATTTAAAAACCATTTCAAATACTTTACTCATTTGAATACTCCCTCTGGTGAACATATATATAGCAAACTCAACAGTTGTAGCTGTTGCATTATTTCATAAGAAATATTTTCTAATAATAAATTAATTGAATATTCGATTAAAGACATGCTGAACATGGTAAGTCTAGCATATCATGTCTCTGAAAGCCCCCTTCCAATATTCACTCACCTGTGAAAACATCCATTCCATAGTTCCTTAGTAGGAAAGAAAGATGTGATTTGTTATTTTCAGCTAGCAAAGCATATCTGGATTAGAGTGCAGGAATCTCATTTATTAACAAGAACCCTAGCAGTATATTTTTAAGACTTCTCATCCCCATATATTATGTTTACTTCCCATTTTTAGCAAAGATAATGAAATAAAGCCTAGAGAGAATAAGTAAATCTACATTTTCAAGTTCTTGAACTAATTAGTTATAAACCTTGGCCTAAAATCCATTTATCTGACTCCAAGTTTAATGTTTGTCCTAAAATTGCGAATTTAAACTAATGTGTTACAAACCATAGAGTACAGGTAGAAAACTACAAGATACAAAGAATTCCATAATTTTTCTTTATACCCTCTTCCTTTATTAAGAGCATGAATGAGCAAGATTTAGATGGGTAAGTTTTAAAGAAATTAGGAAAATAACATATTTCAAGAATTCTCAACCATTTTAGGATAGCATTCATTTGAAATACAACTATATTTAATTCAGTAAAATAAGTTCCCACATGAGAGGGCCAAAGAAACTTGAAATGAACAAACTGAATAATAAAATAGAATGAATTTATTTTTTTCTGAAAATCAAAATATTGCCTTTCTTAAACACATACTATAATACATATTAGAGTCACTTCTTATTGTAGGCTGCCCCTTAAGTGCTGGATATTGAACACTGAGGCTTTGAACATGATTGCTCCTGAGTTAAGTGTGAACTGGTGCCATTATGCATGCTACCAACATGGATTCTCCATTGGTACTGCTCCTTCATTCTAGATTGTTGGAATGACACACACATCTACTCATGAAATTATGAATCTGGGCTCATCATTTTTTTCATCTTAGAAACATATTTTTCCTTAATTATATTTATCCTGTAGGATATTCTCCAAATGTTCAGTCTCCATTGTAATACATAAATCAACAAATGAAGGAAGGGATCTTTATAGTTTAAACAACTTGCCAAAGCCCATCAAAATAAAACTAATTAATTCAACATGTTAGAATTAATTCCTCTGGCCTCCAAACCCAATGCTTTTCCATTAGTCTGCATGTTATCAATAGCCATTGATGGAGGGAAAAAAATACTCCAAGAGGAAGGAAAGCCATTGAATATAGAAGAATAATTAAATTGCCATTTGAGGTTGTGGGATACAACTGATAATAAGCTATATTTAGATAATGATGGCTTTCAAGTATAAAAGTTCAAAACTGTTTTTGGTTTTGTTTTTTTATTATTACTTTGAGTAATAAGCTATAGCAATCTCATAACAGAAATATTTTTCAAGTCCTTCAACGGGCACAGAGTCAGACTTGATCACTTTTAAGGTCATCTACAACTTGAAACTCCATAAAATGCCAATATTATATAGTTCTGAGTTATTAAGAATGCAGAAGAGAAACTACCTCAATGCAGTATATAATTTGTGAAACAAGATACACAAAGGAATAAATACTCCCTTTCCTACATTGGAGATCCACAATGATTATATGAATCAACTACATTGTAAACCAAATAAAGTATAAAAATTAATAATAATAGTTTTCACCCATAATGCTTTGAAAAGTACAGGATATTATGTGATTTTATTTAGGTAACCAGACTACTGATAAAATATTCTTACAAATCATTTATTTTCCTCTCTCAATATGAAAGAAGCCAGTTGATATGGTATGAGTTGGCCTGTGGAGAGGTCCATATGGTAAAGACCTGTGAGAACCTCCAATGTGGAACTGAGTACATCAGCTCAATAGCTAATAAGGAATTGTATTCTGCCAATAACCACATAGGTGACCTTAGAATGAATTGCATTCAGTTGGTCCTTCAGATGAAACCACAGAGCCAGTTGAAGTCTTGGTTGAAAGCTTGTCAGAGACCTGAGTCAGTTAACCCATACAACTCATGCTGGCTTGGACTTTCTGACCCACAGAAACAGATAATAAAGTGTTTATCCTGGAATAATTTGTCTTGCAACAATTGGTAACAAACTGGAATATTTGGTTATTTAAATAATAATAGTTTTGGTGATCATAAAAATTGTAAGGCTAATGATTTTTCATTATCTAGTGAAAATAATAAGCCAGGAAGAAAACTAAACGTTTTAGCTAAAAGCTCTGTTAATGCATCACAATCACCCTATATTACTAATGCAATATTTAAACTTTATGACTGGAGCACAGTATGATTTTAACATGTTAAATACAATTTTGAAGATAGATGTGATGATTTTTCTTGGGCTTCTATTTCTCATCCTTTGGGAAATCTGATTTTCATAGGTACACAACTTTTTCTATAAAGCTTGTTAAAACACTATTTTCCGTGCCTCCATATATTATGCTTGTAACAAGTCCATAGAATTGTATCTATATTGTAAGTCATTAAATGCTTTCCACACAAAAATATTTTATAAAGTTTCATTTTATTTTAGGAAGTTCAGTGCTGTTATTCTCCCAGCATGTGATTAATATTTACTGGGAAATTTTCAGAAGTGTTTCTTAGTATTTTAACAAAGTTTTGAAGGAATGGCTATCATTAATCTTTTGTGTGAAGCCCTTTGGATTTTACATTGCATGTGTAGAAAAAGGGCAGAGACTAGAATCACAAAAATTGTGCATTGGATATTTCTAAAAAAATGTATAGAATATTGACTCCGTATTTTAGAATTTAAAGAGACAGAAATCATTTATTTCGAGTATGTCAAATAGATTATATGTTGCATGTTAGATTTAATCCATTTTGTTCATTCCTTGCAGTGCTGTGCTAAGATCCCTTCTTCATCTACATTCATAAAAAAATAAAACTATAATAATCAATTAATCGTGCCTGTAATTGGTACAGCAGAAGAACAGGGATGCGTGTGCCGTTTATATGCCACTGCTGGTTCAGCTTCCGCCAGTTTTGTCATGATGAAGTAACACTACATTGCAAGAAGGCCATTACAATATATCCCAAAAAGTTTTCACATTGAACTAAAGTCTACTTTCTTGATTGTCTAATTCCAGTTTTACTCATTGGTAAAATATAGCTCATTTCTAATTTGTCTTTTCACTGATCTCACCCCACATGTTGTGAAAGTGCAATTCTTTAAGCTCTTACAAAGCTTTAATTGTCTACAATCTATAAATTTGCTCTACAACAGGACACATTGTTGTGGAGGCTTTCAACTGAGAGATCATGTATGGATCATACTTTCTATATAGCAGTGTGTCTCAAGTTGGGGTGCTAAGTCAAGCTCCTTGAGAAAGTAGTCCTAGTGATTTTGCTATTAATTTCTAATTAATAAAAATGAGTTACTTGTACCAGTCATTACATAGTTATTACATATCAACAGGTTTCTTCCTCCCATATATCTACCCAGTGTCTTTTCAGTCACAGTTGAAAATTATGGGAAATATATCTTTTGGATCGGGTGTGTGTAATTAGAACACCTCACAGGCATTAATCTTGGTCAGACATTGAATTCAGCCAGTGCATGAGCCCTGGTGTTATTCTCTGCAAGGAATAAAGTGCGGCTTTGTGTCCTTTATACCCATCAGGTGAATTTAACCCATTTGTTATATAACAGATAAGATATGGTCTCTTTGCTTATGATGTGTATTAAATAATGTATACTGATTAATTGTAAACTCTCCTGAATCTTTTTATTAATGGTTTCTTGAGCTAAAATTCTTACTTCCTCAAAGACTATAAGCTTCCCAATGCATTAGTTAATGGCATGCCCTTATTGTATTTTCAACAAAAGTTCACAAATGGCTCTGTACTTTTACCTATATCCATGGATATTACAGAAAGGAAATCCAGCTCCTGATTTCAGAAATCCTAAAAATATAATAAGGCTGAGAATTCTTATAATTTCATGGTTTTATACCATAACTTTTTTTTTGTTATTTTTGTCATCTTGTTATTATTTTCCAGGTGAATATATAATACTCAATAGTATTTGAATTACAACAAATATATGTATTTAGCTCTTATATATTTAAAATATATACATTTTTAGTGTTTCTTTGAGTTTTCTGTGATGATCCAATGACTTCCATCTGAATAAATGATACAAAGTGTGAGATGACTAAATACAGTTTAGTATTTAGTGCCTATACAGTTTAGTATTTAGTACTTGTCATTTATGGAAACTCAAAATCAGATGGCTTTTCAAACATGCAGTCCGCTTAATTTTGCTTTTCTTATATCATATAAATGATAATAATACAAATGCTGATACTGATAAAAACAATTTAATTACAATTCTTCAAGAACATTGTAGCAAACATATTGCATAGTTTATCATTTTGTTTTATTTCAACATCACTGTAAGAAAGGTTGTTTTTGTCATTTTGAAGATAAATAAACTAAGGTTTACAAGATCACACAACTAAAAATTATTAGAATTGACTCATTAGCACTATTAAACATAGTACAATGTTCCCATATGTTCAAGAACACATTTAAAATTTGACAAGTAGGGGGCACCTGGGTGGCTGAGTCATTTAAGCCTCAGAATCTTGCTTTCAGCTCAGGTCATGATCTAACAGTTCACGAGATAGAGTCCCACATTGAGTCAGAGCCTGCTTGGGGTTCTGTCTTGCTCCCTCTCTGCCCCTTCCCTGGTCATGCACTCCTTCCCACCCCCCCCAAAATAAAGTTTTAAAAAATAAAATACAATAAAACAAAATGTGAGAAGTTGTTCAGTCTTTCCACCTTTCCATCAAAAGTGTTTTGTTTTGGGGTGCCTGGGTGGCTCAGTCGGTTAAACGTCCGACTCAGGTCATGATCTCCTGGTCTATGAGTTCAAGCCCTGCGTCAGGCTCTGTGCTGACAGCTCAGAGCCTGGAGCATGCTTCAGATTCTGTTTCTGCCTCTCTCTCTCTGCCCCTCCCCTGCTCACACTCTGTCTCTCTCTCTCAAAAATAAATAAACATTAACAGAAAAGTTTTTTAAAGTGTTTTGTCTTTCTTCAGGTTGGTTTGTTTGTTTTTATTTCCCTTTACACTCAAGTTCCTGAGCATATGATTGGGTAAAAATCTTAATGATTGCTATTTATCACACATTATCTACGAGGGAAATATAAGATAAGAGACAAATGAAAAGAAGAAAGAGCAAACTTGGAAAATATTTATTCACGCAGCCCTACTAACAGACATGAGAATGTGATTTGTATTTTTAGTGTATCTCACTCATTACTTTTAGGATAACAATTTCCATAAATTTACTTTTAAGGTATAGTGGAATCCATTTTATTTACCTTGAAATGATTTTCAACTTCTGAGAAGAACGTGCTCTAGTTTGATTGCTGTGGGATGTAGAGAAACATTACATGTTCCCAAGTCAGTGTTTTGTTTTTGGTTTTTGTTTTTGTTTTGTTTTGTTTTTATGATTTTGTACACTTTAGTTACAGCACTTTTAGTTTTTTTTTTTTTCTATTTGCATGGTGATGAAAATCATTGTTATATGTCTACTATATTTACTGAACTTAAAATATTTTGAGTCTCTGGTTATGGTTTTACTACAGAAATAAGGCCACATTTTATAGATTTGGGATATGATCAGGGCCTCGAATACACATCGTAAAGCAGGGGATTTTGCCTATAGGTAGAACGTGAACAGTGATGTTTATGTGATACTTCCTACAAAAAGGTGCTTTTTGGATAATCTTTTTTTTCCTGTAATAATGGCTCAACAACTAAATATTCACAGCTCAAAACCTTACTTCTCTCTCTTCCACCTTTCCTCTTTCACTTCTATTCTAAATATCTCAAAAATAATCTTTTCATGCTTCCCCTCTCTCTACTAAGTTTTGATCTTACCTAAAATAAATAGGATATACAATCGTTCTTCAATTTAATGTATTGGTTGGATTTGCACCACCTAATTCAGTGACATATATGTCAGAAAATGACTTTAGTTGAGTTGTTTTTTTTTTTTTTCGATAAAGTGATAGAAGGTGACATGATTTGACAAAGTAAATGGAGAGGAGTTAGATTACCAAAGTCTTGGTTGTTGACAGAGAGAATGAGAGAAAGAAATGAACCTAGGAAAACATCAATAGGATGAGATTTCCAAGAGAAAGTGTGTTAGGAGTAGAAGTACACATTTTAGACTTCCTCAGCTCTGATCGGTATGTAAAAAATGTAGAAACAAGGATAACTCTGATAATAAAGAAGGCTGCTATAGTGGAGATTGGGATTATAGTTAAAGCTACCATATATATTGTTTAAGCTACCATATTTTTAATCTATTTTTTTAACCTGGCCTTACCCTAAACCCATTGTATATATAGTTTATATTTACTTCAACAACAACCCAAAATATGCATTAGTATTTCTATTTTAAAAATAAGGAATCTGAGATGTGGAGAGGTTAAGAAATTTATTTTAAAAAATCACACAGCTGGGGCACCTGGGTGGCTCAGTCTGTTGAGCATTAGGCTATTGATTTTGGCTCAGGTCATGATCTCATGGTTCATGACAGCAAGCCCCTCCTCAGGCTCTGTGCTGACCTTGCAGAGCCTGCTTGAGATTTTCTCTTTCCCTCTCTCTACCCCTCCCCCCCCCCCAGCTTGCTCACTCGCTCTCTAAATAAATAAATAAATAAATAAATAAATTTACACAACTAATAAGTGGCAAATTGAGGACTCAAATTCAAAACTTTTTTTTTATTTTTGGTCTTTACTCTAAAATGGCTTGCTCTAAACTCTCCATGGTTAAAATAAGAGGGGCACGAGATGTAAAATTTTACCTTTATCATCTTAGGGACATTTGGCTGGGCCTGAGAATTAAAGTGACATACGACAGATAAACAAGAGAAAAGCATACAAACTGATAAGTTTTTATGTTAGATGGGAGACTTCATCAGCGGGGGGGGGGGGGGGGGGGGGGAGGGAAGACCCAAAGAAGTACGGAAACCTAAGTGCTTTTATGCTAGGTTGAATGTAATGTGGAAAAGTAACTAAACTATGTAAGTAGATAATAATTATTTTACTAAGCTGTTTTTTTTCCCTCTCAACTGTGACTCTTATTGAAGAACATTTCCTTTTTGCTGGTAAAGGAGAGTTTTTATTTCCTGTTTTCAGGAAGAAAAGGGAAGATTCAAAGGCTCTTCTTATATCTGCCATATTTCAATTGTCTTTAGCTCCAAATAATTCTTATGTCTAAGTGGCATAGTTTAGGGTGGAATTTTCTGCCACCCTTCAAAGGCAAGTGCAGAGGGAAGTACTTTACATGTGACCTATAAACATTAAAAAACAACATAATCAACAGTTGCCAGACACCTGTGAGTGACAGTTATGACTAAGGAATTTGTCTTAAATAACCCCAACTAGCTGTTTTGCATTATTAATCACTGTTCTCCTATTTGGCTGTAGAACTTACTAACTGATCAAAGTTTTGATAAACACATGCAACAAGGTACGTTACTCTCTAAGAAGCTTATGAATATTTGCTCCCAGAAGCAGAATATTGTGCTCATCAAGATTGATTTTCCTGTTTCTGAGTCTAGTCATTCCAGGTATATCAGTTATTATGTTTACATAATTTATTTAAATATTGCATCAATCCAATTATGTTTGTCAAAAAGAGTTGTTTCCTTAACAATTATCTGAATGCTTTCAAATACAAGCCAGGCAACTCACTAAAAGTTTGCTAATTGTGAACTTAAGAGCTGAAAAAGATTGGATGTTATGCAAAATATAACAGAAACATTTTGCACTAAGATGTTTTTGCAATCAGCTTTTGTTTCCCTCTTCATTTTAGGCCTTGACACTAAAGTTCTATAGAATTCATTTCTGGATGTGATTTATGCAAGAGAGATGATGGAGATTGCCAATTGGTGCGCTTGTACTCAAACGAAAAACCTTGACCCTGCATCCAACAATAGGTCAATGAATATGCGTGTGTGTGTGTGTGTGTGTGTGTGTGTGTGTGCGCGCATGTATATTTGCACATACGTGTGTGTGTGTGTGTAATTGGAAAAGAATATATTTAATCTTTCAATGGAAGTGCTAGCAAAGAAATATTGTTTTCTTATCTTAAAAATACAACATTGGAAAGCAAAATTCTAGTTGTTATAATTCATTGTGTTTTACAAACGATGAAAGGAACACATCAATAATAGAATGGATTTGTTTTTTAAATACAAAATTGTTCATTTCAGAACTTTGCCTTTGCCTTTTGTGACTTAAAGTTTGGGGCTTTTGCTGATTTTCTTGTTAAAGTTTTTCAGAATTTTCTCTTTGGATCTGTGATGTTCATTTGTCACTCTGTAAATACGAAATGCAATCTTTTTTCTTAGCCTTTTGATCACTATTCTATGATCTGGACCCTGTCTCAGACCTACTTTAAAAGTGCTACCAGTTGAATTTATCTTTCATGGGAGCACACTGATCTTCCATTTCTCCAACTTCAAATGTCCTGGGAACTTCATGTTTTTCTTATAATATGTTTCAACTTTTGAATGGCTTTTTTCTTTTTCCTATACCTATTTTTGTCCATTAGTGTCTTCCTCAGGACTCTTATCTCCATCCATTTATCTCTGTACATTTGGCCTGACTTCTCTTGCTTTTCTCTGCTTCTAAGCCAGTGGCCTTGGGTTTCCTCACCTTAAGCTTCAAGCTCAGCCTTCTGGTGCTTTTTAGGCCACTGTCTTACTCAGTATTCTATGTTGATTTTTAATTTTAGGTTTTTTTCCTGTATTTTCTGCCATACTCCCTCCCTTTCTTTTTTCTTCTTCACTTCTACTTGTTCTTCTGTGGTTCCATTTCTTTGGAAGATCCAGCCTTGGCAGAGACTTCTCCATGTTAGTTTGGCCCTTGGTTGAGTGACTGTTTATCTTGCTTCTTGCTGACTGGTTCCTTTCTCCGAATGATAAGGAAATCTTTTTCTGCATCCGCATTCAGTTTATTCCTTCACATAAATGAAAGTTCAGAGAGGTTCTATTGCTGGAAGCATCAGAAAAGATATTCTGCACCTATTCCAGAGTAGATTTGTTATAAACTTTTGAACTATTCCTTCTCCAGTTCTGAAGTTTTACATTTATCCTTGGAACATTGTGAAACCACTAATTTGTCGTAAAAATACTCTCACTTTGTAGCTGACATTGGGTGTTTTTATTAAGTCTCTTAATCCATGCCTGTTGTTTAATATCACTCTTAGAGATTTCATTTTCATAACCTTAGCTACCATACTACTGATTTCATTCTACCATTTCATGTGGCTATTTTTATCAACATTGCTCCCTCACCCAGAATTCTGTCAATGGAAGTGCTTTCTTCCAGGATCAGGAGAAAGAGCTCCACATCCACAGTTATCTCTGATTCTCTTTGTAGGACCTAGTGTCTTTTTCTACCAGAGATCACCTCAGGAATCATTACCATAGCCGATGTGAAAAAGGCACTCCTAATTTCCGCACACTTCCAGATACTTTTCTACTTGTACTTTCTTCACACTCTCCACATACATTGCAAATAAAAAAGTAGCATTTCAGCTAAATGACTAAATATTATGTATGAATAAATATCAATATTTAAGTATTTAAAACGTGTCTGTCAGCCAGCACCTGCCGGTGGATTCAACATACATGGAACTGCCACCGCCTGTCTTGAGCAATCACCACCTTACTCCTGGGCTTCCTGACATAAAATGCATACATTTGGGTTTTAAGTTAAAATTTAAGATAAATTCACATTGCTGTTTATTTAGTCATTCTGAACTTTAGCTGAAATTTTCCCACAACTATAAATTGAACCATCCAGATAAGTTTCTATAATAGTATAGTTTTGTGTTGAATTAAAATTCTATATTAATCATCTGTATGGTATAGATTTAACCTTTTTATATATCTACAATAGCATTTCAAATCTTGGTTATGTCAGGTTTTCATATATTTCATGTTCATTAATTCATCAATATTTTTAAAATTTATTATTATTTTTTAAATTTACATCTAAGTTAGCATAGTTCAATAGTGATTTCATAAGTAGAATCAAGTGATTCATCCCTTACATATAACACCCAGTGCTCATCCCAACTAGTGATTCCCAAATGCCCCTTGCCCATTTAGCTTATCCCCCCACCCAAAACCTCTCCAGCAACCCTCAGTTTGTTCTCTGTATTTAAAAGTCTCTTATGTTTTGTGCCCCTCCCTGTTTTTATATTATTTTGCTTCCCTTACCTTATATTCATCTATTTTGTATCTTAAATTCCACATAGGAGTGGTCATATGATATTTATCTCTTTCTGACTAATTTCACTTAGCATAATACACTCTAGTTCCCCGTCCACGTAGTTGCAAATGGCAAACTTTCACTTTCATTGCTGAGTAACATGCCGTTGTATATATATACCACTTCTTCTTTATACATTCATAAGTCAATCGACATTTGGGCTCTTTCCAAACTTTGGCTAGTGTTAATAGGGCAGCTATAAACTTTGTGGTGCATGTACCCCTTTGAATCAGCACTTTTGTATACTTTGGATAAATACTTAGTAGTGCAATTGCTGAGTCATAGGGTAGTTCTATTTTTAATTTTTTGAGGAACCTCCATACTGTTTTCCAGAGTGGCTGTGCCAGTTTGCATTCCCACCAGCAATCCAAAAGAGTTCCTCTTTCTCTGCATTCTCGCCAACATGTGTTGTTGCCTGAGTTGTTAATTTTAGCCATTCTAGCAGGTGTGAGATAGTATCTCATTGTGGTTTTGATTTGTATTTCCCTGACGATGAGTGATGTTTAGCATTTTTCATGTGTCTGTTAGCTGTCTGGATGTCTTCTTTGGAAAAGTGTCTATTCATGACTTTTGCCCATTTCTTCACTGGATTATTTGTTTTGGGTATTGAGCTTGATGGGTTCTTTATAGATTTTTGATACTAACCCTTTATCTGATATGTCGTTTGCAAATACCTTCTCCCATTACATTGGTTGTCTTTCAGTTTTGATTATTGTTTCCTTCATAATTGCAGAAGCTTTTTATCTTGATGAGGTCCCAGTAGTTCATTTTTGCTTTTGTTTCCCTTGCCTCCAGAGACATGTTGAATAAGAAGACATGTTGCTGCTGCTGAGGCATCAATTCAAGAAAGGTAGTTAACATTTGAGACCAAATTCTGTGTCCTAAATGCATTGAAGAAATTGATAATTGTGTGTTTGATACAACTGATGTAATTTCACTGTGCCTCAGTTTCTTCAACTCTAAAAAGGAAAGAGAGTTAAATAATTTAAGAGGTTGTTTTGAAATACCAAATGAGTTATGTACTAAGAACATAAGGATTTCCACATGCCAGTTTTCTATTAATGCTACCATGTGAAAAGTAATACTGTACATTCTGAGATCAGGCAAGGCCATACTTAATAAACTTTCAGGCCTCCATTCTTGTCTGGGCATCAAACGAGTATATGCAACCATATATGTATGCAAGTCTTTACATGAATATCCCAAGCAAAGGAAAGAGCAAGGAAAGAGTCCTGTTGCAATAGTCTCTGCTTGTCTAAGAAATAGAAAGTAGTTCAGTGTAGCAAGAGTGGTGGGTCATGATGGTAGAAAAATAGGCTTTTTGTGAGATAATGGAATGAGCCAGGATCAACTGGGTCAACAAAGCCATTACAATCTTCTTTCTGTGTATCTCAGGAGAACCTATGCACAATGAGAGAGGCAAAGCAAAACAATAACAACAACAAACAAGCAAATATATCCCAATTTAAATTGAGATTAGCCCAGAGTTGAATATTTCTTACTGTGGAGGAGGCTTTTGCTTCTTTTTAGTTAAGCTTCTGGTGAAATTCTTAACCTAGTCAAGACTCTCACTATATACATATGGAACTTGGCTCTGTGGGATCCACTGTCAGAAAGAGGCTCCAATTCCTACACACACTCTCACAATGCTAAACCTTTTTGTGCTCTTGAAAATATGAGACTTATTCCTAGACAAAGTAAAAGACACTAAATTTATTTGCTAGTTATAGTGACAGTACAAACATTTAAAACATTCAACTATAACTCTTGATGGGTACAAATGTCATTATAACTAACTTAAATAATCAAAATAAAACTCACCATATACTTGTCTTTCCTAAAAAATATGCTAATTATAATTTTATTCCATGTTCAAATTGGGGAGTGGATTGTATGGTATTTCTAAAATCCAAGCTGTAGGTACCTATTACCCAAAGTCCCATGAGAGAATATACCTTATGATTATGACCAATATGTTAGAAAACAGTTGAAATGCCTAACAGAATCAACATATAAAAATGTTATCTACTTGCACATAGTGGAGGCTTTGTTGAATACAGAAGTTAATGAAAAATAAACATGAGCCTGTATATTAATAATATTAATTAATATATTAATAATAATAACATGAGAAAACATGACCAAATTGAGTCATATAAATAAATTTTGATCCATACTTTTCAAATGTGTTAAGTCCTAAATGTTATGAAGTCAATTCTTGTAATGTTGTCTGAAGAAAACATACTTCAAGTAATCTAAAACCCATTTCCTATATTGTGAAAAAATATTCCAAATAAGAAACCATGCACAGTGACCAGCTTAAATTATTATTTGTAATTTCTTTTTTTCTTCTTTTTTAAAAGTTTTTATTTAAACTCGTTATAGCATACAGTGTAATAGTAGTTTCAGATGTACAATATAGTGATTCAACACTTCCAGTGCTCCTCACAAGTGCACTTCTTAATCCCCACCAAATATTTCACCCATTGCCTCACCCACCTCCCCTCTGGTAACTATCAGTTTATTCTCTATACTTAAGAGTCTCTTTCTTGGTTTGACCTCTGCTTTTTTATTCTTTTTGCTTTTTCTTTTGTTTCTTAAATTCTACATATGACCGAAATCATATGGTATTTGTCTTTCTTTGACTGATTTATTTTGCTTGGCATAATACTCTCTAGCTCCATCCATGTGGTTGCAATTGGCATTTTTCATTCTTTTTAAGGGCTGAGTAATATTCCATTGTATGTACTATATATAATATATATTCATTATCCATTCATCAGTCAATGGACATGTGGGTGCTTTCCATAATTTGCTTATTGTATAAAATGCTTCTATAAATATTGGTGTGCACATATCCCTTTGAAGTAATGTTTTGTATCCTTTGAGTAAATATGTAGTAGTGCAATTGCTGGAACATAGGGTTGTTCTAGTTTTAACTTTTTGAGGATTCTCCATACTATTTTTCAGAGTGTCTGCACCAGTTTCCAATCCCACCAATTGTGTAAGTGGATTCCCCTCTTGCCACCACCTGTTATTTCTTGTGTTGTTGATTTTAGCCAGTCTGACAAGTGCAAGGTGATACCGCATTGTAGTTTTGAATTTCACTGATGATCAGTGATGTTGAGCATCTCTTTGTGTGTCTGCTGACGATTTGTATGTCTTATTTGGAGAAATGTCTATTCATGTCTTATGTCATTTTTTAAATTGGATTATTCATATTTTGAGTGTTGAGTTTTATAAGTTCTTCATAGATTCTGGATACTAACCTTTTTTTTTTACTGTTTTTATTTATTTTTTATTTTTATTTTTATTTTTTATGTCTATTTATTTATTTATTTATTTTAATATATGAAATTTATTGTCAAATTGGTTTCCATACAACACCCAGTGCTCATCTCAAAAGGTGCCCTCCTCAATACCCATCACCTACCCTCCCCTTCCTCTCACCCCCCATCAACCCTCAGTTTGTTCTCAGTTTTTAAGAGTCTCTTATGCTTTGGCTCTCTCCCACTCTAACCTCTTTTTTTTTTTCCTTCCCCTCCCCCATGGGTTTCTGTTAAGTTTCGCAGGATCCACATAAGAGTGAAAACATATGGTATCTGTCTTTCTCAGTATGGCTTATTTCACTGAGCATCACACTCTCCAGTTCCATACACGTTGCTACAAAGGGCCATATTTCATTCTTTCCCATTGCCACATAGTACTCCATTGTGTATATACACCACAATTTCTTTATCCATTCATCTGGATACTAACCTTTTATTAGATATGTCATTTGAAAATATCTTCTCCCACTCAGTAGGTTGCCATTTAGTTTTGTTGGTTATTTCCGTCATTAAGCAGAAGATTTTTATTTTTATGAAGTCCCAATAATTTATTTTTTGCATTTGTTTCCCTTGCTTCAGAAGATGTTTCTAGTTGCTTTGGCTGATGTCACAAAGGTCACTGCCTCTTTTCTATGATTTCTATGGTTTCCTGTCTCACATTTAGGTCTTTAATCCATTTTGAGTTTATTTTTGTGTATGGTGTAAGAATAGTCCACTTTTTTTTTTAATGATGCTCTCCAGTTTTCCCAACAGTATTTGTTGAAGACACTGTCTTTTTCCTACTAAATATTCTTTCCTGATTTGTCAAATATTAATTGACCATATAGCTGTGGGTTTATTTCTGGGTTTTCTATTTTGCTCCATTGCTGTATGTGTCTATTTTAGTGCCAATACCATACTATTTTGATCACTACAACTTTGTGATATAACTTGAAGTCTGGAATTGTGATGCTTCCAGCTTCGCTTTGCTTTTTCTTGGTTGCTTTTGCTATTCAGGTCTTTTGTGGTTCCATACAAATTTTAGGATTGTTCTAGATCTATGAAAATGGCTGTTCGTATTTTGATAGGGATTGCATTAAATGTGTAAATCCCTTGCAACAAAGGGATAAATCCTACTTGGTCATGGTGAATGATTTTTTTTAATGCATTGTTGATTTGGTTTGCTAGTATTTTATTGAGGATTTTTGCATCCATGTTCATCAAGGATATTGTCCTGTAGTTCTCTTTTTTAGTGGTGTCTTTATCCAGTTTTGGTATCAGGATAATGTTAGCCTCATAGAATGAATGTAGAAGTTTTCCTTCCTTTTAAATTTATTGGAATAGAGAAAAATAGGTATTAACTCTTCTTTAAATGTTTGGTAGAATGCACCTGTGAAGCCATTGGCCCTGGGCTTTTGTTTGTTGGGACATTTTTGATTATGAGTCAGTTTCTTTGCTAGTTATCAGTCTGTTCCAAGTTTTCAATTCATCCTATTTTAGGTTTTGATAGTTTATATGCTACTAGGAATTTATCCATTTCTTCAGGGTTGTCCAATTTGTTGGCATACAGTTTTTCATAGTATTCTCTTATAATTGTTTGTATTTCTGTGGTATTGGTTGTTATTTCTCCTCTCTCCTTTGTGATTTTATTTATTTGAGTCCTTTCTCTTTGCTTGCTGATAAGTCTGACTAGAGGTTTATCAATTTTAATTTTTTTTAAAGAACATGGTTTCATTGATCTGTTGTATTGTTTTTGTTTTTGTTTTTTTAGTTTCTATATCATTTATTTCTGCTCTAATCTTTATTATTTCCTTCCATCTGCTAGCTTTAGGCTTCATTTGTTTTCTTTTTCTAGCTGCTTAGGTGTAAGATTAAGTCGTTTACTTGAGATTTTTCGGGCTATTTGTTGTAGACCTGTATTGCTATATACTTCCCTCTTTACATATGTGTGTGTGTGTGTGTGTGTGTGTGTGTGTGTGTGTGTGTGTATGCACACATTATATATACATATATGCACACACATTATACATATATATGTGTATATATATAATATGTATTATACATATATATGTATAATGTGTGTGTATTATATATTTGTGTGTATATATATATATATATATATATATATATATATATATGCTTTCCTCGTAGAACCACTTTTGCTGCATCCCAAAAGTTTTGGACTGTGATATTTTTGTTTTCATTTGTTTCCACGTACTTTTTAAAAAATTTCTTCTTTGATTTCTTGGTTGACTCATTCATTGTTTAGTAGCTGGTTGTTTAGCCTCCCTCTTACTATATTTTTTTCTTGTGGGTGAATTCTAGTTTCATAGCTTTTTGGTCAGAAAAGTTGCATGGTTTGATATCAATCTTTTTTTTTGTCTTTTGAGGCATGTTTTGTGACCTAATATTTGACCTCTTCTGGAGAATGTTCCTTGTGCACTCAAAAAGAGTATTCTGCTATTTTAGGTTAGAATGTTCTGAATATATCCGATAAGTCATTTGGTCCAGTGTATCATTCAAAGCCATTGTTTCCTTGTTTATTTTCTGTCCAGATGGCCTATCCAGTGATGTAAGTGGGATATTAAAGTCCACTACTCTTATTGTGTTATTATCAATTAGTTACTTTATGTTTGTTAATAACTATTTATATATTTGGATGCTTCCATATTGGATGAATAGATATTTTCAATTGTTGTATCTTCTCATTGGATTGTCCCATTTATGATTTTCTAATGACCTTTGTCTCTTTTTACAGTCTTTTTTTTTTAAGTCTAGTTTGACCAATGTAAGTATTGCTACTCTAGCTTCATTTTGACATCCATTTATGTGATAAATGTCTCTCCACCCCCTCACCTTCAATCTGCAGGTATTTTTAGGTCTAAAATGAGTCTCTTATAGGCAGCATATAGCTTGGTCTTTTTCTTTTTCTTTTTCTTTTATTCATTCTAACACCCTCTGGATTTTATTAGAGCATTTAGTCCATCTACATTCAAAGTAATTGTGGACAGACAGGTACTTATTGCCGTTTTATTACTTGCTTTTGTCATTGTTTCTGGAGATTTTCCCTGATCCTTTCTTATCTTTGTCACTTTGAGATTCTCCTTGCACTTATAAAGAGCCCCCTTTAATATTTCTTGAAAGTCTGGTTTAGTAGCAATGAAGTCCTTTAGTTTTTATTTGTCTGGGAAACTCCTTATCTCTCCTTCTATTCTGAATGATAGCCTTGCTGGATAGAGTACTCTTGACTTCAGATTTTTACTCATTTTGCATTTTGAATATATCATGCCACTACCTTCTGGCTTGCCATGTTTCTGTTGAGAAATCTCTTGGTAGCATTATGTGTTTTCCCTTGTAATTTCAGGACTTCTTTTGTCTGGATGCTTTTAAAAAATTTTTCTTTATCTCTATATTTTACAAATTAAATCACAGTATGTCTTAATGTTGACCTGCTTTTTCATTTTGATGGGAATTCTCTGTGCCTCTGCCTTTGGATGTCTGTTCTCTCCCCCAGATTAGGGAATTTTTTTGCTATTATTTCTTGAAATAAATTGTCTGCCCCCTTTTCTGTGTCTTCTTCTTCTGGGACTCCTATAATAGAAATGATATTACATTTAATAGAGTCTCTGAGTTCCCTAAATCTATTCTCATGCTCCATAATTCTTCTTCCTCTTTGTTGTTCAGCTTCATTTTCCATTATTTTGTCTTCTGTATCACCTGTATATTCCTCTGCTTTTTCCAGCCTGCTGTTCTCTGCATCAAGCCTGTTTCCAATATCATTTACTATATTCTTTGTTTATGAGTGATAATTTTTTTAATTCTTCAACGAATATTTATAAACTTTCTACTATAGGTAAAGCACTGTGGGAGATAAAAGGTATGAATACAATATGGATTCTTTTCTCTGAGCCTGTATAACTTTATGATGCCTATCATAACATTAGGATCAAACAAGCACCTTCCAACTGGGAAAGTTTTCTATTTAGGCTATAACTGTTTTCGTAAGGCCATTTGAACCCTATTTAGGTTTTGTGGCTGTATTTATACCTATATAATGCCAATGTATAAGTAAACCAAATACAGCCCACATATGAAGTATTTATTTCCACTTTCTAAAATTAACCTGACATTCTTTTGGTGATATAACTTTTCCCCCCACAGAATTCTATGTAATGAAGCTTTGCCATATCCTAAACAAAGAGTAAATTTGAAATCGAAGTTAGACAGTTTAATTTTATTTTTCTGAAGAATGAATTATGAGGAAATGAATAAAGACACCTAAACATTTGGACCACATTCAGTTCTTATAGCTACATCCCCATAATGCTGCTTCTGCTACACAACTGTATCATAACCAAACACATCTGAATTGCATCACTGGCTATCATTTTCCAAGTCTGATTGCTAACCTTTCCTTCAAATGATTACACTTCTGACTATGTAACTATAGTCAGACCATCTTGATTGCAACCAAAGAATTCTAAGTGATAAGGAACAGCAAAATAGAAGATTATATGTATTCAATAGAACCTCAAAAATTGATTTGTAATATATAATTCACAGCCCATAAATGCAAGGTGAAAACAATTAACTCATTTTGTGACAGAAACTTCTCTTAACCACTCCACAACTCCTGCCCTGATTAGTGTGATGAGCAGGAATGCAAAGGCCACACAGTAGGATAGTCATGACTGAATGCCTGAAGAAATTTAAGTAAAAGAATAGCCCAACTCAAATAGTTAAATTCTAACTGCAAGCTGAAACTCAAGGAGTATGTATGACTATATTTTAATAATAACTATCTTCTTACAACTAGGCAGTTGATATGGCCGTAAATCAGTTTTGGGATTTGCTTCTGCAGGTAGCTGAATTGAATCGTCAGCTGTATTCTCAGCTTTTTCTGGTCTCTGTATGAAGACATATTAGTGCAAATAAATAAGGAAAGAATACTACCTGAGTTGTTGAAATAGTGTTTTGTGGGAGAATCTGGGGTTCCCTAAATTGTAAAAATCTTCTTCTTCATTATCTTCCCATGTGAAGAAGTTCTCCCTTCCTTTTCTGAGCATTTTCTGTCAAAAATGTTATTCCCTCATCTGAGGGGTTCTCTAATAATAGGTACCTACATACATCTCTCATTTCCTTATTATTTGTTATGACTGTATCTGTAATTGTAGTTGTATCCTAGTTTCTTCCACACTGTCAAATGCAGATATATTGCAAAAAGAAAAGACTATTCAGGAAAAGAAGTATAGCAATTAACTAAAACCTAGGAATTGTGAGGATGGAGTGGGTTTTAGGATGTTTTCTGAAAGAGGAAGGAGTATATAGTTTAGCTAAATTTGAATTGGAAACTGTGTGTGTGTGTGTGTGTGTGTGTGTGTGTGTGTGTGTGTGTGTGTGTACCAAAGTCCATTTTCATTCAAGCAGATGAATTTCTATCTGTGTATAAGTAAGTTAATGCAGATCAAGATGAAATAAGGGCCTACTAAAAGGAGATTAGAAGAGGGATGAATCACAAGATAATAAAGTTGGATGCATTATTATGCCACTCCCACTCCCCCAAATAGTTACAATGTGGATACAGAAACCAAAGTCTTCTAACATAAACTGGTGATGTAAGCATTGTGATCCTTAAGAAAACGTTTTAAAAGACTGTTGAAGTTTGGAATGTTGGTCGTCTCAAAGTAATTTTCCATTACCAGTTAACTAAGGTAGAAAAACAAAATAAACCAGGTTTAGAGATGATATTGCATAATGTATTGGTACCAGTTTCAGGTTAATTAAAGTGGCATCAGAGTTTCACCCAGAAGTGAACTTTGCTTATAGAAAATGGAGAAAGGAAATTTGTTCAGTCAGCAGAATAGCTTCTTGTCCATTATGCCTCAGACAACTGATATTCTTTAATGTTGAATTTTCTCTGATAAAATGGAAGTATCTAATACTTTGTATAAATGGTCAAGGAATTGGAACAAAAAAATTGAGAATTTTACATACATAACTTTGAGGAAAAACATGTAAATAAACATCTCAGTATGATACTGAACATGAGTCTATGCATGACACATGTAACACTTATCAAAACCTGGTTTTGATAACTCGGTGGACTTCTCTCTACCAAGATACTTTTTCCAGCATTCCCAGGATGATCAAATTAGCTAATGGACAAAGTGGCCATGATAGCAGGAATGAAGACTATTCCTGGGCTTTCTAAAGCTGACCAGAGTTTGCTAAGTGTTTAATTTTCTGGCAGTGGTGTTTAACACTGGGTTCCTAATAGAGTACCATACTGTCAGGGAACCAAATAGTTCCATGGGAGAAGATAATCACTTGATTTTTTTCCTTACATCAAAGAGGGGAGATTTGTCCTTACTGGATTTATATTTCCTTTATCCTGTTGACTTTCTGAGACTCAGGAACAATATGGTATAACTCACAGTGTCCTAGTGAAGATTTAATGAGATAATGTGTTTTGTAAGGCACCAGGCACATTGGCTGCTATGTAGAGGGACTCATCCAATGCTCAAATTTAGTTATTTTTGTCTTATGTTTAACTGGACATAATAACATAATTGTTGAGTAAATAAAGGAAAAAGGAAAGATTAAATGAATGACTGCAGACCTGAGAAAAAGAGATATTTTTGAAATTTTTGAGTCTATTCCAAGTAAATTTTGGATGATGTCATTGAGAGGACATGACTACCAGTTCATCTGTGAGCTAGACCCAAACTAATGGGAGGTTATGTATCCCCTTGGAATGTATGTTCTCTCAACCATACCCACGGCCAGAGCTGTTTTCAAGGGTGCAGCCTTAAGAGAGCAATGTGTTTTTGAGACCATCTGTATGGTATTTATGACTGAACTCAGTTAGGCCCTCTTTGTATATTTAAATTTTTTAATAAATTCCAGTATAATTAACATACAGTGTTGTATTAGTTTCAGGTATACACTATAGTGACTCATCAATTCTGTAAATTACTCTGTTCATTGTGATAAGTGTACTCTTAATCCCCTTCACCTATTTCACCCCCCCCCCCCCCACCCATTGCCCCTCTGACAACCACCAGTTCTCTATATTTAAGAATCTGGTTTTGTTTCTTTTTCTTCGTTCATTTGTTTAATTTCTTAAATTCCACACATGAGTGAAAATGTTATGGTATTTGTCTTTCTCTGACTTGTTTCACTTAGTATTATACCCTCTAGATCCATCTATATTGTTGCAAATGGCAAGATTTCATTCTTTGTTTATGGCTGAGTAGTATCACACACACACACACACACACACACACACACACACACACACACACACGTATACACACATCACCTTTTTATTCATTCATTTATTAATGGACACAGCTTGCTTCCATATCTTGGCTATTGTAAAATAATGCTGAAAAACAAATAAATAACATCAACAAAAAACACAGGGGTGCATTTATCTTTTTGAATTAGCATTTTCATTTTCTTTGGGTAAATACTCAATAGAATTACTGGATCATATGGTAATTCTATCTTGAATTTCTTGAGGAACTTCCATACTATTTCCACAGTGGCTGCACCAGTTTACATTTCCATCAACATCACACAAAGTTTCCTTTTTTTGCAAATGTTCTCCAGCTTTTGTTGTTTCCTGTCTTTTTCATGTTAGCAATTCTGACAGATGTGAGGTGATATCTCATGGTGGTTTTGATTTGCATTCCCTGTTGATGAGTGATGTCAATATTATTTCATGTGTCTGTTGGCCATCTGTATGTCTTCTTTCAATAAATGTCTGTTCATGTCTTCTGCCCATTTTTTAGTTGGATTATTTATGGTTTTTTGGTGTTGAGTTTTTTAAGTTCTTTATATATTTTGGATATTAACCCCTTATCAGATAAGTCATTTGCAAATATCTTCTCCTATTTAATGTGTTTTCTATTTGTTTTGTCGATGGTTTTCTTTGCTGTGCAAAAGCTTTTCATTTTAATGTACATTTTTGGGATTTGGATGGGCAGGTGCAGAGACCTACACATCTTGTGACAGCACAAGACAAACCTTTGCTTATGAAACCTGCCACCTACCACTCTGGAGTGGTCTACCTTTTTCATTGGTCCCTCTTTGCCCTCCATGTGTAGGGGCCAATTTGTGAACCAACAGTAGTCTAAATTAAATTCTTTCTAGATACAAAAAAATTTCTATTCTTCCTATCCTTGTTTCTGAAGGTTTCCTACTTTGTAAAGTATTAGATAACTGCTCCAGCCATCCCATTTCTTTGTTATCCATATTCTTAAACATCAAGGGAGAATGACTTTAAAGAAAAACAGAGCTGATTCCAAGTTGAGCATTCTTCTTCCCATGCTGTGTAATCCTGGGTGACTTCTTTAAATGCTTTAGGTCTACTCCTTATCTGTAAATGTAACTGGAAGGATGCTTACTACATCAGTCTGGTGGAGACTGAATTTAAGGCTGTAAATTGCATAGCTTAAACTACATCAGGCAACATCACTTGTACGCTCTCTTTTCTTTATTCCCAGTTCTTGGGTTTTTCCATGTTTGTTCCCACTAGAACCGATACATTTTGAACATGATTCACCTTCCTGGTATTATTGAGTATCTACTTCAATTTTTTCTATGTGGTTATTGACATATATTTATCATATCATTTGCTTTTGTTTAAAATTTAGCTTACAAAAAAGACATTCAGTATATGTATTGATTGACTTAATGATGGATTCTTATTTATTGGATATGACATCTTATTGTTACAGTAGCATTGTACTGCAACAGAAATCAGTGGAGTTTGATTTTAATCTTGTCTAATTATCTATTGACATTGATGAGGTCACTGGAAAGTTTTGAGGAATTGTGTATTCACTGACTATTATGTGTGTCGCCTCAAACTATTGAGGTTGAATAAATATGTTTTAAAAATGTAAGTAATAAAGAAAGTGACTTGGCTCTGTGTTTAAGACTTTCTGTGTATAACCTATAACTGCTTACCCAAATCTACTCCAAGGAGCATGGGTTGAAAGTCTTTGAAATAACATTTGCTACCACATACAACTTTGTGATAATTTTGAACCATAATCGAAAAATTGAATCAAGTTAAATTTCTGTTCGGAGACTTTCAAATATTCTAGCTTATTCAAGTAAACTATATGTAGTGTTGTTTCACATAAACTACCTTTAACTGAGTTTCAATAAAATAAGTTATTGTAAATTAACCTTGATTCATAATTCAATGATTTAAGTTTGATTTTTAATGTTAAATTAAATGTTAGGTGAACCACTTGTTAATTTTGTTATTAGTTAATGGGTTAATCTGAGACCTTTTTGTATAGAAAACTGGATCTTTTGTTTCTACATTTAATTTATTCCTGGTATACATTTGTGATACTATCTTCTGCCTCAAATATAAACCAGATGTTCTGGCAAATAAATGTTTTTTGTGATTGCTAAAGCATTTAAGATATTAAAATGAAATTCAAAAATTAATCACTTTTAAACTAAATATACAAAGAATTGCCCTAAATGAAAAGATTATAATCACTATGGCCTGAAATGATCTAAACAGTGGAGGTTTGAAGATGTTTCTTCTTTCTGGTCTTGAATGCAAACTACTGTGAGTTCCAAAGGTGGGATTTTTTGGTCATGTTCTTGTTGTTGTTGCTTTCAAAAAAGTGTTTTGTTGTTTCAGCTATACAGAAATAAACTAGACAAAGAATAGAGGAGGTTGGAATTCACCCTGATATCAGTATGGGGTGGAAGGAGCAATTAGGAAACTTTTGCCACATTGTTAAGATTTCCATAGGTTGTTAGGCTAACAGATACCAAAAAAGAAAGGGACTAAAATAAGCGAAAATAGTAAGTGGTTTTCTGGGTTAGATAATGAAAGGCACTATTATGTGGGGCATGGGAAACATTGTGATCATTTTCATTTGCAAATTGCAGCTAATGACTTTACTATTGGTGAAAGAGAAGTTCTAAGAACTAATTAAAAATAATTGATACATTAATGCTAATAAATGCACTTGCCAACCAGCACAAATAGACTTGTAATTTGAGGGCATGTTCTGTGCTCACAGCAGCCTAGATGAGCCTATAATTTAAAGATCACGGTTCAGGAAAAAGGTGTCAAAGACCCAAGTGAAGCTAAAAGGAAGAAGATTAGATCCCCTGCTAAAATGAAGGCCAAATCCCCCTTTTGAAATCACAGATGAATTGACAGGAAATCCAGAGTATAATTAAGGGTTCAATCTGTAAAACCTTGCTATTTGCAGAGAAATACAGGTAACATTGGTTTAAGACTTGATTATATGAGTGACACAATTCATTCTTATTGGGAGATGTAGTAATAAGTGCTTAATGAAGTCAGTGGAGACTAACTAATACTAGGTTAAGGGGAAAAACTCAAGAGTCATAGCAAATATAGAGATTTTAGCCTGTTGAATATAGATGGTGATGGAGCAAAAGGAAACCAAAGATAGGATGAATTAAGAATGATTCAAAGTTTAAGTGAGGTAAATGAGAAAATAATAATTCAGGTAGGGATTTTTATTTGTGTTAAGATAATGAATTGAATTGGTCTTTCTTTGTTCTTAATGTACTTAATATCACAGTATTAAGGCCATATTCATTATGTACTGCAGACTGGTAATGTGTTGGTCAAAGGTAGGGTTGGGACTTCAGGTATAAATGTGGACCTCACTTACTTAGAATGGCCAAATGGATATCTAAATTGCCAATATTGCCAAGGGCAACTAAAAGAGAAAGGAAAAAAAAGGACCAGACTTCTAGGATTTTCAGACTTAGAAAACTTCAAACCTGTCAGTAGATTTATTTTTATTATAAATGGGTCAGAAACGATATAGTCATTCAGAGTTTGGGTATATTTTATTAATTGCTTTCAAATAGACATCCACTTTTAGAATTGTAAATCTGAACTCATTGATATAGAGTAAATGTCTTTTTTCCCCCCTGGGTACACGGTCCTTATAGTTTTAAATATTTGCAGCGTTGGAAGTCCCTCATTGCTTTTGGCCTATAGATAACACATATGTTATGCAGTTAAATGCAATTTTTTAAATGTAGATAATTTGGGTGTTTCTGTTTTAATCTGAAAATGTAATATTAGCTAGGCTACATTCAAAGATTACCCTGTCTAACCAGTTCATGGACTCCTTAGGTCTAATTAGAAGGCAGGAGTATGCTAATTTAAGGTAGAGAATTAGAAATAGAAATCTAATGGATTGATTATTAGGAGATTCATTTCATTGCATAAGAGAGGTAGAAAGTGAGAGCTTTAGCACAAAAACTAAAAACAGGATAAGATCTATCTAGGTTTTATTCCAGAAAAGGAAGGTCAAGAAAAGTTCATTCAGGTGAAGCACAAACATGCAAAGCTATTAACAAATGATGAGTCTGTTATTCATCAAATACAAATATGTGCCAGATGTTGTGGTAGGAACATTTATATTTATTATAGCCTTTTTTTTTTACAATAGTACTATCAAAGGAAGGAAGTTTTTCCTCGTTTTATGGGCAAAAGGAACTGTTGCCACAATATTAGTAAATTGTCATATAATTTGTACTCAAGAATTATGGCTGAGACCTTTGAACTCCTATGATGGTTAGTTTTACATGTCAACCTGGCTGGGCCGTGGTGCCCACATATGCAGTCAAAAATTATTCTGAATGTTTCTGTAAGTGTGTTTTGGCATGAGGTTAGCATTTAAATTGGTAGACTTAGTAAAGTGTATTGCCCTTCATAATATGGGTAGACCACACCCAATCAGTTGAAGGTGTAAATGAAAAAAGGATGACTTCCCCGCAAGCAAGAGGGAATTCTGCAGCAGACAGTCTTCAGACTTGAACTGCATCAGCTTTTAACTAGATCTTTAGATTGTAGGCCTTTAGGCTTGAACCATGGCACTGACTCTTTTCTGGGTCTCCAGCCTGCCAATCTACCCTACAGATTTTTCACTTGCTGATGACATAATCCTCTGAGCCAATTCTTTTAAACAAAAGTCTTCATTTATAGATAGATAGATCGATATATAGATAGATGATAGATCCATATATTCTATATTGTTCTATATATCCTATTGACTCTCTTTCTCTGGAGAATCCTGACTAGTACTAATCATTATTATTCTCTGTTTATAACATTTAAAAATATGTTAACTGACTGGAACATGTACTGATAGCTATGACTTTTCAAGGTTGGGATAACAGAAAAATGTGAGAAAATGAATATTATATTCCCATTACAACTCTGCATTCATATAATTCCAAGCTTTGGACATACAAGTTTTCGATTGGTCACTTTTTTTTTCAGTGTCCATTTATTTTTGAGAGAGAGACAGAGAGACAGAGTGTGAACAGGAAAGGGGCAAAGAGAGAAGGAGACACAGAATCCAAAGGAGGCTCCAGGCTCTGAGCTGTCAGCACAGAGCCTGTCACGGGGCTCGAACTCACAAACCATTAGATCAAGACCTGAACCAAAGTCTGAGACTTAACCAGCTGAGCCACCCAGCCACCCAACGATTGCTCACTTTAATATAGCCTGATTTTGAAGAACACTCTGTTATTATTCCTCAAACATATGGTTTTTGTGTCAGAAATTCTCATCTCAGCACAGGTTACTACCAGCTCATCTCTCTTAGCCTTTCCCCTGATACCTGGCTATATCACACAATTCCAGTTGCTTATGGAAAAATATGTTTTTGAAAATTATTCAGCGAAATCAGGTATGTAGTTTTCAACTGCATTCTGTCTCCAAATTCTATAACACATTTCTTGATTCATCATTAATCCATCAATTTTGTTCAATTGCTACTTCTGAACTTAGTTTTACTAAGACTTTCCAGATATATGTAATATTTCTTGCATATTTAACTTTATCCTAACTATTCTTATCTGATGATTTAAAACCAACCTTTGTGTTTTAATGCCAATTGATACTGATATATCATGTTCTATGGTCTAAAAGTATTTTGCATCAGATTTCAGGGACTCAATATTGGAAGGATAGAAACTGATGTTCAGTCACCTATTTCAGTGACCATAGGCATAGGAAGGTATCCTTAAATGTGAGTAATGTCAAGGAAGGCAACTTACTACCAGATTGCATTCACTTAGAAAATGGAATCCAGCAAAATACAGTCAGGAGGAGCATAGTGATTGATTCATTGTTGGGGCTACAGAACTATCAAAGAATTTCTTTCCCTCTTTCTCTCTCTTTCTCATGTAAGATTCATCCTTGGTCCTGTATTATGAGGCTGAATAACTATATTTGTATAGGTATATATGGGGAGCAAATAATTTACCAAGCAGGACCAGAAGAATAAAAATGTGGAAAGATAGTCATTGCATTTATGTTTGCATATATATTCTAGGAAGACACACAGAAACAAAAGTACTCAGGTAAGCATGCATGAGGTTAAAATTTGGAGGGCTTTGAATTCAGATTGCCCCTGTTCCAGTCTTTCTTTTAGTCCTTAACTTGGAAAAGTCACTTGAACTTTCAAAGCCTCTCTATTATCATCAAAATAATAGGGTATTTTTATGCCTATCTCATAGGGATTTTGTAGGAAAATAAGATAATTCAAAAGAATTATTCAGAATATTAAGGGAGACTTAATTATCCTTCTCTTTCTAATGGTCTTAAGCTACTCGGATCTGAAGAATGAAAATGATCAGGAAACAAGTTATTCAAATAAGTCTATTTTTACTCCATATTTCATACAATAATATCTAAATATTATGCTAGGGAAATAGTAAAATAAGTATGAGATATTGATTGTTTACTGGAAAAATTGGATTTAGATATTCTTGAATTACGTCAAAAGTGTGAGGGGAAACTGTATTTGAGAATAGTGACTCAGAGGGGGTGTTTTTTCCTTAGTTTATATGTCTTACAATATAAATATATCATATAGAAAATATGATCTACTGGGAACAAAAAAAAGAAGTACGGGTCTGAGTTTTAGTGGTTCTGCTATGTGAATTTAGACACATCAATTAATGTATCCTAATTAGTAAAATAAAAGTTCTCTGTTCTATGGAGTTATTAAAATCAAATGAGACAACTTAGGAAAATACTTGAAAAAGTTACAAGTGCCAATATGAGGACTTAATTATAAATAGTAGAAGAATTTCAGTTAATCTTTGCAGGTGCATAACTTATTATATCAAATGAATTTTCAGCATTTTGACATTTATTTTTGGAGCATCTACTATGTGCCAAAACCTAATAGGTGTTAGGGGGATAATAGTGAACATACAGACAGTATTTTCATCCTCATTTCTTATACCATCAAGAAGCTTCATACTTACTTGTATTCTCCAGAACTCAGCACATATTTTTAGACCTGAGTGCTCTACAGAGCCTGTTTCTTTAATAAATGACTAAGGAAATGATTTAAGAATGTTCTGTTCATAGAACAGAAAAAAGAGCTTATTTTCTGTGCTTAATATTTTGACAGTGGAATCACAATATTAAAAAAAAAAGTATATTGTGTGTGTTTGATCCCAATGGGTTCATATAACTTTCTTAGACATTAATACACAAAATACTGCACGATTTTATTTTTTGACATCCTTTTTTTTTCTTTTTGCTGACATCCCTTGGATGAGCCTTAGGAAACTTACTTTCAAGTGAAAATTGACTTTTTTTTTAATTAGGATGAATGTGAAACATAATAAAAGTGTTTGGCATTGTTTCTAATTAATATAATTTAAGAAACAGCTGACATTTTAAACATTTTAATGAGCAGTATTTTCCATTGCAAAAATATAGAGTTCCTCCTTTTAATGAGGGAATTTATTTTCATAGTAGTTTCAGCTTTGGGGCTTGATGATGCTGCTCAGACTCAAGTCTTAGTACACTAGCCCCCTTAGTACACTAGTACATTAGACTCAACACTTAGTACACTTATCCTCAGGAGATACTTTCCAAGACACTCAGGAGACTCCTGAAACCACATGTAGTATAGACCCCTATATATACCATGTTTTTTCATACCTACATGCCTATGATAAAGTTTAATTTATTACATAGGCACAGTAAGAGATTAACAACAATAATAAAAATAGAACAGTTATAACAATATACTGTAATAAAAGTTGGGTATATATGGTCTCTCAAAATATCTTAATGTACTGTACTCGCTCTTATGATGATGTGAGATGATAAAATGCTTATGTGATGAGATGAAATGAGGTGAACGGCATAGGCATTGTGACGTAGTGTTAGACTACTACTTTCTGACGATATGTCAAAAGGAGGACCATCCGCTTCTAGACCACAGTTGAATATGGGTGACTGAAACCAAAGAAAGCAAAATCACATACAAGAGGGGACAACCTTATAGTTTAAAGTCTTAAAAATTCCAAATAATTTTTTACAGTATATCTGGGCTGAAATCCAAAATCCTTATTACTGTAGGAAGGTTTGCAAAATGATCTTGACATTCTTTTTCCATTTAAACTGACCTACCATTTCCCCTTTGCATCCCTCCCAAAATGAATCAAGCCCAACATCCATTTTGGTTGTTCACTTTTATCTGAGGAAACATGGAAATCCATTTACATGTCTTTTCAGAGTATACTATGTCTCAGGCACTGTCTTATTCCCCTGAGTTATGTCATGAACAAAGCACATGGAGGTGGTGAGAAATGGTAATGTTTTAGATTTTATGATGCCATGTGGAGTTGGAAAGAATGAGAAGAGTCGAGGATAACTTGTAAGGTTTTTAACCTAAGCAGTTGGAAGGATGGGTTTTCCATCAACTGAGCTAAGAACGCTGGATGACACATATTTTGAAAATATTCAGGGGCAGGGCAGGGACAGCTGCTTACTTTTGGTGAATCATGTTTTACATGTCTGTTGAACATCCAAGCAGAGATAATTGTACGTTTGAGACTAAAACAAATCACCAATGGAAATTAATGTGGATGGGAAAAGAAGAAATCTGAAAACTGAGTCCTATGACACTGTGAAACTAAGAAGCTGATTAAAAGAAGAGGTTGGAGGGGCACCTGCGTGGCTCAGTTGATTGAGCATCTGACTCTTGATTTTGGCTCAGGTCATGATCCTGGGATTGTGGGATTAAGCCCCACATCAGGTTCTGCTGGGCATGAAGCCTGCTTGAGATTCTCTCTCTCCCTTTACCCATCCCCCACTCACACACTTGCTCTCTCTTGATCTCTCTCTCTCTCTCTTTTTCTCTCTCTTCCAAATTAAAAAAAATAGAAATTAGAGTAAAAGATAAAGAGAAAACAATTTAGTGATAGGAGGGAAATCTAAGTTTGGAACTATCAAAGAATGAGAACTAGCAAGATTTTGGTGGGGGTGCCAGGATGTACACTACACTCCAAAATAAATACTCAAGTGTTTTTTTTTTTTTTATACTGATAGAAATCTTGGGAATATATGTGGGAATGAATAATAAGGGTATGGGATCATGGTGGAAGGAATATAAAGTTGGACCAGACCAAATTTATTGATATGAGCTAAGAAAAACAAATCTGCATTTAATATTGCAACTCAGGGAGTTAGAAAGAGTTCTGATAGTTTATTGGGTTGGTTGGCTGAAATATGGACCAAAAGATGGCTCACTAGGAATGATTGGAAATGCCCAACCTCCCTTGATTTATATAGATGAAGCGATTCAGAGGTTTAGGGAAAATAAAGTGTTAGAGTGGATTTGTCATTTAAGCCCCCTACATATCCAACGCCTGAGGGTCTAAAGGTGTTTAACCAATACTTTGAGAAATAAATTTGTGAGGGGAAAGCCCCAGTATCCTTAAAGAGCTCTGTGACTGCACATCTCTGTGTAAGCCAGAGTTTACAGTGGGAACTGGAGCTACTCAATTAGAAAACCTAAATGCAGTGTGAGTGATTGGATCCCGGGTTGGTGAGGGCCAAGTGGTAACACTCAACTACTAAAGGCAAGATGGGTGTGATTACCATAATGTACCGCATATTTAAAGCAGCAATCAGATGTTCTGACATGCTTCATCACATCCAATGGTACTCGAATTGTCAGTTCATAAGGATGCTGTTTGCAGCCATTGGCAAGTTTCTATATGGCAATCTTAGTGTAATCCTCTAGGATTTTGGAGCAAGGCTCTGCCATAATTTGTATATTACTACTTTCCTTTTGAGAAACAGCTTTTGTACTGCTACTTGCCTTAACAGAGACAGAAGGTTTGACCATGGGACACTGTGTTACCATACAACCTGAGCTACCCATCATGAATTGGATGTTATCTGACCTACCAAGCCACAAAATTAGGTATGCACAGCAATACTCCATCATCAGATGAAAGTAATATATAGATGATGGGGCCAGAGACAACCCTAAAACTACAAGTTACATGAAGAAGTGGCTTAAATGTCCATCATCCCTATTCCTGTTATACTGCCGTCTTTCTTCTGGACTGTACCTATGGCTCCATGAGAAGTTCTGTATACTCAGTTTATAGAGAAAGAGAAAACTTGAGTCTATCTTACAGATGGTGCTGTATGATATACAGGCATCACCCTAAAGTGGGCAGCTCACTACTGCAGCACCTTTCTGGAACATCCCTGACAGACAATGGTGAAGGGAGTCCTCTCAGTGGGCAGAACTCTAGGCAGCACATTTGTTCACTTTGCTTAGAAGGAGAAATGGTGAGAGATGCAATTATATACTTATTTAGGGGCTGTGGCCAATAGTTTGGTTAGATGGTCAGTGACTTAGAAGTAATATAATTCAAAATTAGTAGGAGGTGGCTCAGTGAGTTGAGTATCTGACTCTTGATTTTGGCTCAGGTCATGGTCCCTGGCTCAGCATGGAGATTCTCTCTCTCCTTTCTGCCCCTCTCCACTGCTTGCCCTCTCTCATTCTCTGTCTAAAAAATTAATTAAAAAATAAACATGAGTAAAATTGATGACAGAGAAATTTGGGAAGAGGTACATGAAGAGACTTCTCTGCCCAAAAAACATGGAGATTATACATGGACTTCTACTTACCAAGCTGAATTGACTATGGCCTGCGCTGAGTGCCTTATCTGCCAACAACAGAGATCAACTTTGAGCCCTTGCTACGGCACCATTCCTCCAGGTGAATAACCAACTACCGGCTGGCAGGTTGATTACACTGGACTTCTTCCATCATGGAAAAGACAAATTTTGTCTGGTATATATATATACTTACCCTGGCTATGGATTAACCTCCCCTGCATGCAATACTTCTGTCACAAATATCAGCCCTGTACTTATAGAATACCTTATCAGCTGTCATGGTATTCCTTATAGCATTGCTTTGGATCAAGGAACTCATTTTACAGCAAAATAAGTGCAGCAATAGGCTCATGCTCATGGAATTTATTAGCATTACTATGTTCCCCACCATCCTGAAGCAACTGGTTTAGAACAGTGGAAGAGCCTTTTGAAGACCCAGTTACACTGCTGGCTATGTGGCAATACCTTGCAGGACTGAAGCAAATTTCTCCAAAAAGCTGTAGGTACTATTGTATCAACATTCAATATATGGTTCTGTTTCTCCAACACCCAGGATTTATGGGCCCAGGAATCAAGGGATGGAAATGGGAGTAACATCATTCACTACTACCCTTAGTAATAGCAATTAACAAAATTATTGCTTCCTGTTTCCAGAATGTATGCTTTTCTGGACTAGAGGTCTTCCAAGAGAAATACTTCTCACCAAAAGACGAAACAGTGATTCCATTGCCCTGGAAGTTAAGATGGCTTCAGGGACACTTGAGACTCCTCATACCTCTGAGTCCATAGGCAGTAGTGTTTGGTGTTGTCTGGGCTGATTGGCCTTTGTTCTGAAGAGGAAACTGGAGTATTATTCCACAACGGAGATAGGGAAGAGTGTGTCTGGAGTATTGGCAATTGCTTAGGGCAACTGTTAGTATTATCATGCTCTGTAATTTGGTTGATAGAAAGCTACAACAACCCAATCAAGGCAGGACTACTAATGGCCCAGATCCTTGAAGAAGGAGATTTAGATCACCCTACCAGCTGCGATGCTTGCTAAAGACAAAGGAAATATGGGATGAGCAGTAGAACAAAAAGGTTATTATAAATACCAGCTTCAATCACATGACCACTTATAGAAATGAGGACTGCCATTGTCATAAGTATTTCCTTCCTATTTTGTTGTGAAAATGTTTGCATGTATATATCTCATATATTAAGCAAATATCTTTGGGGTGCCTGGGTGGCTCAGTTGGTTAAGTACCTGACTTCAGCTTAGATCATGATCTCGCAGTTTGTGGGTCCGAGCCCTGCATTGGACTGTGTGCTGACAGCTCAGAGCTGGAGCCTGCTTCAGATTCTGTGTCTCTGTTTCTCTCTTCCTTCCCCCACTCGTGCTCTGTCTCTCTCTGTCTCTTAAAAATGAACAAATGTTAAAAAGAATTTTAAGCAAATATCTTTGTTTTTTCCATTTTCTTTTTTTTTTAATTTTTTAACATTTATTTGTTGTTGAGAGACAGAGAACGAGCAGAAGAGGGGTAGAGAGAGAGGGAGGCACAGAATCCGAGGCAGGCTCCAGGCTCTGAGCTGTCAGCACAGAGCCCGAAGTGGGGCTTGAACTCACAAACTGTGGAATCACGACCTGAGTTGAAGTGAGGCGTTTAACCAACTGAGCCACCCAGGCGCCCCCCTTTTTTTTTTGCCATTTCTTATTCCTTACATATAACATAAGATGTATTAACCATTTATTAAATGGTTAATTTTATACCATAATATTTAATTTATATAATAACAAGAGAAGGGTAAAAATCACTCTAGGACCTTCTCCTCTTCTGGAAAAGGGATTAGTGCATTTTCAGGAGTACAAAGGATAGTTGTATTATGTTAGATGGAATCATGACCTCGTTATTATCTTTACTTTGATACTAAATATAGTTTAAGGAGATTCATTTGTGTGCCACGTTGACAAGAGGTGATGGTTAATTTTATTGTCACCTTGAACAGGGTGAAAAATGATGCCCAGATAACTGGTAAAAAACTGTTTTGACATGTGACTATGAGGGTATCTCCAGAAGATACTACCATTTGAATCGGTATACAGAGTCAAGAAGTTTGCCCTCTCCAATATGGATTGGGATCAATGAATCAGATGAGCGACTTAACAGAACACAAAGTGTGGGAAGGGCAAATTTGGTCTCTCTATTTGTGCTTGCATATATAGCTTGGAGGCTAGGACATCATCCACTCCTAGTTCCTTAGCCTTGGGACTATAAGACTTACACCATTGACTCTTCTCATCCTCAAGCCTTCAGGCTGACTGAGTTACACCACTGGCTTTTCTGGTTCTCTAGCTTGCTGATGATAGAACATGAGACTTCTCATCTTCAATAATTGTGTGATTCAATTAGTATAATGTCTACATAAATATAAATTATATATATATAGATAGATAGATAGATAGATAGATAGATAGATAGATAGATACACAGATAGAAGATAGATAGAGTGAACGATGTCAACTGATAGATATGTATAGATCCTGTTGGTTCTATTTTCTGTAAAACCTTGCCTAATACAATCCCTCACATACAAATTAGTCCAGATTTTTTATTTACAATTTCATTTTAGTTCAATATATTTTTAACTCCTGTAGGCAAATTTTTTGACGTGTGCATCCTTCTTTTACCCCTATTGGAGTTTCCTTCTCTGTATGATTCTTTTAATTTCTTAATTTTGCCACTGTACCATTGCATCAGTACAGAAGTGACTGTTAATGCATTAGCTTAAGTGCTCATTTTCATTTAACAAATTTATACGTGAGTAATTTAAAGAAAAAAATGAATTTTGAAATTTTCATGAACACAAAAGCAATATGTCATATCTTTAATGACAGAAGTACAAAATGTTTGTTTTGAATGAATGTTTTCCATTCATTCACTCATTTATTCATTCATTTTTTCAACCTTCACCTTTTCTGATGAAATGAGGAGCCTATAGGAAGCACAATTAATGAGGCACAATGATTGAGACATTGACAGAATGATGAATACAAAGAAAAATACCACATAACTGACATTTAAAAATCATTAATTAGATTTGACAGAATATAATTTAAATGGAAGATCAAGCAATAATTGCTGTTCTGTGCATCTGAAATGATAATAATTTCTTAATTTCCATTTTGGTAAAAGAGATTAATTTTTTAATAACATAAAACAGTTGAAGTCCCTTTGGAAGAAACAACAATGAATTGTACATGCACACACATACATACATATACATATATAAAGACACACATACATATGTATTTTTAGAATACATAGTATATAGGATTATAATATATAGTTATACATAATATTTATGTTAGAAATATATTTATATTATAAATTATATATATTTAACATATCTATTTTTCTAAATTCTTATCCAAAATGGCTATATTAATGTATGACCACTATATTATCTCTTTAACTGATATCACTTCCGACTTCACAAAGAAGATAGCATATGCTTGGCATTAGTATTTTCACTCCCTCATCCTCTCCACTAAAGCTGTTTACATTACTATTTTCATTCCTTCTTTAATTCCCATCTCCTTCTCCACACATTTCCTGGTATTGTTATCATCTTCCATCATTGCTAATGTGTCCATTTCCACTCCCTAGTCTATTCTGTATCCCAATGTAGCTCACTTAATGTGCCTTTTCTATTCTTTCTACTTACATTGAGAATATAGACTGCCTCTTTGGAAATTCAGAGATTGGAAAGACTGCCCTGAACTGTGATTTTGCCATTTGTTAGCCATGTAGTTTCATGGCAGTTATCTATTATCTTTGAAACTTCACCAACAGCTCTTATTATGGTCTTGTGAGAGCTAAATAGCTTGTATGAAACAGTAAAATGCTAACTCAATGCAAAACAGTATTGTTAATAATATTGCTTAACAAAATATTATTTTATCTTGCAATTTTCTCTAAATATTTTCTTACATTTCTGTTTTATTTTTAAACCTCCTTGTATGATACTACTCTCCTGGCCTATCTCTAAACATCCATGATGGTAATGTGATCCTTACATCATGAAAATTCTTTTCTTTGCTTCCCCCGAAAGTATAATAGTATGCTTGTCCCTTCGGTCTCCTATCATAACTTCTTCAATAATTCGATTGATCTCTCCCTTACCTTAACTATGTGTTCTAGTCATAATCCTACCACTAATTACTCTTACCTTTCCAGATTCTCGTCTTATTCACAAAATAACTATAAGGTCCTAAGACAATCAGTAAGCACATCTGAAAGAGTAGGAGAAAAAATAAGTAACAACCAAAGCAAATAATAAAACTTGTTCAGGCCTCATTTCCTTAAGAAAAATGTAGATTTAGATTGTTATGCCAAGAGGTATATTTTAACAAGTTTGTTTTCTTTTAATGGGTGAATGGGGTAAAAAAAAAAAAAAAATTCCTGTTTCTACATTAAGAAACTTAACATGACTCCAAACCAAGAAACTGTCAAATGGACTATATACACATAAAATAGCTTGAACCCTTAATATACAGAAAATAAATATCTAAGTACCTTCACTTTCACCCTTTGAGTGTATCTTCTAATTTATCTGAGGTATTGGGTATTTGCCTCATGCTGTGATTATGCTTCCTTACTGTTGATTTAATTCCAAATGTTAATTGCAGCTCCAAGTGAGATCTCCCACATTGACAATATCACCTATAAATATCACGGAAAAAAAGAACTATGGAAATATATATATATATATATATATATATATATATATATATGTGTGTGTGTGTGTGTGTGTATGTATATATATATACACATATGTATATGTGTATATATATGCTGGTATATATATGTATATATATGTGTATATATGTGTGTGTGTATATATATATATATATATATATATATATAGTTAATTAGATCTATATCCATTAATTGAAAGGTATTCATAATAGATTGCTGAATGACAAAATCAAGCTGCAGAATAATGTGGAGTATTAAGAAACAAACTTCAAAATGCTGTATCAATGAAAAATATATACACACATGAGAATAACTATAAAATCTCAGTCTATATTCACTTAATTGAAAATGCATGTAACATTATATTTTTAGATTTTCTACCCAGCCACTAGTAGAATTGAAAATAAGATCTTGGGACACCTGGGCGGCTCAGTCAGTTAAGCGTCCAACTTTGGCTCAGGTCATGATCTCACAGCTCATTAGTTAGAGCCCCGTGTTGGGCTCTGTGCTGACAGCTCGGAGCCTGGAGCCTGCTTCGGATTCTGTGTCTCCCTCTCTCTCTGCCCCTAGCCCACTTGCATTCTGTCTCTGTCTCTCTCAAAAATAAATAAACATTAAAAAAAAATTAAAAAAAATAAGATCTATTTCTACCAAATCACTAGGACCAACATAAAAAAGATAGTGTTCTATGCAGTCAAATTGAGAAAACAAATGAAAGCAAAGATGTCAAAACTCAAAGTATAAAACGAGATAAAAATATGAGTTAAATTATAAAAATGTAGATAGTACTCATTCTACCAGTTTACAGGATTCTTTGCAATTGTTGGCATGCTGTCTTTATTTTTGTTACTATACTCCTTTCATTTAATTAAAATTGGTTGTGTTTCTATAGCCATTGGTCGATGGTGAATTCTTAATACAGAAAATGCATGCTATACACTTGTACCTCCTTTCACCACAAAATACTCTTTCTATAAATTTCTGGTCAATGATCATTTAATAAGTGAGTAGATGAATGAAGAAATGGGTGAATATACTTGATACATAGATTCAATGGCTATTGCACACATTCAATAAAGTAAAAAACACTCATAGACCTTAGAACATTTGGGTCCATGAATATTTCTTTAATTGCAATAATCACGAAATTATATCACCATAGAAACTCCCCTTGATGTTTATTTGCCAGAAATCATTTTCTGTCAGTGATCTAGAAGAAATAAAAACATTGTTTAAATAAGTTTGGAGGGATATTAAACTTTATACTTTCTGTTTGCATCTTGAAGGTTCATGATGCTATGATTCCTATTAACATTGAAAGCTCTAGATAAATTAGTTAAATATGATAACTAGATGAATATATATACACATACATATATATGTGTATGGATACATATATATGTATATATGTGTATGGATACATATATATGTATATACACAAAAAGCATGTACATATGTATATATATGAAATTGGTATGTGTATATATACACATACATATATGTGTGTGTGTGTATGTATATATATATATATATATATAGTAACTCAGTGTACCTCATACCTTTTTTACTATGAATAAACGTAATCGTTTTTTTGTAGAGTCTTTAAGGTTTTTATTTGTAAGATCATGTCATCTGCAAACAGAGACAGTTTTACTTCTTCCTTTCTAATTTGGATACTTTTTATTTATTTTCTTGCCTAATTGCTCAGACTAGGATATCATGTACTATGTTGAATGGAATTTGTGATAATGGGCTTCCTTGTCTGTTCCTCATCCTAGAGGAAAGCTTTCAGTTATTCACCATTAAGGATTATGTTAGCTGTGGACTATAATAGATAGCCTTAATTATTTTGAGGTGCATTCCTTCGTACCTAATTATTTGAGTGTTTTTATCATGAAAATGTGTTAAATTTTTTCAAATGCTGTATCTTCATGTAAAGATTATCATGAGAATTCATCAGAGTTGTGGGATTAACAAAGTAATATACAACAGTTATGTTTCTATACACTAATATCAAACTATCCAAAAGGAAAATTATGAAAACAATCTCATTTACAGTAGCATCAAAAAATAAAAAATACATAGGAATTAACCTAACCAAAAAAGGTGAGAGGTATACACACTGAAAACCATAAAATACTGATGAAGGAAATTAAAGCAGACACAAATAAATGGAAAGACATTCTGTGTTCATGGATTAGTATATTGGTACTGTCAAAATATGTGTAATACCTAAAATAATCTGTAGATTTACCACAACTTCTATCAAAACTTAATGGCATTTTTTACAGGAATGGAAAAAAATCAAAAATTAATATAAAAATAGAAAAGTCTCCAAAAAGCAAGAGAATCTTGAGAAAGAATAACAGAGGCATCATACTTCCTGATTTTAAAATACACTGCTAAACTATTGAATAGCATGGTACTGGTATAAATATAGTCATATAGATCATGGAACATAATACGGATTCCAAAAATAAATCCACATAGATATGTGGTCAGTTGATCTTCTTTTTTTTTTTTTTTTTTTTTTTTTTAAATTTTTTTTTTTTCAACGTTTTTTATTTATTTTTGGGACAGAGAGAGACAGAGCATGAACGGGGGAGGGGCAGAGAGAGAGGGAGACACAGAATCGGAAGCAGGCTCCAGGCTCTGAGCCATCAGCCCAGAGCCTGACGCGGGGCTCGAACTCACGGACCGCGAGATCGTGACCTGGCTGAAGTCGGACGCTTAACCGACTGCGCCATCCAGGCGCCCCTGTGGTCAGTTGATCTTCAACAAGGGTGCCAAGAATACACAATGGGGAAGGGATAGTCTCTTCAACAAATGGTGTTGGGAAAGGATATGCATATGCAAACAAATGAAATTGGACCCATATCTCACACCATACACAGTAGTCAACTGAAAATGGATTAAAGATTGAAACATAAGACCTGAAACCATAAAGTCCTAGAAGAAATTAGAGAGGGAAAGCTTTTTGACATTGGTCTTGGCAATAACTTCTTAGATATGACACCAAAAGCATAGGCAACAAAACCTAAAATAGACAAGTGGTTCTACATCAAATGTAAAAGCTTATACACAGCAAAGGAAAAAATGAAGAGAGTAAAAATGCAACCTATGGAATGGGAGAAAATATTTGCAAACTGTCTATCTGATAAGGGGTTCATGTCCAAAATATATAAGGAACTCCTACAACTTAATAACAAAATAAAAACAATAACAGTAATCTGATTTTTTAAATGGGCAAAGGGCTTTAATAGACTTTTCTCCAAAAAAAGGCTTACAAATGGCCACCAGGTATATGAAAAAGTGCTCAACATCATTAATTATCAGTGAAATATGGATCAAAACTTCAGTGATGTATAACCTCATACCTGATACAACCTTAGAGCTAAGAACACATAAATAAGTAAGTGTTGGGAATGTTGTGGAGAAACTGAAACCCTTAAGTACTGTTGGCGGGAATGTAACTGGCATAGTGAGAGGAATTGCATAGGAAAATTACAGGATTGTGGTTATTACATCTCTTAATTTTTAGCGAAGCATTTTCAACATTTCGTTTCAAAAACTCTTTAAAAATTAACAGGCATTCTTTAAACTTGATCTATGTTATGGCAATCTCATTATTTTAGTGCCAGATTTAACAAAATAGGAATAATTAAAACATATCTAAGAAATATTTACATAAGCTAATAAATGCAGTCTTTTATAAAATATGAGCATAAGTGGCATAATTCCATGTGTTCAAAGGATTTACAAAATAAACACTTTTCTTTTAGAAAGTATGTGTTGTTACTGTCTTATTTAACACAAAACCTATTCTTATTTCTCTCAAGTCCTAGGAACAACTACTACAGTTGGAAACAGACTGACTTCAATGAGAAAAATTTTAAAGTATGTAATTTAAAGAAATGGGAGAGAAAAATGGTCATTCATTTTTAGATGCGTAGATGCACCACATTGGAATTTTCAGGCATCATTATTTCCCAATAGGGTTAGTAAAACAGTTGTTAAAATGTAGAAATGCCTGTTTAGAAATTTTCATTGCTAACCTGAATAACCATTTTCATAATCCAACCTGTTCCTTATTCTATTTTCAGGCAAGAAAGAGAAAAGCAGTTTTAATGTAGTTCTCTAGCAAAACAATATTTTTCTCTCAATTTGGATGTAAATCCCATGTTTTCTGTTTCTCTCCTGGTGTGCATTAGCATCAGTTGATTGAATATTCAATACAATAACACTTCCAACAAAACTTTCCAAATCAATTTTGCGATGTAGAATTTGTGTTCTTTGGAGAAGGGAGTAAAGGTTATTTTCAGCCATTTATTTTCAATACATCAATAATACTTGTCTTCAGAAATTTTAGTGTGTATGTATGTGTATGTGAGAGAGAGACAGAGACAGAGAGAGAGACAGAGACAGAGAGAGAGAAACAGAGAGAGAGAAGGAACACAAAGGCGATATTTGGCTTCATGATTGCCTTTCATCCACAGGAAATCATAAAAAATACATCTGACACAGTTCTGAAATCTCACATGTGCATAAATGAAAGCTTTTTTTTTTCTTTTTTAAGTTTATTTACTTAGAGAGAGAGAGAGAGAGAGAGAACCAACACATGTGCACATGCACAGAAGCAGGGAAGGGGCAGAGAGAGAGGAGAGGGTGAGAGAGAATCAATCCCAAGCAAGCTCTGTGCTGTCAGTGTAGAGCCAATGTGGGAATGGAACTCACAAACCATGAGGTCATGACCTGAGCCCAGAGCCTAAATCAAGAGTCCATTGCTAACCCACTGAACCACTCAGGCTCCAGGAAAGCTTTTGTTTTCTTAATTATTTACTTAAGGAGTATAATTCATAGTAAAGTTTCAAGGCAAAGATTTTTGTGATATTGTTCCAAATATTTTCTCCAACTGAATTACCTTTCTTCTAGTTGGCCACTGTCCTTTTGCTTGATTGACACACCCACTTTATACACCAATATTATAGTAATTACAATTTAAAATGTTCTTTTATTCAGTGTGCTGGCACCTCTGTTTTTTTGTTTTTGTTTGTTTTTTGTTTTTGTTTTTGTTTTTGTTTTTGGTCTCACAACCTGTTAATTATTTCTTACTTTGCTATAAGCTGTAAAATGTTTCTTTTTTTCCAGTCTACCATCTAGTGTTTTTAAAGAGCCAAAATAAATCTGATAGTTCACAACAATATATAAACTGGAAAGTCTTCTAATATTTCATTTAATAACATAAACAACGGGAATGGAGCTAAATCTATAGAATATTTTGTATGATTTTTCTGTACTTATTTGACTTTTATTTCCCATATAGATTACTTTTTCACTAGATATAAAATATTTTATTTGGCTGCTGGATGTTAGGTTTTTAATGTCTTTATATTCTATCATTTTTCGGTTGTTGTTCAATGAATATTGGTTGTATTTAATGTCAAACATTGTACTAGACATTTAGGAGTTAAAAGTAAATGTTTTTCTTTACTCTTGTGGAAAGGAAGAGTTTTCAATTCAATATTTTCCAATAGGATTGACAAGGCATCAGGTTCAATGGTTTACCTGTACATAGACACATTAAAATACCCATAAATTATTCCAAGAATGTATATTTCAAAGCAACCAAATGAGTAAATTCAAGTTTCATTTATTTATTTATTTACTTATTTGTTTATTGTTTGTTTGTTTGTTTATATTTTATTTTGAGAGAGAGAGAGAGAGAGAGCTAGCAAGGGAGGGGCAGAGAGAGAAGGAGAGAGAGAATTCCAGGGAGGCTGCGCACTGTGAGGACAGAGCCCTATGTGGGGCTCAAACTTACCAATTGTAAGATCATGACCTGAGCCGAGATTAAGAGTGGGATGCTTAATCAACTGAGCCATCCAGGCGCCCCTCAAATGAGTAGTTTAATAATCCAGATCCAGAGGTAGGATTCCTGAGGCCTACACTAATATTTATGAGCATGTTATGGGATGATATAGTTGTTTGATAAAATAGAGAAGAAAAAATAAAAACAACCTTTAGATTATCATTTAACCACACTGGGAATAAATAATTACTTAACTGCATATAAACACTCCCTAACACACATGCACACTCATATACACTCACACGCTCACCATCTATGTTAATGATTTGCTATAGTTAGAAATGTCCTCTTTGGAATTTTTTACCTGCTTCTTGCTTCTGTGTAAAGTTGTCGGATCTTTACAATAGGAAATGTATAATTTTGATTGCAGCTTTCCATAGAGTTCATTAGGAATTTGAGTGCTTGTTCGAGACAACTTTGTACCAGACGCAGTTTTGTTTTCTAACGTAAGAATTTTTTAACTACACTATGGTACAGAGATGATGTAATAATGCTCATAAAAAATATAAGAAAGCAAAAGAGTGGCTAGTCTTTTTAAAACTAAACATGTTTTTGTTTGTTTGCTTGTTTCTCCCAAAGGAGAAACAATTGATTCATAGAATGAAAAGAATGCTAGGCTGGCAATATGGTAAAAAGTATATTTGAAAGCTGAGCACTTATTGGAGGTAAAGCATTGAAACCTTGAACGATATTGCTCAATATTTAAATGTATATTGATATCCTGGAGGAAGAATAAGGGGCCTGACATGGACATGCTACAAGAGGCATCCTTAAATAAAGAACATGAATCGGGGAGCCTGGATGGCCCAGTCGGTTGAGCGTCCGACTTCGGCTCAGGTCATGATCTCGCGGTTTGTGAGTTGGCTCCCCACGTCGGGCTCTGTGCTGACAGCTCGGAGCCTGGAGCCTGTTTCAGATTCTCTCTCTCTCTGCCCCTCTCCCACTCACACACCGTCTCTCTCTCTCAAAAATAAATAAACATTAAAACACATGAATCAGTGAACTCCTTTACTGAAAAAAAAAGTATAAATAATGGTTTGTGGTTTGTCAGATAAAATATAACAGAACCTTACCCAGACTAGTCATTTCCTTGAGTAAATGGCCAGATAAGCAGATATAATGGAAATCTAATATGCTATAATAATGGATTCCTGACATATTTTGACATAGAACAACACTTAGCTGAGCTTTCATGTGTGATTGGCAAGAAGCAAATATATCTATATCTTTTTACATGAGTATGCATCTATGCAGAATTCCTTAGAGGCTAAAATAACTCAGGAAGAGACATTGGACTTGAACAAATCAGCATAGGTGGACACTTAGGTATTTCATGCTGAGAAACTACTAGGTATTTGTGAATCACATCTGACACTCCAGATCATGACAATCCTTTTATAAATAAAGTGGTAGCTTTATGCAGGATTTGCTTTTATTAAATAGAATTTGGATAAACTTGTTAGGCACTCCTTATGTAATAAAAACTTTCTTATATGATGCACTGTATGTTACATTGTGCTATGCCCCCCCACCCCATTAGACAATTAACAGCCTCTGTGTTTTAGCCACATCACCTATAAGAGCCAATTTTCAGAAGAGGATTTGACATCCTTCTTAACAGAGTCAGATTGTGTTTTGAGATTAATCTCATATTTTAAATCCAGTCATTCCCCTTTTTAAAAGAAAATAAAGTACTTTTTTTCTGACCTATTGAAAAGATTGTATGTTTTTTGTCTTTTGCTTATTGATGTGATGTGTCATGTTGATTCATTTGTGCATATTGAACCACCCTTGAATCCCAGGCATAAATCCCACTTGATTGTCGTGTTGAATGTTTTTTTTAAATGTAGTGTTAGATTTAGTTTGAAAATACTGTATTGAGGATTTTTGCATCTATGTTTATCAGAGATATTGTCCTGTAGTTCACACTCTCTCTCTCTCTCTCTCTCTCTCTCTCTCTCTCTCTTTCTTTTGTTGTTGTTGTTGTTGTTGTTGTTGTTGTTGTTGTGTCTCTCTCTGGCTTTGGTATCAGGGTAATACCAGCCTCATAGAATGAATCTGGAAGCTGTCCTTCCTTCCTCTTCAATTTTTTGGAATAGTTTGAGAAGAATATGTATTAACTCTTTAAATGTTTGGTAGAAATCACTTGTGAAACCATCTGGTCCTGGAATTTTGTGTTTTGGGAGGTTTTTTTGTTTTTGTTTTTTGTTTGTTTGTTTTGGTTCCTAATTCAATTGCATTGCTGGTAATCAGTTTGTTCAAGTTTTTATTTCTTCCTGCTCCAGTTTTGGTACATTATATGTTTCTAGTAATTCATCCATTTCTTCTGAATTGTCCATTTTGTTGGCATACAATTTTTCATAATAGACTTTTACAAGTGTTTGTATTTCTGAGATGTTGGTTGTTATTTCTCCTCCAATTTTTGGATTCCAATTAAGTCTAATTTATTTATTATTTATTAATTTATTTACTTATTTATTTATTTCTGATGAGACTGGCTAGAGGTTTATAATTTTTAATTATCTTTTCAAAGAACGAGCTTCTGGTATCATTGATCTGTTCTATTGTTTTGTTTTTGTTTTTGTTTTTTTCCACCAGAAAACTACTAGAACTGATAAATTAATTAATTAAAGTCACAGGATACAAAATCAATATAGATAAATCTATTGCATATCTGTACCCTAATTATGAAGTAGCAGAAAGAGAAATTAAGAAAATAATCCTATTTACAAGTATACCAAAAATAATAAAGTAACTAAAAATTAACTTAACCATGGAGTTGAAAAACCTGTACTCTGAAAACTATAAAACATTCATGAAAAATACTGAAGATGACATAAACAAATGGAAAGATATTCCATGCTCATGAGTTGGGAGAACAAATATTGTTAAAATGTCCATACTACCCAAAGCAATCTATAGATTTAATGCAATCCCTATCAAAATACCAGTAGTATTTTTCACAGAAGTAAAAGAAATAATCCTAAAATTTGTATGGAAGCAAAAAGACTCCAAGTAGCAACAGCATTCTTGAAAAAGAAGAACAAAATTAGATGTACCATAATCCCAGATTTCAATACATACTACAAAGCTGTTGTAATCAAAACAATATGGTGTGGGCAAAAAAATAGACACATAGATCAATAGAATAGAATAGAGAGCTCAGAAATAAACCCACAATTATATGGTCAGTTAATCTTTGACAAAGGATGCAAGGATATGCAATGGGAAAAAGACAGTTTCTTCAACAAATTGTGTGGGGAAAACTCAAAAGTTACATGCAAAAGAATGAAACTAGAGGGCACCTGGGTGGCTTAGTCAATTGAGCATCCCATTCTTGATTTCAGCTCAGGTGATGATCCCAGAGTCTTGGGCTTGAGCCCTGCATTGGGCTCTGTGCTGATCGTAGAGCCTGCTTAAGATTCTCTCTCTCTTTCTCTCTCTCTCTCTCTCTCTCTCTCTCTCTCTCTCTCTCTCTCTCCCCCCCCCCCACCCTTCACCTGCCCTGGCAGGCTGATCACACCATTTTTTATTTAAAACTCTGATTACTGTTAAAATACAATTATCCTTAAGAGAGGTAACATGTTTATATATTCTGTCATTTATACTTTATAATTAGTGAATGGCGAATATTTTATTAGGAGTGGATATTGTTAGGTGACATACATTACAACATGATTCACATGAAGCCGATTAGGAGAATAAGTGTTTCATAAGTATAATGAATGAATTGATGTAAATATGCAGAACTGGGAAGTGGGGGGATATTAACAACTGCCTTCATCATCTTTTGTCCAAAAACAGGATTGTGTACAGTGCCACTGCTAACGAAAAATTAAATGAAAGATCCCACAGCAAAACAGTCAAATAAATTATTTGCTTAGTAACAGTTGCTACTAAGAACTTCAGTTAGAGTGTATGTATTTTAAAGGGCAAACTAATTCAGCTGTTAGGGACGCTATTAAAAATAATTTAAAAAATAACTGTGGGGCACCTGGGTGGCTCAGTAGGTTAAGCATCCAACTTGGGCTTAGGTCATGATCTCACGGTTTTGTGAGTTCGAACTCCATATTGGGCTCTCTGCTATCAGCACCGAGCCTGCTTCAGAGCCTCTGCCAACCTCTGTCTGTCCCTCTCCCACTCACGCTGGATGCGCTCTCTCTCTCAAAAATAAATAAACATTTAAAAAGTGATTTTAAAAATTTCAAAAGCACGCACAACTCATCACACACATAATTATGAATTATGACAGTCCTGGTTCTCTCACTCATGTCCCATCCTCATTCCCCTCAAATGTTAACAGGTTATGATTATTGGAGTGTGTGTGTGTGTGTGTGTGTGTGTGTGTGTGTGTGTGTGGCAGGTGGAATGCTTCCTCTTAGCCACTGCTGGAGGGCTGGGAAGGAAGGAGATGCTGGGAAAGAAGGAAAACTAATGATGATGAAAATTTCATAGCCCCAGACTAGACAATCTTCCTCTGAATAAACAATATCTGTCCTGTGGAATAAATAAAATTTCCATGCCTTCTCTCCTCCAGTTCTTCATATGCATCACATCTAAACTTGATAATTCCTATTCATTTCTAAATATTAGAAAATATTTCTTATACTAAGATATAATAAACTTATTTACAGGCTAAAAAATACAAATATGAATAGTAAGTGTCTTCCTGCCTCCCTCAATTTCACCAGTCATTTGCTACTGAAAATGCAGAAGTTAGTTCTCCTAGAATAAGAGACTAATATTGTTAAGAAATACAAGATCTTGGAAGCAGAACATTGCCCATGCCTCAGACCAAACTGAACCATATTATTTGTGTTAATACAAGGGCAAGGGTGAAAACTTTGCATCTGTGTGCTATATGAGATACAGCATTTCCGTAAAGTTTTACGCACAGTTTTATGTATTGAAACAGTATATATGTATATATATATCTATATATCTATATCTATATATATATATCTACATATATATATGTAGATATATATATATAGATATAGATATAGATATATATAGATATATATATATATATATATATATAGAGAGAGAGAGAGAGAGAGAGAGAGAGAGAGAGAGTATCTACACACTGCTGCATCATGTTCTTCTTAGAGAGGATACAGAGGTGACCAAAACAAAGAAGACCTGTCCTCATGGAGCTTATATTGTGATGTGGAAAGATTATAAACAAGAAATAGGAAATACCGTATAAGAGAGTGTGATAGGTATTATGTTATAATAAAGCAGGGTGGTGGGTGTAGACTGTTTCAGAGAAAGAGGGATATTATTAAAGTGGTTAGAAAAAGCTTCTAAGTATGATACATTTGACAAAAGACTTGAAGGAAGTAAGAGAATAAGCCATGCAGATACATGGAAGAATGGATTTATTTCAACCAAAGAAAAGCAATGAGATGACCTTCAAGTAGAAGGACGTTTGTTTGCATGAGTTTGTTTGTAGAAGGTCAGGAGTGAAATAAGAAACAGAGAGGCAGATTGTTTGGAAACTTGAAGGTAGAGCCAACAAGATTTACTAGTGGATTGCACATGCAATTTGAAATATACCAAGGATAACTACAACACCTTTTTTTCTTTTTTTTGCCCTGTGAAACTAGAAAGATGGATATGTCATTTACTTAGCTGAAGAAGACTGCATGTGAGACAGATTTTGGGTGTGAGTGGGGATAGGAAGAAAGGAGGAATGTTTATTGAAATGATATGATATGGTATGAGAGCATAAAAAGCATTCTAGTTGAGATATCAAGAGGCAGATAGATACACATGAGTCTGGGATTAAGAAGAGATACATTGTTTAGAAAGTTAATTTTGGAAGTCACCAGCATTTAGGTGTTTCTAAAATCAGCAGAGTGTGTAAAATTATATGAACATTGACTATAGGTAGAGAAGATGAAGCTTAGGCCTCACATGTATCCATTAAGCTGCTATTAAAGCATGAGCAAAGGAAACTGCAGTGGGCAACAAGGTAGAAGAAGACAAAAAAGAGTGATGTCTTGCAAACCTGTTTAAGTTTTCCTAAGAGAAATTGTATTAATTTTCTATCGCTACTCTAACAAATGCCACAAACTGGCTTAAAACAATGCAAATGTATTGTCGTTTACTTCTGCAGTTCAGAATCTGATTTTGTCCTCCAAGGGCTATGTTTGGTACGGCTGTGTTCGTTCTGAAAGTTCTAAGGGAGAATCAGTTTCCTTACCTTTTTTGAGCTTCTGGAGGTTGCCTACTTTTCTTGCTGATGTATTTCTTCCATTGTCAAGCCATTAAAGGCCAGCTGAATCTTCCTCACATTTAATCACTCTGACACTTTCCATTTCCACTTTTAAGGGTCTTTGCGATTACATTCAGCCCATGCAGATAACCTAGTATAATCTACCTACTTTAAGGTCTTTTGATTAGCAACATTAATTCCCCTCTTCTACGTAACATAACACCTCCATAGGTTTTGGGAACTAGGATGTGGGGATCTTTAGGGTGTCCCTTATTCTGCCTACCACAGAAGGAGATAAATACAAAGTATAAATGATACAGATCTGAGTACAGATGATAGGCAGCATAGATGTCATTGATGATCTTGACAAGCACTGTTTCTGTGGAGTAGTTAGAATAAAACATGAATGGAATGTATTCAGTAGAAAATGGGAGGAAGAGATTTGGATAAAATAGCTGAAGATAGCTCTTTTATTTATTTTTATTTATTTTTTATTTTTTAAAGATAGCTCTTTTAAAGAGTTTTCTAAAGTGGAATAAGGAATGAGTTCTTGAGAAGGGGGGTAAACTAATACGATGTAAACCAGAAAAAAAAAAAAATGAGCCGTTACAGAGAGAACTATTGAAGTTGTAGCTAAAAGGGAAAAATCACAGGAATGGAATCACAAGAATGTACAGGAGTGACGATGGAATCTAGTCAAAAAATGATGTGGTTGGATTGGATAGAAGCTTCACCATAGCAAAAGAAAGGAAGGTAGAGGCTGAGCAATCTGGTGGGGATAATGATGGAGGTGTTCTACTGTAGTGTTTATTGTCCAACATTATCAGAAGGAAGGCCATCGCTGTAGAGTGCTGGAGGGAGAGAAGCTTTTAACTTTTAAGAAGAAAAATGAATGTGTGAAATAGTCATCTTGAATAGTACTTCCTGATATTTTCACTTCATGGTACAAGTAGAAATTAATAGGTGGACAAAGTGCTGTAATACATGGGGGAGAGTGCTCACAGCTGGACGTGACTAGGAGTAGTTACAGGGTAGCTAGGTTCTCTAACTCATCCTAGACATCACCTAGCTGCTCTGTGAGTGCTGAAGCAAATATTTTGCAAATTTGTAACCTGTTTGCAACATATCAGTACATCAATCATAAACTCTAAATGTGGAGCCCCTGTCCTCAGGTTCTGGTTGAGTGCTTACTCTGCTTTTATTGACCAACCAAAACCATGGAGTGGCTACTTTTCTTGGATTTACAGACCTCATAATTACAGTCCTCAACTGGAGTCTTCACATTGCCAGATATTGGTCGATATTTTCCTACTCTCTTCTCTGACTGCTGTCCTCCTTTTCCTTCTCTCAAATACAAAGCACTTCCTTCTTTTTCTACAGCCCGGATAAAGGCCACTTGTTCTGATTTTGTGAAAAATTTGAAGCAATCAGGTCAACTCCATAAACTCCAACGGATATACATGCCTGCCACGTTCTGCATTTGCATGCTCTACATTTCAGTTAATTTAATGTACTTTGCATCTCTTATTTAAAGTCAATCCCACCAAGGGTGATCTACATCCTATGCTTTTCTTCTGTACTTAAGAATATCACTAGAGGATCATTATTTTTTTCCTTCACTAGTGTATCATTCCAGAGCTAAGAAATGTTATATGTATATATATACATATAGTGAGAATGTATTCTGATAGCACTTACTCTTCCAACAGTTAGTGAGTTCTTTTATTGCTTGCTTCTGCAGCTAATCAATTTAAAAGTTATCTATATGCACTTTCTTTAATTCCTTTCCTCCCATCTCCTTTTCCTTCATTTTGTTTTATTATGTTGAACTATACATACTATAGTATGCATAATTTGTATGCAAAAAATACACATTTCAGGTTTACATTTTGATGAATTTTAACATGTAAATACATTCAAGCAACCCATAACTCTATGAATATATGATATTTCCATCACTTTAAGAATTTCCCTAATGTCCATTTTCAGTCAATTCTCCCAAACCCCCATGAGGCAAATATTATTGGATTGGCAACTGTATTATTATGGTACAATGGGAAAGGAAGATGGAGAGTGTTTGTTGGGACAAGACCTTGGGGAACCAATGCTATTAGCATTATCCTTGCATTGTCTAGGTAGGGATACATTTATTCCGTTCTATCAAGTGAAGAGGCTCCTAAAATACTATAAAATAAGTTTTCCTCAATAAACTAAATTAGACATTTTGGCATGCCCATATATTTAGGAGTACCTTTTGCACAAAGATGTTGGCCATAATAAATAAGCCAGTCTGCTATAAGTGGTATCAGGCTGCCTAGAAATCTTGAGTCTGGAAATTATGCATTGTTTCCAGAAAAGATGGATAAATCACCCATTATCCTCACTCTAAACCATTAATTTCACTATTGGTATGTTATTGGGTCAAAGCAAAAAATATATGTTCCTTCTACAAGCTCTGCTTACACTTTCAACCCTTATATGGCCATTCCCTTTGGAGAGGCTTCTCTTTTCATGTCTAAATCCTACTTCAGAATCTCTCCCAGCTAACTTTTCAATATTTACCCAAGTGTCTATTGATATCAGTCTTTATTTGGTGACAATTGCTGACCCTACCCACATGGCATATATTCTCTAAATATTATTAAATGTTTCATACCAAATTTCATACCTTTGTAAAAATGTTTTCAAAAATGATTTGTTATTTTATATATGCATCTATATATTTAATCATTATCTTACTGTGAATCATTTTCCTAACAAATGTCTGTTTAAGTGTATGCAAGGCTGATTGCAACCTTTGAACATAACTGCTAAGTTAATTTCTGCCTCTACTCCCAGCTAAGCAGCCCTGAGCTTCCTGACTTTTGTGCCCATAAGTGGTCTGGTCCCACTTCCTATTGTCAGAGATTATGTTTACTTTTATCACATGCTTTAGATTATCTCTAGGTTAGTTTCTACCCTGTTTTGTTGTTTTATACTTAAAACTAGTCTTTATTTAAGGAGGAGGGTGAATAAACAGTTGGTGTAAAACTCTTAATAACATTGCTTTAAGCACTAAAATATGATTAGAAGGATAAAATGATTTTGGACTTTTGTGTACTAGACTAAGTTTGGCAGATGTTCTTAAAGGGCTGTTAGTGACTACGCAGTTCACAACATTTAATCATATAGGGAGCTACCTGGTCCCATACCCTGACACATTGTATTCCTTCCTGCTGAAGTGGAGTTATTTTAACTGTCTATCTTTACCTCATTTCACCCAGGGTAAGGCATATGCTTATGATGGTTCTGGGCTTACCTGCCTGGATTAACACTATGGGTCTGCATCTGCTTATGTGTCCTCTGGCAAGCTGTTTAACATTTCCTTGACCTGTTCTCTTCCTTTGTATGTAATATTACTGACCTTGTAGGATATTGGGGATATTGCATTAGAAAATATGTGTGAATCGGTTTCTACACATACTGCTTCTTAGTAAGCACTTAATAAATATTAAGGGTTATTATTATTAATTATGGGAAGGCAGAGTACCTTCCACAAATTCTGTATCTATTAGTCCTGCTTTCTTTCCACCATGTTCCCAGCATCATGAGAGAATTATTTATTCAGGTGCTTCGCTGCCCTCTACTAGCATGCATGCAGCCCATTGCCACACTAGCGTTCCCATGTCATTGCCAGATAGAACTTCCCACACTCATTATTTTTCTGACAGCAGGTTAGAAGTAGTTCTCATTCCCATTATATTAGGAAATATATAATATTAAAAAATAGAGATGCCAAGAATCCAAGTTATACATGTGGGATTCTTCTAAAATGTTTTCAGAGTTTTTCAAAATCTAACTGTAAAATAAACAAGGGGACTTGAAAGAATCCTGGAAAAAAAAATCCTGTCAGAACTATGAGGGTTCTTAAGGGTCCTTCAAATTCCTCATACAAAAAATAATTTCTAAAAACACGTTGGCTTCGCAGAGACCAGCCTCACCTTCCAGATTTTGTTTGTCCATATTGGAAAGGCTTCCTACCCTGCCCCACCCCCGCCAAGAAAAAAGAAAGAATGAAAGAAAAGCTACATACCCTGAGATAGAATACAGGCAGCCCTTGTCATGAGTCCAGTGGCCATAGTTTTGAAATAATTTTATGTAGTTTTTATCTTTTGACTGTGAGCTCTGAGAAGTTGTTCTACTCTCTCAATTAATCTAAACCTTTTTTTTTTTTTTTTTTTTTTTTTTTTTACTACTGAGTCTTGCTTGAGTCCCAAACTTACCTCCCAGATATATAGTGGTATTGCCTTCTCTGGTCTTTTTGTACTCAGTTTGGCCACATAACTCATTTGTGAACAGACATGATATATGATACTTCTGGGCTACAGTGTGCTATTGCTAACATACAACCCTTCAAAATTATCTGCCACCTACCACCAACCCCCCAGCTCCCCCTCCCCACCCAGGATGGTGACTGGCCATGTTTGCAATGATGTCTTCTCTATATCCTAAAGTTTTGTTTGATAATACTGAGCAGGGCGCACTTGCTAACCCACAGTAGGTATATGATGGGGGTGATGAATAAATTCAGTTTTTGTCTGTTTGTTTCAAGCCATTGAGATAATAGGGTTGTGTTTGTTTGTTAATTTCCACAGGATCTTATTTTCTTTTCATTATTTTAAGTTTTTATTTAAATCCTAGTTAGTTAACATACATGGTAATACTGGTTTCAGGAGTAGAATTTAGTGATTCATCATTTACATATAACATCCAGTGCTCATCACAAGCACAATAGAGTTGTGTTTTACCCCACAAACATATCCTCTCTTACTTGGTACAATCTGGGTTTAATTTCTCCCTTTGACCACCACGTTGGATCAGAACTCCAAGCTGCACCCCGCAATTATATATAATATCAATGAGATATTTTTCACTTATGTTATCTCAGGACTCTGATAGGTAGGGCAACAAATATGTTTTCCTTTCCTCAAATGAGAACGTGGGCTTTAATCAGTGGTAAAGAAATTGGCTTCAAATCTAAAACGTTAGATTTCATAGAGTGACCATTTTCATAGAGCATCTTTTACTTAACCTTTTCAACATCCTAAGACAATTGCCTAATTCTAGATTCAGTATTTGTTTTTCCTTTTAAGATTCACAGCAGCTGTTTTCTCTTCTTGGCTAAGCATGCTGTCTTGGATCCGTGTAGTCTAACCTGGAAGACTCTGAAAAAGTCTGTGTTGTTTTAGTAAGAATCTAAAAGTCTTATCTGGTATCTTGGATATGTGAGGGTGCTTTAGATGAAAGGACAATATGTAAAATTATTTTTCACAAAATTGATTAGTGGAAACACTTCATTAATTATTGATAGCAAAATAATGGTATTTCACAGATTTTCAATATTTATTTGTAATTAGTTTTCAAGAAATTTTAATAAAGTTTGGGGGTGGTGAACTTCACACATTGATAGATTTGTTTTCTTTTAAGTCTTTCAAATGTATAAATATGCCACATGTCTAAATGAATGAAGGATTTGAGATAATGGTCTTGGCGATTAGGACCAGAATGTGTTAAAAATAACAGAAACTATTATTTTGAGTCAATTACTTTGACTCCAGTCTTTACTGATTCAATTTTCTAAACAGTTATGTACTCATCAGCTTGATTCAGATTGTCTCACAACCCCAGTAATTTTTATTTAAGTAAATACAACATTTAAACCTTAAAAGGGCAACTTGATTTTAGATTTTCAGAGAGTAGAGGGGTGCCTCAGTGGCTTAGTGGGTTGAGCGTTCACCTCTTGATATTGGCTCAGGTCATGATCTTAAGGTCATGAGATCAAGCCCCCTGTCAGGCTGTGCACTGAGCAGAGCTGGTTAAGATTCTCTCTCTCCTGTTCTGTCCCTCCCCCACGTATGTGCATGTTCTCTCTTTCTCTCTCTCAAAAAAAAAAAAAAGAAAGAAAAGAAAAGAAATAGATTTTCAGAAGTTGGATATTGTATCTGATTTTTCTAAGTAAATCTTAGTGTCCAGAATTCAATTTAATGGAAGAATTTAAACCCAAATCCCATTGCCCACCGTACTCAAAACCACTTTGTATTCATTCCAAGGAAGAATATATATTATAGTCTTATAACAAGAAGGATATTTTTTCTAAAAAGACTATATGTGCAATATAACAACATAACAAAATATCAGTAATATAAGAAGGAATTTGGGAGAGGTCATATGTGGCTATTCAACATGATGTTTCAATTAAATAGAGTGATACTGAGCCATCATCATATTTTGTAAGTCTAGATTTCAAAGTTACAAAATTTATAGTGCAAGGTCCATTGTGGTATTCCAAATACTGGAAGCGGCATATTTTAGCCTTTCTCTGAAGATCCTTCTATCTTTGTTCTTCTTCCTCTTCGTGTAGGGCCATTCGTCTATTATCAAAAGGCTACAGACAGTGGTTTCTGAAACCACATGTTTTCAATTTGAAAGCTGTTGAATTTAGTTGATTTCTGAGCCCTTCTCCAAACTTACTGAATGTCTTGAAGAAAGAGGTTTAAAAAATGAATTTTTCTATAGAGCTCTACAATTATTCTGGTGCTACCAATCCATGGCGTAGTAATTATGATCATTGGCCGAGGCAATGCCTTTGCATTCTGGTTATTAACACTTTGAAAATACCCACTTGATGGAAAGCCACCTCCATAGGATTAATCTGTCAATGAATATATTCATTAAAAAGGTTGGTTTAAGAAATAATGCTTAGAAGAAAAACATAGTTGCTCTACCTCTCCCTGTTTCCCACCTCAAATTATTACACACCATACTCAGTCTCTAAATATTGATATTCTTCCTTTCTTTACCTTACTCTACTCTGATTCCCACCCCCCAAAAAAATTCGTTCTCAGTATTCTGATTATTAGAAATATACAGAGAGTATAGGTAAGTGGGTTTCACACACTTGTGCATATATCTGGCTTCTGTCCAGAAATCTCATGTTCAATATATGAGTTCTCTTAAACTCATTCCTATATTACTGATAATCACAATAACATTAAGTGTGGTCACAAGGAGAATCTCTTCCTCACAAAAAAATGCTTTCTAATGACAAATACCACTGTTTCCTACTATCATGTGAGGTTTCACAACCAACAGACATTTGCTTTTAATCAGCTACCCTATTTCTCCCCCTTGGAGAAAAATGGTAAGGCTCCTGTGATAAAACTAATGCTAATAGATCATTGCAAACATGGTACAAGTGGTCATAGCCATGCTAACCTGCAAATTTATCAGTCTCAGTTTACAAACATGTAAGGGTTAGTAGGATTAGTAATCATCCTCTGAAGTGCTTTGAAATCAGTCACATTGGGATTAAGGAAAGCAGAAGTGAGGGTCACATCTACATCTGAACTGGGTCTGATGCCCAGGGATTAAAGTCTTTTAGGCCTCACAGAAGCAAAATAGCTTTCTGTTCCCTGCTGTGCTGTCACATCCATCAATGACTCAGCTTCCTTTTTCCTCAGTTTTTTCTAATGCAGTGCAGAGTCATGACAGTGTGTGTGTGTGTGTGTGTGTGTGTGTGTGTGTGTGTGTGTGTGTATGTGTGTGTGTGGTACAGATTGCCTTCAGCTGCTGGCTAGCTTTGGAGAATACTAAAAAGGAATTTATGCATCAGCACAGGTTTCACAGATGAGTCTCTCTATACTTTTTCCTTTTCCTTTCCAGTTTATGTTGCTAGATAATTTATTGAGAAGAAGCCTCTAAGTAAGGTTTTTATAGCACCCGGTTGGAAACTTGCCACTAATCTCCTCTGGCATGATAAGCCTATGCCAGTCTCTCTGGTTTTCCATCTTCCCTCTCTCTATTTTCCCCTTCACTAAATTGATCCTCACTAAATAAAAGAACAAAAAACATGTTGATGAATCAAAAATGGGTTTAACTTTAATAATTTACTATGTAATTTCATGGCAAGCCTTTTAATGATGCTTAATTTTCTTAATGCTCTTAATCCTCTGTAAGAAAAATGTTGATAATGCTACACATTATTATATTTGAGGGAGGAATGTGTTCCTGCAAGTAATTGCTTAATTACTTTAGTGGATTGTGTACTGCCGACTTGATGTGCCTCTCCATCTGTTTTCTTTAATTTATTGAATTGATGCCATTTGACAAAAGAGCAAATGGAAGTCGCATGAGATAGGGAGGATAGGTCATCAGCCTCAAGGCTTTGGGGAGCACAGGGAACAAAGTGGTGCAGAAACTTTTGTCTGACAGCTGACGTGCAAAATCCTGAACTATAATACTGAACTCCTGTGTTTAAATTCTGACTCCTGCCATTCATAGTTAAATGAACTCAGAAAAGCCTTACTTTTCTCAACTACAAAATGGGAATAATAATCAATTTAACCTGTCATATACTAAACTTGTTTTTCATGTGCCAAGTATTCTTTGGAAACTGGATATATGAAGATGAACTATAACCTTATGATTCATTGTCTTGTTGCCTGTCTTCTTGATGGAATTAATGTGAGAACCAAAAGAGAAAGTGATTGGAAAACTCACTTAACTTCCCCTGCCATCAGGTGTGGTGACCTATACCCTTGTCCAGATTCTGCTCAGTTACTCCCTCTTCTGTTAAATTTACTGCTTTTTTTCTGCTTTGCAAAGTGGAAACCAGTTATCATATACTGCTTTGATCTACTGTGCTAATGGAATAGGATTAGAACAGGCTCTAGTTTTGAGAACCCTCACATGTATTTTTCAATCTCAGTGACCATGAACTGAAATCACTCTCTTTACCTCTACAACTTAGATCTTGACTGGTCAAGTTTGGTTCCAGACACCAGTGTTCTCTAAAGTAGGTTTGATCTCTCAGAGTCATCTGATTAAATGCAAAGGCTTTCCAGTTCATTTATGGCCTAATGCTTAAGAACATGTACTTTCGATTCAAACGAAATTTGGTTCAAATCCTGACTCTATGGAATATGAGCTATAAATTTGGACAGGTATGTAATAGTTCTAAAACCCAGTTATCATCTCTGTCAATTTGAAATAATAGTATTTGGTTGTTGTGTAGGATAAAGGAAACAGGTGCATAAATTATTACAATGTTTGGTACATAATAAGTACTTCAAAATAGTAGCTTAAGTATATTGATATTTCATCCTAAATTTGCTGCCATAAAATTATAGCATGTGTATCTAAATCCTCTCTCTTCATCCTCCAAGATATTTAGTATTGTAATCTTTAGTATAGTAATCATTTTTAAAGTTTACTTATTTATTTTGAGAGAGAGAAAGAGAGAAGGGCAGAGAGAGAGAGAGAATCCCAAGCAGGTCTCACTCTGCCAGCACAGAGTAGGACATGGGACTCAAACTCATGAACTGTAAGATCATGACCTGAGCTGAAGCCAAGACTTGGATGCTTAACTGACAGAGCTACCCAGGCACCCTGCTGGATTAATCATTTTAAAATTGTGTTTCTGCCCTTTTTAAGCTTAATAATCCAGTGACTCCTAAATAATATAGAATGTTTCCTAATTTTACCCTCAAATAAATAAATAAAATAGAATAAATCCATGGAAACTTTCAGAGATTTTATGAAATATCTATAACATTTCTTGTAAAACTTCAAGTATATAAGAATAAATAAACTTTGAGAAGGAAGGGATCAGTGGTGTGCTGGTAAATGGCCTACAACTAGCTTTCACTAAAAAAAAAAAAAAAAAAAAAAAAAAAAAAAGAATGGGGAAGGAGGAGGAGGGAAAAAACAACCAAACAAACCTGATTTTATTGTTGCCTATTTCCATGGTATAAATATTCACACCACTATGTATTTAAAGCTACTAACACAAGTTGTTCCCAAAATTCCTGATGTTTAAGAATTAACTACTGCAGGGGTGCCTGGGTGGCTTTGTCCATTAAGTGGCCAACTCTTGATTTAGACTCAGGTCATGATCT